>NC_133753.1:180555715-181755715 GCF_036562045.2 Rhinolophus sinicus
TCATTAATTTATACATGAGGTCAGTACAAAGTAAGTTTTAATGCTTTATTTTATATTCCCTTAGAAAAGCACAGCATCAGTTCCAGAGGCAAGAGCTTCCTTGTCTCAGTGAGCGTTTGCAAAGAGTTAACATATTATTCTCACCCCATATTCCAAATTACTTTTGAAAGTAATGTCCATATTGTACCTTGAAGGAAGGCCTAGGCAGTAAACTTTAACGGCTGCCTTGGCAATCATTTCATAGAGACAAGACACTGCACTGGAAATTGCTCTATAAATAAGATCCCTTACAGAAAAAATTAAAATGGAATTCATATTATTGATGTTCACTAGCAGCCATAAGAAATGCAAGGAATCCAGGAAGTGGCACTTGGTTCACATCACTATGGGAGGCACCTGAAGGACACCCTCAAAGTCAGCTTTGATCAATGGTGGTAAGTCGTTTGTCCAGCATTCAGAGTGGGCTGTAATGTATTTGGAATCCTTGAGGAATTTGCCTACCCAATGAAATGATCCAGACATTAACTACTCCACCACAAATTTTTCTCTGCATTGGCCATTAATTCATTAGATTTCTGGCAGAATAAAGTATCTTTTCCTTCCTTCCCAGGCCTCTAGCTCCTCATCTTTGTTCCCATTTGTTTATTTTTGCATCTTAGTTCAGCTTCAGACCTCATATTCCTCGAGATGTTTTCTGGATTTTGGATTGGAGGATAAGACACCTACCATGCTGCTCTTACTAATTATATAAAACACTATGCTAAATGTATGTTTCAGTGTGAAACCTGATACATAAGACTGCAATATCTAGATTATGCTGTGTTTTTATATGCCATGAGTGCTTATTGTAATGCCCAGTATTATAGTAAATTAAGCTTTCCACATCGAAAGGGAAATATTCATGTAAAAGTGGGAATGTTTAACTTGTAAATCCAAACAAATCAGAGTGAACGAAGGGGAGACCAGAGGTGAGAGCAAGGACAGTAAAAGGACAGCAAGAGTTAGACTGAGAGAGATATAGAAAGAGCAGAAAATAAATTGGAAAGACAAAGCAATTGGAAAAGGTAAGAAAACTAGAAATGCACAGGCCTACAAGAAAATTGTCTTCTGTGCTAGGTATCAAATTTATACAGGGAAAGTATGAACTGAATTATAAATAGCAATGTAAAGAATAACCTTGCTAACAGACACAGGTTTTGATGATTTCAGTAGAACTGAAGAAACATTTCACTTTTCTACGATAAATAAAAAGATAATCACTAGAAAATAAAAATTAATATGAAATAGGACCAAGACTACAGATACTAGAGTTCATTGAACTTTACCTTGTATCAACTGTAGGTCTTTTGAAGAAGGCTCAACATTGTCTTTTTTTTTAATCTGTGAAAATATAATTCCAGTGTAAATATACAAATTGTAGATACTGTGTATAAATTACTTAATGCAATGTCTTAACATGGTAAAATATCAATAATAATTGTTGTAAGTATTAACAATATGGTATTAATTTTAATGTTATTTTTTGTGACTAGACATTAAATAGAGGATATTAGTTATGATTATAATAAATTGAGTTTACAGCAGAATTGTAGTCCAATATTCAACCCAGAGTTATTATTAGGTTGGTGCAAACGTAATTGCAGTTTAAAAGGTTAAAAATAATTGCAAACACTGCAATTGCTTTTGCACCAATCTAATAGCTATGTGACTTTTGACAAAATAAGTAATTTCTCTGAGATTCAGTTCATATGTAAAATAACAGTGACAGTATTGTCAGTGTGTGCAGGCATAATTAAATACCAACAATTATAGAATATATATATTCTATATGATCAGTTTATTCTAAAGAAATTGGACCATGTTTGCCAATTATCTGAATAATTTATAAATACTTTCCTTAAAAAAGCACAAACGAGTCCCATGTTATAACAAATAATGTTTAGTATCAAGAATCATAAAGCTTACAATGAGGAGATTGTAAAAGTATGTACAGGTATGAGACAAAGATTAGATTAGATAAGCAACGATGTTTCATACCCTAATTATTTCTAGTTATACTTTTTTCTGTATGTATATGAATGGAATTGGATAAAATAATTTTTAACTGATTAATTCTCCTATGTGTTTACCTTCTTGTTTGTGTGTGTGTGTGTGTGTGTGTGTGTGTGTGTTCTGAGTTGTTGACTTACCATGCCATGATGTCTTACAGTTAAACATACACTCAACATATAGAAAAATTATTAAGGAAAACTTTGCCAATGTATGTTAGTTGATTGTATATGAAAGAGGAATAAAAATATCTGTGTTGAATAAACATAAAAAATGCCAGGAAATTTACAAGTATAAAATAAGTGAATAATCAATGGATTTTTTTACTTTTGTATTATCAAGAAGTGTAGGGTAAAAGAGAGAAAACCAATGTGTCAGTTAAGGTAGGGAAGGTGAGAAGGATGTCATTGTTCCCTTTCCAATAACAAGTAAATATAGGGTCCGAGCAGTGTCAGTCGTCTGGGGTGTACCTGAAAGAAGTAACTTTGTGAAAACCCACTAGTTTATCTTTTAGAAGTCTAATAACTTTTTTTTTAATTATGAGATTTATCTTATTCCTCATACTTAGTCATAGAGAAATGTAGTGTGAAGATTATAAAATATTTCCTGTTTGGTCACTTCACTTTAATAAGTTTTCTGCTTAAAGAAACCCTAGTGTGTTTAATTGTATCAGCTTACCTGAAGGTGAAAATCAAATATGATATGGGCGTGATATTTTTTCGACGACAAAAACCCAACAGGGATCATTTTACTACAAGGAAATACTGAATAATCATCTAAATTCAACACAAGCCTAAGGCAGAATTCATATGCTCTAATGTTCTCAAGATGAAATTGTTCAGACTACTACCATCAAAAGATTATCTATCTATTTGATTTAAATTGAAAGGACTGAAAGAAAAATGTAAAACAAAGTGTGCGTGTGTGTGTGTGTGTGTGTGTGTGTAAACACACACCCCTTGTTCTCATTGAAGTTTTTAATGACAGTGATACCATTTGGGTAAAACTTCAAGTTCCTTGTTTAGTTCTGTGTGGTTTTATGGATTTTAAATTGTAACCAGCATTTATGTGTCATGTAACATCTAGCAAACAAATCCCTTCCTATGAAAATTTCAAGCTAATCTGTGAAATTTGCTCATTTCTTGAGGACAGAGTCAATCCTGTGTCTTCACCATATAAAGTCAGAGGAGTTTGTATGTGATGAGCAGTGTCCTAGGTGAAAACAAGTAAAAATGGGCATTTAGAGGAAGCAGTGACATTGTCAACAAAACTTTGAAATGAAGATAAAAGGCATGTTTAAAAGACTGTGAGAAATGTCATGTGCTTAGGATACAGAATTTCACAATGCCATTCTTCTGTAATGCTTATACTGAGTATTGAACAAGGTGTTTTCTGAATAAGAATTACGTGGGCAAATATATTTAGAAAACATTTAGTTCAAAACATTCATATTTCTTTACTATAATAATTTTGAAAGAACTCAGATTTCTTTACATCTCATAGTCTGCATATTATTATCTGTTCTGCATTTCCAGAGAAGTGTAAAGAAATTAGAACTTTCCAAACTTAAACAAAATAATAATTTTGAAAGAACTTCCTGATTTTCTATTGTTATACATTTTGGAGAATGGATTGGTTAGAACAAAGACAATCAGTTTCAGAATATTAAAACTGAGTCTGAAGATATATATATATATACATATACATATATATGCATGTATATCTATATACATACACATATACATACATACATACACATACATACATACATACATGCATACACATACATACATACATACGTATACATACATTTATATATATATGGTAGTGAGGTTATGTAAGCTCTCACATGCCACAGAAAGGAATTTGGATTACAATCTTTTGACAATTTTATGATCTAAGAATGGGCTTAGCTGCATGTAACAGAAAACATCAAAAGATGAAGAAAACAGACTTATTTTTCTGATGTAACTAAATCTTCAGCATATATATATATATATTTATTGTATGTATATATATGTGTACACATTATAAATGTATATATATGCATATATATGAATATATTATATATAATATGACATATTTTATACTTTATATTACATTATGCATTATGCAATACACATTACATACATATTCTACAACATATGTTATATGCAGTTGGCACTTTCAACATCCGTTTGGTAAATCCTCAGCCAAATCTACTGATTTATTTTTATATTCTATTATTATAGGTGACAGCGTTGTCAACTTTCCATTACTATACAACAGCAATTGCAATGAATTTCAATTTCCTCCATGTTGTTTTTTATGTGATTTAATGGAAGTTCAGATTTAATGGAAAAGGAACCACACAATGATATGATTACCAGAATGTTCAGTTCATTGTGTGGCCATATTTGAAGAAGAGTTATTTGATACCTTCTAGAAGCCACAAATACTATGGAGGATAGGTGAGCAAGGTTGAAGCATATAGCCTTGATTTTCTGGAAGACAATATAAAGAACAAATTAGATAAATTATAAGCAGCTAAAAGGAAAACCAAAACTCTTTCAACAAACTTTGCTTACTTTGAAATATTACTTGCTTTTAGACTTGGCATTTTAAACCCAAAGTTTAACCTCATTGAGTTCTTGCTGTTATAATTTCATCATTATTGTGTTTTATAAATATAAATTGGGAATAGCTGTACATCTAGCAGTCATTGCAGATTAAAAAATGTGAAAGGCACATTCTCAATATGCTTATAATGGAAAAAATAGAGGCATATGATAATGTATCTTATAATAATATAATTAATCTTTCATTGGGGTAATTTTAGAAAATTTCATAAAGGTTATGAAATCTAGAAGAACTTGTAATACTGAGACTATGTGAGATGAGACAGCTTTGAAAATGTTCTGTATATAAATGTGTATGGTTTAAGTAAAACTTAAATAAATTTTGCTGAAATTCAGTTTCTGTTTATAAACAGCACAATATTGAACCCTTAGAAATGTAAATAAATTATTGGTGAGTTGTAGATAGATTACCTGAAACTTTTATTTTGAGCATTCCCATTGAAATGATTTAAATAGAATTTTATAGTATGTAATTTCCTCCTAATTCTCAGGTATTTATCTATCTGTAGAATGTAGGCAATTGAAATAATGTATCTAATGCATGTACATATCTAGCATAATAATGTTTTGAATAGTCTTGCTTCTAGTAAATGGAGAGAGGAGACTAGTGATCGAGTATTATCCAGATTTAATTGAAAATACTTTGCCTTTTAAAGTTTCTTTTTCTCTAGGATTCCTATAGTGCATGTTAGATGAGTGATGTGTATTGTCTAAGTCATCATTAATGATGTAATCATTCAATTTTATTCTGTATATTATTTTTATCATGCATTTCACCACAATTATTGTCAGTTAATCAAATGTGATTTTCTTCAGTGGTAGGTTAAATGCCCAAATTTGCCATGGAGTTTTTTTCACCAAGTGTGTAATGCTGTATTCTTGCATCTTTTTTTTTTTTAAGATGGTAAACTGGCAAATACCATCTGTAGAGGGCAGTCTGTAAGGTTTACTTTATTTTTAGAGCTTATTTTTATGCTTAACAAAGTTAAATTTAGATGAGTGCCCTTGAAAAAAAAAATAAAACAAAGATAAATGACATTGCTGAAGTACACACCGATATATACTGATGCTTCATAATTTGTTATAAATGAAGTTTTTTTCAGTATTTCCAAAGGAATCATTAAGTGGGTGTTCATGGGAGCTGTGGATGTGAAATTTATGGTGAAGATGCTTACGCTCTTTTGTGGGTAGAAGATCTTTCTATAATATCTAATAGTATTTGTGATCTATAAAAAAGGGAAATAAAACATTAATTATTCTTAATTATTTATATGAACTATTATTTTAATATTGCTTCATCCCATGTCTATCATTCTTAAATTTCTGAAATTTAGAATATGCTCATCATTTAGCTATTTGCACAATAATCTATGGTATCAAGTAGTGCTAAAATATTAATTGTCACAGAACAATTCATATTTCTTTGGCTTATATTTTGATTTGGTCTAGATTCAGTCAGACCTGCTTCAAGCTGGACTTTAGACCAGACTTGCTTATCATCTATGTGTTGGTAGGGGTTTGGCTGACCTAGGTTCGCCTCAGTAATTCAACTGAAATTAGTTGGCTCTGCTTCACTTGTCACCAAGTCTATTCTATTGGATCAGTCAGCTAGTTTGGAGACATTCTTTTCATGGTGATGGCAGAGGTCTGAGACAACATACAGAAAATTGAACCACAGAGGTAGCAGGTTATCACTTTCACCTATTGGCCAAAGCACATGGCAAAACCCAAATCCAAAGGGCGGGAAAATATTATCCCCGTATTTCCCCCCCACCCCACCCCCCACACACATATACCTCTCTAGTGGAAGGAACTGAAAAGTCATATGTTCTTTGGATATGGACCCAGAGAGAAACAAGCAATCATTACTAGTAGTGTGATCAACCACAGGCTTAGTCTCTGGAAATCTGTATCATAAATGTATTTTTAAGACATTTGTGTTTTATATAAAGAAAAATATGCATCACATGGAATGAACTAGCTCTCTTAAAATAGAACTGATTCTCTAATTCATGACAATTTTGATGGGATTCTAATTAATAATTCTCAGTTTTCAGGAATTTGATAGGAAGCGGTTTTAGTTTTATAGTTGAACAATTTTAGCAGGGCATAGTTTGTATAAATTTCCAACTTTATATTTTATAGTAATTCTTAGAAATGTAAAATGTGCTTAAGAAAATATTGGAAATTAGTAATGGATTAAATACTTCAAATAATCATACAATATAAATTGATAAATACAGTATTTCCTCTCTGGATTAAAATCAACAATGGATTTAAGTTACTGACAAAGAAAAACAGTGTTTATCTCGCTATTGGACTTTAATAGAACTTAAAAATGTATTTACATGAATAGTATTGAGGCTTCACTAAAGTGAGTAATGTAGGTGCTATCTACACACTTTATGTAAAAACTACCCCAGATCCTGGGAACTTAACTCATTTTCAGTTTGCTTGGATACAGTTTAGCTTATCAATATGATCATTAAAACCAATAACTTTGGTCCCTATTTGAATAAAAATCTATAGAAAAGTAAGTCATAT
This sequence comes from Rhinolophus sinicus, assembly GCF_036562045.2. Lineage (NCBI taxonomy): Eukaryota > Metazoa > Chordata > Mammalia > Chiroptera > Rhinolophidae > Rhinolophus > Rhinolophus sinicus. The sequence continues at coordinate 180,562,927 of NC_133753.1, forward strand.
CTATATTTCCTAGGTGGGGTTATAGATAAAACTATAGGTCAGAGAGGAAAATTATATATCTTATTTATTTTATATATCATTATTCTTTATATCTAATAGTCTCTGTACTTAAGCAATTCTCATTTATTCATAACCAGAAATAACATTAAGTTTTCAAAATCTTAGATTATTGCACTGTGTTTCCGTGAAAATAAGACCTAGCCGGACAATCAGCTGTAATGCGTCTTTTGGAGCAAAAAATAATACAAGACTTGGTCTTATTTTACTATGAGACATGGTCTTAATATAATATAATATAATATAATATAATATAATATAATATAATATAATAAATAAAATACCGGGTCTTATATTAATTTTTTGCTCCAAAAGACACATTAGAGCTGATTGTCCGGCTACGTCTTATTTTTGGGGAAACACAGTACCTTCTGGAGTTATTTTGTTGTTGTCTCAATCACACACCTTGCAAAGTTGTCACTTCCTACACATGAAATGGAACAAGCTATCTCAGCAAGGACTTTGGACATTATTAAAGAATACTGCCATCCACAGCACTTCTTTCATTTTTTTTTTTATTTGTTCTTTGGAGTCAAGAATAGAATCACTGGCTTAAGACATTCAGGGGTGAACTACTTTCATGCTGTAACTTTGCTCTGCGAATGACTTAAGGCGGCACTACTTGAAATAACACTTTGATTTGCTTCAGTGAATTAGAGGAAAGGTCAAGGAATTGCTCCACAACTAGTTGGCCACCCAAAAATATGTTTACCTCAAAATCAAGTTTTCTGAGGTTGTTCAGCACTCATACAAACTCTAAATAACATGTACACACACACACACACACACACACACACACACACACAAAACAAAGCTCTGCGGACTACTGCTACATAGTATAGGAAGGCTTAACGACCTCTCAACAGACTCTTAAAAACACAGATGTGTGAGTTGTGATTTAAACTCAAACTATATGAAGAACAGAAAATAATATCAGAGGGAGATTTAGAACATGAATTTTCCCCAGGGTTAGTGATCCAATTACCATTAGAGCTATTTGGAAAGGGACTTTCACTTATCTCTAGACAGTGTAATTTGAAATGCCCATTTCAGTTCACTTTATCACATTTATAATATTTCAGAAGCATTGCTTTATTTATGATCTCTCATGTGATGACATGCAGGGTAATATAAAAAGGTTGAAAGCATAAAAATACAATGCAGCATATTCACTAAAGCTGAAAGACAAAATAAAGCAACACAGAAAAGCTTATTCTATTAACTTTGCTCTTACATATATCCTTATTCTTGCAAACATTTCTAGAAGGCAGGTTATTCTAAGCCACACTGGTTGTGGCATATAATACAAAACCACACTCATCCCCATCACTTTAGTAGTTGGTACTACCTCTGTAGCTAAGTGGAATTATAAAGGATGCTGGTAAAAAGGTGACACACAAGAGCAAACTCTCACAAAAGAACTGGGGGTCTTCCCTTTCTCTTCAATTAATACAAATCAAATTTCCATAAAACGGGAAGAAAGGTTCATATTGGTTCCAACATTAAGACATTTATGCACCTTTACAGATTGCGATGTTTACATAAATCTTCATTTCCTAATTCAATATGTTTCTGTATCACAGATCAAATTTCTGTGCTCAAAAATGAATTATTCTTAGACTGTTAGACTTCAAGGCCACGTTGTCATGATCAGTACACTGTTTTCCATTTGGAATGACTGTAGTATTATCAGGTGTGCTATCTTGTTTCTGGCATTGGCCACATTACCTGATAGATTATACTGAATACCACTGACCTCTATATGGAGAAGGATAAATAGTGTTTACTAATCTAATAAGAAAGTTAAGATATATTTGCAACAAATCAAATACAGCACTATAATGTTTCAGTTTCTTTAAGTGAAATATTTTCTACTAAGCTAAAATTCAAATGAAGAAAACTAACATTTATCTTCGTTTTTTATCCCCAAATTACTTCCTTCTTCAATGATATGTATAATAAATAACATATCCTGGAGTAGGCAGAGGTGGTTTAGGTGGAAAATACACTTTGTGAAATAACTTTTAAGCAGATGTCTGAAATACATGTAAAAGTCATGTCGAAATGATGGGGGGAAAGCGTTAGGTGATCATTGCAGTCAGATCAGGTACTCAAGAGCACGGCAGTCTTCTATTCTCCTTAAGTGGTTCTTCTTCTTCGTCCCACTTTTACCTTGGATTTTATGTTAACTTTTTTTCATTCCTCACTCTATTTACTCTCTCTCTGAATAGTACTTCCACTATTGACACAAACACACACACACACACAACCTGCAAGGGATTTTCTCTTTGAAGTTCCATAGTCACCTAAAATACAACATCCTACAGACAGATGATACCATTCATGTGTTCAGAATCCACCCCCACATATCTTTTATCATACGTTTAGAATATTAATGTATGACCCTTTCAGTCATACAGTTACGAATGATTACCAATATTTTTGAATTCAGCCTTTTAAAATTTATTTTGAATTAGCTCATGTTCTCTCCTCTGTGTTATAAAACCAAAGATATAACTCAGATTACTACTATCATCTTTTAAATGTTTTCTGACTTGTTACTGTAAAATTTCAATCCATTTCCAAAGTAAGTCACTTTTTAAATAAATATTAATAGTGTACAATGCTATCTCATGTATATGAGACAAGGGGCATAACATTCATTATTCTACATGTTACATTTCTGGAGAGGGAGAGACAGTCTTCAATTATCAGGAGAAATGAATTTGGAAGGAAACTATAGATGCCCCCTTTCACGTGTTCTCTATTCCAAACTCTTGAGTTTTAGAAAGACTTTTTTCTCTTTCTCTTTCCAAATCTCTATGGAAAACAGTCATAGGCTACAAGTCACCCAGTCTTCTTCATCCCTCTTTTTTTCTCTCTTACAAATGCTTTCTCTAGGGTTGCTATTGTTTGTCTCTCTGATTCTGACTATATTATCATTTAGAGTCATTCTATTTGCTGTAACAGAGAGATCCAAAAAATCTCATACAGACTTAAACCTTTGGGCCTCACTCAGGTGACTTTCCATAAATCAAGGAACCAGACTCCTAATTTTATGGCTCTCTTATCTTCAATACATCACACCTGCGATCACCAGGAAGGGGATCAGGGATGGGGATGCACACTGAAAGATAATGGGCTTGGCCTATCGGCCCTCCATGTCACTTCTCTTCACATTCTCTTGTCAAAACCCAGTCATATGGCCATGCCTAACTGCAAAGGAAGCTGAAAATTATATTCAAACTGTATGACTCGGAAGAAGAAGAAAAACATAAATAGCTTCAAAAGCTAACTTATGGGTGCAGGGTCTGTCTTAGCGAGTGGTTGTTTAAAAATAGTAAACTCTTCTGCCTTAGATTGGGAGAGCAAATCCAACTAATTGGGCAAAGGGTAAGAATACACTTTAGGTTCATACACAAGTCAGTTTTATCCATTTCATTTTACTACCAATAAAGGCAATAGCATTCGTCAGTCTGTTTCTCAATGTTTTAGAAGTAAGCACTCTTCTTGCCTTCAATAAGTATATAAATATTTAAATGACTAATCAAATTTGCTTATTTCTCCTGCTTTATTTTTCTCCATACCTTCTCCCTTGTAAAGAGTTTATTTCCTTTATTATGTTACTGTCACTCTAGGTCCCCTAAGATTATTTCTGCCACAGCCATCACTCTGTCTGTGCAGGAATTACTCTCCATCCCCATTCTTTCTAACATTTGTTTATCTCTCAGATCTCTGTTCAGACATATTTTGCTTCTGGAAGCCTTATTTGACTTAATGATACTCAAAATTAGATGTGTCGTTTAGTACTTCAAAACACCCTATTATAACACATACCACAATGCCTTATGATTATCTGCTTACATGTCTCTCCTTTTTAATATAATTTAGAATGCAGACCTTGCCTCTTATTGAATTTCCAGTGATGACTATTGCAATGCCCATATATTAGCTACATAGGGCAAAGGTAACGAAATACCACAAGCTGGGTGGGCTAAAACAACAGAAGTGTGTTCTGTCACAATTTGGGAGGCTGCCAGATCAATATCAAAGTGTTGGTGGGGTCGTGCTCCCTCTGATGCCTCTAGGAAAGAATCTGTTCCATGCTTTTCCTTTCTAACTTCTGGTGATTGCCACACTTTTTCATGTCCTTTGTGTTGCAGACATATCACTCCAGTCTCTGCCTTTATATTCACTTGCAGTTTTCCCCTCTGTGTCTTCTTATGGACTTCTTATAAGGATGTCAGTCATTGGATTTAAAACACACCCTAAACCAGTATGACCTCATTTTAACAGAAACGTAAAATGAAAGAGGCCAAACACCACTTGTTAACCTTGACTGAATCAAATAATTGAATGAGTAACAAATACTTGTTTCATATTCTCTAATTTGTATTTAGCTACTTTTATAAAATAACTATAGTTCCAAAGGAAAGATAATGAAGAAATATATAATACTGCATATATTTTATGCAAATTATTTTTAACTTTTGGTGAAATAATTAATTATCTACAATGTAACTAAATTGAGACTATGTATTAAATGTGAAATGAATCATGGTGTTTCCCATTACGTATTCTAAAAAAGTACCTTGATGAGAAAATGGCATGATTACTTTTATAAACATAACATGCAAAAATTAAACATAATATTACTGTTTCTGAGACCACATTGCTAGGTCTCATGAAATGTAAGATTAGTAATAAATCGCTTCTCGGCCTTTTGGCTAAGATCAAGTGAAGGTTAGTAATGAAATTTATGCTAGTCACATTAGCACATTTTCAGTTTCAAGTTTATTTGATAAGTGGGATAGTAACTAATGAAAATGAGCCACTAAACCATTGTCAAGGACCTGGAAGATGTTTCAAGCCCACTCTCCCATAACCAGAACCTAAGTGACATTTTTCCCCAAAGACTATATCTGACTCTGATCTTATCTCTGAATTATCTTCTTTGTCCCAGCTACATAGGCTGTACTATACATTTATTCTTCTGTGGACATCCAAAACCATCTCTCATCTTACGTATTCCAGAGTTCCCAAGAACCCTGCATAAGTTACCCTGCTCAGAAAGGAAGAGAGCGTGTCATTTTCTGAGTTGCCTTGCATGCTACAACACTTTGCAAATAGACTGCAGTCTTGTTTTAGTCTAAGTTGAATACAATCAGTGTAACAGATAAAACCAAAAACGCCATAGAGACCGAAACCTATGTGACTCATTGGGGTGATTGCACATAAATCAGGAACCCAGACTCCTTCATTTGTAGAATTGAATACATTTTTTACAACATCAATACCCAATTTGATTGCTTTTTTTTTTTTTTGCAAGTCAATAATTTGCAAATGCAATGCCAGTGACAATAGGAACTGATACTATGAAGATATGTTTCATGGAAAGCAATGTATTAGGAGACACAGAGAGAAAAAAATAAGGTCTATTGATTTCTTGCTATGGAATAAATAGCTTAGTTTTTAGAAAGGAGCAGAAGAAAACATTTAGAAAATGGGTAAACTTGATTATTTTATTAGTACTATAAAAAGAAGAGAACCATTGCCATAATGTAAGCGAGGAGTTACTTATGGAGACATATATCATATGTAGTTCCCAGCACTGTTCAGGGGTGTCTTTAGGAAATATAAAAAGACATGCAGTACTGGAGATACAGTTAATGGCTTCAAGAATATGAGGCAGAAAACATTTAAAACTGAATTTAGACATTAAGGATAATCGTTTATAGACATAAATGACCTACCATGAGACCAGGGGAGCAATTTAACATTATAAATGCAATTTCATTTATGAGACACAAAACCATGATAACCAAAACGTATTCATGGGTAAGGTAAGGTCTTCACCAATCGTTTATGAACAAAGATTAGAAATTAGACACAGAACATATTTTTATTTGGCCAACATGGTTTTAATAGCTGGACTTATTTAGCTTTAAAATGCAAATTACTAAAAAATGTATGGCTGATTTTCTACAATAAATTAAATTATTCTTCTCTAATCCCTGGTTGTCCATATGAAATTCTTGGTTTGCAGATTTCTTGAAATGTTGCTTAAAGCAATGTATGACCTGAATAATTGACATTTGAAAACACAAATCTATATGTTGGCTAGCTGCTCGTTATGCTAGTTAGAGAATGCTTAAAAAAGTTTCACTGTGGTGCAGTTCTCACAATTATACTGTCAATGTCTTCAAATAATATTTTATCACTTGAACACTAGCTTTATCCTAAATAGAAAGTGATATAGAAAGTGTCATAAAGACAAATGTCTCACACATTACACATATTTAACATTGGCTTTTCATCAAGATAACATATTCAGGACCACACTTTCAGAATTACAGACACATACCTCTAGATGATCAAAATTATTCTGAAGATTCAGAATAAGTATGATGCTCTGTGCTCGCTCCTCTCTTCTGGGGAGATATAACAAACTATAAAGACATTTTTAAAATATATTCTTTGGTACAGATGGAGAATGAATTCTGATATTCTTCTTCATTCATCTTCTTTATTCAACTCTTCTTATTATTCCTTAAAGGAACAGTGGCTCAATTAAAAACGTATACTTGCGGATTGAGAGCAGTACTTGACATTACCTATCTCTATGATAAAAGATTTTCATGGAGGAAATAAGTGGAATCTCATCACAGATGAACATTAACTGATGAATATTTACAAAAAAAAAGATTTTGATGAGGTGGAACATACACTTTGTATCCCAATGGAAAAAAAGAGAGAAAGTAAATATATTCCGTTATTCTCATTAGTAGATGTCTATTTCAAAAAAAAAATGAATTCAGTAGTTTGTGGGAATTCTTTTCTCTCTGACATAAGGGTATACATACATTAAATCTTCACTTTTGGCTCTTGGTCTTTAACCCTAAAACATCTACTATCTAGTCCTTTGTCAGAAAATATTTGCGGACTTCAAAATTAGAGAACCACCTATATTTTCTAGAGATTTTAAACATTACATTTCACAATTGTGACAGTCCACTTTTTCTAGAAATTAATAAAGATGTAGTTGTTTTACAGTATATGTAAACACTGGACAAAAACATTAAGCAACATTTATGACCATTACATATCATGTTTTAATACATAATTAAGTCTGTTTTTGTTCTACTTAATCTGTCTTAATTCATATATTTAGTCACATACTCACAAATATGTATTCTTAGCCATAAAGCATTAGTCATATATATATATGTGTATGTACATATAATAGTATATATGTATATATAATAGTCATTTGCAGATATTAGGCATACATATATACACATATGCATATATAGGTGTGTGTGTTTAATGCATCTGTATATATACAGAGAGAAAAAGTGGAACTATTTGAATTTTCATCTCAATTTTAAAATAGATTTTTACATCAATGTTTAAAAATAATGTTGATAGGAAATAACATTTTCTTATCTGTATTTAATGTTGATATATAAGTTAAATCGTATTTGTATTATATTCCTGTATGCATTATGTCTTTCTTAGCTTTTTGGAGGAGATTTGTTTTGATATGGGGATTAGCTATTTCCTGAATCTTGTGTAGAACTCCCTTCTATAATTATCGAAGTTTGATGTTATTTTTGTGGTTATATATAATAAAAATAGTTTTATTAAAGGTTAACATTCAAATCAGTATTTCTTTATGTTTTTAAACACTTCTGTTAAAAAAATGAAAATTGCACAAAGCATAAACGTGTATCTTAATGAATTTGTACGAAGTGAAAACTCATATAACAGCCACGCCCAATGTAATGATTGGTGAAACAGCACTAATCATTATATTTCACCTTTCCAAAGGTTAGCACCATATTAACTATTACTATATAGTTAAGTTTTATCTGTGTTTAAAATACAGAGGGTGCCAACAATGTATACACATTTTAAGAAAGGAAAAAATACTGTATTAAAATTGTAATACTAATATATACCGATAACAAAAGTTGAATACATGTCATGTGTATACATTTTTTGGCACCCTTAGTATATAGATAAATGAAATCAGTATATATTATTTTGTGTCATGTTTCTTTTATCTAATATCATGTTTATGAGTTTCCTCTAGGTTGTTGATACAGTTGTATTTCATTCATTCTCTTCACTTTTTGATAGTCTATTTTGTGACTATAACCATTCTGGTACTAGACGGAGAGTAAGGAGTTAAGCATCAGGTTTGTGACCTCTTCTGTCCCTTTCCACTGGAAAGAAAGAAGACAGGTGTCCCAGTCTAATCTTGAAAACATAATGATGGCAAATCTCCAGGCAAAAAACCTGAATTCTATTTTTCTGGCAAGAGAGTTCTTATCTATGAAATACTTTGAACAGAGTGTGCCTAGTTATCTAGGTTTGCTTACTGTTAACACACCTGGGGTCTACAGATGTATAGGACATGGCTCCCTTGACAATGTCACATAAGCTGTGCAACTATCTGAGTATAAAATATAGATGTTTTATGACCTAAATGGCTATGTTTGTGTTAGTGGCTATGTTTGTGTCACACTTCATTCAGAAATCTCATTGGCTTTTCAAACCTTGAGTATGTCCAATATCGGATAAAGGGACTTACAAAGTCTTACAAGAGACTCTGGATATCTGCCTTCTTCGCCTGTGCATTTTGATTATGTGTGTTCTTCAAATAATTATAAACTTGAAAGTGGGTAAGATCTGCAGTTCTCCAGAGTCTAACCTGACGAACTGATCCTCTGTGTTATCTAAAGAGACATTCAAATTGTTTTAAATTGTATGCTTACGTTGAGTACTGCACTCTGGAAACAGAGTCTGAGCTGAAGATTTGCATGTAGCCGTTTATTGGGCATTGGTAGAATGCCTGTAAAGAAGGGAGAATGTAGGACTGGGCAGAGATAATATTTCATCTGCAGAGAAATTGGAAAAGGACATAGGAGATCCCATAGAAGCTCTGAAGCTGGGGTGGGCTTTCAGAGATCACCCAAACAGAGGCAAATGAGCTGGGAGTTGGTACCTCTCATTGCTTTCATTGGAGGAGGGATTTTTCCAGCACAATGTTATAACTTCTTAGATCAGCAACTTGTACCTGAGACACACTAAGATGAGAGATGACAGCTCAGCCCCCATCTCCTTCAACTACAAGGGCTGCTGGATTGCTATCACCTGGAAAACCGTGACATGGAATGTCCCATATGAACCCTACCTATGGATAAAATGAATCATGGCATTTTAATATAAATACATAAATATAACTGTTCTTGATTTATAACAGTTGACTTCTGATTCAGCAGCTTTCTGAGTTACTGCTATTATCTGAAAACTGCAATCATGGTAATCAGATTTAGGATTTATAAAATCTGACTATAAAACTGTCAAAACATGCTTCTAGGATAATATTTTATTTCTTTTTAGTCTTAATTATAAATTTTGGGGTCTGTATGTTTGTTTTCATTTGAAAATTAACACTTATTATGGAAAAAGACACTTTAGGAAACCCATTAACAATTGGTTTTGTACTATCTACATAATGTTCAGTCATACACTTAGACAGGCAGTCTTCTGTATTACCAAACTTCGGTGGCAACTCTCTAATTACTGCCGTACATGAGGAAGACAGCATTAAATTCAATAAGAATAGGCCTACACTAAATTGAACTGCTAGGGCACGTTTTATCAAGCTTAACAACTCTCTGAGTTAGCCCTAAAAATTCAGGCCTCCAAGTCATCCCTCTGGACTCTCATCCCCGTGCTGTTCTCTACTTTCCCCTCATTTGCAGTGTCATCACCACCCTTACCTTTATACACAAATTATATTACAGATACTTCTCTGTCATCCAAAAACTCAGAAATTTCTTTTAACAACTCCAACTCAGAAAATTCTTTTAATCTCCTTGTTTACATTAAAAGCTTATTGACCATTGAAAACATACTCTCTATAAAGGACACCTAAGAGATTTAAAAATAAACAAATTATTAATAAATATTAATAACTGTGGTAATAAATATTATCACAGAAAGACCGTGATATTTCAGAAATATCTATTATCACAGTTATTCATCTGTAGCTCACTGTGTAACTTACCAAATTTTAAGCTTGTAAACTAAAATACAAGGAACTATTCTGTTGTTTTTTTTTTATAAAGTGCAAATATATAAGTTACTAATCTTTATTTTGATGATGTATTCAAGGTAAACATAACAGGGTACCTATTTTATAACATGAGTGTTCATTAACATACATGCGTGGTTAATTTTACAGTATCAGTGACATATGCACTCATAACTAGTGGATATTTTTATCATTTTTATATAGTTGTGTTGTGATCTTTATTGAAAGTACTGCTATAGTTGGTATTATTGATTCCTATTTAAAAAAAATATATATATATGTATATATATATATATCCTCAGCTTAACAGAAAGGAAAAATCAAGATGAATTTTAAATACTTACAAATGTTGAAATTTATTTCAAGGTTATTTAAAAAAAGAAGTGAGAAAAATGGAAGAAAGTGTGATGAAATCTGTAGGAGGCACAAGACAGGAGGGAGGGTGGCAGGATCATACTATCACCTCCTGCCCCTGTGTTGGCCCAACCATCCATTCCCTTTGGACTGAGGATGAAATAAAGTAGGAAAATGACTTTTGGTTGTTGTCACTTTCATGTAGCCCACAGAATTGTCTTCAGAAGACTGGTAGATTTTGTGGGGTGTTTTAGTTTTGTTTTATTTTGTTCATTACTGCCCTCTTTTGTTTTAAAGAGATATTTTGTTTTGACATATTGTTGTTTTGCAATATCTGAAAAGAAATTTATAGTTCAGAGAAAACAAATTTATAGCTCTGAGAGGAATATCAAAGGCTTCAAAGGTTACAGACAATATTTGCTATCAGAGGGCAATGCGAATGTTGGAACAAACACACAATGATCTCTATTTATAAAGCACAGAGAGAAAATCTGCTCTCAGCCAGGTCCTTCAGTGATGGAGGGGGACATTCCCTGAGATAAGATGAGCTGCACCTGGAGGTTTTGTTGTATGTTGAACTGGCCCCAGGAAAGTAGCAGGTTTTAGGCTTACCTGACAGCATCTGTTTTCTGGATAACACTGTTTCCCCTTGATTCCTGGATATAAAGCCAGCGAGTCAGGGAGCAGAGATGACTCCACCTCATTCCTGTTCCAGGCTAATCTAGCCACTTCCTCTATTTCTTTACCCTTATTCCCTACCCTCATCCCCCCAAAAAACAAACAAACAAACAAAAAAAAACCAAAAAAAAAACACCTGCTGTCCTCTTTGCAAAATTGTCAATGATTTCCTGCTTTGATTAAGACAGCAAAAATGCTCTACCATTTTCTAAAGTAAAGGGAAGAAAATTAGAAGGAAAAAACAAAGCATATTTTCTTGTTATACCACCCTTTCTTTTTTAAACAAGTAATTGTGTTCTCTAAGAAAAAAATCATCTTAGACAGTAATATAAATTTGTTAAATTCAGTCCTGAGCCTCACATGTCTATCCCGTGCAGTCTGAAACAGAAAGGCCAAAAGGATGTCAAAGGACTTTGCCCTAAAAATGGTAACACAGGGCCATCCAGAGAGCATTTGGCTTCATTCAGTGACAGATAAAAGTATGTTCTCCAGTAGAACAACATACCTCTAGTTGTTTAATATGTTCTCTACTTTCTCAGAATTAAACTGAGTCATTCCACTCCCCTGCCTGACTGCAGATGGCAGCTTCTTTTAATCTTAAAGTCCCAGTACAGGGACTTTTCCTTTCATTCTCTTGAGGATGACCTAGCTTCCTGTATTGCAGCTATACTGGAGAGCTTTGACCTAGCTAATTTCACATAAAAAGCATCTCCACCCTTCTACTGTTCTTTCAAACTAGGTCGCTATCAATCATTTTGAAGGTTAAATTCCTATGAATCACGTAGATGAGGGTGAAACAAACTCAGCTATTTTTTTTCTTTCTCTGTATTGAAATCAATTGAAACAGACCAACCTATGTGAGCTATGTAAAATAACTTTTATGGCTTGAGCTAACACAATATTTCATTAATTCTTACATTGTTATTCCACAGACTAAGCTAGAACAGAAACCTACCTCTATAGAGATAATTAATATGCACAGTTCTTATTTGTAACTTTAGCCCTTAGATTAATAATTCTTCCATAGACTTACTGTCACCTGCTAACCCAGAAAAAGGTTTAAGCTAAAGGAGAAATAAAAGCACTTATTTGAGGTCAGAGGTTGCAATTGGGAGACACAGATTTAGGTAATGGCCTAAAGTGTGCTGCAGAGGGAACAAAGAAAGGCAGGGCTTATAAAGGCTTAAGCTGCTATCCTGTCTATGTAAATGAAGGATTCTGGCTAGGTTAATAAAGATTGGTTGAGTCCAACATGCAAATGAAGGATCCTGGTTGGTAAAACAGATTGGCTCATTTCTACGTAAAGAACACAGATGGTCTGAGTCTGGTGGTGAGAGAGACATAAGGTCCAGGCATGGTTGAGAAGTTTGAAAGCTCATGGAGAAACATGCTGGATGGAATATGTGTAAGGCAAACTTCATGGTCCCCTGCCTCCATTTTAGTTCCCCTGACATATGACTCCGCTTGGGCAATTTCTGTTCACACCACAAAGTAAAGAGACTCCAGTCGTGACTACTATGCACTACCCACGTCTTTCTCCCAGCAGTCTGCCTCTGTGGAATGGTAACCTAAGGTGAGTGAGAAAACATGGTGGGTCCAAGAAGTGACTTTGAAGAAGAATCTGGTAAATACACACAGCGTTATGTACTCAGGCTTTCTGTTGAGGTTTTGCTACAAGTAATAAAAAAGCAAAGGAATTATTATTTTAGCACAGATGTAATAGATTTAAAAAAACTATAAATAATACACTATTTTCCTTTAAAAAGTATTATCTAAATCATTGTTATTAGTATACAGATTTCTTATCTGTAACCAATTGATGCAAATTCACTGATATATTTTTGTACAGCACCATGGAAATGATAAAAATATCAAATATGCTAATAAAGTCCAAAGAGAGAAGGTATAAAAGATTACAAGTTTCTCTATTATTTGCCATTAATTATAAGTTAGAGAAGTAAAATTACCATTTGTGAATATTCTTAATTTTATGCTAATAAAACAATTAAATTATTAATAGGAACAATATCCTAAATGGAGCTGTGGCTTATTTGAATTATTACCATAGTATAATATTTGCTTTTCTTATGTAGTTCTTAACGGCCTTATAAAACTCCACAAATTGGAACTTTCAATCACCCTAACAACTGGAAGAGTTAGATAATGCCAGAGCACGTTTCTATAAAATCATCCAATAAATAATTTAAAATAGATTAATGTGTAAAAAATTATAGTAATAATTTTCTCTCCACATATTTTTTTTTCATTTTCCTAGTACTAGGTGCAACATACTTAATGTGTAATTCTAAAGTCCTTTGCTAAAAATGATGGTGATGATGCTTGCTATTTACTTGTGACAGAACACAGTTTTTATATTTATATGGATGCTGTATGTAAACATTAAAACTGGAACTTACATGATAGTCCAGAAAACATCTTTATTGCAATTTAAGATGTAAAATAACTAGAGCAAGTGTCCATTTCTTTGCTTAATACTTTTTAAGATATGTAACATTTCCTGGTGTAACAACTTTCCAATTATTTTGGAGTAAATATTTAAGCCTGTAGAAAGAAATACAATTTCTTCACATTCTCTGTTTCCAGACCCCAACCTAAGAAAAAATGATAACTTACATTTGCAAATTTTGTTACATTATACTTTTTTTCCAATTTCTGATTACCTTCCTATTTTACAAATATTTCTCCTACATTTAGATGTTGCTTTAGGTGAGATTTTAATATAAAAATTTATATGAACAGTCATAATAACTAAGAAAAGGAATCTGAAATAATGCAATTTCAGTAAACTTGACATACAATAAAAGAAATAGAGGAAGGCAGGGAAATTGTATGTACATGTTTGTGTCCGTGTGAATGTGCACTTTTGATCATTTTATAATTTGATTTTGAGGCAGAAGGCTATCCTATTGTCTTTCCATTCGGTACCCCACGTTTCATCCATTTTTACAATGGTGGTCTTGTTTAACATATGTAGTTCAATAATTTCAGCCTTTTTTGGTTGCATTAAGAATAAGTAAGAAATAGGGCAAATTGTACCTACCGGTAACATTTAAATCTGTAAGGTCAACGAAAAATATCCAGCCTGAGGAGAAAGCTTATAAGAGCTTATTTGAGTCAAACTGACGACAATTGCCCAGAAGCAAAATCTCAACCGATTGAGAAAACTATCCCCAAAATGGCAGTTTGCACCTTATTTTATACAAAGAATCAAAGGAGGACAGTTACATGAAATCCACTGGTGGTAGATTAAGGGGGTGGGAGAAAGCAAAGTGGGGTGGGGGGGAGAGTATGACAGGGGACTCTGGGATTGGATAGAAGTAAATTGGAGAGATAGGTACTTCTTTCACATAGGTGGGTACAGGGGTTAATAGTTCACATTTTATAGCACATGGAGATGCTAATCAGGGGAGAATAATAATAATAAGGGATTCTGTAGTTTCCTGCTCTGGTCTGGACGTTCCAAGGGCATGTTATCCTAGATGCAGAAAGGCAATAGGCAGGCTTGCTTAAGGTAAAGATTTATTTTTGTCAAGAAAGCCACAGGTTAAAGATCTGACTTCCTGCCATGGCCCACCTTCTTTAGGAATTGTTATGTTCACGCCATCCTATGTGGTTATTTTCAGTCTCCTGAGCTTGTCAGGTTTAACATGTGGCCCCTTTTTCCATCCCCAATATAACTCAGGTGTTCCAATCACTAGCAGATGATTCAAACAAACAAACAAACAAACAAACAAAAAAAACAACTTACTAAGGCACCCTACAAGTCTGAAAATTCATTAAATAAATCAAAACAATATGAGTCAGTCTATCTGTAATTTTCCAACCTGAGAAGTAAACTATAAATGTATGGCTGTTGTGTCCAAGATATTTTTGGTTTGTGTAACCAAAATAAAAGTTAAGCATTGTTAACGTATCCAAAACTAGGACAGCTATCTTATTAACATATTTAAGGAAAAGAGGTGGACAGAGAGCCTTGAATATAATTTTTAGAAAAAGGAAAGCAGATAATAAAAATGTAGTCAGTGTATTTCTTGACCCTTTTCTGTAGTGTTTACTTATAGACATATACCTATAATGTAGTCATTTTACCAATATTATTTTTTTTTCCTGTGATTAAATTTATGTTCACTCTCAAAACCAACCAAACAAACAGGTTTTATTCAATAATAACCATATCAAGAAGGAAAAGAGTCCAGCATAAATTGAACACAACTTCACCAAAACAAAAGGTAGGAAAGTTTTTAAAGTTTGGAGTGTGCTAGAAGAAAGCCACTCAGGGAAAAAAAGAGGGACCTGGTCTGGTGACCATGCCATCTGGGTTTGCTAATTGGCACTTATCTGGAATACACACAAACTTATAGTTATGCAAGTTGGAGCTTAGCATCCACCAGTTTCATCTTGAACTCCTACAGGGCCAGGAGAGCAAGAATTAGCTCCCTGAATGTTTGCCTTTCAAAAAGATCAATTCATTGAGGAAATGGTTCTGGGTAATATATTTACATCTCAAAGGTCCACGGATTTATAGTTGCAAACTGTCTAAAGTAACTGCTTTAAGAGAAGTTCAAGGGTCTATCTGCTTATCACCAGGTTTTGGTGGGAACAGTGAATTCTCCTGGTGCTTTCTCAGACAAGCATTTTAGGGGGGCTGGGTTATCTTAGGGATACGGCCTCAAATTGGTAGAAGCCATACTAAAGTTTGGTCAAGTCTCTTAGTACAGAGATTTGGATGGATTTACTATGTGCCAAGTTTCTACAGTTCTCATTGCTACTCAATATTCTGATTTTGGTTTAGAGACCAATGTGTGTTACCCTAGGAAAATAATGTGCTAGCCAAAGAATTTAATATTTGGTTATTTTGGCAGATTCATTTCTAGATTATGTTTCTAAATTGATATTCAAAATTATGTTTTATAATAACATTTGATAACAAATCCTTAAATAGATGAGTTTACATCTTACATTAAAAAACAAAAGAAAACAAAACAAACAAAAAACTTCATGTAAACTATTAAAGCATTCCCCCACAAATGTTGACACTAAGATGAAGTTCCAAGACCCACACAAGCTGATAAAATTAAATTGATAAACATAGCCATGGGCCTATTCTTGATCATCTGCCTAGGGAGAGGATGACCACTTGATTTACTGTTTCCTAATTCAGCAAGAAAATCTACAAACTAAAAAAAATAAATTAATGATAATAATAATAATAATAATAATAATAATAATGCTATTATTGAAGTTTCAAAAAAATCACTGGACAAAAATCAAATGTTCTTGACAATTGAGCCTGCATCTTGAGATGTGTAATGCCAGAGATGTAATAGTCCTGTTAGCACTGGGTGATGGTGGTTTTCATGTGCTTCACCTGAAGACTGAATATAATTTTATCTCAAGTCCCTTGAAGCTCAGTAGATGAAACAGTATTACACACCAAAATTGGGCAAAAGTGGTGCATTCACTCTGCCCTCCAGCTATGAGTGTTGAATAAAAGACTGATTTTTCTAAGGAGCAAGAATAACCTAACTTCAATGTCCATTAACACCCTGATCCACACAAAGCTTTCTTGTGTCAAGATAAAGAAATGAAAAAGAGAAATGTCTCTTCAGGTCCTCTGCTCATTTTTTAATTGAATTGTTTGTTGTTTTTGTTGTTGAGTTGTATGAGTTCCTTATATATTTTGGATATTAGCCCTTTATCAGAGGCATTCCTTGCAAAAATCTTCTCCCATTCAGTTGTTTGCCTCTATTTTGTCGATGATTTCTTTTGCTGGGCAGAAGCTTTTTAGTTTGCTATAGTCCCATTCATTTATTTTAGCTTCTACAATAGACATATGAAAAAATGCTCAACATCACTAATCATCAGAGAAATGCAAATGAGATATCACCTCACCCCTGTTAGAATGGCTATCATCAAGACAAATACTGTGTTTCCCGAAAATAAGACCGGTGTTGCATTAATTTTTGCTCCAAAAGATGCATTAGGGCTTATGTTCTGGGGATGTCATCCTGAAAAATCATGCTAGGGCCTATTTTCTGGTTAGGTCTTATTTTCCGGAAAACACGGTAGTAACAATTGTTGGAGAGGCTGTGGAGAAAAAGGAACCCTCGTTCACGGTTGGTGGGAATACAGATTAGTGCAGCTGCTATGGGAGGCAGTGTGGAGGTTCCTCAAAAAATTAAGAATAGAATTGCCATATTGCCCAACAATCCTGGGTATCTCCTGGGTATCTGCCAAAAAAATCTGAAAATATTTATCCATAAAGACATATGTGCTCCAATGTTCATTGCAGCTTTATTTATGGTGGCCAAGACATGGAAACAACCAAAAGTTTTTTGATAGATAATTAGATAAAGTAGTTGTGGTCCAATGGAATACTATTTGGCCATGAGAAAAAATGAAATAGTACCATTTGCAACAACATGGATAGATCTTAAGATTACAATGCTAAGCAAAATAAGTCAGACAGAAAAAATAGAGAACCATATGATTTCACTTATATGTGGTATATAAAACTGAAAACAACAAAAGAACAAGACAAATGAAGAAACAAAAACTCATAGACACAGACAATAGTTTAGGGGTTACCAGAGGGGGAGGGAGGAGGGGAGTTCTAGAAAAAAGTCAAATATTTGGTGATGCAAGGAGAACTGACTCTGGGTGAACACACAATGTGAGATATAGATAATGTATTACAGAATTGTACACCTGAAATCTATGTAACATTACTAACAATTGTCACCCCAAAAAACTTCAGTTACAAAAAAAAAAGAAAATGAAGAAATAGAGATAAACTAGAATATATACTGTAGATGCTACACAACAATGTGTCCTTATTAAGTCATGACCTCTTTTTATTGTGCTTTGCTTCATTGTACTTAGAAGAAACTGCATTATTTACAAATTGAAGATTTACGATATCCCTGGGTTGAGCAAATCTATTGGCACAGTTTTACAACAACATTTGCTCACTTCATGTCCCTGTGTCACATGATGGTAATTTTGCAATATTTCAAACTTTTGTATAATTATTATATTTGCTATGGTGATCTGTAAAGTAAGTAATTAATTGAACTTTATTTAGTTGAAAGAGTAGTTTGAAATTCAGCCCATGGGGTAAAGATTTTAAAATATTTATACATTTTCAAAGCACATATTTGGGATCCTCTGCACAACTTTTCCAATTCATATGTAAGCAGTGGCGAGCTAGAACTGACTGGCTCATAATGGGCCATGAAAGCTAACTTGATTTTGATGTTTCACTGATGACAGCTTTCAAGCCTCACCAGCCACCACCACCCTTTTCATGCCCCACTTCTAGGTAAGCATATTTAAAAAAAAAAAGAAGAAAGAAATTTGTATCTGGGTACTCAGTGTTTTGCACTGGTAAAAAAAAGTCAAATGATACAAGCCCTGGATTGCACAAGGGAATATCACCTTACCTTCAACCTCTAACCACAAAAAGCTAAGCTAATCTCTCCCTGGTCTCTCAAGCCCATTTCCTACCTGCCTTGGAACGTAGAACCTAGCCTGCTCTTTCAGAAACCTCATTATATGTATAATAAACTGTTTCATACCCTCTTGGTGCATGTGGCACCCTTAGTCTTGCAATATAGACCAAATTTTGACTGGGGATAATCTTGCCTCTGTGGATTGACAACAATACAAATTTCAGAAATTATGTGAGACAACTACTGTAAAACAAGCAATATTAAAAATAAAATTTTATGATTCTACACTTAAATAATAATCACAAAGATATCTAACAGGCAAAACTCATCACTTCCTAATAATATATTTTGACCTTATCTTATAATTTCCCAAGTTCATGACCAGTGATACCATCCTGGTGGCTTGAAATCAGTCAGCCTGGGAGGATACGACAGGGAAAATTGGCAAATGCTACAGATCATGGCTTCAATTGTTATTACAGTTAATTGTCTAGACTTAAGTGGTGAACAAAATGTTAATGGAAAGTAAACTTAAAAAGTGTCTGTATGTGTTGCATTGTAAATAACACAAAAACAATTCAAGAAATATTCTTTGGTCATCTGAAAATCAGTGTCTAATGTGGTAAAAAAAGTCATTGACAAATTCATGAAGATCTGACATAGATCTTTCTTATTTTGCTTTTGTCTTATTGATCCACAAACAGGGTGACATCTCAACAGTGGGTCACAATCACCCTCTCCAAGTCTAATCATGTTGCTACCACTGCTGAACACTCCAGCTTCCAGGGACATAGACTGATGTCGCACAGTCAGTATGGCAGTGTTTCCCAGGGATATCATTGCTCTAACTGGCAACTTCCGTTCTTTCAGAGGCAGCAAGTTATCCTTCCAAGAATCAATACGTACTCTGTGTATGGTTTGCCTTTGCTCCATGTATTAGTTTTCTATTACTGCATTAGCAAATTATTAGCAAACTAGTTGTTTAAAACAGCACAAACTTATCATCTTACAGTTCTGTAGCTTGGAAGTGTGATGCAGGTCTTTAGTTTGCATCAGGTAAAAATCAAGGTGCAGCAGGGCTCCATTCCTTTCTGGTGCTTTGCTCATTCTGGTTGTTTGCAGAACCCTGTCCTTTGGTCGGTCAGACTAGCATCTTTTTTTTTTTTCCTTGCTGGCTGTGACAACTCATTCTTAGACCTCTTCTCTCCATCTTCAAAGCCGGAAACAACAGGCCAAGTCCCTGTCAAATTTTGAATCTCTACTTCTTCTACTTCTGTCTCTGACCTAGTCAGAAAAGATTGTCCACTTTTAAGAAATCCAATAGTCCAGGATAGTACCCTCATCTCAAGTTCTGTAACCTTAATCACATCTGCAAAGTTCCATTTACCATGTAAGGAAACATATTTGTATGTTCTGGGCGTTAGGGCTTGGGCTTCTTTGGGGAGGAGTGGAATTCTGCCTCCTAAGCCTGTAGTGCCTCATCAGCTTCTCCACATATGTGCTTACGGAATTCATGAACTTTCACATGGCATCACACACAAAAATATTCTTGGATGAAGGGACCACCTCCATGGCAGAACAGACATAGCAATGGTATTAGTATCATGAGATTTCCTAGTTTTACAGCATACCCTATTATCTTACTTCATTTGGACTGTTATAACAAAGAATCACAGACTGAGTGTTTATAAACAACACACATTTATTTATTACATTTATGGAGGTTGGAATTCAGCAACCAGGGAGGGTGCCAGCACTGTCAAGTGAGGGCCTTCTTCTGCATCATTGTATCCTCGTGTGGCAGAGGGGTGAGCTAGCTTTGTGGCCTTTTTTATAAAGGCATTAATCCCATTCATTTGAGCACCACCCTTGTGACCTATTCACCACTCAAACGTGCCACCTCCTAATCCCCTCACCTTGGGCATTAGGTTTTCAATGTATTCATTTTGGAGGAGATGCAAACATTCAGGCAATAACACTTAAAATTTGTAAGCATTGGTATTCTGTCTTCTAGGATCAAATGATGTGCTAAGTTTGTGTACACTTTATGTATGATGAGGTGTCTTTTATAACTAGAATATCTGGACCTAGAAAATGAAAGACAGGAGTAGGATTGATCCTCTTCACCTTCATTCACAGGACCCACTTCCCTGATGTATGTTTCACGTCCAAGAATTTTAAAGTGTGCCACGTTAAAGGAATTGATTTGCACCTCCTCTTGTAGGAAAGAGATAATGGCATTTTGTTCTTATACAATGTCTATATACTATAAGAAAGTAAGGTTACCAGCTGTTCTGAGTGTTCCAAGGCCTAGATTATTTGCCCCAAAAAACAACTTGGCCCATATTTCAATCCCGCTCCTTGAATTTTTTTAAGGACAGAGTAGCCCTAGTAATGACTTAAAACCATTCCTGGAATTATGCAATCAAAAATTCATCTGACACCAATGCTACTACCAAGATTAAGGAGATCCCATGCTCTGCATCAAATGAAAAAAGGAGACTACTTGACCTAAGCACTGAGTGAAATGGATCCATGGATATCTGGATTCTAAGGGGCTCCCTGAAGACTTCTGGCAACACATTCAAAGATGCAGGAAAATTAAATCCAGTGGGATAAGCTTTGACCAGTAAAAGAAAGAAAATTGGCTGAAACTACTGGGTAATTTGTTCATTCTTCCTCCTTCCCAACAGACCATTCCGAATTGTATGGTTTTATGCAGCATTTTGGGAGAAATCCCATGAAATTTAGCTACCAGTTGTGTTATTGCAAAACAGCAGATGACTTGGTAAAGCATTCATGTTTTTTCTCTTTCCTGCTTCATTTCACATTCACCCTCATTCTTGCTTCCCTGAGATTGTATTCTCTTACATAAAACATAAGATTTTTGTCTTAGACTCTTTATTTTAGGAAACTCAATTACCAAAATTGGTTAATATGATAAAAGATAAGATGCATTTATTACTACCGTGTTTCACTGAAAATAAGACCTAGCCAGACAATCAGCTCTAATGCATCTTTTGGAGCAAAAATTAATATAAGACCCAGTCTTATTTTACTATAAGTAAAATAAGACCGGTATAATATAATATAATATAATATAATATAATATAATATAATATAATATAATATAATATAATTAATATAATATAAAATAAAATATAATACTGGGTCTTATATTAATTTTTGCTCCAAAAGAGATTAGAGCTGATTTTCCGGCTAGGTCTTATTTTCAGTGAAACACGGTATTGAACTAACCAAGTAATACTGTAATATATACCGTTTTGACATACTCATTATTTTTAAATTTGTTACCTGATTTACTTTGTTAATATTTACTTAAGATTTTGGCATGAGTGTATAGCTATATGTCATATTGGTATTTAGTTGTATTGTTTATTTTTGGTGGTAAATCTGACAACATTCTTTATTTTTCTTATGGTGATTTGTATTTTTTCTATCTCAGGTTTTCTGCTTTGGTAAAACTAGGTTTTCAAGAAAAAATATCTATTTAATATATATGTATATGTACATATCATACTGCATATTTGTTATATGCATATGTCAATTCTCAGAATGTATTGAAATGTCATATTTGTTTTCCAATAAATGAAAATTTTTATAAATGTTTCTTGTACATCAAAAATGTTGTAAAATGAAGGACAAATATTTTAACTTGTTTTTTTAAGTTTTACTTTATTGGTTGGGTAGTTTGAGTTTTTGTAAGTACACTAAATTTTCTCTACTTTTTTCTGTATAGATTTATTAGAGATGTGCTAATATTATTATTAATGTTTGCCTAATTCTTTCATACTCTCTATTATTTATTATCTACTTTCTGAAAGTAGTTGCATTTAATGACACATAAATATTTATACGTTGATAGTTGCCATTTTTAGCATCATCCAGTGTCCCTTTTTATTAAATGTGTATTCATTTGAATTATACCTAGACTAATATCCATATCTTAACGACTACTTTTAAAATTTGTGTTGGTTTTTTATAATGTCACTTATTTTATTTTTCACCACCTGAATAACCCTCATCTTTTTGGGTACAGGTTGGAATAGATATTTTTCCTTCAAATACTATTTTGTATCTCATTCCCTCCCCACCACTCCTAGTTGTTGCTGATACTAGTAGGTGAGTTCTCAACATTCATTCTTTCTTGTTCACTGATAGAACACCAAATTTGTTCAGCCTAGCTAAAATATTCACCTTCGCAGACTCCCATATATTCAAAGTGAGTCTGAGATTCAAACTCGACAAATAAGATTACATTTAATAGGCCTACTGACAAAAATGTTAAAAGCTTCCTATCCATTTATCTGGATCATAAACCAATGCCAAGAAGTAAACTAGTAATTTACTATTATAAAACAAACAAACAAACAAACAAACAAACAACAAAAATTCTCCTAATTAGATTGCTGGAGCACAAATCTAGAATGCACTATAGTCCTTGAAGACTTCCTTCAGTGGCTGTCTTAATTGTGGAAAGCCTCGTTCCAAATTTCTAATCATGTGGGGAAACTGAGCTCTTAATCAATTATACTACTGTTTTCAGATATTTGTTACATGCTCCTCAACAAAATTGTAATTGATATAGAGCTGGTAAAGATATTAGATTTCAATGTTCCCCTTGGATTACTGAACACCATTAAACACATTATTTTAATGCTTTTGATAATAAACAACTGCTTATGGAATACGTACTCAGGGCCAGATATTGGCCTTATCATAGACATTTTTTTTACATAAGAATGTGGGTCAGAAAACATTAACCAATCAACTGGAAAGTTTCAAGCAGGAAATTTAATTCTGTTTGTTTTTATCAAAGTCTGCTGATAGATATTCATCTCAAAAGTTCAGTGTTATTTTTTTAATCGCAGATAAGAGCTCTTTTTTCCTTAAAGCAATTGATAAGTGATATTTTCAGATTAGTATGATGATAAACTATGTTTTTCAAATCTCTCCCATGAGAGCACAGCAAGCATAAATACAAGAAAATCCAAAACTATTATTTTAAGTTTATAACTAATACTTTATTCAAATCTGTTTTTATTTATAGTAGCATTAAAGAACCAGATTCAATTAGCTAAATAAAAGACATACTGTTTACATTTTATGTGTAGTTAATATTTTGTCATAATTACTTATATCTTTAAATAAGTGGTATTAATAATATATTATCAGTTCAGGTAAGTGAAGATGGATGATTATTTCCCTAAGAAGTAAAATTTTTGTATTTCATTTAATTATTTCTAATCTCTGCTGAAACACTTTTTATCTGTGATTAACATGTGACCCTGTGTAATTTAAATATTTCTGCTTTCATAATTTATCTTAAGAGGGCATTTACTTAAAGCTTTACAAGTGAGAGGAAAGATAACTAATCAGATTTTTTAAGCCTAGAAGACTGGGAGGTGTTGAGACTTACCTAAAAGATCTGTTGGAAGCAACAGATGCATCAGTGAAGAAGTCTAGATAATTCTAGGTGAGCCAAAACTTATACATTTAAAACAAGTCTTGCTGGCTTTATGAGCCAACAAATATGAACTATTTTATGCAACAGACAATTATTATTCCTGGTGAAATATAAATAATGAAATCAGCAGTTCATATGTTTTATTTTGTATATGGCTTTATAAGGGACTGGCTACATGATTTTATTAGTATATTGTATATGGAAATTAAATATAATAAAACAAATGTTTTATCTTATTAATATAATTTGATTGAATTTATCCAAATAATTGGAATAATCAGGGTCAAAATCAAATCTGAAGATCTAACATTTGTTTAAATTTACTTTCATACTCAGCTATGTGATGAGACTTTGACCCTGATTATTCCAATTATTTGCCAGCCTTTGATAATAAATGTCACATATTATACATTTATTTTCCCAAAGAGTCTAGATTTGTAGAATTCTGTTATGATTATTTTCTCTCTCTTTCATGTCCCATTTTCCATTGTAGTATTGTTTGTTCTTGGCTAACTTCTTAGATTTTGTTTCATTTTTATTTTGTTTTGCATTTCTTCATGATTTTTTCCCAGAATTGTATCTGCTTTGTTAGTCCATTTCAGAAATAAGCCTTTGGCTGGGAAGATATTGTTTATTAAAATTCATTTAAAATTTTTATTTGTTTTCTGATTGTATCTTAACTTTAGCAAACATGAACTTAATAACCTCGCCCTAAAGAGTATTATCTAGTCAGGAGATAAGATACAGTCATGATGATTAAAAAAGTATATGCTAAGTGCCATGTCAGTACTTCAGGTATTGTTGCTATTGGGGTGACTATAGATTCAGTATAATTTTTTATTACTATAGGATTTGATTGATGAAGCATAATTAACAGAAAAAACTGCAAAAAAGTGTGGGAAATGTGCTCAAGACAAATTTTTGTTTGAGTCACATCTAGGACTCACTTTAGAAACAAGCACTAAGAATACAGAAGATCAGGCTATAAGGATTGGTCTACTGTAGGAGTTTCATTGTTTTGCAATAAAAAAGAAAGTAATAATAATAACAAAGATTATGGAAAAGGGCTGCTTCTGAGGAAGAAAAGATGGAAACCAAACTTGGTGATGAAAGAGTCAAGGAGAGAAAGAAAGAGACAGTGTTTAAACAGTTGCCCAGAGGCAGAAAAGATTCTAGATAGTATCAGATGCTGCAGCAAACTGGGGAGCATCCAGTTCTTTCAAATGTTAAAGCAGCCGCTCAGCTTCACATTATTGCTGCTATGTGGGAGTGATAGCCTGGTATTGCCAATTAATTTAATTTTTCAATAGATTTTTGTTGTGTCATATGCTGAAATTTAAAATACGGTGGGAGTAAAACTACACATGTCTCTGGACCAATTGTGTTTCTGTAGGTCTATTATGAAAGTCTTAGGCAATCTGGTAATCACTTTCATTTGATATGAGTCATTAACATTTTATTATTGTGCATTGGTTTGAGATATAAGATATTATCTTATGTTGTCAATAAAAAAGATAGTGCTACCAAAATGTAGATGTTTCCTCTGTTTGTTTACAAAAATATTTTTATTTTCTGTTGTTTATCTGAAAGCCAGACCTTAAACTAAATGTGTTCTTCTACTTGAATACTTTAC
The DNA here is from genome assembly GCF_036562045.2 of Rhinolophus sinicus. Classification (NCBI taxonomy): domain Eukaryota; kingdom Metazoa; phylum Chordata; class Mammalia; order Chiroptera; family Rhinolophidae; genus Rhinolophus; species Rhinolophus sinicus. Next base: position 180,588,714 of record NC_133753.1, read on the forward strand.
CAGTTAGACACAAATTTTATTCCTGTTTATAATACATTTCTCATATATCTTCTTAGATATTGAAAGGATTACAGATGCACATTGTTGATACTAACTATATTTTAGCCATTTTCAATAAACTCATTTCACAGTAGGCAGTTTATTTTCCTCAACTTTTTTGAACCATTCATTCACAGATATGCCCTAAGTTTTTACTGTCTGAAAGGCTCTATTCCAGGCACTGGAACACAATAGTAAACAAAACAGACAGAAGCTCCTCTAATGGAGCTTATAGTCTAGTGGGAAAACAAAAACAAAAACAAAGAAACACTAAACACTATAAATAAAATATAAAGCAGGTTATATTGTGGTGTGTGTGTGTGTGTGTGTGTGTGTGTGTGTGTATCTGCTTGTTAAGGAAGAAGGGTTTTAATTGTTGGAACATGGTGGGGGAGAGGAGAGCAAGTTTTAACACTTGAGATAGAATGGTCAAGGAAGACTCCATTGAGGAAGGGATTCTAATTAAAAAGTGAGGTAAGGTATCAGTGAAATAATATTTTATATTGATGTTTCTCAACATATTTTATATTATTATCCACTTTGGAGCCTTTTTAGACTTAATCCTTAATTCCTTTTCTACATGATATTCAATCCTAAAAATAAGATTTTGACCCGCAGGCTTGAAAATTGCAGAACCAAAACCAATTTTAGTGTTTCAGTTTTTTGCCCTCAAGAACCCTTTTTTTCTTTCTTAGGGGCAACATTGACCAGGTTAAGAATGTGTTTTCTAGACTTAGAAACAACAACTGCAGAAATTCAAATGCCCTGATATGGGAATAGCATATGTCTAGGAACAGCGAGAAGGTTAGTGACTGAGTCAGAGAGAACTAGTAAGAGAACAGCAGGAGAATGACAGAGATGAGAGCAATCGTATTTGACCTTATTAGTCAAAATCTCAACTTCTGACATAGTCAGAGGACTTTTAACAACGGAACGATATGATTTCATTTAAGTTTTGACAGATCACCTTGGCTGTTCTGCCCAGTCTACTGGGAATGAGAGTAGAAGCAAGAAAACCATTTTATGCAACTTCTGCAATCTGCATAATTTTAAGGGTCTAGTACAAAATGGCAAAGTTGGACTCCAATTTAAAAAAAGTATTAAGACTGTCAAGAAGCCGAGAACACAGCATTAAATCAAGAACAGGTTCCTTCCATTCACTTCTATTCAGAGGTTGCTCATATATGAAGCTGGTTCCGTTTGCAATAATTCTGGAATCAGAATGGTGACTCTAGCAGTGGTTAGAGATTTAATGTTGGATATTGAAGGCATGGCACACAGGACTTCTTTATAATGTAGATAAGGAATGTGGTAGGAAGAGGAGATGAACATAAACTTGGGTTTTGTCTTAGCAATTAGAAGAATGAAATAGATCTGAACTGAGGTAAAGAAGACAGCAAAGGAATTGACAATTAAGATGCTTGTGTTACTGTCCTCATTCTTGCAATTTCATATAAGATATTGTTTCTGAATAATAACTTTTTTCAACAGTTATTTTAATTCAAAAAATTGAAGCCAGAAATTTTGCACTTATTTGACTAATGAAACTCTAATTAGACAGACAAATCCTTTTTGGAGTTATTACTGAAAATATATTCATAATTGTCATAAAAATTGGTACATGTGCTTTCACATTTATATTATGTGCATTATTCCATGATTACATTTGATTCTACTTTGAGAGTCTTTAAGATTCACAGTTCCCTTATTCACTTGAAAGCACTTATTGATGAATCAAATTAAATATTGATGTTCAGCTAAATAATTTATATCTAAATTTTTAAATTTTAGCCTAATGATTAAATGACTTATAGGTCCTCTTTTCACCTTCATTCCTGTTTATTGGGTGACTACAAAATAATCAAGTTTTGGAGTTAAAAAATAATGTATAAACAGCGTAACATATTTTGAGATAGAAATTGATTATTCTTTCTATGTAGTAAGCTTATTATGTTTTTAAAGACAATATCTGGTAATGTTTATTAAGCTTTAAAATTTATCTATTCTATGAACCACCAAGTTAACTTCTTCACAGATACTTCTATGTCTTAATAGCATCCCTTCCTTATGCTGACTTTTTGTTCTCTAATTAAAAATGCTGAGGACACAAATGTCAAGTATATGTCCTATAATTACATTCATACTTATTAAATTCAATTAATAAGCATACTCTAAATATATATGAAAATGAAAGTGTGCATTCAGACTATAATTTTGGTACTAATCTTTTACTTATATTCTAATCAAAGCTTAAAAAACCTTAAGATGCCCTTCAGCTTTGACTCTGGAGGTCAACAAGGACAGCAAGAGCAGAGAGCTGATAAAACGGGGGGTACAAGGCAAAGCGAGCCACCGTGATTATTTCCTCAGTGTCTGTTTTGCAGAAAGATCTTGTTATCTCAAAACGCAAGAAGATTATAAAGGTTATTTTTTCAAGGTAGGAGATGTGTCAAGAAAACTACTCAATCATGCTGTCAAAGATTTGTGTAGCTGAAAGCAGAATTTATATTAGAAAATATATTTCTTGTTTATATCTGATAAAACTGAGAATTTAAAAATGATAATTAAATTTGTCCTAAAGTTCATGCAGCCAAACAAATTTTAGAGGATTCTAAAATACTGTGTTGATTAAGATGTGTAATTATTTTCAAAAGTAATAAAATAAAGTATGAGCATATCATACCACATAAATTATAACAGAATGAAAAGTTAATTTCATATGTTGTATTATTTCAATGTCTAATTTAAATAATTAAATTTGAATTAATCATTAATAAAATGGCTTTACCACATATACATATTTCTAAATGTAAAATACTTTCTTACTATGAAGTATTTATTGGAACCTAATCTCTCTACATAATAAAAGACACTTAAAATATTTGCAGATACATGTAACCAGGTATATTTGCGTTAAGTGTGTCTTAAAAGATAGGGGCATAAAAAATGTTGACATCAATAGCATTGTAAGCAGCTCTGAATTTCTAATATGGGCTTCTCATATTATTCAAGTATTAATACAAGATTTATTATATATATAAGTATATATATATATTCATTCTACTTCATGGTTCCAAACTGCTGCCAAAAAAAAAAATCTATAAGGAGCAATTTATTGATGAATTTTAGTTGTAAAATTATGAAAATCAAAAGCAAGGAAGGCCATTTATTTATTTTTTATAGTTTTTGTAAAAAAAAAAAATGACCTATCTACAAGCAATTCTTCTTTGAAAGAATAATTTCTACATCATGCAATATTAGAGACGCTGATTGCATATTTGTATTAAAATATTTTAAAGGAATACAGTAAGTGACAAACAGCTATTATTTGACAATATTTGTAATTCACATATGTTCATATTCAATCAATAGTTTTATGCTATCTAAAATTTTATCGTAAATTAAAATTATACATATTTCATAATTATGTGTACACACAAAGCCCATAAAATCAATAGGGAAACAAAACTGTGATTTGAAAATAAAAGAATGTTCCAAGGTTATCCAATAATTCAATAAATTACGGATATTAATGTTTTTATTTATCTTTTTATATTTATATTTATCTTTTTATATCCACACTTAATTTAGAATTGTGAGAGTTGTATCACATTTATTTTGTCTGTAAACTATAAATTGAGCATATAATTTGTCCATAATGTCATTATGAGTTGTCTATGACTACTTAATAAACCACACCAAAGCATAGCGACTTAAAACAACACCGTTTTAATCGCTTATGGTGTTTTAGGTCAGAAACTTGAGCTGGGTTTAGATGAGAGGGTTCTGTGAGAGGTTTCGCTTGGCGTGCTCATGTGGCTGCAGTCATCAAGTGGCTCCATCTTCACTCATGTGTGGGCCGCTGGCTGCTGCAAGTGGACTGTGGCTCCTCAATTCTCAGTTACGTGATTTCTCATCTTCCAGTGACTTGACTACATATGACCTCATGGCAGTGTTTCCAGAGGAAAGAAAAGAAGTTAATGAAATTCTTGAGGAATCATCTTCTGAACTCACAAAATGTCATCTATGCACCATCCTATTGGTCAAGGAAATCATATTTCCAACTCATAGTCAATGGATGAGGCAGTGGATCTTACTTCTTAATAGGAGGATGACAAAGACTTTGCCAAGAGCATATACACAGGGATAAGACAGGAGGAATTATTGAAGCTACTTAAAAAAATAATAATAATAATCAACCCTGATACCTAATACAAAAAGAAAATAGATAGCTAATTTAGTTACAGAGAGAGCATTTTATTTTATTCTATTAAGCATACTACATTAGGTAGGAAAACATAGCCTAGATGAATATAGCAATAAAGGAAGAGGAGTACCTGTTTGATGACTTTTGCTTTTTTATGGTGGCATCTTATTCCCAACTTATTCAAGTATATTTTCAAAACTAGAGCAGAGTATTTTTCTAAATACAAAGGATATTTTGATTCACATTATTTTTTCAGTGCACACACAGAGATAAAAAGCAATATGAAGGCATTAATAAATAAATTCAATAAAATATAGCATCCAGAATAGAAAACATGTGGCACCTTTTAATATTAGGATAGAAATGTGAGATAACTCAATAATAAATAACATAATTTTAGCAACTTCTAGATCTTCTATTGTGGTATAGGCCTTTATGACCAAGGTGGGCAGAGAAATGGCAAGTTTATACTGACTTACTCATGATGGATTCATATTAGGTAAGGTAGAAAAAAGGAAGTCATGGATGTGAGAAGGGGAATGAGTAAGACAGGGTAAGTTCTACCATCCTAGTATAGAACAACAAAAGACTTTTTGTTACTTTACCATTCCACTGTTCACCACTTTGACCTACTTCAAGAATTCATGGTCATCCCAGTAGCTGTAGAATCTAATTTATTTGCAAAGATCTGTGTGGAAAGGGAGTTTACTTATCTCTCTTGGTAATTATTTTCTGGGTCTAGTATGAATTTCTGTCAAGTGTATGTTTCTGTTGTCCAATCTAAATCACTCCTGCTGCGATTTAAACATATTTTCATGTCTTCTGCTCTCAGTGGAAATGAAGAACAGCTGGCTATAATACTGCTTCATGTACTTGAAGGTTACAGTGTTACAAAAGGCACTCATTTAATCAGCTCTGAAAAAAACTTATAAATCTTAGACTATTTCTTTACAAGTTGATTGAAGATTTTTAAGTGATCACATGCCATAAAAACTATTAGCATGCTAACATAGCAATAGACCAACAAAGTAGAAACAGTTCTTATATGTATTTCTTCCCTTGTTCACTGCCTTTAAAGTATTGATAGCTTTTGAAAAAGGTACATTTTATTTTGAATCCCATGTGGATCACAGGATATTGTCTAAGTTTGTGTGAAAGTTGGAATATGAGAAGAAAAACGTGAGTGTATGCAAAAATACTTATGACTAAAAACCCTGAGAAATATTTATGAGTTTAATATATTTTATAATATCACTTGAATTTGCTCCGTCTTCAAATTTGAGGTGTGCAAACATGGCAATCTACTGTGGTTTAAGAGTTGGTTGAATTATGTATAAAACTGTTGAATTCAAGAATTGAACTAGATGACTTCACTCATGTGTGGGATATAAAACTGAAAGCAACAAAGGAACAAGACAAATAAACAAAGAAACAAAAACTCATAGACACATATAACAATTCAGTTGTTACCAGAGAATAAGGCGGGAAGGGGAATGGTAGAAGAAGAGGGTAAAGGGAGCCAAATAAATGTTAATAGAAAGAGAACTGACTCTGGGTGATGAACACTTGAAGCAATATGTAGATGATGTATTATAGAATTGTACACTTTAAACCTATGTAATTTTACTAACCAATGTCACCCCAATAAATTTAATAAAAATAAAAATGAAAACCTGACAGAAAAAAAAGAATTGAATTAGATAAATAATCATCAGTAGACAGAGAAGACGTGGTTGGGAGAGAACGAGTTTTTATCTCGTGGTAGATGGCATAGAAAACCTCCAGAAAGACCATCAACAAATGTGTGAGAATCTCACATATCTCTTTTCTATACATACTGCCTATTTAATACAACTCCCCAGCCTGAATGCCAATTGTTGGCAGTAATGTTAGCATCTTGAAGGATTTCCCCAGCATACCCTTTTGATACTTTCAGCATCTTTAGTTCCAGACTCACCAGGACATCTTCCTATGCACACAATCCATATTTTTGCAAAGCTCAATATGAAAATAGAATAGCTTCACCAAAAGATCAGTTTATCTCATCCTGAATTCACCCTATAAGTCGTTTGAATTATGTGAAACAGAAATTGCTACAACTAGGTTTTTAGAGCAGTGGTCAGACAAGGAAGCAATATCTTCTCTACTCCTTGACAAAGGGTCTGTTACTGACAAAGGTATAGCAAGCCTGGTGGAACTTTGCTGTAAGAAAATGACTTTATGTTTATTCTCAAATTTCTGTCCATGTCTTCGATCCTTAACCATCACTCCAAGGAAAGCAGGGAAAAAAGGAAAAAAGTAATGTTCCAAGAATGATATTATATCTATAAGAAAATTGATAGTGAACTAGTGAGCTTGGTGAATATTCTTGAGTATTTCCCCAAAAAATATGAGCACTGCTTGTCTTCTCTTAGGAAATTACATAGTTAAAGAGCTTGGTTTTTAATTTCATCATTCTTTCAGGCATGAGGGAAGTGCGACTGAAAAAGTCATACGTGCATCTTTGATTGGCACACTCAAGTAAAGCGAATTTTCCAATATAAATGTTACATTTCCTTTTCCATACTTTATTAGATGTTTATTCTATTATCATGTGGTTATCTCCTCTGTCTTTAGATCTCCCAAGCTATCAAAGGGTGTTCAAGTCAATCATTGTAAATCGCCCTATATTCTACTGCTACACAGAATCAACCACAAAAGTAAGTGGCTTTATATCATCGCTCAGGTTAGCTTGATGTCAGCTGATCTACCTTGGGATGAGCAGAGCAGTCTGTTCATTTTGGGTAGATTTGCTCATGGATCTTCCAGTCAGCCTAAGGCCAGGTGACCTGTATTGTGCTGGATCTCATTCTTCTCCTGAGATCACAGACCTAAGGGGGACATACTCAGGGAGATGAAGAGTTGCAGAGGACAGCAGAAACAGATGAGGTCTCTTTAGGCCTAAGGTCAAAATCGGCACACTGCCATTTCCCTCCATATATCACTATTTAATACAGGCCAACTGGCCAAGCCCAAAGTTAAGGTTCAGATTTATACATTGGCCATTGGTGAGAAGAACGAAAAATTTATATGCCTTGAAGCATGTATATCTGGAAGGGTCAAAAATTAGTGTCAATAATAAAATCTAACATATAGGTCTGAATCTGTTCAATTTTCCAATTTTGTCCTTCTCTCCAAGCTGCCTCCCTTCCCAATGCAGAAGAGGATTAAAAAAGGAGAATTACTAAAAGCTTCCCCCTCAAATTTAAAACTAGGATGACAATCTCTCTCTCTCTCTCTCTCTCTCTCTCTCTCTCTCTCGCTCTCGCTCTCGCTCTCTCTCTCGCTCTCTCTCTCGCTCTCTGTTCTTCCCTCCCCTCCCCACCCCCATCTGGTTGACCTGGAACAGTGATTTTTCTCTTGCCCTCAGTGATCCTTGTTCTTAGGCTTTTAGACCTAGACTGGAATCTACACCATCAGCAATCTGGTTCTTGGGCCTTTGCATTAAATTGCTGGCCTTTCTTGGTCTCCGTCTTGCAGAAGACAGATTATGGAATTTCTCAGCCTCCGTAGTCATGTCAGTTAATACCTTATAATGGATATCTTCTAGAAAAACATATATATATGTGTACACACACACACACACACACACACACACACACACACACACATATCTTACTGGCTATGTTTCTGGAGATCTGACACAGATCTCCACTTCATGTCTTTCACTGAGTGGAAGTAGAAACGGCCCAAAATCGACTGCTTGAATGGTAAGGTAGAGGTACATCAATAGTTAAACTCCATGCATAAGCACCTGCTTACTAATACTCCCTTTGAATATGTTATGCCCCCCTCTTTTATATCTATGCATATTAAAAGTAGAGATATTGATTACAAATTTTCTTTTTGTCATTTGTATTCTTGAGAATCTATCTACCTCTATTCTCTGATAGCTACAGAGTAGCGAACTTTTAACTATCCTCATAAATCTACCTAAATATCAATTCTGTAAATGTATGTTAATATTCATCCAACGTGCAGTTATTTTTCAGTTATTTTTATTTAACTAGGTAGATATAAAAGCCCGTATGAAATGATTTGAAAAGAATGTGTAAGGAAGTAAAAAGGAATCTCTGTTTGGTTACTATTTTTGCAATGGGCAGCAGAGAATTAGGAAGTTCCTAGAAGGAAATATTGGTTCAAGGAAATTTTTATATGGATTTTAAAAATAAAGCTCTGTAAGTGATATAGAAGTAAAATAACTTGATAATAAATGGTGAGAGGAAAATTGCACTATTGAAATCCTGAAGTTGATGGAGGGACATGGCATCAGATCACAAATGAAAGATGGGGCATTCCTTAATCTGTAATATGAAGAAAGTCACAACATGAGCACTCAGATGAAGAAGAATTACTAGACCTGGGGATATAAGTATAAGATATGAGATTGTTTTTTGCAGATTGCTGCCATTTTCAAACAAAATGTTAGGAAAAAGTTTTCTGCAGAGTGTACGGGCACAGGTAGAAGGGGTAACATTTTAAATAGGGATATGGGATGTAAAACAGTTCTATCGGAGAATGGGAACATGAAGTTAAAGATCCGTGTAGTAGTGCCCATTTGAGATCTGTGTACATAAAAAAGTGGGGCCATGTAACATTGTTATATTATTTTTCTAGTGATATCCCAACACTTACCAGGCTTCCCCGAAAATAATACCTAGCCGGACAATCAGCTCTAATGCATCTTTTGGAGCAAAAATTAATATATGACCCAGTCTTATTTTACTATAATGTAAGACAGGGTTTTATATAAGACCAGGTATAATATAATAATATAATATAATATAATATAATATAATATAATATAATATAATATAAACCGGATCTTATATTAATTTTTCTCCAAAAGACTCATTGGAGTTGATTGTCAGGCTAGGTCTTGTTTTCAGGGAAACACAGTAGGTGAGCACCCAGAACACATCACTAACCGGGATGAGGTTTGAGGAGTTGCATATGACTGATGAAGTGACTAGCATAAGACTTCAGGGGATTAAGAAAGGAAGTAAGGAAACAACTTGATTGAAAAACAGTGAGGAACTTGTGGCTTCCATGGGTTGGAGTTTTCAGTGAAGTGAAGGACTGTTGGGTTACAACACAGAATAAGTGAACTGGGGGAACATACATGCTATTCAAGGGACAGGATCCTTAAAATACATATCTCAGAGCAAAGGCAGTTACTAATGTTGACAGTCTCCTGAGTAAGAACATGTAAGCAGTTAGCTCAGGTAAAGCAGAAAAAATGATCACTGTAATTTTGATTTTATAGTTGTATGACAACTTGTATTGTCCTGTGGAAATTTTTCTTGAAGACTTTCTGCCGCTGAACAATCTTGGGGAGAAGTTTGAAACCATATTGATTTCATTTCTGTTACTTACTTGAGATTTGCCCACTACCTGTGGGTGCTTCAAATAGACATGATATCAGTATATGTGAAGTGTTGATTGACCCTTAATCAGTTAATTATTAACAATTTTTTTTTTTACTTTTAGTTGCCTGCTTCATTTCTTCTTCAATTTTGATGAATTTATATTTCACTATATTTTAGAATTTTTTTCTTCCATGTTGTGTCTTTCCTGCTTTAGATGAATCAATTATGCATTTCTTAAATATAGTCAGCCCTCTGCATCCGTCGGTTCCACATCTGCAGATTCAACAAACTGCAGATCAAAGATGCCTAAAAAAGCAAACAAACAAACAAAAAATTAAAGAAAATTGATCCCTAAGCAATATAGTATAACAACTATCTACATAACATTTACATAGTATTAGGTATTATAAGTAATCTAGAGATGATTTAAAGTGTATGGGAGTATGTGCACAGGTTATATGCAAATTCTATGCCAGTTTATGTAAAAGACTTGAGCATCCAGGATTTGGGTATCTGTGGGGGTCCTGGAACCAATCCCCCACACATACCAAGGGATGATTGTGTTCTTGTAATATGTGTTTTATAGTTATTACCTTCCTTCCAGTTGGCGTTATCTTATTTTCCTCTGATTATCCCAAATTTCTCTTGGTCTGTTGATTTAGGAACTAATATAAGGGAATTTTTCTACTATATTTTTTCTTACTCATGCTTGTTTCTATAATCATTTTCTGTCCTCATCTTGTTTAGTTCTGCATTATCTGTTTATCTTAGCCTGGCATTTTATATAACTTCTTTGTACTGATGTTAAAGTTTCTTTTATTATCCTAAGAGTGAAACATATGCGTGGACTTTATCTTTAAACATTGGTAAATCATGATTTCCTCTTTCCCTTCTTCTTAAATTTCTCCACAATTTTTGCCATATAATATCTTTCCATCGTACTAATTTGCAACATGGACAGCTGTACCTAAACTAGATATTTCCTGGACAAAGTGTTTAACGATTCTCCCTGGCTTCACCTGCACACTTTGTCTGAGACTGTTTTTCTTCTCAGAGGTTAGACCTCAAGGGTAAGTTTGCAAAACTCTAGTGTCTATGCTTTACATTTGCCTGTTGGTAGATTTAGTCTTTGAGCTTTTAAAGTATGTTTAGGTTAAAAGTCCTCAAACCACTTCTGATTTGAGGTGGATTTTATTCTTGTCCAGGGTATCTTAAGATTTTGAATAGCTTTTTCCCAGTCAGGGTCACTCTAGGAGCTTTGCTTTTCAGAGAAAATCAACCCTGAAGCGTTTCCTCCTCATTCCAGTCTCCTTAACAGATAGATCCTCAACTCCAGCAAAATGGAGAAACATAGAGTTTCAAGAATTGTTCAGGGAATTGTAAATCTATAGAAAAGTAGGAAAATGTCAAAAAGCCTATAAATGTCTATTTTTCTTTGTTAAAGTGGTAAATAATATGTATTCTATTAGCAAAATATTATCTCATTGTATCATACACATCAGAAAAATATGTAATGGCATTTTTTCTCATTGAAATTTGATTATGGATACCAAGAATCTTTGTTGTCTGAAGCAGATAATGTAAAAATTCTAAATAATCATCTATTAAATCAAGATAAATTGCCTAATCATTGGGTAGATATATTAAATATGAATTCTATTTACCTCAAACAGCTAGAACAAAAATATATATTACTTCTATATATTTTAAGATCTAGAATGTACATTTATATTTATTTTGCAGGGAAAATGTATATATTTTACGAGTATGACAACTTGTATTAACCCTACTTGTTTCCTCTAGGAACTTGGCTACTTTGGTAAGTTAGAAAACAAAAGGTTTCTTACACTTATGCTTACTTTAGCAATAGGTATTTAACTTTAATTTTTCACAAAAACAGGTGAAGTTTTAAAGTTTATTGAAGCAGTCAAGCATTAAGTGAGAATCAGTGATTTGTGTGAACATATAGCTAAATACTACCTTACATGGGACTATAAGTTTGAAGGCCATAACGGCATAGAATGCGTCTTCAAAAAATTAGGAATCTAAGAATACTGAGGTAAGCTATATTGTAGAGGGGTATGTTGTGATGGGGAATGATCTTTTCACACATACTCTTTCAGTAATGATGCAAATATGCGAAGCATACATGCAAAACTTATTTTGTTAGAATAGACTTGTTGTAGATGGCTTTATTTTTAACTGTTCTCTTTATCTTATGATTTGAACCTTAAACTTCAAAAAAATAGAAACTGCCTAAATTTCGTGAATGACTTGAAATTGCTGGGTGACACGAAGTTTAAATCAAGATGGGGAAAAGTATTTTTTCTTGAAATATACCTTAAAGACATTTTAGAGGGAGCCATGGGAGCAATGCCTGTCATTATCACTCAGTGTGTTTTAGGAAAAAAGGAGAAATGAGCACAGATCTATCCCTTAAGGCAAGAACAAGCTCTGTGACTTTTCTGGCTCACAGAAACAAAGGAGCCATGGATCAATTTGTTAACTATGGTGCAGAGTCCTAGACTCCAAGGAAATACTACAGATTGCTTTAACTTTGTTTGTAAAGGATAAGGTCTGCTTCATTCTAAAATATCTGGAGGTTACAATTGTAATAATCATGTACTTTCTTATGGGTCATTGTTTTCTGTGCCGGTTCTAAAGTTCTGATAGTTCCCTAGTTTCCAACCCTATGTCTTTAATGACAAAACTCCCAGATTGTATTCATATACAGTGTGGGGCATGTTGGCTGTATACATACATAGCAGAAAAAGAAAACCAAAACAAAACATAAAGGCATGTAGAGCTTGCACAAAATGAATCAGATAAAAATGCTGATCAGTAACAGTGTGCTTTTATCTACGTACTTTTACCTATAAACATTAGAAATAATTGGAGACACCAAACCAAACTAGAAATATTCACATCAACTATGACAAAATTTTAAGAACTTCAAATAAGAGATTAGAATGTGATGCAAGAAAAAAAAAAGAAGTAGAATATGTACAATTAAGTGGCAAAATATATGAACAAATATAACTCACCAAATAGATTATAAACAGATATTCTAATAAAAAGGTGAGCTTGCAATATGAAAACTCTGACCATTCTTATTTAACTCTTCATAATACTTCAAACACAGGATAACATTATAAATGCCACAGGGACACTCAAGGAAAAAAAAATGGTGGAACGGTGTCTCTATAAACCAGAAATCAAATAAATCCAAAGTACAAAGTTCAGGCTAATCACAACAGACCCACATCTGAGAATTTCACATCTATAGAATAACAGAGGCGACATCACTCATCTAGCTAGGGGCAAAGGCCTTCTTAATAAAACTAAATAAATAAATAAGTAAACTTAAAAATTGGGATGGGACAAGACTATCCTGCCTATTCACCATCTATGTGACTATAGTTTATGTTAAGGCTACATAGTTGAGGATTGAGAGAAAGTACTCAGCCTCACAGTGGGAACGACATCCAAACCAGGTAGATCAGTGCAAGGTCCAAAAGTGAACATCATGAAAGATGACTGAGCTGTGCCTATCTGAGCTGTGAAGTATTTTGGGGTCTTAGTGTCTCTGTTAAATACACAATGTCTCTTGTCCTAAACCAACCAGTTTATTAAATAAATACGCATCACGTCTTTGTTGAAAGACTAATAAACTTTATTACAAATATAAGCAATCACTTGTACCAAAATAGCACAAGCCAATACACATTTAAAATGCTGGCCTGAACATTCAGTTGCTTTTCAATTAGAAAATATTACTCCTAAAGCATTATTTTTTTCTAAAATTTCCAGAGTGTTTGCCATTATTTTTAAGTTATTGTAGGTATGTGTTTAACACACTAATATTTTAACCTGTGACTGTTTTAGCAAAATACCAATTTCTACCCTAGTTTTTATTCCATTGTGATATATAACATATATACAATATTTTACTAGCAGCCTTCCCTTCTCCATTCAAGAATGTACCTTTTTGCTTCTTTGTTTTTCTCTCTGTTCAAAAACATACTTACAGCTATTTTTTAAAAAAAAATGCATAGATTAAGTTTTTAATATACTCCACTGATTTTAGAGGGTGTCTTCATCATCAGAGAACATCCAATCGAATGACTGGTCTATATTTATAAAGATGCGATGTCCTTAAGGAAGTTCTTGCCCATTCAATAGCTATCGCTATTAAACACTACAGTGTGTTAAATTGCTTTAATGTGCTAGAAATCCACTATTTCTTTAATAACAAAACATGCTAAGTAATGTTTATGCTCACATTTTATATTTAAATACGGAAAATGTTTGTTATACTGATATAGCAAGATTTCATGCACTCCTTATTCTTAATCAATATTCTAAGGATATTTTTTTGTAAAATGAAAAAAAATAACAGTAATTTTTAATTCATCCCTAGTGCCCAATATTGGAATTTTATGGGGGTTAATGGCTCTGTTCTTTTACTTGCTAAATAAAATGTGTCCCCTTAGATGATGGTTACCATTTCTTAATTAAGAATCCACTAAAGTGCCATCCAAATGTACATAATTTATTCCCTTTATATTATTGCACTGGGAGTTTTGCCAATGAATAAAACATCTTATTATGAGACAAAATGGAAACTAATATTTTAAAGCTTAGTGAGAAATACCATTTCTTTAAATTGTTTTAATAATAAATCTGTATTATAATGAAGAGTAAATCAGGGTAGTACCTAATTTGACTTTTAGTAAGGTCACTAGCTAAAATCTAACATGATTATTTCTAAATGAAAGTATAGAACCTTTAGGGATGGAGGGAAAATATTTATATATGCATATGTGTTTGTGTGTTTGTGTGTGTGTGTGTGTGTATAATATGTAAGATTATATATATATATATATATATATATATATATATATATATATATATATAGTTATTATTCATTTCTTTCTTGAAATAATTAGTCTTGCTCCTAGCCATAGTTGTCATAATAGAAGGTAAATATATTAACTTAGTGTTTTGAATGACAAAAGATGTCAGTAGATTTATAAGGGAGCAGCTTTTAAATAAAACAGTAAGTACCAGATGGCACTACTCTGCATAGGCTAACAGAAGAAAATGATTCAAAGCTTCATAAAAGTTTTTTTTTTTTAAATTGTGTAATCTTTAGAAAGTTCCTCGTTATAAAGAAACAAGTCTGAAATTGTCAGTACATATGACAGGGACAGAAATGATGGCTGTATCTGAACTTTGTATCCTGAGTTTTGGTTAGTCTGTAAACCTTTTAAGTCACTCTGTACATTATTTTTATGCCTATCATTGGACAAAATTGATTGACATTTCAAATAGTAATGATAATCAAAAAGTACATAATATAGAATTGTTACATTAAAATTTCATTTGAATCATTATTTTTATGAGAAATGGCTTCATTTGGGGTTTTGATTTGTTCTGTAAAAAAATCCTTTATTCAGTGAAAGAGTTAAGATTTACAGTAAGTTTGGTGCACATCGTTTCTTATCATATGTCCATAATATAATGGTGATTTAAATATATAATCATCACCAAATACACTAAAGATATATACAAAATGGATATCAAGACAATAACACTGAAAAATCATATGAAGACATTCCATTGGCATTTTTTATTCATATTGTAATTTAAATAAAGATTCTTCCTGTGTGATGTTTAATATTGAAACATTCAAGGACCAAGATGAAGATAAGGGAATATTTCCTTTAAGTCATCTTCTGGAATAACTTAGTCACTTTGTCTAGATTAACCACCTGTTTGGAATTACTTACTTATAATTCTAACTTATATCATAGTTAAAATATCTATTTATTTTATCCCACATTTCATCAATCCACAAGTGACTTCTGCATAAAAGTAAATTTAACTTCTAACCAACTTGAGACTTCCATCCTATTTTCCATTGTTTTGCTGCTGAGTTATCACGAAAAATGGCAGAACATAATTTTCAATATTTTTATTTCTAAAATTATAATGTAGACACATTCTTCAGCATCTAAGAGGTTACATGCCTGAAGAATGTTGCCTAAAGATTATTACGTATGAGAAATTTATGAGAATTATTTTACCCTGTCTCCGTTTTGCACTTGCTGACTCCAACAAAATTTCAAATATATTGAATGCGTTTATACTGAATTGTTAATACAGGAGTAGAAAAAGTAGTGGGGCAAATACAAAAGCACAAGCGGTGAGGCTTTCCTCCTATTTGCAGTTGGTAATGAAAAAGTGATTATTTTAAATCCTAGCAAGAGCTGTCCTATTTTAGTAGTCTCCTAGAAAACCCAGTCATAACAGTAACGTCTTTTTTATCCCCTTTAATATTGATTCTATAGTTCTAGGTATAAGTGTGCAAAGAGAAAACTAGAGAATATAACACAGAAGTGTGATTTCTTTGCAGTGGGAAAGATAGATTATAGGGCTAGGGATTTCCTGAAATTGATGTGTAGAGTTCCAACATTCCTCTAAGAGAACTTTTTTTTTTACAGTACACTGATTAAATTTAAAAAGACTAATATTATTTTTCCATTAATATTTGTTAATTCCCAGCCTAAAGTTCACATTTCAAATTCTTTTTTATAAAATGAGGATGAAAAAGCATGCTTAAGAAACTAATGAAATTATGTCAAGCATACTGGCCATAAAAGTAGAATTTTATGAGAGGAAATGTCATGTTTTTACATAACAAATTTTTAAAAAACAAATTGCTTGTCATTTCAGATTTTGTTCTTCTAATACACTCCTTCTAGGAACACCAAACCCAATCTGTAATTAAAAATACCATGTAATTGTCTTTCTGTGTTAGGAGGGAAGACATAATACGAATCCTAATGTCCCCTTCTGTGAGAGCAGGCATCCATCCGGTTAACACTTGTGGTCTCTAATTTACTCCTTCACCACTTCTTCCTCTGGACAGAAAGAACTACTTACTTTCCTACTGGACTATTTAAGAAAGAAGTGGGTAGTCCTTTCGTCCTTCACGTCTAACTGGAGTTAGGCTACTGAAACACACATTCTTTTTTGTTACCCCATGCTGTCCTTTTTCCAAATCAGGCTCTGACCAGAAAGACATGAATCCGACACAGCCTCTGATGAAGAGTATAAACTGTCCAATTCTGGGGTGTGGTATTAAAGCTGTGTTGATTTTCCAAGATTTTCCAATATTAGGCATATTAGTGATATGGCTATTCTTCTGCTTTTGTCTTTTTTTTTTTTTTTTTTCCGATTGGATTCAGAAACTGCAGGTGCAAATTTTGGAGCACCTTAAATATTCTTGAAGCATCTATCCCTAGTATTTGTCATAATACTGTCTTTACTTAAGCATAAAGTACTAGCACTTACTTATTTGCACATGGATTTCCACTAGCTTTGGCAGAAAAAAAAAAAGACATTTAGTAGCTTCTATAAAGGATCAGTAGACAGATCAGGAATCTATATGTGCTAAGGAATGGCTAGAAGTATAGCGTTGAGCACCATCTCTCTTACCTGATCTCTCTCCAATCTCCCCTCTGATTCTTTGGGATTTTACTTTGTTCTCTCAGGTCATTCCTTCCACACAGCAGGAGCTATGATTGCAAACAAATATGTGATTCTATTTTAAGAGTTTCATGAACAGAGAGGTTAATAAAGTGTGTGTGGGGGGCACTTCCTTATCTGATATCCATAGAAAACAAAAACAAATCTAGGAGCAAAATATCTGAAAAAAGGCTTTTCATTGATCTGCCTTAAGATTATGTACCACGTTTTCCCCAAAATAAGACCTAGCCGGATAATCAGCTCTAATGTGTCTTTTGGAGCAAAAATTAATATAAGACCCGGTTTTATTTTACTATAAGACTGGGTCCTATATATTATAACATAATATAAGACTGGGTCTTGTATTAATGTTTGCTCCAAAAGATGCCTTAGAGCTGATTGTCTGGCTAGGTCTTATTTTTAGGGAAACATGGCATGTATTCCTTGAACAATCACTGTTAGCTAATAGAATTGACGTTGCCTGAGTCAACAGAAAAGAACTTTGTGACTAAATATTTAGTCTGGAGAGAGCGAGAGCGAGAGCGAGAGCGAGAGCGAGAGAGAGAGAGAGAGAGAGACAGAGAGAGACAGAGAGAGACAGAGAGAGAGAGACAGAGAATAAAAAAAGTAGAATAGGTGTAATTTGTGAGATTTAATGTCTCAGAAAACAAAAACAAAACGTGTTGACTTGCTTCTAGAAAATGTACATGTTGGATACTATGTAGAATCCAGAAATGGATGTGATATACCACCAAACACTGAAGAGTATATGTAGGAATACATAAGGTAAATATTTATTTCTCCTCCTTCCATCACCATATATTCGATCCCTCCCATCCTCATATCTGGAGAACTGAATCTGGGTGAAGAACACACAATGGGATTTATAGATGATGTGATGCAGAATTGTACACCTGAAATCTATATAATTTTACTGACAATTGTCACCGCAATAAATTTAATTTAAAAAAAAAAAAAAAAAAAAAAACAAAGGCAGGAGGTGGGAGGTGGGGGAATTAGATGAAGGTGGTCAAAAGGTACAAACTTTTAGTTATAAAATAAACAAGCACTGGAGCTGTAACGTACAACATGATGACTACAGTTAACACGGCTGTGTCGTATATTTCAAAGATGCTAAGAGAGTAGATCCTAAAAGTTCTCATCACAAGGGAAAAATTTTTTGTAACTCTGTGAGGTCATAGATGTTAATTACACTTATTGTGGTAAGGATTTTGCCATATGTGTATGTCAAGTCAGTATGCTGCACACCTTAAATTTATACAGTGCTGTATGTCAATTATATCTCAATAAAACACAAAAATTTAAAAAAAAAAAAAAAAGAAAAGAAAAGACAAGAAGCTTGTGCCATATGTAAATAAAAAAAATAAATAAATATTTATTTCAATATTAAGTTATTTAATAAGTATCCTTTCTTCCTTTTGTCAATAAGGTTTGAGTAGCATTTGCAGATGCTCTGTGTGTCGGTATTGAAAATGCAGAAGTGAACAGCAAGCTGTGTAGTATCAAAGGCACTCAGATTTTATATTTTTCAAGGTAGCACAAGTAAGCTTTTGAACAGGTGTGTCTCCTAAAGCACCTGTCCATATGAGTGAATGTATTATTTTTGTTTTTGTTGTTATGTACAAATAGGGATGATAAATCTGTCTGCCTTAATTATCTGTGACTTTGTAAGAATTATATGGTTTCAGCAAATTAAAAAATAAATCTTTTACATGTCTTATTCTTACAGAAGTAGGGCGTGAGACTGTTCTTCCTGTGGGGGTCGGGGTGAAACATTATAAACCTCAGACTCAGGAGAACTGTAGGTTTCGTTTAATAAAAGTGGCAGTGAAAAATTCTGGATATGATAACACCTGGAACAGTTTACTTTCATACTGAGATGGTTAAGGAATATATTGGATGTTAATATTATTTTTGTATTTTGAAATATATCAAATCAGCAATGTTCAGGTTATTACAGAAAAAATATTCATCTACATCAGTCTCATTTAAAATAAATGTAATCTGAACAAAATGTAAAATTTTGTTTTACTCTACAATATGAAAAAATAATAATAAATTAGCCTTTTAACTAGAATTACAAGAAGGAGACTTAACTTACTTCAGTGCAAAGTTGCATTTTGAAAAACCAAATTACATGTAAGTGGTTTATTAATATTTACCCATTTTTTAAAGTGTTTTCTGACAAGAAATCATTAACTAGTTCATGGAAAAGTGCAGTTTTAAATTAAACAGCAGAAACTGTTAATATGATACATAAATGAAATATTTTTATATATTTAGTTAAAGCTTTATTCTTGTTAGATTGAATTAGTAGAAGTTGGCTGTTGTGTGATTGTAATTTGCCTTAAAACATTTAATAGCTAATAAAATGTAGATGATTTTCTTCTCTATTTTAAGGCTAGATTTAGAAAAAGTATAAACATTCTCAATTATCTCAATCATCTGTTTAGAGTTAAATGGCCCATATGATTATAGAGGTTCTAGTCCTACCTGCCGAAGAATGGAAGATCTATCAGAAGGATTGAAAAGAGAGAGATGAAGGAATAGTCTCAAAAAGAATTGAAAAAAGAAAGTTTTCCAGCTAAAGTTTGTGCTAGCTTTTATCAAAGAACACTGCAATTTTTCAAATTTGAAAATACATAGCTATTTTATTGCTATGGAAACTAAGGGATAGACAAATTAAATGTTTTTTTTTCCTAGTGAATGATAAAGTTACGGTATAAAACTAGGGTTATCTAGTCCCCAGTTGTATGTCATTTCTATTGTGTGATATTGGTATGTCCAGTTATACATTGCAGAAAAAGTTTTCAGGCATAGTTAGCCAGTCCAGTCATTTAAGTCAAGAAACAGAAACATAAGAATATAGAAAGGCAACGGGTAAGTATTTGGCCTATAGTTATTTCTGGAGGGGAAAGCAAGATGAAGTGGGGTAATGACTCAGGAATAAAACTCAGATCTAGAGAAAGACTGAGCTGTAACTCTTAAATCACTAGTATTTATAATTCATTCCTTTTTTTAAATCAATAAATCAATGCATGCTGAAAATGTGTGAACAACATTAAATATTTATCACATCATACTATACTAAGGCAATTTTTGAATGAATAGCGATTACATGCAAGGATTTATACTAATAGTAAACTAGCAGGGTGATAAATGCCTTTACGGTAGTTACATTTCTGGTCATTGTGATGAGTTACATCCCACCATTAATCTGCTCGATTTCATAATTAGCAACTTATACCAATTCAAGTTTCATGTTTGAAGACATAACATTGGTACAAATACCAAACTTCAAACTTCAAAATATTCAGCTTATGGGTCAATAAGAACACTCTAGAGGGATTTCATTCTGCTCAGGAATTTGTTGAAGGGACTACGAAGCAGGAAAAATACCTCATGACTTAACTTGCCTACAGAAGCCTGGAAATGATAATGAATTATCTGTGTGATTATAGAAAAAAAATAGGAAAATTCAAGAGTAGTTTAGAATGAAACCTGCAAATTTGTAATAAAATTTGAAATATATTAAATGTGATGATAGACTATTTGTCTAGTGCAAGATTTACTCAACAATGATTATTACATTTGCATCTTGTGATATAATTTCATATGTAGAATTTAGTACTTCATTACATATATTTTTATATAAAAGTCAGTCTATAGAAAAATAATATATTTTACGCTAAGGGTAATTGTTTTTCTAAAGACCTTTAAGAAAATCCACATGGACTCAGTGAGCTCAGTTTTATTTCAGTATTTTTTTAAAGTTTTTATATGGCCAGCAGTGTGCCAAGTCCTGTGGGCACTAAATCAAGTATGATACTCTCTGCTCTCAAGAAATTTAAGGGTCAAGCCTTTGAAATAGTTATACAGATTAAATGTGTTTTATCAGAATTTAATTTCATTCTAAAAGAAAAGAACAAAAATATGTGCTGTCTTGTATACGTACTTGCATTCCACCAATTAATCATGCACATGAGGAAATTAGCGATCATAAAATTCTAAAAGAGAAAGAACAAGAGCAAGAGAGAGAGAGAAAGACCACTAGCTCAGAACAAGGAGCGAGGGAGAGAGAGAGGAAAGGGAAATCGTATATAGTATTTATGCTATTAGTTATATGTATTATATTTATGCTATTATATTTATTCTATCATTAAAAGATTCAGAAACAGATTTGTGAAAATCACATAGATAGTAAATTATCTTTGATTAGGCAAGAGATTAAAGCATCTTTATCTGGATTAAAATACTTTAGATAGGTAATTATTTTTTATATTAATAACAATTTTGTTACTACGAAGTCAAACAGTTAAGTTCACAAACTCATCCTAGAAAAAGTGCTACATTCCTCATTGGTGAATATCACTTCACCTTCGAAATACTCCCCTTGGGAAGCTATGCACCAACACCAGTGCCTAGTCCACCCTTCAGAGCAATTTTGGAACTCTTTTTCTGGAATGGCCATCAGAGCTGTCATCATATTACCCTTGATGTCCTGAATGGCATTAAAATGTCTCCCTTTTAATATTTCCCTTATCTTCTGGTAAAGGAAGAAGTCATTGGGGGCCAGATCAGGTGAGTAGGGAGGGTATTCCAATGCAGTTATTTGTTTACTGTTTAAAAACTCCCTCACAGGCAGTGCCATGTGAGCTGGTGCATTGTTGTGATACAAGAGCCATGCCATGTTGGCGAAAAGTTCAGGTCTTTTCCACATAGCCTTTTCAGCACTTCCAATAGTAAACTTGAAAGTAAACTTAATTATTTGTCCAGTTGGTACAAATTCAACATGAATAATCCCTCTGACATCAAAAAAAGGTTAGCAGCATTGTTGCAACAAGTTCACAAATTTAATAGTCTGACCTCATATACAAAAGAATAAGCAAAGAAATTGTGTGATGCTACGTGAAACTTAAATATGTGATTCTGTCACCACTTGTATTTCTGGGTATGAGAATTGTGAGTAATACAAAATTAATGTTTTGTCTGGTATAAAACTGTAAATACATGTTACTTTCACATGTTGGCAATACAAAAAAACATTATTTACCTTTAGCAGTTTATTTTTTTTTCATTTTTTTTAAATGTCTTGGTATTTTTAATTATTTTTGCATTAAAGTTTTAATGTACAATTAGGTTTATGATACAACTTCTTTTGCTACTCTTCCATTAGTTTTTTCCTTATATTATACTTACCTTTCAAAACAGATTTTTATTAAAATATAGCTAACATACAATATTATATTAGTTTCCGGGGTACAGCATAGTTATTCAACATTTACATACCTAAAGAAGTGATCACCCTGATAAGCCCAGCACCCATCTGACACCATACCATGCTATCACAGTATCATTGACTATATTTCCTATGCTGTAAATTATATTCCTATGACTTACTTGTTTTATACCTGGAAATTTGGACCTCCTATTTCCCTTCACCTTTCCACTTCCCATTTTTAATTTTTCAATTATAGTTGACATTCCATATTACTTTATATTAATTTCAGATGCACATCAGAGTGGTTAGACATTTGCATCATTAAATAAATTATCCCTCTGACTAATCTAGTACCCACCTGGAACTATACATAGTTATTATCATATTATTGACTGTATTCCTTATACTTTTCTTTAAATCCCCATGATTCTTTTATAACTACCAGATTGTACTTGTTAATTGCTTCACTTTTTTACCCTGTCCTCCACCCCCTCCCATCTATCACCCCAACAAATCTAATACTGATGTGACACCCTACACAGTTATTACAATATTACTGATTCTTTTTTTCTTTTGGCTGTTCCGATTGGGTGATTTCTGCTACTTTGTCTTCCAAATCTCTAATTTATTCCTCTGCTTCATCTAGTCTGTTAGTGATTTCTTCTAGTGCATTCTTTATTTCAATTATTGTATTCTTCATTTCTGACTGGTTCTCTTTTCTGGTTTCTATGTCCCTTTTTATGTTTGCTATTTCTCTGTTGAAGTTCTCACAAAGTCCCTTGAGCATCCTTATAACTATTGTTTTGAACTCTGTATCTGGTAGATTGCTTGCCGTCATTTCATTTAGTTCTTTTTTGGAGCTTTCTCTTATTCTTTCATTTGGAACATATTTCTTTATTTCCTCCTGTTTGTTTCTATGTATTAGGTAGTGCTGCTATGTCTCACAGTCTTGGCTGGGTGACCTTATTTAGCAGGTGCCCTGTGTATCTATCTGTGCGGCCCTGGCACAGTCTCTCTGTTCACCTGCTCTGGGTGCTCCAGCAGTGTCCTTTGTGTGAGTAGTATGTGCCCTCCTGTTATAGTTAAGCCTTCATTGCTGTCGGCATGTCAGTGGGTGTGATTGACCCTCAGGCCGATTGGCTGTGGGATTTGGTCATGTCCACAGCTTACAGGCTCCTGTGTGGGGAACTTACCCCACTGAATGGAATTCGCCCCGGCAGGCTCTGGTGCATGTTGAGACCACCTTTTGGGTATACCACTTGTAGAGCTAATTGGGCAGTTCTCTGCTGTGGTCTGAGCGAACCTCCAAGTATGTTGGTTCTGGGGCCTCTTGTGAGAGGCTTCAGTGCAGGCCCAGGTCACCCACTACCTGTGACCAGTCGGGGACTACCTGGTTGTAGCTACAAAGTGTTCTGCAGTTGTTTGCTTACTATGCTAAACCCGGAGGCAGGTGGGAGAGGCCACACTGCTAATCAAGGATGTCTGTAACCAGATCCAGGTCTGGAGTAGCTCCTCAAAATGCCAGGACACCCCGAGGCCTGCTGCCACCTTCTGACTCCCTTAAGTTTCAGCCTCATGAGGGACTGATAAAGCCTCTGAGGGACATAAATTGGGTGAGATGGGGTCTTCGGGAATTACTAGAGTGGTGGACAGGTTAATGTAAATTCTGCTTTGGTGCCAGTACTGAGCCTGGAACTACTCAGCAAAAGTCTCAGGGCAAACCTATGTTAGTTGCCACCTACCTAGGGCCTGTGGAATCTCATAGTTTTCCAAGAAAGTTTGGGTGGGGCTTACTGCTCATAGAGAAAGTGCCTCTGGTGTTGACGAGCTGGGTGGGGTGGGTTCCAAGTGATCCAGTCGAGTGGAGTGAGCAGAGCTTACCAGGCCAATCAGATTCCAATTTGTCCTGTGGGGGAGGGCTCATCCCAGGAAAGATGGTGCCCCCCTGCCAGCTGTACAGGAGAAGGACCCCACACAAGGAAAATAGTGACTATCTTCCAGCCCTTGATACTAAACCACACATTTCAGTCTGGCACCTATATGTCTCTGACACCCCCCAAGTTATTGTCCCTCCATGGAGCCCAAGGTTAGTGCCCGGGAGTGAGAGAGCCTGTGTACTGGCCATTTAAGAGGGTGTTTGAGTTTCCTGCAGTCTTCTGTCACACCTGGATGATCAGAATTCCCACTGTTTTTCATAGTCAGATGCTGTGGGGGCTCCTCTTTCTGGAACCAGTACTCGAGGCTGGGGAGACTAGCTTGCAGCTGAGGTCATTTGTTCCTCCTGGGGGAAACTCTGCAGCCACAATATCCCTCCCAGTTCTCAACCTCCACATGGAGGTTGAGGGCTAACACATTTTATATCTCTGCTTCTACCAGTTTTGATGTGGCTTCTTCTTTATATCCTAAGTTACAAAACTGTTAAGCTAGACTACACATGATTCTCCAGGTTGGTTGTTCTATAATTTAGTTGTAATTTTAATATGCTCATGGAAGGAAGCAGGCACAGTGTTTTTGCACTCCGCCATCTTGGATCTCCTCCAGGTTCAGCAGTTTAATTTCTTGTAAAGGTTAATGCTATTAATTACTCTAGCTGACAAAAAGTAGAGGGCACCAGGTAAACCTTCTGGAAGGAAAACATCAAATTTGTACAGCTGTACACCTACGGGCAACCCATGCATATTTTAAGATTCATTTTCTCAGTTCTGGTATGCATATGGTTACAGATTGCTTTTCACATAAATCTGTGAAACGTTGTGTGGCATGTGAACATTTGCCCATCTGGAGGATGTTCATAAAACTCATTTTTTATGATTTAATGAAACTAGAATTCTACCAGCAAGGACAGTTTTAGCTTTGTATTCAGATGTTGGTAGGTGTTACAATCACTTATATGTTTCATAATATTTTCCTAATTTTAAAAATGATAAACTAATTTTTTAAAACATGATAAACTTGGTGTATGACCTTTGAATATCAATTCATGACAATATATATCAAAGACATATATGTTTCAATATTCCTCAAACCTTTTCCCTAATATCCTCAATGTTTTCCCCCTCTTCCTCAAACACCACCTCTTAGAAAATTTAGTAGTTCAGGAAAGCTGAGCATCTTAGAGAAAATGATTATGTAGTTTAGTGGAAGCTGTTGCTGGCAGTGCATAAAATAAAACATAGATTATATCATTCAAATGTACCAAAACAAATTATATTTTTGGAATTAAATTATAATTTTATTGCTTACTGATCATTTGGAAACCATTCTGTAATAAAAGATTATTACCATCCATGCATGTGCATAGAATCTCTCCAGATGCACACTTCAGATCAGAAGTTGTCCACATGCATCCACTTAGAAAAAAAAAAAAAGTACATTTTCATGGAAAATATTAATAACTTGAGATTGTAAATATTTTTGTTTTTATAAAAATGAACTAATAATCTACTCCAGTCAATCTTACAAGTGTCTTTGAGTTAAGAGATGAATATAATGTGGTCGAGGATTCCCCCAGTTTATAATATTTTCTAGAACTATGTGGTTTAGAAACTTATCTTCTTGGCAAAAATCTATGAGGAATTTGTTTAAGCTACTAATGCTCAATGGCATGATAGTTCTCTTTTCCTTTGCAGGCTATTTAATTGAATGAAATAAATGTCTTTCAATAGATAAATCTGAACTGCTACACATCTAGATTTATAAATAAGTAGTACTTGGTGAGAACTATCAATATAGCCTAATTCTAATAAAGATAAGTAATATGGAAGAGCATAAAGTTTTTAAAAAGTTGTATATAATATATGTTGTCATTAGACTATTCTCCATTTTGATTTATATGTTTATCCTTATTAATTGCCATACTTAGTTATAGAGATAATATTGAAATGGAACTAGATCCATGCTTTCAAATATGGTGGCTGATAGCCACAAGTGGCTAATGAGTTGAAATGTGGATAGTCTGAATTGAGATGTACTGTCAAGTATAATATATATACCAAAATTTGAATATTTTGTATGAAAAAAGTAGTGTATCAGATGAATATTTTAAGAAGTCTCTATCTTCTTTATAATAAATCGTTATTTTACAGAATTGAAAAAAATACACAGGTGTTTTGTTTTTTAACCAGGACTTTTGTGTATCTTGATGTGTAACATCAATATGTTACTCTATTTTGCTATGAAATTATGGTAAGAAAGGAAAAGACTAAGTCACATTGTGTATATGGGTATTGCCATGTACATATCTTTCCTGAGTGTGCTTATTTTTGTTGATGTAAAATATATTAAGAATGAGATTTGTGGTCTTATTGAAACACATTGCATTATATTTGAGTTGGTAGAACTGAATGAGGCAGATATAAATAAAACTTACCTTATGTAAATGATAAACATATTTATTATAGACCAACAGATCCAGAAGAGATACTTAGAAATAACTGGAAAATTGGGGCTTATTTAGAGGGGAAAACAAACAACAAAAACACAAAAAACCCACGTTTGAAGGTAAATTAAAATTATCATTCAAACAGGGTTTAAAGGACCAAAATCCTAGAAAGAAGGAGAGTTCAGCGAGGTTAGCTAAAACTCAGGCAATAATGCTTTCTGTCTTGAGGTATTTTGCAGTTTATGAGTGGCTCATGGAGAAAGGTTAAGAAATGGAGGTTAAGAAATTAAGAAGCCAAAGAGAGTTCGAATATTGTGGTCTTAGGAGTTGGGAAGACAACAAATGGAGTTCATGGGCTGCCAAAGATAAAGGGTAAACATTCCGGGTTTCAATTATGATCCATGAAGTGCTAAGCTAGAAAAATCAGCACTAGAACATTCCTCACAAATGCTTAATCCCAGTCTTGATCATTCTCAGTATCCGTTTGGATTAAGATGATTTGACCCTAAACTATCCACCTAACAGAAGAAATTGTAAGACTCAATTGGAGAAAAAAAAATATTATTGAGAAATTGGTTCATATCCTAGCTGTGGCCCAAATCTACTGCTTGGGAATGCTATGTTATATCTGTTTGTTTCCTCATGTGTCAAATTAGGAAAATGAGAGTATTTTGAGTTTTTGTAGAAATTAAATTATTTTACACATCTAAAGTTTATAAAAATATGTCTTGCATATGCTAAAAAAAATCAATATTAGTCCTCTTTATTTCTTATATTCATAATTCCAGAGGGTATTAATAGACATTCTCAGTACATGGGAAATGTGTTTAATGTAGTATTTTACAATTATAATTCAATGACAACATTTAGAAAACATCATTATTTTAGGGAAAGTAATCTGCTGTCTTAAAAGAGCACTCTATTTTCCCTTGAGTTGTCAGGTTAGAAGTTAATATTGGTCTTGAAAACTCATTTCTGATTAAAAACAAAAAAATCTTTTTTTTTCTTTTTTACTGTATATATTTTATCATTTGTTTGTTCTTTATGGAGAACATAATCTTTGTTTTTCTGATCCCAGCTTTTGCATTTTTTCAGATTCACTTTGTTCATTTCTGTCACCTTCAGAATACAAAATTATCCTATATGACATTGAAAGTTGAATTTTTTTCTTTAGTTTTTCTTTTACTATCATATTTTTTCATTAAAAAAAGTGTTTTGTGAAAAAGGACATTTTTTTAAACTAAATTCACATTTGAAGGTGTTTGATAACAATTATTTGCTTTCTTGAGAGTTCATCAGAGACAACATATGATGAGGAACTGTCTCACCTCCAAGCTCTGAGTACACACTCAGCTTCTATTACTGCATTTTATTTTCAATTTAAAGGGGGCTAAGTATCATCTAAAAGTACTCATGCATTCGAAAAGACTTTTGAACTACAAAGATTTATCACATATCGATGGCATCTAGCTTGTTACATGAATCCTACACACTGTCCAGCAGGAAAGAGCATTCACAGATATGTTGGCACCTGTTTTCTACTTGCAACAAGCAGGGAATTAACATCTGCAAGGAAAAGATTATACTCATGCATCATATTGAGATTTTTCACACACTTCTGTTATTGCTTCAAAAATACCTCCCTTGTGACATATTCCATGAAGGAGCTAACAAATATGCAGGCAGCAGACAACCTTGAAACACTGCCACTGCTGGTGAAAAGTAATTAATGATAATATCTTCTCCTCACCACTATGCATGCCATTTTTTTCTGTCTCTTGACTAGGACACTTGTGGATTATTTTTTTTTAAATTAGACATTTCCATTTATATTATACCCTGAAGTACCTTATTCTTTGTTATTAACTCCTCTCTTGGATTGTCAAATTAGAAAGAGTTGCTATATATTAAGGAAGAGGAAACAAGGTTAGTATTTTATTTGAGTACACACTACATTTATATTAGAGTTTTTCAATTAAGAACATGTAGTTTCATGTATGTTTTAATAATTTTTAAATTGCTCTGTGATTATTTACCTGGTATTTGTTTTATTTATTTATTTTCTTGATTTTTTTTTAAATTAAAATTTATTGGGGTGACAATTGTTAGTAAAGTTACATAGATTTCAGGTGTAAATTCTGTATCACATCATCTATAAATCCTATTGTGTGTTCACCACCCAGAGTCAGTCGTCCTTCCATCAGCACATGTTGGATCCCCTTCACCCTCATCTACCACTCCCCTCCCCCTTTACCCTCTAGTAACCACTAAACTATTGTCTGTGTCTATGAGTTTTTTGTTTTTTTTTTAATTTTATTAGTTTCAGGTGCCAAAGACAAAGCAATACTTAGATGTTTATCATTTATATCCCTCACACTGTGTGAACCCCCCTCCGCCATCCACTATCACTCTGACATCGCACAGAGCCATTACATTTCCACTGTCTCTATTCCTAATGCTGTACTCTGCTTCCTATAACCATATATATTTATAGTTGGCATTCATTATTGTTCAGCTTCAGGTGTACAGTGCAGAGATCAGGCATCTACATCATCCCTGAGGTGGTCTCCCAAATGGGACACGTGTCCATCGGATACCCTACAAAATCTTTACATTATTGATTACATTCCCCAAATTAATTTTCAGAACCCCGTGGCCATCTTGTGGTTACCGACTATTTTCTAAACCCCTCACCTTCCCCCTTATCCCCCCCGCCCATCTAGCAACCCTCAGTTTTTCCACTATGTCTCCAAAACTGTTTCTGATTAGTTCATTCACTTATTCTTTTCTTTAGATTCCTCATATAAGTGAGATCACATGGTATTTGTCTTTCTCTGTCTGACTTATTTCACTTAACATAATGTTCTCTAGGTCCATCCATGTTGTTGCAAATGGTAAGATTTCTTTCTGCTTTATGGCTGCGTAATACTCCATTGTATAAATGTACTACAGTTTCTTAATCCAGTCATCTACCGGTGGGCATTTCGGTTGTTTCCATGTCTTGGCTATTGTGTATAGTGCTGCAATAAACATAGGAGTGCATAAAGATTTTTGAATTGGAGTTTTGGATTTCTCCGGATAGATACCTAGGAGTGGGATTGCTGGATCATAAGGTAGTTCCATTTTCAGATTTTGAGATACCTCCATACTGTTTTCCATAGTGACTGCACCAATCTGCATTCCCACCAACAGTCCTCTGCCCATTTTTTAATTGGGGTGTTTGTTTTTTTGGAGTTGAGTGAGTTTTTTATAAATTTGTGATATTAACCCCTTATCAGCTATATCATTGGCAAATATCTTTTCCCATTCAGTAGGATCCCTTTTTGTTTTATTGATGGTTTCCTTTGCTGTGAAAAAACTTTTTAGTTTGATGTAATCCCACATGTTTATTTTTTCTCGTACTTCCCTCTTGCGAGGGGATATATCAGTAAAAATCTTACTCCGGGTAACGTCTGTGAAGTTTCTTCCTATATTTTCTTCTAGGAATTTTATGGTTTCAGATCTTACATTTAAGTCTTTAAGCCATTTTGAATTTATTTTTGTATATGGTGTAAGGATGTGGTCCAGTTTCATATTTTTGCATGTGTCTGTCCAGGTATCCCAGCACCATTTATTGAATAGACTGTCTTTACCCTACCATACATTATTGCTTCCATTGTCATAGATTAAATGGCCATATAGGCGTGGATTTGTTTCTGGACTCTCTATTCTGTTCCATTTATCTATGTATCTGTTTTTATGCCAGTACCATGCTGTTTTGATTACTGTAGCCTTGTAGTATAATTTGATGTCAGGTATTGTCATACCTCCCACTTTGTTCTTATTTCTCAAGATTGCTGAGGCTATCCGGCGTCTTTTATGGTCCCATATAAGTTTTAGGATTATATGTTCTATTTCTGTGAAAAATGTCATTGGTAGTTTGATAGGAATTGCGTTGAATCTGTATATTGCCTTAGGCAGTATGGACATTTTAACTATATTAATTCTTCCTATCCATAAACATAGTATGTGTTTCCATCTATTTGTATCTTCTTTCATTTCTTTCTTCAGTGTCTTATAATTTTCTGAGTACAGATCTTTTACTTCTTTGATTAAATTTTTTTCCAGGTATTTTATAGTCTTTGGAGCATTATAAATGGGATTGCTTTTTTAATTTCTCCTTCTGATGTTTTATTATTGGTACGTACAAATGCAACTGATTTCTGAATATTAATTTTGTATCCTGCTACTTTACTAAATTCATCAGCTCTAATAGTATCTTGGTGGAGTCTTTAGGGTTCTCTGTATATAGTATCAAATCATCTGCATATATGCAAATTTGCTTCCTCCTTACCGATTTGGATGCCTTTTATTTCTTTTTCTTGTCTGATTGCTGTGGCTAGAACTTCCAGCACTATGTTGAATAGAAGTGGAGAAAGTGGGCAACATTGCCTTGTTCCTGATCTTAAGGGGAATGGTTTTAGCTTTTCCCCATTGAGTATGATGTTAGCTGTGGGTTTATCATATATGGCCTTTATTATGTTGATATATGATCCCTCTATTCCCACATTCTTCAGGGTTTTTAATCATAAATGGCTGCTGGATTTTATCAAATGCTTGTTCTGTGTCTATTGATATAATCACGTGATTTTTATTTTTCATTTTATTAATGTGGTGTATCACATTAATTGATTTGCGAATGTTGAACCACCCTTGCATACTAGGGATGACTCCCACTTGATCATGGTGTATGATCTTTTTAATGTATTGCTGAATTCTGTTCGCTAATATTTTGTAGAGAATTCTTGCATCTATGTTCATTAGTGAAATCGGGTTATAGTTTTCTTTTTTTGTGGTGTCTTTGTCTGATTTTGGGATCAGGGTGATAGTGGCTTCGTAAAAAGTGTTTGGGAGTCTTCCCTCCTGGATTTTTTTTGAAGAGCTTGAGGAGAATAGGTGATAATTCTTTTTTGAACGTTTTGTAAAATTCACCTGTAAAGCCATCTGGTCCAGGGCTTTTGTTTGTTGGGAGATTGTTGATTACTGATTCAATTTCCCTGGTGGTAATCAGTCTATTCAGATTTTCTGTTTCTTCTTGAGTTAGCCTTGGAAGGTTGTACGCCTCTAGAAAATTGTCAATTTCTTCCAGATTGTCAAATTTGTTGGCATATAGTTGCTCATAGTAATTTCTTAAAATTTTTCGTATTTCTGTTGTCACTTCTCTTTCATTTCTGATTTTATTAATTTGTGTCCTCTTTCTCTTTTTTTTAATGAGTCTGGCTAAAAGTTTGTCAATTTTGTTTATCTTCTCTAAGAACCAACTCTTGGATTCATTGATCTTTTGTATTGTTTTTCTGGTTTCTATTTCATTTATTTCTGCTCTGATCTTTATTATCTCCTTCCTTGTACTCCCTTTGGGTTTATTTTGTTGTTCTTTTTCCAGATCCCTTAAGTGTGAAGATAAACTGTTGATTAGTGATGTTTCTTGTTTCTTTAGGTAGGCCTGCAATGCTATGAATTACCCTCTTAGGACTGCTTTCAAGGCATCCCATAGATTTTGGGTCACCGTGTTTTCATTTTCGTTTGTCTTGAGATATCTTTTGATTTCTTCCTTGATCGCCTGATTGACCCATTCATTATTTAGTAACATGTTATTCAGCCTTCATGAATTTGTGTGTCTTCCAGGTTTTTTTTTTTTTTTTTTTTTTTTTTTTTTTTCCTCGTAGTTCATTTCTAATTTCATAGCACTGTGGTCAGAGAAGACAATTGGTATGATTTCAATGTTCTTAAATTTATCAAGACTTGTTCTGTGGCCTAACATATGGTCTATCTTGGAAAATGTTCCATGTGTGCTTTAGAAGAACGTGTATTCTGCAACTTTGGGGTGATAATGCTCTGAAAATATCGATTAAATCCAAGTGGTCCAATGTATCATTTAAGGCTGTTGTTTCCATATTGATTTTCTGTCTGGAAGACCTGTCCTTTGTTGTCAGAGGTGTGTTGAAGTTCCCTACTATGATAGTGTTACTGTTGATCTCTGTCTTTATGTCAGTAAATATCTGTTTTATATATTTAGGTGCTCCTACGTTGGGTGCCGAGATGTTTACTAGGGTTATGTCCTCTTGTCGGATTGATCCCTTTACTATTATATAGTGCCCATCTTTGTCTTTTAATATTTTCTTCACTTTAAAGTCTATTAGAAATAAGTATTGCAACTCCAGCTTTTTTCTCATTTCCATTTGCATGAAATATGTTACTCCAACCCTTCACTTTCAGCCTGTGTGTGTCTTTTCATCTGAGGTGAGTCTCTTGTATACAGCATATACAAGGGTCTTGCTTTCTTATCCACTCAGCCACCCTATGTCTCTTGATTGGAGCATTTAATTTGTTTACATTTAAAGTGATTATTGATAGTTACATAGTTATTGCCATTTTTAAATTTGTAGTTAGATTGTTTTCATCTTTCTTCTATTTACAGAAGTCCTTTTAGTATTTCTTGCAATACTGGCTTGGTGGTAATAAATTCCTTTAGCTTATTCTTTTCTGGGAAGCTCTTTATGTCTCCATCAACTTTAAATGATAGCCTTGCTGTAGGTTGTAGTCCTTTGTTTTCCATCACTTTGAGTATTTCCTGCCACTCCCTCCTGGCCTTCAATATTTCTGCAAAAAAGTCATTTGATAGTCTTATGGGAGTTCCCTTGTATGTAACCCTCTGTCTTTCTCTTGCTGCTTTTAGGATTCTCTCTTTGTCTTTAACCTTTGCCATTTTAACTATAATGTGTCTTGGTGTGGACCTGTTTGGGTTTATCCTGGTTGGAACTCTCTGCACTTCCTGGGCTTGTATGGTTTCCTTCATCAGGTTAGGGAAGTTTTCGGACATTATTACTTCAAAAGTGTTCTCAATCCCTTGCCTCCTCTTTTCACCTTCTGGTATTCCTATGATGCGCATGTTGTTGCGCTTGATGTTATCCCATAGGTCTCTTAAACCATCTTCATTGTGTTTTATTCTTTTTTCTTTCTGTTGTTCTGTTTGGGTGATCTCTGCTAACTTGTCTTCTAAGTTGCTGGTTCAATCCTCTGCTTCATCTAACCTGCTGTTAATTCCTTCAAGTGAGTTCTTTATTTCGGTAATTGTGTTCTTTAATTCTAACTGGTTGCTCGTTATGATTTCTACATCCTTCTTGATGTCATCTCTAAGCTCCTTAAACATTCTTATCATCAGTGTTCTGAACTCTGTCTC
This sequence comes from Rhinolophus sinicus, assembly GCF_036562045.2. NCBI lineage: Eukaryota > Metazoa > Chordata > Mammalia > Chiroptera > Rhinolophidae > Rhinolophus > Rhinolophus sinicus. The sequence goes on from NC_133753.1 coordinate 180,622,743, forward strand.
TGATAGGTTGGTTACCTCTGTTTCATTTGGTTCCATTTCTGGAGGTTTCTTCTGTTCTTTTATTTGGGACATATTTCTTTGTTTCCCCATTCTGGCTGACTCTCTGTGTTTGCTTCAATGTATTAGGTACATCTCCTAGAGTTCTTAGTTCTTCCTGGATTTTCTTATGTAGTATGTGTCCTTTATATTTGACTTGCACTACTTTGTTCTTCTCCTCTGCATGTGCTCCAAAGGTGACTCTTGTGTTGTATATATCTTCCTGTTAAAGAAGATCTTTAATTGCTTTTCACTTGTGAGTAGGTGGGGTTAACTCCTAGGTTGATTAGTTGTGAGACTTGGCTCTGCCCACTGCAGGGTGTTCTGCTGCATGAGACTTGACCACTTAAATGTGGTTTGGCCTCTATGGGCTCTTGTGCCCGTAAAGAATTCCCTCTCGGTGTGTCACTTGTAGGTCAAACCCGGTAGTACTTCTGGTTTGTTCTGGAGTTGGCCTCTGGGTATGTTGAATCTTGTGCCTCTTAAGCTGGGCCCTGGTAGGGCAATTTCAGAACAAAGCAAATCACCAAGCACAACAACAACAACAAAGAAAATATCAAATACATTCACATGGAAAAACAACCGACAACCCCCACTCAACACAGGCAAAGTTATCAAAGATATAAAGACAAAACAAAACAGAAAACAGCGCCAGTCTTGGCTTAAGCCCACCAAGTAAACTCCAGGTTGTCCTCTGCTGTACTAAAGCGTCCCCTGTGTATTGTGCAGGCAGAGCCGGTCACCTGGTGCCCAGAGTGACATTGGGACTGCAGATTTAGATGCGTGGGGCTGAGTGGTCTGGAAGGTAGTTTATACAAAGCCAGTGCAGTTTGTGCCCTTGCCTGCACATATGCATACTGAGAGTAGCACCACCAGCCCTGTGTCCAGTTCTCCTGAGTCTTAGGGCACTTCTTCCTTGTGTGTGTGTGTGTGTGTGTGTGTGTGTGTGTGTGTGTGTGTGTTTGTGTGTGTGGCAGGCGGGAGATTTCTGAGCTGCTGAAACCTGGGGAGCTGCATCTGTGGCTTACTGCTGATCCCTGGGAGTGCCTCCGCAGATGTAATTGCCCTGCCCTAAGCAGACCAGAAAGGGTGAGGGCTGGGGATGGAGGGGTCTTCTCTTTCCCAGCCCAGCTGTGTCACACTCTTCCTGCAGGCCAGAAAAGTTGGTGGCTGGGGGTGGAGGAGTCCCCTCTCTCCTAGCCCAGCAAAAACCACACTCCTCCCAGCCTCCTCCCTGAGCCAGAGCTGCCCGCCAGTCTTCGCAGAGCCCGAGCACCAAGGCTCCTCTGCAATCTGACAACACTCCTCAGTTCAGGGGCCAGTTCAAGTCTCTGTAAGGGTGGGGATAGGATTGGAGGAGTGGGGGGAGGGGCCCAGGTATGGAGTTTGTGTTCTTTGTTCGGCCTAGGGCTTAATTGGAGTTATCAGCTGAGGTTATTGCCTCAAATGCTGGATATGCTGCCCTCTCTGAGGAAGAGATCAGCTGTGGGACGCAGGGAAAGAGCCCACTTCCTGGCTTTTGTGTTCTCTGTTCGGTCCTGGGATCCCCTGGGTCTCTGCAGCTGCAGATGTCGGCCGTGTTTCCACAGCCGCAGATTTGGGCCGCTTCTCCACTCCGCTCCCTTCCCTCTTCCCCTGCTCACCCAATTTTCCCCACCTGCAAGTAATCCTTGCACAAATCTTTTAGCTGTTCTGCGTGATGAGCAGAGAGTCCTTTGATGGGTTATAAATGTCCCGTTTCTGATAAAATCTGGAGGAGAACTCAAAAAGTGCGCCCCACTGCTGCCATTCCTATGACGTCACTCCTGGTATTTGTTTATTCTGGGTGATGTTTAGTTTTAGTTTGTGTGTGTGTGTGAAAATAAATTGGTATCAAGATAACCTGGTAACTTCCTGATTACTTCAATGACTTCTGTATTATACAGAAACTGTATTGTGGAAGCATTTGCCATCTTGGTAAAGTATAAAGAAACTCTTTGCTCCACAGAGTAGATAAAAAATGTGTTGTATACTTTATTTTTCTAGGTAAAACCCTTTTTATTTGGGGTCAAAAGTTCAAAACCCCAGATGATCATAATGGTACAAAGAACTGAATATATCTCTGAAATGTATTATATGTCAGGCAAGTATTCTCAGTTTGCCCAATTTAAATGTGTTCAGTTTATTTTGAATATCATATACAAAATGTGTAATGAATATCTGCTAGCATTATTATTAGCTAGCCCCTCCTTTTTGCGTGTTTATTAGGTGTCAAGCACTATGCCAAGCATTTAAAATATGTAAGTTCCCGTAATTTTTACATCAACCTTAAAAGGTGAGTTCTGTAATTATTTCTTTTTAATAGTGTAAGAAATTTAAGTTCAGAAAGGTTACATAAATTGCCCAAAGTCGTAAAGAGAATAAGCAACAGAGCCTGGATTCAATTCCAGGAAATTTACTGAAATTCAGTATCTATTCTAATTGTCTTATTTCTTCAGCATTTTTTAAAAATTCAAACAATATAGGAAATTACCTCAAATAATTTCCCACATAGATAAGAAACAAATTCTAAATCTCCTTTTTTTCTTTTTCTCAGTGGAATCTTTTAAGTCCATTATTATCCTACTATGTAGATTTGCTGTGGAATTTTTAACTTTAATTCATTATGTCTTTGTTTGTGTTAATCAGTGCAATTAAAATACGTATAATATACTTAAAAAGAGGGGAAAAGTCAGTACAGGTACACAATTATTTTCAGATTCTTTTTATATAGAATTTAGCTGTAGGTTTATAATTGTACAAAATAGTAATTTAGTAAGTATAAGGAATAAACTTTTACATTTGAATTAAAATAAATTTACATAAAACATTATCAATCTCTATTTCTCAAAAGAAAACCTTATACCATGAACCAGAATTAGTGATACATTTAGTTTTTCTGAGTTTTTTTCAATAAAAGACACTTAGATAAAACTAAACTAGAAAGAGTATTTTGATTGAATTTACATTGATGTCTTCTGATATATACTTAGATTCTGAATATAAACATGAATTACACTCTTCAGACCCAGTAACTTTTACCGAATAATCTGACAACCTGTTAAACCTGTTGCATAAATGCAATGCAAATTTCCTTATGTTGTACTTGTTATGAACTCAATATTTTTGTTTTACTTTCTCATGGAAAATCAGGTATGTGATGAATTCTGTTAGCACAATCTATACTATTCAACAAATGAATAATTAGCATAGAGAACTGAACAATTGCTTCACACATCGTATTAGTCTTCTCAGGCTGCCATAACAAAATAACACAGATTGTATGGCTTAAACAACAGAAATTAATTGTCTCCAAATTCTGGCAGTTGAAAGGCCAAGATCAAGATGCTGGAATGATTAGTGGCAGGTGAGGGATCTTTTCCTGGCTTGCAGCTGGCGCCTTCTTTCTGTCTTGTCACATAGCCTTTCCTATGTGCAGAGAGAGAAAGAGAGAGAGACTGTCTGTGTAAACACTGATGTGTTTTCTTCTTATAAGGACACCAGTTCTGTTGGACTGCATGATCTGTAAGGAACTAGGCTCTGAAGATTCAGAGACAGGGAAATAAGAGTTATTGCCTCCAAGATGCTTATATTCTAGTATGAGAAACAGAGGATAAATAAATGACTAAGTTCCATAATAACAGCATGGTAAGGTGAATTGCTAACCAAGTAGGGAGGATGGTTATAACCTTTGTGGGGAAAATTATTTTTAAAAAATCACAACTGTTGCAATAATGGGTCATACAGACTAAACCGGAAGTCACTGGCAGATGAATCATTAGCGTTCATGCCCAGCTGTGTATTATAATTTGCACAAACTTGCGTATAACTGCAAATTGTTCAATATGGCTAGAACAATGAAGGGTATAGGAGAGGAAAACGTGTAGTGGATTTCATATTTAGGTGTTTGCACTAGAACTGGCAATCACTGAAAGGGTCATCAACAGGGAAGTAGCATTATCAATCTTTTACACTTTGAAAATAACATACATGATATTATTCAAAGAGATGTCGGGGAATGAAGATACTGGAGCTTTGGAGATTTTGCAATAGTTTGTGTCAGAAAATATAGACCTAAAAGTATAATTATATCTATAACAGGAAACATAGGACAGAGTCAAATAATAGCTTGAGGGGTTTAATAAGTGGGTCAACATAGCTGATGAGGAGTAACAGGGAGTCAATGTCAAGGCCTGGATTTCTAACTTTGACTTAAAAATTCATATGGGTTGGATCTATTATGTGTGGGTAGTTGTTGGTTGTTGATGTTGTTGTTGTATATGTGTGTTGAGAGTAAGGAGATGGTTATGTATTAGCAATTATCCAAAATGGTGCACACTGACTTGTCTGATACATTTAATATGTGCACTACTTTGAGAGAGTAGTTTGTTTAGTAGTATATGAGTATGTGGATATGGAACTCAGAGTTCACGTATGTGTATGGTTTGGGGAAGAGGTAACATTTGGTAGAGAATTATATAAAAGATTGCTTAAGGAGTGAGTGTTGTATTACATGAGAAATGATGAGCAAAACAGAGCCAAGCAAAGTTTCAGAACGAGACAGAAATAGTTGGCTAACTCACCACCCATTCCCAAATGACTTCTATCTTGCCAACTTCACTCCAGAGATTGGAGAAGCCAAATACTTGCTTTATTGTCTCCACTGATGCTTGGAGTAACAAATAAAATAATCCTTATTATAGAAATAAAAAACAAAACTGCTGGGAAACTTCAAGGGAAGCTTTTACTTCCCTCATACAAGGTGGTAATTTTTCTTCCTCCTTCCTGTGTTGACAAGGAATAGGATGACACAAGTTGCAGGGTAGACGTTGTGGAAAAAGCCACAGAGATGTTGTCCTCATAGCTCTGAATTACTCAGTTATTCAACATGAATAAGTCTTAGAGATCTGCTGTATAACATAGTGTCTGTGTTATAGTTAGTACTGTACGGTGCATTTAAAAAATTGTATAGACGGTAGATCACATGTTAAGTATTCTTTGCCTTCCTATTCCCCTCAAAAAAGGGGATCATGAGGAAACTTTTGGCGGTGATGGATATGCTTATTATCTTGATTTTGGTAATGGTTTCACAGGTGTATGCATATGTCCAAAATCATCAAATTATACATTAACTATGTGAAGTTTTTTAATATCAATTTTACTTTAATAAAAGTATTAAAAAAAAGAATTAGAGCCATATGTCTGCAAATATTTTGTTATCTTGAGACAATATAACAGTTCTGTGTAAGCCAGTTAGTAAAGTTTTCAATCTTTTGAAGAATTCTATATACTACAAAGTAATAGTGTGTCAGGCAAAGGGAAACAGAACCAGCCAATATGCTAATACCCATTGTCAACATCAAACCAAGAAGAAATTAAGAGAAAACAATGCCAAAAAAAAAAAAAAAAAAAAAAAAAAAAAAAAAAAAAAAAAAAAAAAAAAGAGAAAACAATGCCAAAGTGTTAATATAAATAAAGAGCAAAGCATAATTTGATTTGTAAAAATTTTATTTTATCTTAAAATTTAGTAAATCACCAAAAATGGACCTACATTTATGATAGATACCTGCTATTATTAAATAATGCTTTCTAATCACTTTAAAAATTAGTATTGTGTATATCTTAGGTCAATTTTGAATATATCAATCATCCAATGAACACTATTTTTAAGATTAAGATATGTTCACTTTATTTTTCTTCCAAATTGGAAATAGACCTTTAAAGTAATAAAAATAATGTATGCTCCTTAGGTAAAAAAAAAAAAAAGAAAAAAAAAATCAGATACTGTAAATAAGTATAAATAAAATGGTAAAAATACCTAGCATTCCCACTACCAAAAGAAACTTCATATTTTGGTTCCTAAATTTCTAGATTTTATTCATTGGTTTATTCACTATTTAATATATTCCAACAGGGTATGCAGAAATTAATGAAATATGTGTATAAAAATTTTTATAGAGACATATTTTGGTTATAAAACCAGCGCAGAGAGTAATAATATATTTGCTTAGCCCTTAATTTTTTCACTTATTGCTTCTTTTTAAAATATGCTTTTTCTATTAATACGTTTTAGAAATGTACTTTCTTGTCCTTGTCTTTTGGCTCATATTATTGAAGGGGAACATAAGCTAAAGCAAATTTAGTGTGGATAGTTAACATTAAGGTAAAAAAAAATTATCAAACAAAAAAAGGCTGATAGCTATGAATTGATTAACTTTTGCTTTGGAGAAAAAATACTACAATCTCAAAGCTAAAAAAAAAAAAGTGGAATTTTTATTGTTTTCTTTCTTTGCTTGCCATTGACTTAACACACACTCATTTTAATAATTACATTATTCAAATTTGTTTATCATTTCACTATATTTCACGAGGCATTATGGTTTTATTATAAGAAGAAATATTATTGGAATTAAAATTTACCTATGAAGTATACTAAGAAATTTGAGATATGACATGATGCTGATCTACATATTTAATTTGTCTTTAATGTTGTTCTTGTTAAATTTGGAACAATATAATGTACACTCGTTTAATGTGTGTGTAGCTCTGTACTTCTCAGTTTCTTGTTATCATGGAACAATAAATATAGATCCAAGTTGTCAGCTCTTATGGCTATTTAATGCTGCATTTTATAGGCACATCTTAATCTAAATAAAGTTTACTGCTCAATTAACATGAAACTTTATTTACCTTGTCAAGAGATAAAATATACATTTTAACTGCTTTAATTTTCGAAGGCTATCAATATAATCTATTTTACAAATGATGTATTTTGATAGCATGCACTTTTTTTGGCATTGCTTCTTTTTGATGTTAGAAGCTCATTTTATTTCTTTAAACAAAAGGAGTAAGTGAGAATGATCATTTGGTGATTTCACTCAGTTTAGTAATTCCAGTGTCAACTTCTTTATTTTTCTTCATGTATTTTTGCTTATAGTCTGATTTAACAAAATATTGACAGAATGTTTCACTTCATGAGAGTAGAGAGGTTTCTGAGTAAAGAGAAAGACTTCTCTATAAAGAGCTACATGGTTTAAATTTTGGACTTGCTCTATTAAGTACTATCACAAATTAGACACAACTTATTAATTTTTTAGAACCATCTCATTTATAAACATCAACTACAAAACACCCTTTAATTTCATGGTGATTACTAGATAAATAGCAAGAAGAAAATAAAAATGGAAACTAGAGTACAGCAACTATTAATATTTTATGTCAATATATATTTTTATATACACAACACTTAGCAGGTTAATAAAAAATAAATAAGGGTAGACAAACATTAGAAACAATCAAATTAAAAAGGTATTTCATTAAATAAACACATATATCAGCCAAAGTAGAAAATCTGGTCACCTTTGCTTAGAAACCGTTCCATAGAATCAATGCCTTTCCATTTCTAATGCACGTATTTAACCTGAAAGTCCATTTAATGTCAAAAGAATTCCTCTCACCCCGACTGTGGTGTTGGATAGATATTTTCTTTCCTTTGTCCACTGCTGTATTTACAGATAATATATTGATACAGAAAACTTTGGTTCACCCCAGCACCATTTTACAGTAGACAACAGGACGTTAGCAATCCTAAGTGAGGGTACTTGTGTTTTCTCATTATGAGAAATGGATTTCCTTTATTGGTTTGGAAAATTCTAGACATCCAAAATACTAAACATCCAAAACAAACAAACAAACAAACAAACAAAAAACACCTAGAAGGGATGTCAAAAGAAAAAGCAGATATTTTAACAACAGCTTCCTAGCTTCGTCTGGTCACTCATAAACATGGCAATGAAGCCAACTTGCAATATGAGTGCCATCAGATTTATGAGAGACAAGAAAGATGGAGTTGCTGGATTAAAACAAAGCATCTTCTTGTGGCTTAGAATCTGTTTCTGGGTCTAAAGGCCATTTTAAAACATTCAAACAGTTAAATTACAGAAATTCTAAGAGATTTTGCTCAAATTTGAGGCTGTTAAAGAACTACATGTTAAAGAAATCTGAAGCAAAAATTGGTGGAAGTGAGGAGACCGGCTTTGCCAGTATTTGAATGCAAATTGAAAAATCTTCCATTATACTCTATGCTTTAGTTTCTATATCTGGAAGATAATACTGTGAAACTAGATAACCTATAATGCCCATTCCAGCACCAGTATATATTCATATATAATTTATTTGTATTTTCACTAGAATTTTCATTTCTATTGTAGTTGACTTGTTAAAATACAAATAAATTATGAATATATATGAATTATGAATTAACATTTCTCAGCTACCTGCTATTTTTATGGTTAGCCAAATAAAGTTTTATTAAACTTTGAACATGATTACATTTTTGACCAAACTATAGTTTTTCTATTTGTGTAACATATGTCATTTTGGTATGTTATAAATGTGTAACATAACTTTTATAGTACCAAAGAGGTATGAAAAATAAAGCAATCATGAGTATCATTATTATTAAAACTATTTTATTTTTGCCTGGTAGGGATGAAGTTGAACTTTGCTGAATGGTTTTAGTTTTCATTATTTGACCTATCCTCTGGACTATCTTTTGGAGGTAAAGATATATGAGATAGGTTATTGCTGTTAATACTTACATTACACCTGCAATGTACTTATTAGCTTTTATAATTTTTTAATCTAATTATGTTGTGTGTTTCTTCTTTCCCCCAAAATACTGTATGTACATTAAAAGTGTGTGTACATTATTGTCCTGCCACCAAAACTTTTGGAAAATGAATATTTGAATCGATGCATTTAGCCCAATTAGAATATACTTTAGGCACTCTGCAGCTCCTTAGTGAATGAATGGTGGACCAACTTTCTTACATTGATTGTCCATGTCCAACGGAATACAATATCTTTTGTACAGGAATATAGATTTTGTTTATTCCTGGAGGTATATACATTTAAATAAACACAATCATCACCGTCACCATTTATTGCAAGCTTTGCTATACCCGACACTGTTCTTGTGTTTCATTTTCATGACCTAATTTAATAATCACAACATATAATGTCTCTGAAAATTTAGAAAAACAATCACAATGACATGTGACAGAGGAGGAAGCAAAGGAGGGTTGAATAAATAATGTGTATATACCACTTAACAGTGTGTGAAGCGATGGCCTAATTATTTAGAGTATACCACCATATTTACTAAGAAACATTCTATTAGACAGCTATATTAGTATTCCCATTTTAAAGGTGAGGAAAATGAGACACAGGGCAAATTTCCTTCATAAATTTGCAGAGCTACTAAGCATCCCAACCAGAATTTTAAGGCAGACATATCAGGTCCACTATAATGTAATGCTTCTCAAGTTGGAATTGTTATTCACAATTTACATGTAAAGTAAAACTCAGTTTAAGTAATTTGCCAAACATTACTATTAGTAAATTTCAAAAATAGGATGGAAACCAGAAATGTCTAAACCCTATTTCTTTAATACTGCCTTCTATTGGCTTTATATCACTTACTGCAACTAAGGTAAGAGTTGTCCATAGGTTTAGTTGATTTATCATCTCTGAAACATACACTTAACACATGTCTTTGCCATACACATGTGTGGTTGTACATAAAGTTCGTTGTCTATACCTTCTTTTACAAAATACTTTTATAATATGACATCTATCTCTATCAATTAGTAGCGCTGCATTAAAAACAAAAATCACACAGAAACATAGTGACTTAAAACATCCGTCGATTATGTTGGCTCCTGATTGCATGGGTAGGAATTTTTAACTGGACTTAGTTGGCTGGTTCTTCTGCTATGTGTGCAGCTTGGCGGGTCTTGGCTGAGCTCATTTATGTGTGTGTGATCACATGGGGAGTTGTCTGGGATGACTGGTTAATAATAACCTCATCTCAGATGTGATCTTTATCTACATGGTCTGTCATTCTCTAACAAACTACCCTTCCTGTTTTTATCTGGTGGAAGAAGTAGTGAGTGAGTATCTGACAGTGAGTCCCAGTGAGCAAGCTTACATTTTCTGCTTCCCGTGGATTTGCTGTTTGTCCCATTGGCCAAAATAAGCCTAGTCAGAGTAGAAGAGGACTGCACAGGTTCATGATAGGGAGGGGTGTAAAAAATTAGGGGCTATTACTGCAACAATATGCCATGATACCTAATTTTAGCATTTCAATATAAAATAGAATATCTTGTATTTTCAAATTACTCTAGAACAAAAAGCAAAGTGCATTTTTCTGTATTTTTCAAACTATAATATTTGATCTTAATTTGTAAAATTAATTTCAGAGGACATTTCCTGATTTGCTCCCATGATTTATGTTGTATTCAGTATGAGATTCAGCTGAATGCTAACTAACAATGAACAAATTTGAGTTAGCATTAGAGAATAAAATCTAAAATGTTGTTGTTTTCTTTTTTTTAGAGCAAACAAAATAAAGAAAAAAGTGATATAGCTGATGAAGAATCTATGTTAATATAGTTAATATGTTATATGTACATTTTAGCTCTTTTGTAATGTGATTTTATTCCCTTAGTATTTTGCAATTTTCTCATTTGTAGGATATAAACTTTAATTCTTATTTACTGGAAGTACATGCCACCTTTTCTAAATATTAGTAAAATACCTAAATTATTATACAGTTTACTAACACAATTTCCATGTTATTTCATCAGCTAGTGAACACAGATATTAATATATTCAGAGATTCAATTCAGTATATATTGTAGGATTCAGGGACAAATCGAAGCAACCAAAGCTCAAGAAGCATTTGTGTGTAAGTAAGAGATTCAAATTATTTTTGTAAACATTACTTATCTACACAACTTTTTAGGGTTTTTTGTTTCATTATCTCACACTAACATTCAGCTGTTTCATAAGTTGTCCATGGACATTTCTAAATTGCTGCCTCTACCTAATGGAAGCCTCGGGAAATTAAAATGCCAATTTTGCTATAGTTATTAAGCAAAAGTTTTCTAAATTATCCAGGAGACACTGTGGAATAGCATTGAGTCAAAAGTCTAATGTGAGTTAAAGAGGTTAACCAGCACTTTTTGTCCACACGCTCTTGCATATGACCACAGTGAAGAAGTTAGAGAGAAGAGCAAACATTTTGTGCAATCAGCATTTAGTCGGCTTTTCATGAGCCTTGACCTTTCTATGTCATTACAGCATGATATTTTATTATGCTCAGACTCTATGGCTGCCTTCCATGTTTTTCTCTTTAAACTAATGATCAAAAATGGTTTAGGAAAATTTCTGTTGAGCTTTTTGGAAACAAATGTAGTTAAACATAAAGGGATGGTTGGTGCAGCAAAGTAGTGCTGTGAGTTCATCTGGGTAATTGTTTTTGCTACAAATATATTACAATAATGGATAATATATTAAATAAAAGTTACAAAACCAGGCTCACATAAAAAAAAATGATAGGTATGAACCAGTAAAAAAAGAAAAGTACAACAATTTAAAACAATAGTGAGCACACTTAGGCCATTGTTAAAGAGGCTTCAGTCCCGTATGCAGTGGTGACCAGAAATTTGGCTCCTACAGCATAACAGGTGCTAAACCCACTCCATAAAAGATGAGAAACTCTTGTCAACAAAGAGACCACAGCTACTTTTTTCTTTGGTAAAGCGATAGGAGGAGGAAGAAGAAACCTGGGTAAGAAGAAAGCACATGAGCATGTGAGTGTCTCTTCATGGCAAAGTGAGAGTATAAACTGGAGTAACAGATTAAATGCAGATTTTATGATCAGACAGTTATTTTACTGGTCTTCACTAAATACTCACAGGAAGACTGAAGGCAAAGCAGGACACCCAGGAGAGTTATCCCTGTGAGGCAGAGATAGATCATTCCTGAATAACTCATTAGAACAAGGTAGAGAACTGATATAAACACAAAAGACACTTCAAGCTCTTACTTAGTCCAAGATAGTGGCCCTCTACACTTGGAGAAATAGCTGCAGAGGTGATAGAGGATGTGCTCAATACCAATCGGGGCCCATTTATGGCTGAGAAAGTCTCTCTGAATCTTATATGGATGCATCTGGAAGAGGGGCAGGAGAACTGAGGAAGAGAGAGGTCTCTCCTGGGTTGCAATTGCCCAGGGCCAGAATGCTGATGGCAGGGGAAAGTAATTAAAATCAATTATCCAGCAAAATAGAAGCTTCCGGTCCAGATATCGTATAATTTGAAGTATGCAATGAATTGAGCCTAACGAACACAAGATTGATGATGATGATGATGATGATGATGATGATGATGATGAAAACGAGAAGAGGAGGAAGAGAGGGAGAAGGAGAAGGAGAAAAAGAAGAGCAAGAAAGCTACTTCAACGTGGACTTGCTAACCTCAAAAAAGATTTATCTGAACATAAGAGAAGGCTTAAAATTTTCTGTATACAATTATTATTTTTCAATGTCTAATGTTATTCTACCAAAATGTCTAGCACAGTGAAAAAAATTAAAAAGCACAAAAGAAGCAAGACAACATGGCACATCATTAAGAAATGAAACAGTCAACAGAACAAAAAGAGAGATAACATAGATTTTGGAATTATCACATATGTATTTAAAATAACCAGTTTAAATGTATTAAGGAATCTAGTAAATAAAGGGAACGACATTTATAACATATAGGAAATAATTGAAATAAAAGAAATAAAAAATCCAAATGGAAAAGTGTTGTGCAACAAATAGATTGCTTTTTTACCTTATCAACAGAGAAAAAGGTCAATGAAGTTGAAAATACAAATACAATTTGAATGACACACAAAAAAAATGAATTAAGAAAGAAGAAAAAGAAGACCAGATGATACAAAACCTGTAGGAAAATATCACAGTCTATCATACCTATCATTGCAGTCCCAGAAAACATATGAGAAATGATGAATTGGACATTGAAAATATTTGAGGGGTGATGGGTTAAATTTTTTAATGGCAAGACATTCCAGATATTTTCCCTCTCTCTCTCTCTCTCTCTCTCTCTCTCTCTCTCTCTCTCTCTGTCACACACACACACACACACACACACACACACACACACACTAGAAGTAAGAAATATGTTCAGTGGGACTGATCGCCAGGTACCATCTTCCAACTCCTGAACAGTTTTTCAAAAGCCTAGTGAAATGTCTCTACCTAGCCTCAGACTTAACACTTCCCTAAACAGGGCATTACGTGGTTACAAGAAAAAATTTAATCCCTGACTTCACAAACCCTTCTATATAGTATTTGTAATAATGTAGATATAATAAAACACAGAATATAAAAATGTATAAAAGAAAGTAATAAATGTATCAAAATCTGTAATAAATAATTAATTGAATAAATGGTTCAGTGGAAAGAGAGGGTAAAGAGAAGAGTAAGAGTGAAGATACAAACTATCGAGAATACTGCCTAAGTAAATTAAGCAACAGTATGATTGGACTCTAATATTTACTTAGGGACTTAAAAAAAAAATTCCAATAACACAGCCTTTCATATTCTAGACTGTTCTGCTAATTGCAAATAATCTGGAAATTCAAAACATCCTTCCTTCCATATTTGCTCACTTATAAGGCGGGCATATTTTTATGATGTGTTTAGCTAGCAGATTAGTGAAGTGGGTATGTCAGAAAGATTCAGCTTCCTAATTAGTGTATTTAATGAGTTTTTGCTATGTCACTCCCTGGTAGTCTATTTACTGTTTTTCATACTGTAGTTTGGAAGCCAAAATGCTAGTCAGTTTCAATTAAGTCAAAATATTTCTACTAAAATCAGTTCAGTAGTAATATTTAATGGTTTCAATCAATAGCAGACATAGTAGTAATAAGGCATGGTGTAATAGCATAAAATAGTAATAATGAGGCAAGGTATAAAAACAAGTATATAAATAAATGTAAATACATAACATATCTGAACATTAAAATAATAAAATAAAACAGAAATGTGTTCATGTAAAATTCAAAAAAGAATTGCCTATATTAAACATGTTATTATATACCAGGGGTGCCAAGAAATGTATATAAGTAGACACTTTGGTCAGCGTTGCTCAAGCAGTAGTTCGCCATAATCAGAAGTGTCTGGAGGCTGATGGTAACCACTTTGAGCACCTCTTGTAATTGCAGAAGTCAAATGTGACTTGTATTCATCTTTTGTTATCAGTATATATTGAGTATTACAATTGTAATACAGTTTGTTTTTTTCCTTTCTTAAAGTGTGAATACATTTCTTTGGCACCCTCTGGCTGTATATGCAATAATATTTATTAAAATGACACACAATGGGATTTATAGATAATGTATTACGGAATTGTACACCTGAGATCTATGTAATTTTACTAACAATTGTCACTCCAATAAATTAAAAAAAATGAAGTTTTAATGAACTTGCAGTTAATTTCAAACTATTTTAGTTTTACAAACTGCATACTATGTGATAGATTATTTCATCTGCAAATTCGGTGACTTTGGTGAAAATATTAACTTATAAACAGTACCTGTATATCAACTACATTGATTTGTTAGTATATTCTCACTCTATTACTATACTTTTTTATGGTAAATGCTAGTTTGGCACATATAATAGCAAAATGAAGAAATACATCTCCATCCATTCAGTGAGAGTCTATGGTCCAGAACAACTCCCAATTCAGAAAATCTTAACTGTGCTCTAGATTATCTGGCTTTGACTGTATTGAAATTTCACATTAGAGAGAGAATTTAGAATTAGATTTCAGACTTGGTGAGGCTAAACTTTGTGCAAAGCTGAGATTGGTTGAATCTTTTCAAATTGAGAAGCTTCTTTTAACTTTCCTGGTTATTTTTCACATACATGATTTATTTCCAACAAAAGCCATACTTCCTCTTCTATGTCATACAGCTCTCATTGGAAAGTAACATCTCAGCTAGAGATGGCATTCCATGAACCCCTGATATGTGGTGGTCCTATGAGTTGTCCTCAATATAATGTGAGCAGAAGTGTCCATTTAAAGTTAATTAAAAACCAGGGAAACTTCCTCCTTTTCTCTCTTTTCCTGTTGAAGGAATAAAGGCAGAGGACTGGAGGTTCTGGGGGGTAGCAAAATACATTCTGGAAGCAACCTGGTTCCTAAATCACCATCCAAGGAAGACAATCCCATATAAGACAGAAATACCTACATTAGATAATTAAAAGAGTGAGAAGTAAAGTTATCTTGTGTTAGGTCACTGAAAGGTTGAGGTTTACTTTTTCCATTATGGAGACCTACTCTAATTATGAAACAATTCAGAATTTTTCACACATGAATATATTTTAATAGCAGTGCCTCAGAGATCATTTGAATGATTGTTAGATATATTTAGATATTGTCTCCTAATAATGGCCTGTCAAGTGAAATCGAACATATACATACATGCACATCCATTATGTATATTTAAAGAATGTGATAAAATCAAAGGTCGAGTGTTAGTATTTAGAAAACTACCTCAAAAGCAATACACACAAACACATTTTATTCATGCAGCATATCAGCACATTGTAGAATGAAAAGGCAAATAGGAAAATATGTTTTCTTTCTCTAGGGATTATGCCACCTCCTCTGTTCTTTTTATTTTATCATTTGCATTGCCATGGGGATCCGGGAGGTCTATTATTAAAACAATCTGTAATCCTAAACAAAAGAAACAAGCTGGTGATACAGATGGATTCCAATTGAAGAGAATAAGGTATAAAAAGGTTCAGTAAAATCATATTCTAGGAAGAATATGCAGAACACTGGTTTCCCCACAGGACTCTAATATTATATGAAATTAACTTTAAAACCCCTTTGTTATTATTACTCATTGATAGTTGGAGGTATCTTAGCTAAAATATGAAAAGAGGAAATATTCAGTTAATCATGACTCCACTTTTAATAAAATATTTTACTTCTTTACCAATTATAAAAATAATAAAAGTCCTGTCTGTACATAACTGCCAGAAATTCATTTGGAGGGTGAGTAACATTTGACTTCCGGTAAGGTCAGAAACTTTATTTGCAGAGAGATTTCACCCCATCTGTTCAGTCACACCTAAATGAACAAGGAGTAGGCACCTCATTTCAGTGAGAACAATCAGAACTTTTAATTGGGGATGTTAGAAACAGTTTTCTCTTGGCACTTGGATGTTCAACTTTTAAACTCAGCAGATCTGAAGAGGCCCTTTTACCATATGGACTCAATTGCCTTTCTGGAGAAAGAATAATGTCTCAGGTGACTAGTGAGATAAGAGAAGGAGAATCCTTGTCATCAGGTCCTTAGGGATATTTTTAAGTCTGTGATCTGATCCTGCCCTTAGTTTAGGAGGGTACTATGTATCTTATTTATTTATTTTTTTCTTAATCTGAGTTCATTCATTAATGTCCTATTTCATGAAATCCAAAACAAAAAGCCCCCAAAACAAACAAAACAAACAAACAAAAAAACCCTCTACTAGAAATATATTACATAATGTTAAAAGAAGAAATTAATTTCTTATTCTGGTAACTCCTTGGATCATTTATTCTTTTTGACTTGCTGGAGAACTGCTTCGGCAAAATTGAATAGCGTCAATGGCTTGTATTGAGAATAGAGGAAGGACCTCCTGATTTTTCTGAACTCTAGAATGTATTCTGTCTTTGAAGTCTGGGAACTTATTTTTCTCCCGCATGTAAAAGTTAAACTTCTCATAGTTCACCCAAGAGCAGTTAAGAACAAAACCTCTTTCCATTCAAAGCAGTCCCAACTCTCCATCTCTTTTGGCAAAGCAAAACCCAATTAGTATAGTTCTAAGTTTTACTTTCTTTTCTGATAAATATATTTATGAAATTTTATTCAAAGTAGAAATCAATCATTCAATGGGTTTAAACCTCACCTAACTTACCCTATGAATTGTAAAAATGTTGTATGAAATCTAAGACTATAGGCAGTGAGGTTAGATCCTGAGGTTATATATGGTTGAGGCTCAAAAGAAAGGATATTTAACTTTAAATCTCAGGCTAGTGATTTCACTCTATCCCTTCAGTCATAGTTCACTGAACAAGGAGTAGGTACCTATATTATTGTTTAAAAGTGTCACTGTCATTTATTCACTAAGTAACACAATATATTTTTGACAAGTATTGCTCTTGCTTGAGAAAAATTGATAACACTTTATTTCATTTCCCTCGTAAGCCTTTTTATTTTGAATGGAACATACAAGGTTCTGCTTGTTCTATTTATTGCACATTCCCTGCATGAATGACTGTAAGAACCAGGCAACAAGGATGTACAGCACATTGAAGCAGAATCAACCAAAGATGGACAGAGTCTCCCAATCATGCTCCTGATGCAGGACAGGTAGAATGAGCAGGACCCAGGATGGGTGGAAGGACAATGAACAACATCACTGTCCTTGCTGATGGATGGGCTGTGGCCAAAAACACCAGGTAAAGATAGATTCCAAGTACTCTGGCCCAGACAGATCCATGACTGTGGTCAGCAGGTGAGAACCACCCGTGAGCTCCCTGCCTTCTTTTGTCCTTTTGTGGCTGCAAACTTGGCTCCCAGTAGCATTTGGACATAGAGTCAATATTCAGAAGAGAGGTTGTACAGAATGTAATTTTTATACAAGCTACTCAGCAGCCACATTACATGAACATTGTCACTCAAAGACCTGAAAACTAAAGCACTACAACTATAAATATTTTTCCAGCAATTAACACTCAGCATCAGGTTCAAATTTAAGCACAATTTTTGAAAAGCCAGGGCACACATTGTTTAATAAAGTGATATTTTGCCTTCCCCATCCCTTCTTCCTTGGGATATATGACTCTATTCACAGTGACAGCTCTGTCACTTAACTCCAAACCAAACCATTCAAAGATTTGAGGAAAACAGACATCTGTATAATTTCATATGTCTGCACCCAATGAATAGATAAGTGTGCTCAATTCCAAAGTTCACAGAAGTCTAACCGAGGACTCATCTGTCTCAGCCATGTGTTTTGTGGTTTTATTTTCTTATAGTTTGCTTTTTTCTTTGCTTACCCTGTGAATAGCCAGGACAGTCTATAGAACCTCCCCAAGCAATTTTTCCCCAGAGAAGGTGGAGGTTCCTGGAGGAAGCCAGGCAGGTGGCACAGATGGCAATAAATGACTCCTGTATTACAAGGACGCCCCATTACAGAGGGGCAGTGCAGGGTCTGACTCCTCCGCAAGACCTAGTGGGAGTTGAGCTTCACTGGCTTTAACCAGGTGTCCTTTTTTCCTGTCTGGTCCACTGCCCACTTAAAACAAACAGATAGACAGAGGAATCAAAGCCAGGACCTGCATTCTACTCCAGCCTTTGGAATCTCCTCCAACTCTTTGGTCTCCAGGTCACATGAGACGGGGCCACCTGTGCAGGTGAAGTTAAAGCTTAACCCTGACACTGAGAACTCTGCAAATCCCTGGGGCAAGTCTGCACAGAAGAACCCTATTAAGGTTAGAAAGGAAGGGGCTGACAGACCATATTGTGGGCCCTTTATCACAGTGAAAATAAGGCTGAAACCACATTGGTTGATGTCTAGCCAACCTATAGACCAGGAGAGAGGAGGGGTACATAAAGGTGTCATGTTCTGTTTTGTTTGTTTGCCTGTTTGTTTTGAAGAGTTAAAGTGAGGGGGAATGCTCAAAACCATTTGACCATATTTCAAAATCTATCCTAAGAATATAATAGACAGATAGAGGCAAATTGTGCTGTAGACCTCCATACATGAGTGTACCAACAAGCATTTCTTCAGTCCTCTCTCATTTTTTGACTATTTTTTTCAGTATTATTGATGTATAAATGACAAACGCAATCATAGTATATTTAAAGTGTGCAATGTGATGATTTGATATACATATACATTGTGAAAGGATCCCCACCATCAAGCTAATTAACAAACATCCATTACTTCACCTTTGTGTATGTGTGTGTGTGTGTGAACACTTAGATTCTACTCTCCTAGCAAATTTCAGTTATGCAATACAGTACTATCAACTACAGTTGCCATGTTATACATTAGATCCTCAGACCTGATTCACCTTTAAATGGTGACTCTTCTCATAGAGACTGTTGCCACTATTGTGAAGAGGCCCCAGGTTAAATCTGAGTGCTAACTGGGAGTTAGGGGGACAGGGCAGCTTGCAGTAGGAAGCCAAAAAGCTGGACTGCCAAGGAGCTTGACTCTTCTATTGGTTTAGTGAGTCAGTATAATGAAAAATGAATCCCAGAGCACAGATAATCTTAACATTGCCAATTTTCTAAGTCAGTTTCAGCACTTTGTTCCCCAGAAACTTGAATTCTTGCAGC
The DNA here is from genome assembly GCF_036562045.2 of Rhinolophus sinicus. Classification (NCBI taxonomy): domain Eukaryota; kingdom Metazoa; phylum Chordata; class Mammalia; order Chiroptera; family Rhinolophidae; genus Rhinolophus; species Rhinolophus sinicus. The sequence continues at coordinate 180,642,060 of NC_133753.1, forward strand.
AGCAAGCTGACATAGGTGAGATCCATGCATACATAAAAATGGATGGTTTTGTGGCTGGATCTCCATTATCCAACAGACATACTTGGCTGCAATCTCAAAGTTTCCAACCACTCTTCACTCTCTGCATCTATGAGACCAAAATTTTCTGCAAAGACCTAATACTTGGAAGATGAAAAAAAAAAAAAAAAAATCAAGTTCTTCACATCTTCCATCAAGTTCTTCACATCTTCCATCTTGTTCCTTTGTACTTTGTTTTAAAGGATTTCTTCCAGTATGATGGCATACATCTCATGGAAACTAACTGCCTTCTGTCCTAATATTCTGTATATTATTTCAACATGTTCCCATTTCTACTTTGAAACTGGGGGATAAACAAGGGTGGACCATTTCTTTTCAATCTTTAGCAGGTTCCCTTCCACACCACTCAAAATTATGAGCCTTGCCAATGTCAATCCAAGACCCAGGGGATGTAGAAATGCAACTTATAGGTTCTATTAATCATTTGGAATGATGTTATACCACTGACTGGGGATGTCATAAGTGTGCTGTCAACTCCTGGAAGGAAGGTAACCTGAGTAGATTAGGTCATCCCCCCAAATCCAGCATGCCTACGTTGAGTATTCCTATAGGTGGTTTTACAGCTTGTGAGGAAGTTGACTGTCATCCATGCTAAACCCCTTAATCTGTTCCATTCATGATGAAAACAGTCATTTTCTGTAAGGCCAGGACATGCCTTAAACACTTCTTTCACCTTTTGTCTTTTGCAGTTACTTCTGAGCCTTTTCTCCCAGGTCAGGCATAAATTAGCTGTTGCCTTGAGGAACAAAGAGGTGACCTTCCAGAAGGAAACAGGAATTCCTTATTTAACATCATCTCTTATTGTCCTTCCAAGGTCATCAGAATAAGCAGAAAGGCTCAGCTTCAGTGCTCTGAATCATGAGTCAAGCTGGGAATTTCCCTGGGCTATGGGGCAAACGGGAAGATGTCCGTGGGTACCAGTAATCCCATGCCAAATACGATCCTGTAAAAGACCTCATGGCCACATCCAGCTGTGGGGAGGTGGCTGCAGGCCTGTTAGCCTCCTCACACCCCTACAGCTTCCTTGAGAATGCTGAAGAAAACCCAAATGACAGAGGTGCAGTGCCCCTTTGATATATACAACGTACTAGACACACAAATGGCCCTGGGAGTTTTACCATCCTCATTATCCTCAGGTTCCTGTTTATTTGGTACTTTGCTCATTTATTTGTCTGAAGACTGTGCTACAGCTAAGACGGCACAGCTGGCACATGACAGAGCACAAACATGAATCCGCAGCTTCTCTCTCCAATTCAAAAGTACTTTATCAATTCATTTTTGTTGTTTCACAGGATTCTGTGATAGCATAGGCTCTTATAGGCTTTTTTATACAAATGGTTGTTCAGATTCTGGTGCTTTGCATGAGCCCTTCACAGTCTCCTTTGTCCCATCCATGGACATAGGTATCATTCCCCGGGATCAGGTAGAAGGAGGCTGCTTCCAGTTCTGCTGCCAGCTTCCCTAACAACACAATTTTAAATGAAGCAAATTGAATTTATTTCAAATTAAAGATAGATGGCTAGAACAACACTTAGCCTTGGATACATGGAAATAGTAGAACCTAATAGAATCATGTTTGTCTATAATATTAACCCAGCTCAATATTTAAAGGCCATGCAGAAACTCACAGTAGACAACACACCATATTTGAATGATCTTCAATATTTCACAATATTTTATAGGCATTTTAAAATTCTAGAGTGAAAGCATGGGTTTAAATACACTGTTTTACTGCTGCAAAGACTTCTCACTTCACCTACCCAGAGCCAGGCCGGACTTCATAGATTAAGGGCATTGTCCTCCATCAGGCTGTCCTCACCAGCTTTACGTTTGGAGGTCCTTGGGCCACGATCAGTTTTAACTATGAATTTGTGGGTTCTCACCATGCCTTCAGTTTTGATAGTTAGAACAATTCACAGAACTGAGAAAGAGCTACACTTTTGATTACAGTTTTATTATAGCAAAAAGATACAAATTAGAACCAGCCAAAGGGAGAGACACAGAGCAAAGTCTAGTAGGATTCCAAACACAGAACTTCTATTGTCTGCTCTCCATGGTGGGGGAAGCATCAGCCTTCCAGTACATCACTGTGTGACAATACACCAAGTTGCCAACCAGGACGCTCACCCACGCTGCAGCAACCCGTTTCTTTTGGAGTTTTGTTACATAGGCATGGTTGATTGAATCATTGACCATGCTGTTGTACTCAATTCCCAGCTCCCCTCCCTTCTCCAGAGCTCTGGTTGATAGCATGTGGCTCAGAGCCCTAATCCTCACAGGATAAGTCTTTCTGGCATTGCCAGCCTCCATCCTGAGTCATCGCCTTAGCACAAGCTATCTAGGGGCCCACACTGAGCCACCTCAGTGTAAAACATCAAGTGTGATCGGAGCCCACCATGAATCACAATGACATTCCTATCACTAGGGAAGTCCCAAGGATTTAGATTTTGCTTCCTAGAAACTGGAGATGAAGGGGGACCAAATTTGTTAGTACACAACTGCTCAATCATAACAAAAATGAATTAAAAAAAATACTTCTGTGGTGTAGGGACATTCTAGTATAAAACCTAAGAAACAAAATCAGCGTTCTCACTCAGTAGTAAACCATTCAAACATGACAGAGAAGTTGGCCCAGAAACGCTCTGCTGGTTAAGCTAGAATTGTCCTCTGGAAATACTTTTGGAAATAGTGTAGCCTATAGAGAGCGGACCAAAAAAAAATAAATAAATAAAAATAATTTCCAGCATTTCATAGCATAGCAGCTATCAGAAACAGTGATGTTTTAAAACGTACTCTTAATCCCGTTTCATTAGGACTGTGTCTGTTTGGATATGGAGAGATGTATTCTGGAATGACCCCATGGTCCAGCAAATTCTAAAGACAATGGTTTCTACATATGTCAATAGAACAAGTTAGGAGCAAAATCACACATCAGATACTTGAGCAGTTTACATGAATGTATAATTCTGTATTATCTGTGACCCAGATGCACAGGGATATTTTTCAGATACTGTGGAATCTAACGTCATCAAGTGCTTCAGACTGCCTTTTCTGTAGGTAACCTTCCTAGGTTCAGATACCAGCTGTGTGCCTGAGGAAACTCAATTAACTTATGATGTTAATAATTTATAATATTCTCTCAGAAAAGTGTCAAATTTAACTAAAAATAACTCACATGGAGTGATTAAACAACATTTGACTCATAGCAAATATTTAATAAATGTGAGCTAATAGTGGTAATGGTAGTAGAAGTAGTAACACATATCAGAAAAGCTTTTAGCATACATTCTTACATCTAAATTATAGAATTCTTCCATCTGAAGTGTAGAATTATTTTTACTGAAAATTAAAAATCTAAAAATATGCCTTTTAAAACAGAGGAGACATTAGCTTTAATTAGAAGACATATTTTAAAAACACCTCTTTGGGGCAGAATAAAGCTCCAGTTTATATGCTATTGGTGTGCAGTTTTTGATAGTGCAGCAGTTGTCACAGCGATTTCAGCAATGAACTAGAAAGGAGACAGAGCACATGCTTACTAGTGAGGCTGGGGAAATGATTCTGCTTTTTTCCCCTTTGGCATTGCTTGACTGCTTCCATGACTGCTCATCTAATGTAGCTAAGAGACCACTTCCAAGTAGTGAATGAGGGCATTCACTTCTTTGTTCCAGGGTACTATTGAATGTGTAAGGGCTTTGTTTTACAGAATATTGATTTCCTCGATTTGAAATTCCTTTTCCATAATATAGCACCTAACCTGGGGTTCGTTTTATCCTCCAGTCATCTAGAGCCCATTTCCCTAACAATATAGCCAATCCGGTATCTACTGTCTAAAAAGCTCTATAAATTCATTTCTTACCATGGTTGTTATTATCTAGTGGAATCAAGAAGCATCGACGTCCTGATTGAAATACCACTGAAACGAGAAACTCAGCTCTTAATTCTGCTATTTTAGGGAATATATCTTTGAGTTACTCAATCAAATGCAGCTGTCACAGTTCACATTTCTTCATGTGCTACAATGAACATTACTTTTCTACTAAAATTCAATGTAAATATCTTTCCTTCCCTTCATGTTTCCAAAGCTAAAGACTAATAACTACATATGTCAAAACTTATTAAAAATATTATAATCTATTACATGTTACTGTAGACCATTTCATGTTTTGGGAAGACAGTTTTGCCTATTGATTTCTAAGACGAGATACTATATTTGTGAAGGCAATGTTTGTAACATTAAAATGAGAATTACTTGGAACTTCTGAGTACATCAATATTATCAAGGGCTAATTTTCAACTTTTGTGTAATAAGAACTCACCTAATTTCTCAAATGTCTGCATTGTAACATAAATGTCTTTATAAACACATGGGAATTGCAAAAATAAATGGTGATTCTCTGTGATCAATTTGGATAAAAATGTGTTCTCAGAACCATTCATGTATTCTTAGAATTATTGTGGTTATAAAATGTTACATTATATTAGAATTGTTTTTCTAAATAAATGACATTCATTAAACCTGACTTGCATAAAAAGTGAGCATTTTTCAGTATTTCATTATATAATACACATAGTATCAAATACGGGAAACATGCCCTAATTAATATAGGCTGATGAGTAGCTCATTGTGACAGCTGCTGGCTTGACAAAATCATTATGTCATATATATATATATATATATATATATATATATATATATATATATATATTGTTCTTGTTGTTTGTTTGTTTGTTTTTCCTGTATCTAGCTTGCTATAACCAAACTTCATTGACACTTTAGGAAATATGAGTCTTTCTCCATCTGTCGCATGGCTTTTAAAACTCATTTGATATAATTTAGAAAATATGAAAACAGCTGGCACAAAAAACATTTTTTATTAAGTTATTTAACATCATATTTGAAAGATCTGTAGCTTTGCATATCTTTTTATAACCCAGAATATTTTCTTCATTTTTCAACTGTGCAATCTCTACAATATCTTTCTAAATTCTAAGAGACTATTTGGTTTGGGGTTTATTTGTCAACTGTACATTAATCTCTAGTATTTAAATTTTACACATTGATAATTCAGCTGATCATTGGACTTGAAAATATTAAAAGCAGGAGGGGCTCCCTTTTTGTTTGTTTGTTTTTACAATAAAGATTTTAGATTCTGTCTCTCAATTTGTATAAGATTACTGAATAAATAATTAGTATGTTTGTGTTTGTTAGGCTTTCTTCTTACATATAGTACACACCATATAAATTTTTTATATTACCAAACCTCTACTCACTTATAGTTATATCTTTCTGATTTTCTCAATACCTCTCATATTAAACAGTATTATTAGTAATTTATAAGAAGAGTAAAAATTTTGAAATATATATGTTTCATATATGTAAACATGGTTTATAAACATGGTTTATAATCTCATAAACACGGTTTATAAAAGGAAAGATTGTAATAAGATATTCAAGAAGGGCTTCTATTAATAACTATGAACTATTTAAATAAATAAAATTGGGTCTTGTTGGTAGTAAATTAGGTGGCTAAGTATTCAGAAAATAAAAAATACAGCAGTGAGGAGAATATAAATTATTTATACAAATGTTCTTAAAAACGTTGAAAAGTTAGCTAGATATCTAAATGAAGGTGAGACTCTAGTGTCAGAGAGTTTTGTTCTGGGGATGCTGTCATCAAATGATGAACTTGACAAACTTTGGTTCTCCAAGACTCAATGTACAACAAAGTATAAGTACACAGTCACAATGCCTGCCTAAATTGAATCCAAGACCCTTCTCGTATAAAACTACAGTGCCACAGGGTTATGATTTCTGTGAAAGTGAGTACCAAGTCTAAAACTCTTCCTGCTTACTCATCTAAAGAAGATAGAAATAAAAGTTGTTCATTGTAGAACAGTAGGTCTGATGAGGAAAATCATAAGCAAGTTATAATAATGAGCAAATTCTAATGGATTTGAAAGTCAAGGTCGCATCACATTTTCAGCCCAAAGGCAGTTGTCCTAAATGCCTACTATAATCAAGTACATACACATCATCTTTGGAGTACTTTTCCTCAATAATTTTACAAATAATTTTAAGGCAAAATGAGCAAATCATGGTAAAAAAACAGACCAACTGAATGAACAGATGTCCTATATTCTTAGATTAGAAAACCTAGAGCTATGCAAATGTCAGTTGTTTCCTCTTTGGCCTATAGATTCAAAAATATATGTCAAAATTCCGTTTTTTAAACATTTCTTTTCTTGATATTATTTAACAAATTTTCCTAAAATGTATCTGAAACAAAACAAAACAAAACAAAAAAATACAAAGTACTAAGAATAGTCAAGGTACTATTAAAGAAGAATCACAGAGTTGATGGACTTTTCCTAACGACAGGATTTGTCATAAAGCTACAGTAATTAAGAGAGAATACTTCAGTGTAGGTGTAGAAAAATGTGTCAATGGAATAGAAAAGAGGGCTCAGAAATAGACCTATATTATATGAACACAATATTTAACTAAGATTGCATTGTAAATCAGTGAACAAAAGATAGACATCTAAAATAAATGGTGCTGGATGATTGTCAACTGAAAGAGGCTGGGTAATAATTGTTAAAGACAAAAATCTTGAGCCAAACCCTACATACATAATTAGATGTGCACTTACCAACTCTGTAATCTCAAGCAGTTAGTTAATGTCTATGTGCCTGAATTTCCTCATCTGTAAAGTGGGACAGTAATGGCATGCATGACTCAAAGATTTCTTGTGGGTATTAATTGAATTAATATGTGTAAATATTAAAATGAATAATTGACAAGTAGTAAAAAAATAACATTTATTATCATTACTATTATTATTATTTTATTATCCATAATTACCATAAACACCTTTATCACCAATAACATAATAATCATCATGATATGGGAAAACAACTTTATAATCCTACCTTGTAATATACATAAAATAATTTTCAGGTAGAATAAAGACCTGAATGAGAAAGGCAAAAATTTAAAGATATTTTATTTCTATGTTTGAAGGATGTAGGTGGCTTTTTTGGACATAGAGATTGAAGATATTTATATTGTATTGTCTGAGAGTTGATAAAAGGTTTAACATGTCCCAATCAGTTTTCATGTTTACAAAAACGTTGTCATTGAACTAACTAGCTGATTATTGTTTTAATGCATATTTGTGCTTCAGTAAATTCTATCAGTTATTAATTGAGAGTCTGGGTAAATAAACTCTCTAAATCACAGTTTCCTGATTTGCAATAAAATAATAGTAATAACAGATTTATGAGATTTAATTGGCATTAACTTTGATATAAACAATATGCCTATCATTGCAAGTCTGATTACTTTGCCATTTTGAATTTTACTGTAAACATATTAGCAGAAAATATTGAGCTATGTTGTTAATATCCATTTGAGTATCATTCAAAATATCTTGTACAAGGAGATATTTAATAAGTATTTCTTGTTTGTTATGAAAACTGGCTGCTTAAGTTCAAGTTCCGTATCCCCCATTTTACTGTGTATTGTCTTTTGAAAGCCCTGAGCATGAAAGATCATTTCTTTTTCTTCTATTTTTTTGCATAGGGGCTACACAAAGATGTCCAGTTTTAGAATAATCGAGACAGGGATCTTTTTTCCCTTCTGTTGTATCCACAAAATTACAAAATAAAAGTGGAGAAAAAATAATCAAAGGAATAATATAATTTTGCTCTTGTGTGTTAAACATATTACAACTAATGGTCCTGGGTATTCTATAGCTATTGAGTGTTTTCATTAGGCGTCCTTACCTTATTTAAATAGCACCGTTTTTCTTATTATTATACTGTTTGATATTCTAAACTCTTAATGTGCTTGAAAGACATTTGTCTTTCAAAAATGAACACTCAGAGAGCTTCTTTTCAAAATTTGTTTTCAGCTGATCATTGAGCATATCTAATTATTACAGAAGGTACTGAAAACACACAATCACCAATCACCTCTTTGTTAGAATAATTCCTTTATCTCTCTCTCTCTCTCTCTCTCTCTCTCTCTCTCTCTCTCTCTGTCCGTCTCCCTCTCTCTGGGAGGCATAATTTTATTTGTATTATGCCCTAAATGAGGAGACATACTTTTTTTTTTGCCATTATTTGACAAACAATATATTCAGATTATCTAGACAAACTGTTATACTCAGATCTTTCTGGCAGTTTATATGATAACCATTTTTTTTTTTTCCTGGAAACTTATCCAATGTCTTTTAAAAAGCTAAGTGTCTTTGCTTTGAGTGAATATTTATTTTTATGAAATCCATTTTAAGTATTAAGATAGAGCCAGTCAATTTAACATAGACTTACTGAACATCAGAATTCTAGGAGATCTTCACATGTACTCTATTGGACTCTAAACCTCTTTACTGATGGGGTACTCTCTGGGTTCTGTTGCAAAACATGTAAACAGGGAAATAACTACTTATCAATGAGGCTTATTCAACTTTTGTCCATATATAACTTCACAAAATGGCCTTTTATCCTAAGCCTGAAACCTCTTCTTAAAATTTCCACCCAAACAAATGTATCGTTAATTGTGAAGTTACTTAAAACAAGCCTCTTATTTTTCTTCCTCATTAGAGACAGTCAAGAATACAAGTTGGGGATGGGGAGCGACTATTTTCTCTCAGCAAAAATTCATTTGCACTCTCCTAAACAATTTTACCATTCAGTTCTCACAAAAATTATTTTGAGTAAGTATTCTTAATCCTGTTTTTCATAGGAAAAAAAAATCAGGACACACCTTCTAATATTAAAAAATAGCTACCATGGCTTTCTCATGACTTCATTTTCTAAGAAGAAGAATCGTTTGTTTGTTTAGGAACTGACAATTTCAACTCTTCCTTAGTACCCTGATTTGTATTCATTAGCCATGCTGTATTTTTCTTTATTTTAATTTTTTTTTTCTTTACCTATCATTGCCAGGAAGGAAGGAAGGAAGGAAGGGAGGGAGGGAGGGAGGGAGGGAGGGAGGGAGGGAGGGAGGGAGGGAGGGAGGGAGGGAGGAAGGAAGGGAAGGAAGGGAAGGAATGAGGGAGTGAAAGAGGGAGGGAGGGAGGAAGGGAGGGAGGGGAAAAAAAGGTGGCTGATGCAACCTCTGTCAGACTTCTGTCCTAAACTGAAAAAAAGGTAATTATCCACAGTTTTAGTTTTAAATCTGTTATAATCTATGTAGGTATAATTTGGAACCTTAAAATTTCCTAATTAAGATATTTTTGACACGTCATGGCTCATGGCTTCTAAGAGTGTTACTATCTATAATATACTTCTAAATATGGGGTGAGAAAAAAAAAAGACCTATTTCCCTAAAATTGTCATCTATGAAGCTAAACCATCAAACAGGTGACAAAAAAATAAAAAATGAAATAAAAAAATTAAAAATTAAAAATTAAAAACAAAAAAACAGACATTTTTAACCTTTGTAATCATTAAAGGGTAATATATAACATTTTAAACTCACTTTATTCTATAAATTTAAACAAAATTATAATTCTATCTAATACTATTGTACCATATACTATCTACTTCTATTTTATATGAACCTATTTGGATCACAGACTCATGAATATTTCCTATAGTAGTAGACATAGATTCTCACATCTCAGCAGCTCTTTCTCTTACCCCATTAAACATACAAGTAATTTTATAAACTTAGGTCACATAACAATATTTATTGCCCAATAACAACTGACAAATATTGATTGGAATTAATCTTGGTGCTTTACCTGTGTTAACTAATTTAATCCCCATAAAAAAAAAAACTTTATGTGGTTATGTACTAGCTTTCTCCTCCTTTTGGAGAAGGTGCTGAAGCCATGGGGAGGTTAAGTAATAGGACCAAAGTTACAAAGTTTGTTAATGGCATTACCTAGTTTGAAATCCATGAAATTTGCTTCTAGAGTCCATGCTCTTAACCACCAGCTCTTATGGAAGGCTTCATTATCTTAAGTATTCATAATCCCTACAAATGCAGGTTATAGTAAGTCAATTTGTCTTAGAGTTCATGGCACACAACAGTCTATCATGATTGTTGATTATAATAGTACTCAACTCGTGAATGGCTATACCATTGCCACACATGTGCACACACACACACACACACACACACACACACACACAATTGTTTTTAGAAATATCTGGGGTTCAGTTCACCCTCAGATTTTTTAACTTTAGGAGGCAAATGATGGAGTGACAGATGGATTGGCAGCTAGTGCTAAAACAGAGCTGAGTAGATATACGTGGTTACAAATCACCTACCATTATCATTTCCTGATTCCTTCCATAAGAATTCCTGATAATGATATTTTGGAAATCATTTATTCAATAATTTGTTACTTATTGAACTCCAGATGTTCTTCCTTTCCCCTTGAAATGTCATTTGAACCCCAGCATTAGCATCATCACCTGGAAACTTCTTAGAAATGCAGAATCATCCCAGGTCTGCCAAATTAAAATATTTATTTTACCAAGATTCCATGTGACTCATAGGCACATGCAAGTTTAATAAATATTGTTTTAAAGTATCCAATGGACTCTGCCTTCTGGTAGCCTACATTCTTCTGTGGCACACAATACTGTACCCACACATGGCATTTACATTTAAGTATAAATTATTTGAAATGAAACAACATTAAAATTTCAGTGCTTCTGTAATGCTAGCCACATTCCAAGTGTCTAATAATTACTCGTGTGGCTAGTGGTACTATACTGGATATATTGAATATATACTAGATAATACTATGTTGGAAAGCATCTATATAGGATATTTCCATTATTGCTGAAAGTTCTATTGGAAGCACTGTTCTGGATCAAGGAAAAACAATTATTATTCTTTTGTTAATGATCAAAAAGGAACGATTTTAGGTTTTGTAATCTATGTATGGTCTCAGTTGAAGTCTTCTTTTTTCCTCAAACAACCGCTATAAAAAATGTAAAAGCAATTATTAGCTGGTGGGTAGTATGAAGATGGGCGGGATTTGGCAGACGGTCCCTGCTTTGTAGATCCACACTCTAGGCGATAACTTTGTAGAGAAAACAAGTCTTGGATAAGAATACTTATAAGGAGAGATGTGCAAAGTACTGTGTGTGATCCAAGAAGACCTTAAATGAAAGAAAAACACAACAAAGCTTCTAAGTTTTATTTTCATTTAAAGCATTCCTTGATTTTAATTTGACAATTTTCCTATTAACACATTCTAAAGAAAGACAGAGTTGGTCCAAAATATATTTTGATTTCTACCCAGTGCTAGAGTAGCACTGTAATCAATGCGAGTATAGCTACCCTAAGAAGGGACTGACAGATCGGCACTCTAACTTGACAAAAACTTGTTACCTGTAACTTGAGGTACAGTACAGCAATTCCAGGGAAAAACCCTGATATCATACCAACCCAAGCAACCATAGTCACCGTTATGTGTGGCCTTTCTTTCTCACAAGAACCTCAAACTCCTATAAAACATTAAACAATTGTTTCTGTGAGAATCTTGAAATATTTCAGTTGAATTTTGAACAAAAACATGTCAATCCACATGCCTTATTTACCACCCATGAGCATGGAAATCCTGTTTTCTTCTGTAACTGGAGACCCAAAGCCCTCAGAGGGCCACTGCACAGGAAATCCTTCTTGAAATTTGCCCAAATACTAAGGCTGCTAGACAATGGGATAGGATGTCATAACATGACTTATGTTTTGCTTAAGGTTTACATGATACAGTAATTTCAGCCCTAGTTTGACCTCAAAATGTGTCAGAAAAGTAAAGGAAAAAAAAAATCCAGTGGCAGACATCTGACTGTATTCAGAATTCCTCATTTCCAAAATAGAAACGTCTTTTATTGAGTTTCACTCTTGGAGCCTAGTCTAATCTTCTCTTTGAATGCGTTTCCTTTGAGGAGGAGAGGCTCATCATATAGAGAAACTCCTATTGAGCCTATATATTCTTTTTTCTATGTTCCTAGATATGTCTGGATCCTTGCACTGACAGCAGATCAGAGTCATGTAACTACAGTATTTTAGTACTACAAGAGTGGCCTGAACCCTGAGACATGTACAATAGAGAAGGAGTCAAAATAATTTTTAAAATTCTGTACTCTTGACAAATCACAAAAATAACAAAATAACTTTTGTAAGACTATCAAATTAATAATTTAAATTCTATATTGTTTTATGATAATTATCAAATGCTTTAAAGTTCAAATAATGAAACATAAAAATGTTTCATTTTACGAATTTTGTTGCCAAAGTTTACAATTTTATAATAGTAAATAAAAGGAGCACAGTTTAATGCTAAAAATACATCTTTCCACTATATTTGGGTTAAACATTTTGACATGATTTATGGTGCTTAAATTTTCCCTGTATTTAAAATTAGCCATTACTTCTAAGTCTTTCAATATATGTGGGGGCGGGGGGGATGCTCTTCTATCTCAACCCCATTAAATTATTTGTCTGATTATGTAAATTGTAAATGTTTTAATAATGGAGTTACTTGAAATACATAATGCTACCAACAGCTAATTATATTGTAAATTTTATTATAGCAAGTTTGCTATTTCAATTTTACTGCTCAGCCAGGAGGTATGAAATTTGTAGCTAGCATTCAAAGTATAATTACTTTAATAAATGTGTCATACCTTGTCATACCTATTTTCAATCTCCAATTCATTAAAAGAATTATAACTATGCACCGACAAAAAAATAACTTGATTCTTTCATATCTGAATATAATTGAATTTTAAAACTATAACATTTAAATGGAAATATGTTAACAGCCTTGAAAGCATGTTGATATATACCCAATACACAGATGTAAGTTAACTAAATGTTATTTTCATGTTGTATGTCTTTGCTCTGAAATTTCATTAATTAGTTTCTCGTAAAAAATATAAACTAAAGCATATGGGCAATAATATCATATAGAATATATCTTAGCTTTCATTATTATTAATATTATATTTTATAAATATATATAGTAGCTCTTTGGGCAGAGAACATGAAAAATAATTAGATCATAGGTGAAAATAAATACAGACACCAAACACTCAGGGCAAAGAGTAAAACAGGTTGATAAATCTATATTATCTATTCATTGCTTGGTTGTTATCAAATACATCATGCCTTGTCAATCAAGAATATCTGCTGCCCATAGGAGACCTTCAGCCATTGATGTAACATTCACACTACACAACTTATAGTGAGGATGTTGAAGGTTAACAGAAAATATTCAACAAGTTGAAGACAAAGCCCCAACCAAATCCAAGAACTTAGATAGACAAAATATTGTATATAACACACTACTTGAGGATTATTTTTTGTTTGTTTTCTCTGTATTGCAACATGTCCACTAGTGTAAGTCCTATTAGCTGCATGTTATACAAGGACAAACATGGGGAACAAATCCTGTTAAAAACCTTACTACCAAATCTTGTGGCCTCAAAGTGGACACATAGTCTACATGAATTTTGGTGTACACATGTGCAGAAAACAAATAACATTGCACACCCGAGACACTGATCCTAAGAAATACTAAGGATCCTACTTGTTAAGTTGACCCTAGGATGGTGTCTGGGAACTTGGTGGGTAGTCACTTCCTTAAGCTAGTATCCAACTTTCTTCAAAGATAAGACTGGCTTACTGTGGTTTATGCTGAATCTTTAATTTTAGGAGTTTGAAATTTTGGTATGTTCCTGGTAAGGTGCACTAAAGGGTCTAATTTTATATTTTAATATTTGACTATAGGCAGCTTTTAAGCATTGTCCCTTACTCTTTCCCTGATGGCTCATATCTGGTTAAGCTAGTATGGAAGTACGAAGCTACCTTCATTGGCACTAAAAAGAGTTTAACACTATGCAACACTCATCCCAGCCCCAGCCCCTACAGACCATAAAAACCCCTAGGCCAGCCTCCTTTCTAGAACCTGCTTGGGTGTCATCCTGCTCTTTACCCAACCACTCCCAAAAATCTCACTGTGTGATTATAAAACTTTTTGTGCTTCCTTGGTTTGTGTGTGTGTGTGTGTGTGTGTGTGTGTGTGTGTGTGTGTGACCATCAGTCTTGACATACAAATCAAATTGTGGGTCTACAGATTGATCACAAGATAGAGAGTGATGACACCACCAACCTCTGTAAAAGCCTTGGGTACCCATGAGTTTCCTACAGATAACACTTTATATATGTTGCAATCTTTTGCTGGAGGCAATAAGTCCTATGTGACTCTACAGGGAGAGGAGTCTTGGAAGCTTGTACCAAATTTTCTCCAGACTTTGTCCCATGTGCTTCTCCTCTGCTGACTTAATTTATATCAGTATGACATAATAAAGTATAACCATAAGTCTAACAATTTTTTAGTACTGTGAATCCTTCTATCTTCTGAAAACAGATCCTGAAATGAAAGCAGTATATTTAACAAGCCTTTGGAGCACATAAAATAATTGCATTTATGCAAACATTATAAATATGCTTTGAAAATTAAATGAGTTTTGAGATTGATACTGACAAAATTATGGGCTCCTGTTTTAATTTGAAACTTTGTTCTCATCATGAAAGCAATATTAACTATGTTAATTGCGGGTAAAAAATCTTTAAGGACAAAATGATAGGCACTTGTGTTCCCATTATCCTGTGATAACTGCTATGATTTGTCTATGTACTTTGCATGTGTATGTCTCAAGTTATTTTCCTTGTTCTGTATGTATACAAGTAATCTAATTAGTAAAGATTTTAAAACACTTTTAATTTTTCTCATTTAAAAATGTTATGAGACTTTTATTATTTTGTTTCTTTTTGTTTCCAAAACATGATTTTTATGATCTCACATTGTAGTTTGACTATTAGTATTTCTTATTAGTCTGGGAAAAAACTGCACAGATATTCAGAAGATAAATAGAGGATATTAAGAACAACTTTATGCCAATTAAATTTGACAATTTGTGTGAAAGTGGTAATTTTTTAAAAGCACAATGTAGCAAAACAAATAAAGGAAGCAATAGATAATTTGAAAATCTGATATCTACTAAAGAAATAAAATTTATTATTAAAAATGTGTAATCCTCAAACTTAAGCCCATATGGCTGCCTTAGAATTCTTCCAAATATTAAAATAAAGTATGACAGCAATATTACACAAAAGTCTCTTGGTAATGGAAATAGAGGAACCCATAACAATCATTTTTATGAGGCCTCAGTAACTTTGATATCAACACCACACAAATGTATAAGAAGAAAAGAAAAATACAGAAACATCATTCTCATGAGCACAGTTTTTAATAATTACAAACAAAACAATAACAAAAGAAATCAGGTGATAAACAAAGAGATAAATACATCGAACAAACTAGGTTTATTGCTAGAATATGAGTGATGTAGCATCCAGAAAGCATTCAATAATTCATATTAACTTAAATATAATATTTTGTTTTTTCTACAAATACAGAAAATTCAATTGATAAAATGATCAATCCATTCATGCTATAAACTCTTAGTAAACTATAAATAGTGACCTTTTATTTAAATAAAGAGTACTCCCCAAAACTACAGCAACTATAATAAATAATAGTGAAATATGAAAAGCTTAATACTGAGTTCTGGATGAGAAAAGGATGCCTGATATTACTAATATTATAAAATATTCTACAGAAGTGGGCCACTCCAGAACAATAAAGTCAAAAAACAAACAGAACAACAACAATAAAAACACAATACAATACAATACCAAATTATATGATACACTATCATAAGCACATTTAAAAAAAATAAAAGGCATATGGTTTGGAGCAGAAGACATAATTGCCATTATTTGCAGATGACACTGTGCCCTCACAAGAATGCCTGACATATCAAAGAGAGACAAAATAAAACGTTAGGGAAGTCTTTAAATGCATAAAAAATCATACTCTGATATTGGGAATGAAAATTAATTGAAAACCTGGAAGAGTGGACACATGCATGCCCTGAAACTATGCAGTTTCACTCCCAGGTAAATAACCTAACAGAAACATGTTAATACTTTTACAAGAAGGTATGTATAAGCATGTTAAAAACGGTACTGTTTGTTACAACCTAAAACTGCACACTAGCCAAATGCCCCTGACATTAGAATGAAATTTTGTTGTATTATGTAACAGAACATTATTTAGTAATTAGAATGAACCAACTTCAACTAAACAAGAATATGGAATAGTCTCACAGCACATGTTGATAAAAGAGCCAGACCCAAGCATATTTTCTGTATGAATCAAGTTCAAGAGAGGAAAAAACTCATATTTGTTGTTGGAAATCAAAATACAGCTTATCCTGGAGTAGGTGGTATTAGTGATGGGAAAGAGGCACTAAAAGATCTTCAGTGATGCTGATAATTTTCTGATTTCTTGAGTGATTTGTGCACTTTCTGATTCCTTTCAATGTTCAATGAAGATTTTAAATAATTTTCTTTGAATTCTATTTCATTCCAATTTTCTCTAAAAATACATCTGAATTTAATATGGTTTATTCTTTAACATATTTTATATTTATCACATTAATCAGAGTTTCATACAATAAAATGTATACATAATTTGAAGTTTATTTATTAAAATATCCTGTAACCTTAGGTTTCTAAGTTTTAAATAATTTCTTCTCAATAAAGTTTTTATAAAAATATTATCAGTACAGGATTATCAAAGCAATGTATGTATGTGTATATTTAAAAACTTGATAAATATTTATCAACAATAAAATCTTATGATCTATGTATATCTTAATTGGACAGAAGATACATATTTAAAATTATTATATACGTGGATAGATACTGATACCTGCTGGAATGAAACATTGTCCACCAGTCTTCATTTATATATAGCGATAGACTGAAAATTTGTTCACATAAAAAGGTCATGGACATGGCAATATTCTCTTATAGTGACGCCACTCAACTCTTAGTACTCCTCCTGATTTATATGACAAAAATTTTACAGAGATTTATTAAAAAAAAATCAGCTGAGAACTGATTTTGTTTCCATCCAATATGTTTAGAAAAGAAAAATAGACTGTTTTTAAAAGGGTTTGATTTTCAGGATTTGGCATTTCTCTTTTTTTCCCCCAGTAACTTCATCAGTTAGGTACTGTAGTCTGAAATGTCCCTTTGTTGTATTCAGCATAATGTTCTATGGAGAAACTCCAAATACATGAGGGATATGAGAGGAGGGACAATTGTGAAAGTACAGGTGAGAAAGACTGGCAGATGAATTCCCTTAATGATCAGATTTAAGGAAGAATGTCAATAGAGTGCAAAAACCTAAAAATGAATTACCTTAAGATTATTTGTAGTCTCATGAGTTTTGGAAATAGTCATGCTTCCTGAGATAATCATACATCACTGTAATGATTACTACGATACTATTCTGCCTTTCAACTTAGATCGTTGTCTATGTCCAAGTGAAAGAACATTCTGCAGCAGGCCCAGATATACCATAAATAGGCTCACTCAAAGTGCATAGGGCCCAGGGGGTGATGAGTTAGGATAAGTCGTGAAAATTACTAAAGGAATGGAGATTCAAGTGCAATAGTAGTGACTTCTCAAGGATCATCGATAAACTGCCTAGCTATTCTGTGTTTCTAAATAAGAAAGGAGAGAACGAGAAAAATGTATACTTAATTACTTACAAAATATATTAAAAGTACTGTTCTTAGATTTCATATGACAATGTATTATTTCATTTGACCAAAGCATGGCACTTTATACAGAACTGGGAGTAATTAAAATGGCAAGCAAACTCATTTCAAGATTGTCTCTCACAATCAAAAACTGTTTACATTCTTAATGCAGAGATATTTTTGAATTGATTTCATTATTTTCTATTAATGCATTTTAAAATGTTACTAATGTTGATAGACATCATAAAACATACCTACAAAACAAAGTGGTTGTTATTTTATATATGGTTTGATGAAAACAAATCAATTAACTTTGTATTGTATAGTGAAATACAATTTGATTTATATAAAGTGATATATTGTTAATATATTTTATTAATTTTTATTAAATTTGTTGGGGTGACATTGGTTCATCAAATTATATGGGTTTCAAGTGTACAATTCTATAATATATCATCCATATATTGCATTGTGTGTTCAGCACCCAGAGTTAGTTCTCTTTCCATCACCACACATTTGGCCTAATTTACCCTCTCCTATAAGCCCCCTCCCCCCTTACCCTCTGGTAACCACTAAACTGTTGTATTTCTATGAGTTTTGTTTCTTTGTTTGTCTTGTTCATTTGTTGTTTTATATCCCACATATGAATGAAATCACATGGTTCTGGACTTTTTCTGTCTGACTTATTTCGCTTAGCATAATTTCAAGATCCATCCATGTAGTTGCAAATGGCAGTATTTCATCCTTTCATATGGCGGAGTAATATTCCATTGTATACACGTACCACATATTCTTTATCCAATGATCTGTTGAAGGGCACTTTGGTTATATCCATGTCTTGGCCACTGTGAATAATGCTGCAATTAGCATAGGGATACATATATCTTTACGGATAAATGTGTTCAGATTTTTTGGGTAGATATCCAGAAGAGGGATTGCTGGCTCACATGGTAATTCTATTCTTAATTTTCAAGGAAACTCCAAGCTGTTTTCTACAGTGGCTATATTAAATAACAGTCCTACCAGTAGTGTATGACTGTTCTTTTTTCTCCACAACCTCTCCAGCACTTGTTATTATGTGGCTTGTTGATAATAGCCATTCTAACAGATGTGAGGTGGTATCTCATTGTTGCTTTGTTTTGCATTTCCCTAATAGCTAGTGAAGTTGAGCATTTTTTCATGGATTTGTTGGCTATTTCTTTGTCTCCTTAGGAGAAGTGATAGAAATATTTTAATAAGATGTAAGAAAATGCTTTTTCTTTCATGATGCATCATTTTTCCATCTTTCTATTGAACGCGGCACCTTGGTTCCTTTGAATAACATTTTACTTAAAGGCCATGAACCTGAAAGCTTAGACTTATTAACTGACACCAAAAAAAAATTCTCTGAACTTTCATTTTTCATATTATCATTCTTATCTCATAATATGCCTTTGGCCATTTTGAATATCATCATACATGTTTAATGCTTCCTGATCTATCTTGTCTTCAAAGCTTTTGATATGCATTTAACATACACAAAATATTAAGTAAAATTTATGACAATAATGCAGTCACTAAGCTCAATCACTATACAATGGAGGCTGTGTATATATAGGTTGCTAATAAATTTCCCAAAATTATGGTTCTAGATGTAAATTCCTAACACTCTCTTTTAGATAGGAAGCATGGATGTAGGGAGATATTGCTCACTTCCATTAGTTCTGTTGTTGCCTTTCGACATGTTTTCCTTTATTGTCTCTAAACTCTGCTATCTCCATTCTGGTAAATTCTGGTAAATATCTCCATTTAGAGATATTATCACTTCTTTCTTGTCCTGATGTGGGTGTGGCTATGATTTCCATGTGTTATAATCTGGAAGAGATAAACTTAACAGAAAGGAATGGAGGCATTTACACTTAGTTTTGGATATCAACTTGCAAAGCTACAGTTTAAAGTATTCCACTGTGAAGAGATATAGAAAAGGGACTGAAGTCTATTGTTTAAGCATGAGTAGTTTTCCCTGACTTGGAAAAATTTTGTCTTCTATACAAAGAGTAAAATTTACTTCACTTTTATGGTTCACTCTCCCGAAAAGCTTTTCTTGTGTATTTTTCTTTTCTTTCTTATTTTTAGCCATGTGTAATGACCAGCAGGAAAAAGAAAGGGGAGCACAGGCTAGAGTGGGACACTTAATTTATTTAGCAATATCTAATCAATTTACTTAGCAATATCTAATTGCAAAAGACAAAGGCACTTAAAAGAATGTGTTAATGACAAAAAGTAAAGATGGTTAAGACTAACCTATATACATTGATAACAATGTCATGTCAAAGGAGTATATGTATATACAAGTTTAAGAGATCCCAACATATGTTTACTGTTGATCAAAAATTACTTGGCTAAATACACAAATAATATCAATAAGGAGTATTTATATGTAGTAATAAACTCTATAAGATATTAACTAATAACAGTATACGTCAAAAGCTCACCAAACCGTGGGGAAACAACATTGGAGAGGTCGGGAAAGCGATCCGATCTCACTAGGTCTGCAGCTGGAGATTAGGACATACCCTGATGTTTTAAGCTGTGAACAAACCATAGGGAACAACACTGGAGAGGTCTGGAACCAGCCAGACCTCACCAGGTCTGCGACTAGAAGCTAGGGCGTCTCCTTATGTTGCAAGCTGCATGTTGTATATAAGTTTTTAAAATGTTAACAAGTTCTCAAGAATGTTGCTGCTGTTGTCGTTGTTGTTGTAAGTTCCAAGTTTTAAATTTTAAATCACTAATCACCAATAAACAAAAGAATCCTGTACTGCCAATTGAGGTCTGTTTTATATATCTCTTTAGATGCATCCTAGAGCCAAGCTTCTTTTTCCTGCCTCCCCCTCAGGGAATGGCCAGTTCTAAGAGGGTTCTGCAGTTCCTCTGATAAAAATATTGCTTATCTGGCTGAAAGGCCCGTTTGGACAAACAATACTTACTGTTCTCACCTGGGACCATCGGCCCAAGGCCTTTCAAAGCCTGGCAACCTGTTTGTCACGTCATTTTGATATAACTTAGTTACTTTTTCACCTGATCTGGTGATGTGGGCGAAACACAGAAAGCAATATCATCCCATATCTCTCCTTCCTGGAATGAGACGACGGAGAATTTTCTGAACCCCAAGCTAACCATCACCTCACAGGCAGTCACTCATATGAGGGAACAAAAAACAAACCAAAAGCTAAGCATCACCTCACATGCAGTCTCTCACATGAGGGAACAAAACAAAAGAAAAAACAAGCATAAACCACAACAAGAAAAAAGAAAAACACCCCTGACATCAGCCTATGAACCCTAATTTTTTTATCATCTTCCCTATACCATGTTTTAGCCTTGACCAAGAAAAGAATGATGACCGATTTTCTAGTGATTTACTATACCATCTATGCCATTAATTGTGGAAAATTCCATTCCTTTATTAGTGTTATTATTTGCTAGGCAGCAGATGACAAATACTATAGCTGAAACTGCTTAGCTGCCTTCATCAACTCTTTAAAAAATCACTTTACATTTAGTGTTAAATAACCTTTAAAACTAGCTTCAAGTGAAGCTATGTTAAATGTCTAAAATTGGCATGTGAAATAATTGACCACTGCAGCTGCAAGTTCAAACCCAGATTAGTATATAATCCATTATGCATCTTTCCATACCAATTATTTCAGACTTATTTTTTTTTTAACTCTTATTTATTTAAGTGTGTTCTTCCATGACCCATGAGCTTCAAGTCACATAATTGTTTCAATCTAGTTGTGGAGGTAGCAGCTCAGAGTGGCCCATGTGGGGATTGAACCGGCAACCCTGTTGTTAGGAGCACTGTGCTCTAACCAACTGAGCTAACCGGCCACCCCTCAGACTTAAATTGCTATCTTCTATGGGAACATTCCCTAGTCTCTGTCTCTTCCTAACTTATTTCTAATCATCATTACCCTTTTTATGAAAAATATGTATGTTGGGTTAATTAAAAAACTAACAAAAACAAATAAAACTGAATTACAAATGAATATTTAACTTTGAGAATTAAGAAAATAATAAAAAACAGTTGATGGTTAAGTTTGGGACCATTTACACAGTTTATATGTACTTAATTTTTAATACTACCACCCATGTTTCTGTAAGTAAATAATATGATGTAAGGAATGGGATGGCCATCATCACAAATCAAGGTCGGATATGCATTACCTTTTTTGTATATGAACACAGAAATTTTAAGTCATTTAATATTTTATAATCAACTTTTCTATCTATATTGTCATTAGTTTTAAGTAACTTCAGCTTTAATAATAAATTCAAATAATTTCATTATATTTGTTACATCAGTTAAAATGGCCAGCCCAGTGTCTTCTGTTATTATCTATCAATTGGAAAGAAAAAAGTATCCAAAATTTGAACATAAGGCAATAGAGTATAGAATATGATTTCAATTCATACAGGAAATTGTTTAAAAAACCCTTCCCCCACCCCCCGTTAGAATTAATTATCTTGGGGGATGTACCTGTGCTGACTTTGTTATTTACTATTTGACTAAAGCCCAGACAATGTGAAATGTATAGCTAACATGCAGATTTCTGTCTGATGGAGAAGACAACTCCAGAATTTATTATTTTATTGCCTTATAGGGTATATACTAGTTTTATATCTAATTTTGCCACATTATTTCAGCATTTTTTATTATATTTTTTTCAAAAGGACTATTAATGCCCAATTTTAAAAATGGTTCCTTGAAACAGCTTTATTATTTTCTGATTTCCTCATTAATGACTTAATAAATGTTTATATCATACTTATAGAAGAGGCATGCTTTTAACTTTTCAGAGATTATAATTTGACATTTTAATATAGTTTACTCCTTTTTATGATTCCTGTGTTTCATTATTGAATTAAATTTTATATATTATTTGTTCAGTCACCATAATTGAACTTGTTATGCATATAGCCAGTTGCAAATTTAAAAATGTTTAACTTTCTGTGATTGATTAAAAAAAGAAATTTTTTTATAAGCTTTGATTTCCATATGACTTTACAGCGGACAAAAATGTTGCAAATTAATGTTGAATTTTCTGAAACTTCCCTTTGATCTTAATGCAATTTAGCTGCAAACTTACCACAGCTTAATAACCATTTTAAGACACTATTTGTTCACTTGTTCATGTGTCTTAATTCTCTTTGTAAGTGTATAAACTTTGAACTCATTTTATCCCTTCTCTCTGACTTGATTCTTTATACTGTCTAATTGGAATTAATTTTTTCTGCTTACCTTGTCCTAATATAGTTTACTCACAGAAATCTATAGTTAAGTGCATTATTTTTCTATTGTTACAACTCAAGTTAGTTTATAAGGATTGAGGTATGAACTTCTCTTATCTGTCAGGAGCCAAAATATTCCTCTTCACATTTCTTACTGAAACTGTGTGTACACAAATGTTGGAGAGGTTGTGGAAAAAAAGCAACCTTCATACACTGCTGGTGGGACTGTATTTGGTAAAGCCACTATAGAAAAGAAGCATGGATGTTCCTCAAAAATTAAGAATAGATTTACCATTTGACCCAACAATCCCTCTTCTGGGTATCTACCCAAAAAATCTGAAAACATTTATCCGTAAATATATATATATATCATATATATATATATATATATATATATATATATATATATATATATATATATATGATATATATCCCTATGTTCATTGCAGCATTATTCACCATGGCCAAGATATAGACACAATCAACGTGTGCTTCAATAGATAATTGGATAAAGAAGATGTGGTACATATATACAGTGGGATATTACTCCGCGATAAGAAAAGATGAAATACTGCCGTTTGCAACAACATGGATAGTTCTTGAGATTATCATGCTAAGTGAAATAAGTCAGACAGAAAAAGCTGAGAACTGTATGACTTCACTCATATGGGATATAAAACTGAAAGCAATAAAGGAACAAGACAAACAAATAAAGAAACAAAACCTCAGACACAGACAATAGTTTAGTGGTTACCAGAGGAAGAGGGGTGGGGGTGGTAGAAGAGATTAAAGGGGGTCAAATATATGATGATGGGAGGAAAACTGACTCTGGGTGGTGAGCACACAATGCAAATGTAATATGTAGATGATTATTATAGAATTAGACATTTGAAACCTATGTATTTTTTTTATTTAATTGAGGAATGTGGGGGAACAGTGTGTTTCTCCAGGGCCCAACAGCCCAAGTTGTCCTTCAATCTCAATCTAGTTGTGGAGGGTGCAGCTCAGCTCCAAGTCCAGTTGACGTTTTCAATCTTTGTTGCAGGGGCACAGCCCACAATCCCATGCGGGAATTGAACCAGCAACCTTGTTGTCGAAAGCTCATGCTCTAATCAACTGAGCCATCTTGCTGCCCCTCAAACAGCTCAGGGGCAGCTCGTTGTCTTCAATCTAGTTGTGGAGGGTGCAGCTCACTGGCCCATGTGGGAATCAACCCAGAAACCCTGTTGTTAAGAGCTTGCACTCTAACAAACTGAGATATCTGTCCGCCCGAAACCTATATAATTTTACTAACCAATTTCACCCCAATAAATTTAATAAAAAATAAAAAAATAATTTTACACACACACAAATAATAGATAAATTAATAAATAAATAAATAAACAAATAAATAAAATTGTCATAAAAAACATTTCTTAAAAGAAAATTTCAGGCCCAGTTGGTTTTACTGACAAATTCTACAAAACATTAAAAGAATAAATAACACTAATTCTACAAAATCTCTTCCAGAAAAATAGAAGATGAGAACATTTTATAATTCATTTATGAGGGTAGCATTATTTTCCTTTGAAAGTCTGAGAAAGAAGTACAGAAAAGAAAATAGTAAATTAATATGCATCGTGAACATACATGCAAAATTCCTCAATAAAATGTTAGCAAATTTAACCTAACAATATATAAAATGAATACACCACAACCAAGAATGTTTAATCCAAGAATGTAAATTTGTTTCAATAATTGGAAATCATCAATTTAGATCACTATATTTTGAGTCTAAAGAAGAAAAATATCAAATCAATTGATACAGAAAAAGCATTTTGAAAAAAGAAATATACATTTACAATGAAATCTCTCACTAACAAGGATTAGAAGGAAATATACTTGAGTATAAAAGGAATTTGTAAAAGTCTACCTCTAACATCATGCCTAATGAAGAATGATTAAAGGTTTTTATTGTAAAATTAAAATAAAACATGAAACAAAACAAGGATGTCTACTCTTATTACTCCATTCAGTATTGAACTGGAAGGCAGAAGCAAAGGAAGGGAGGAAGGAAGGGAGACACAATACAATTTTTAAATTGAGTAAGTTATCTACAAATAAATAAAATAACAATATATTAATTCCAATTTGAGTTTTAATGAGAATGCAAGTTTAGTTTGTGATTGAAAAACTATTAAAATTTAGCATATAATTTAATTATTTAGCATATAATTTATATGTTTGTTGTAATAGATGCAGAAATTATTACTTTATATAAAGCCCAATACCTTTTTTACAACAAAGGATAAAATGACAAATTAAGAATAAAAGCTAATTTTGTAAACTAATGAAGATATGCATAATAAAGCTATGTTACTATATTGAAAACATTCCTCCAGAACAAAACCAGATATTCTATATCACCAATTTTATTCAACATGGCACTGGATGTGTGAAAAAATATATATGCCAATTGATAATGATAATAAAGGTTATTTACTCTCAGATGATATGATTGTGTAATAAGACAAACCAAAAGAATCTTCAACGTAAAATTGTTATAATTGATGAATTCAACAGATGAATGAATATTGAAACTCAATATTGAAAAATAAATAGCAAATTACCATATGATCCAGCAATTCCACTGTTGGGTGTATACCCAAAATAATTGAAAGTAGGGTTGCAATGAAATATTCGTGTACTTACAATCATAGCAGCATTAGTCACAATAGCCAATGGAATAGAATTCAACTTTAAAAACTAAGGACATTCTGACACATGCTACAGCATGAATAAACCTTGAGGACATTATGCTCATTGAAAAAAGCCAGACACAGAAATACAGATACTATATGATTCTACTTCTATGATGTACATAGAGTAGTCAGATTCATAGAGACAGAAAGAACAATAGTGGTTGTCAGACGCTGAGGGAATAGACAGTTGTTTAATGGGTGTAGAAGTTCAGTTTTGCCAGGTGAAAATAATTCTGGAGGTGGATGGTGGTGATGGTTGCACAACATTGTGAATGTACTTAATGCCACTGAACTGTACACTTAAAAATGGTTAAGATTGTAAATGTTATGTTTATTGAACAACAATTTTAAAAATCAAGTACACTTATACATACTTTTTTAGTATCATTTTTGTTTCCCATTCTCTTTACCTTGTAAAATCCAGTGTTCTTCAACTGTGCTAACTTTTCCCTACTCATTCTCTCCAGTTGGTACATCTTCTACCTAACTATCCCTCCTCTAAATAATCAATATCAATTTATTCATTCAAGTCACATCTATTAAGAGCCAACAGATTGTAGGCACTGGTGCATGTACTAGGGAAAAAGTGACCAACAATACAGGGAATGCCTTGCCTTGACAGCCAAAAAACATTGAAAATTATATATTTCCATTATTCTACAGTGCATTAGTTGAGTAAAATCATTTTCGTAACAAGAAGATTAGTACGGTGAGTAGAAGTATGTGGGTAGCCAGAAATGAATATGAACTACAGAAACAGAGCACTAAAGTCAAACTATCTCTTTCACACACATACAGTAGATAATTTCAAATTATGATAAAACTATTTAAAATGAATTAATACAAGGTATTGAAGGTGACGTGCTCAGAGAAAGCTTTGCCTAAGAGGACATTTAGTCATAGAAATGCATTACCAGTAGAAGCATGCTTTGTGAATAACTGGGGGAAAAATATCGTGGGACATGGAAGTAAAACAAATTTAAAAACTCAAGAGATTAGAATATGCCTAGAGCTTTCAAAGATCACAATAATATTAATGTGAACAGAATATGAGGGATGGGAGGTTTGGTTATAGGGATAGGAGAAGCCAATCAGTCATGGGATTTGTAAACATAGATAAAAACTTTAGAGTTTTTTACCTAATGATGGAAGACGTTAAAAGTATAATCAAATATATATATATATATATATATATATATATATATATATATATATATATATATAATTTCAAATGGACAATAGAATGAATGGTTATACAGTAAGACTGGGACAATTAAAGAAGCCAACGTCCTGAATTAGGTAAAAGAGGATAGAATCCATCTTCCATAAAAGGACTTTAGATGAGAACAGAGATGTTTCTTTCACTGTGTTAGGAAATAATACAGTCAGAAAAAAGGTTTACCAGAAAGCTAATGAAGATTACACTTCAAGACGACTTTCTTTCATGGGTCCATGGGGGGCAATGATAATGTATTCACATGGTCATTTTTTAAAAATAAATTTTGAGAAATATCCTATTTTATCTGTAATTAGCTAACGTTGCTATTTCTTTCTGCCAGTGTTTTCCCCACAGTCACATTTCCCTGGTATCAGATGGTGTTTGTTGCAAAGTCCATAAGCATTTTTGGTATCAGGTGGGTGAAGCACACATTCAATTAGACTTCAGTGCTATAAGTTCGTGTAGTTCAATTTCATTTCTGGCTTCCAACAATGTTTCTACCCATTGCACTGATCTTGTTACAAAAAAGATTTTACTTAACTAATGCACTGTAAAGTAATAGGAATCATTTGTAACTTTGGCATTTATTCTAAACACAGGATGTGCTAGAAAGACTTACTTAATTGATCTGGCGAAACTTAGAGGAAATGTTGAATGTTGTGCTACTGGAATGATAAAAGCCTAAACATGTATAAGAAAAAGACCAAAGTGATATAGTATGCAAGAGTGAAGTTGACTGAATTATTATTATTAGATTTTTAGATTGAATTTAAGTAAGAAATTAGGATTTACCTTCAGGATGAAAAAAGAAGGAAACAGTGGGTAGAGATTTAATAAATTATATAAATGCATGAACAGATTATTTAACTTAACAAATTATATCAATAAAATATTATAGAACAGCCCCTCTTATGTCATTTTCCCTTTATAAATGAATCTATGAGAAAATATAGCTGTAGCCAAGTTCTCATCTGTGGATTTCCTGAAAAGGAAGTTAGTGGCATATAGGCACTTAATTGCTCTTTCTAAAATTCCCCCTATACTCACCAATCATAGTTATATAGTATTCACATTATAAACTACCAAGAGATGCAAAATTGTATGTCTTTTCCCTGCTTCCAATAAATTATACTCTTTCGGCTTCTCCAGTAATTTTCAGAGCAATAAAAGTGAAAGAAAAAAGTAGCCAGTAGCTATTGATCATTAAATGTGTAATCTCCTGAAGCTATATGATTCTTTTTTTAATGATGGATTACTGTCTGTAGCCCAAAAATTAGACCAAGTGTCATGTATATATTTTGTAAAAGGCAACAATGACAGAATTATTTTTCTTCTTTGGGAGGAGAAGTGGTTCTACATTTCGGTAAAGCAGGATGATGAAGTAGAGAGAGAACATAACCCAGATTCATGAGCTCCCATTTTCAGTTACTAACTAGTTATGCCACTTTGGGCAAAATAGTTCATTTTTGTGAACCTCAGTTTACCAATCTGTATAAAAATGTTGTTTAGATTTATGTCCTCCAAGTTTACAGATAGTACAAAATTATAGCTTCTTACTCTGCTGGGGTTACAAAGATTTAGTCATTGTATTTTATAAATATGTAAATCTCAAAGACAGGCTAAAAAAAATAGCCTTAAAGAGCGGGCCCTAAATTTAATTTGATCAGATTGTGGAACAATTAACTTCAGAGCATGTCAAAAACAATAGAGAAATCAGCTGACAATTAGTGGAGGCTAATAGCTGGATGTGATGTCAACAAACGTAGGCAGATTCACACTTATTAGAGATGGATAATTTAAAGGCAACATTGTGAAAACCAATGTCACCCATGGTGACTGTGTGCAAGTCCACGGCTGTGCCCTCTGAAAAATGATATCAGAGTATTCATCCTGCTGGAAAAATAAAAGGAAGTACACTCAAATCACTTAACAAATAAACAACAGAGAACATCAACAAATATGCTCTGGGTGGAGGGGGTATCATAATCCAGAATTATTACCATATATTATCTAAAATATTCAATCTTTAATGAAAAGTTATGAGACAAATAAGCAAATACATACATAAATAAAAAGAGCAATGCATACACATTAAACAAAGTAGAGCAGACCCAGATTTTGGACTTAGAAACAAAAACTTCAAAATGGCTACTGTAAATTTTCAAACAACTAGCTGAAACCATGCTTAAATAAGTTAAGGAAAGTATGATGACACTGTCTCATCAACTAAAGTATATCAATACAAAATATAGACATTATAAAACAAATAGAATAGAAATTCTGGAGTTGAAAAGCATAATAAATGACATGAAAAATTAACTAGACGGGCTCAACTGGCAGATGTGAACTGGCAGAGAAGGAATAAACAACAACAAAAAGAAAACCTGTAAACAGAGTGATAGAAATTATGCAATCTGAACAAGAGAGAAAGAACAGAATGAAGATAAATGAATTGAGCTTCAGAAAAATGTAGGACAGTTACACCAATATACAAATAATGGAAGCACACATTATTAATTAAGCATTACATATATTAATACAAGGAGAGGAGAGAAATAAGAATAGAAAACGTATTTGAAGAAGTAATAGATACATTTTTCCAAATTATTATAAAAATATTAATTTGTACACTCAAGAAAATAAACGCTAGTTAGGATTAATTTAAGGATATTAATAGTCAGTCACATCATAGTAAATATACTAAAAGCTAAAGACAAAGAGAATGTCTTGACAGCAGAAAGAGAATAGTAGCAAACCAAGTGTATGGAAACCGCAATAACCATGACAGCTAACTTATCATTAGGAAAAAAAAAAAAAAAATGGGGTCCAGAAGTCAGTGAAATTATGTATACATATTGTGCTTAAGGAAAGTTTAAAAAATATATATCCAATCAAAAATGTTATCTCCAGTAAAGCTCATTCAAAAATAAAAGTTTTAAAAAAACCACTTCCCCAGCAAAACAAAATTGAGAGATTTATTGCTATCGATTTTTTATTGGCCTTATAAGATAATAGGAAAGGAATTTTTCAAGTTGAAATCAAGAGACTCTACAGAAATTCAAATACATACAAAAGTTAAGCGCATGTTAAAGGTAATTACATAATTATAAAAAGCAATATAAATGCATATGCATTCTTCCTCTTTATTTTAGTTGATACAAAAATCAATTCCATAAAGCAAAATAATTATATTGTTTAGCCTGCCACATATAGAAATGTAATATATTTCACATAGGAAAACAATGCAGGGTTTGGGCACAAAACTGTATTGGAGAAAGGAAATGACAGAAGATGGTAACTCAAGTCCACAGGAAGAAATGAAGAGAACCAGAAATGATAAATAAGTTAATATAAGAAACTCTGTAAATATGTACTTGCTCTCCATTATTTTCTCAGCTTTTTAAAAAGACCTAAGAATGTATAATGTAATAATTAAAACAATGTATTTAGGGGTTTAAAACATAAATTGGTGCAACATATACCAATTACAGCACAAAAAGAGGAAAGAATGAATTAAGCTATACAGGAGGAAGATTTCTGTATCTTACAGGAGTTAAATGAGTATAAATTTGAAGGTGACTATAATAAATTAAGATGTTTATGGTAAACCCTAGATCAACTATTAAAAAATAACTGAAAAATACAGTGAAAAAAGTGATTAAAGGAATTAAAATGTTTCATTAGAAAATATCCACTTAATGAAAAAAAACTAGTAATAGAGAACCAAAGGAGCAAATAGAACATGAAACATTTGAAAATGAAAATAAAATAACATACATGAATCATGAATCAAAATATATCAATGATAATATTACATAAAAATGGATTATACAACATACTTAAAAGACAGAGATTAACACATTGGATAATAAAATCAGGACTGAACTCTATGCTTTTTACTGGAAACACACAAATCATTGATGTAGATAAGTAAAAGGATGAGAAAATCTTCATCAAACAAACCTCAAAAACTAAGGAAGCTGGATTGACTATAACAATATCTGACAAAATAGATTTTAAAATTAAAAAAGAAATGTTACTAGGGATAAGATATTACTGAGCCCTAAAAATGAATGAAGTACTGGTATATGCTACAACATGGATCAACCAAGAAACAGTATATTAAGTGAAAGAAGTCAGCCTGGAAGAGACCACATATCATATGATTCCACGTATATGACTTAATTGTCTTTAGGCTACAGCACATGCATTTTTAGAACAAGAGCTACAAATACAGCTTTGTCATAAAACACCCACTCATCAATTTAATCATCACCATTTTAGGTGTATGAAAATACCACTCATACAGAAGCATAGCTCTGCACCAAACTACAAATATTGATAAAATTTTATCATCTAATAGTTGTAAGAAATAGTAATACCAATTTAAAACAAAAAAATCAAGAAGGCATCCTATTATACCTTCTTCCAGGACTTTGAAGTCTTTTAAAATTAACTGGTATTTAAAAAAAACAAATTTCTAATAAGTGAAATATAAAGTTTAGAGATACTTATCACATAGATTCCGCTCTGTATTAGTTGAATACTCTGAAGAGCCACATGTAGTCGGTGAGGTGCCAAAGACTCAAATAATTAACACACTATATTTGGCTCTGCCTCTAGTGGATTTACTGCTTATCCCAAGCAGGTGTTGATGGATTAGGACATTTATTTCTGGCTGATTAATGATTACATTTGGACAAAGAAATTGATAGCTGTCATGTCTCTGTTTTCCATAACTGTTTCCTCAAATCAGAAAGCACCTAGCCTACCACATGAGAAAAGTATAGAGAGACATCTTGTTCAGAGAATTCTAAAGTTAGGAAGAGGTATGAAAAAAAACATTATTTTAATCATCTCTTACTCAGTCATAAGGTCCATTTAAATTGAACGAGAGCGGGGCTTTTAAAAAGTCTAATTTATTGTATGCAATTAAAAAGAAGGATGTGGTGCTCATTTTCCATTATCTCTATTATCCTATTAAGAAGGCAAAATATTAGTATGGTCTCAGATTCTCACCCTCAAGATAAATATGGGTGGGGGTGAGTGTAAATCTAATTTTCATTCATGAGTTGTAACTGGGCTGAAACAGATTTCTTTTAAGGCCTTTTTGTCCAGAGAACATTAAAGAAGATAAGTCGAATCTCAGATAATCAACAAAATGGAAATTTTTGATTGGTCTTGTATCTCTTTATAGTATTCAAATTATTTAAACACATTTGCTTTTGTAAAGGAAAATCATTTCAGAATAAAATTCTTAAGTAATCTTCACATTCCCTATAGATCTTTTTCTTCTTTTTTAATGGCAAGGCATTAAATAATACCTTATATAGTAATTGTTTATTGCTTTGTTTTCTGGAAATTAATAGCATACGTTCTTCTGCAGCAAGGAGAATAGACTCATCCATCCCTCTTTCCCATATTTCCTCTGAACAAAGAAATATACGGTAGAACTCCTAATGAAACACTTGGGACAAATTGTATTGTACTTATATATCCTTCCTTTCCTTGGTTTCACTGCCTCTGGTGTTTTCTCTCCGTTCACTGGAAAGCAGTGTGGATCACTGCGCGAGTCCTGGTGATTCCACCATCTGAGGCCAACCACGTAAAGGTCTGGGTCTGGAATTTGGTTAAAATATTACTCAGTCCATGGGACCTGCCTTCCCCAGAAGCTGCCAAAGTGACCAGGTAATGGCCTAATGGCCACCGGTCTGAGGTGATTAACTCCTCATGGAGAAACTCTCATTGACAAGAGCTGGAAGGGAGACAGGAGCCTGTTTTCTCCTTTATTTCCTCCAGTAGTCAATTTAGAGGCAAGTTTTTGTTTTGTTTTGTTTGTTTGTTTTGTATGGCCTCTTGGAAGACATTACATGCTGGAGAGACATTTGTGCAGCAACTTGTTACACCTTTCCCCAGGTTCCACAGGTTTCTATGAAGCCCTGGAAGGTCCATTTGTTGCTCACCTTGCTCCACCTCAGTCCCTGTCTTCCACACTCTCTCTGCTCTGCAAATGCTCCACCCAAGAAATCATTTGCACTTAAGCCTTGCCTTGCCTCCCTCTTCAAGGAAACTGGATCTAAGGCACAAGGGCAAGGAAGCTGTGTTTCTCATCGGAGACAATGCTTTCATGCAATTGTGCTCTGTACTATGTACACATAAGAGAGTTCCCTACCGTCTGTGAAGGCCAGAGAAGGTTTTTCAGAGGAAGTGACTGATGGACCAATATCTATAGCAGGACATAACATAGATATTTAATATATATGCCTGAGTAATGATATATGATATCCTTAAAACCAGAACAAATGTAGACATGGTTATGATTTGGTTTTACTCCATTAACAAGATCAGTAAATTTCATATTTTTTCACCTAGAAGAATGAAAAGAAACAATAGAGAACATATCATAGAGTATATATTAATCATCTATTACATAGTCCGTGAAAACAGAATGACCTTTATCTAAATTCCTGGATTCTCTAGTTTGTCAAATTCTCTGAACCTGAGTTTCATGTTTTGTGATTATAGGAAAATAATATTTAAATGAAATAAGTTTGCAAGGGCCAAATTAAATGAGAAGATATGTCAGAGTATAGCAAAAGGCTAGATACTATAAACATCATTTTTTCTCATTCTCTTGTATGGATAATAGTTGTCTTCTTATGCGATGACCATAAGAATTATCTCTCATTAGCTATTTTGGGGCCGAGGAGTTTGTTCCCTCCTACTTTTTATGGGTTTGTTTAATTCATTAATTTTATTAATGAGATTATATATTTATTAACTACTATGCATGTGAGACAGCAGTAACCACAAAAATAGAAAGTCTTTGTCTTTTTCGAACTTAATGTTTGAGAAGATGGGTCCTTTCTTACTCCTTAATCTCTTCCATACTACTGGATTAGTTTCCCCTGGCCTAATATATGCTAAATTACCACCCATAAGCAAAAAAAAAAAAAAATACCCTCTGTGTTTGTTCTCCTTTAAAAATCTAATATAATTTATTTTAAAGCTAAGCTTCTGCAGTCTGCAAATATTATTTTCATTTTTCTGACCTCCCATTAACTCCTCAACCTACTACAATAGAACTTCTTCCCTCTACATTTTAACAAAACCGTTTTCCCCTGTTTACAAATTATTTTCTTAGTTTCAAAACATAATGAATCCTCTTCAGTTCTTGTCTCACTTGAACTCCTTGAACTATTTAATTTGTGGTCCATTAATTTATTCTTGAAAATGTCCTTCTTAGGTTCTGTGACACTACTCTATTAGGTTTTTTGTTTGTTTGTTTGTTTGTTTGTTTTTTGTTGTTTTTTTTTAGTTCCCCTGAGCATTCAAGCTAAATATTGAATTTAAATTTCTTTGACTTTGTCTATTTGTTTTAAAAATGTGTTTCAGACCCAGGCCCTGTTATCTTTTTCAAGGCACTAGTCTTGCTTCTGAAATTCTTTCTTGTCCCCACACACAGGCATCCCCCATTGCACTTATACTACTCTAGGCATATCTCCATCACTTCACATCCAGCTTCTGACGTTTTTCTCTTTACAGGTTTAGTGTCTGTGCACTATGAGGTTCTGTGGGCAAGAGCAGGATTTTCATCAAGTTAGTATAATTAATTTCTAACATAATTTTGAGTATAGCCTAAGCACTCAAGAAATGTGATTTTTTTAAAAAATATAATCTTAATTAAATAAAATAACTAATGAGTGATATTACTCACTCTCATGGCATATACTTGTTACCACTTCTGGTGACTCCCATATCATTAAATCAAGCTCTTTCTTAAAGAAGTCTCATTTCTTTACTCACAGTGGGCCTAGAGTTATCATTGTAAAATAAGCTCAAATCTTGACAATTTTCATGCCTAAATATTTTCAGCATCTATTAATTTTTCACGGGATAAAATCCATACTCCTTAGCAAAGAATACACTTTTGTTGTTGTCTTTCTGATTTCTGCCTACAAGCTATTATTATTTTGTTTTGTAATGGCCATTTTGATTGTCTAGGCTACAATCCCCAGTGGTTCAGACACTAACTTGGTGTTTCTATGAAGGTATCTTTTAGATGTGATTAAACTGCATAATCAGTTTAAGGAATAGATAATCTAGATGGACCTGATTCAGTCATTTGAAAGGCCTTAAAAGCAGTGTTGTGGCTTCCTGAAAGAACAAAATCTGCCCATGGACAGCAGTTTCAACATATGCCCAGGAGCTCAAGCATGCCCTTCCCGATGACATGCCCTATGGACTTGCCTACCTAGCTCCCACAGTTGTGTAAGCCAATTTCTTGCAGTAAATACCTTAGTATATATCTTTTAATCCTTCTGGTTCTCTGGAGAACCTTGATTGATACAGATTTCGGTATAGAAAGTAGTTCTAAAAGAACAGACTCTTAATGATGACCATTCTGATTTTTTGGTTTTGTGTGACACAGAATTGCTTCTCTAATTAAACTTGATTTAGAGGCATTGATTAGTCTATGTTTAGTGGGGAAGAGAATACTGGTAGTCCACGGCATAATGTGGCAATAAAGATGCAAAACATGGCACCTTCGGATACTCCTAACCAAATACTTATATGAGGCAAGGTTCTGGGGAATCATGTATTTGAGACCTTGGAACACATTTATCAAACTCATGAGTATAATGAGATTGATTAATTGTCCCTAACTGAGTTGGACAAAGTGGAGAAAGAAAATAAATGCAGGTATTCAAGTTGGCAGCTCAAGCTCCACATACATATCATGAGAAGTTCCATGTCTCCCTGAAAGAAACCCTTATATCCTATAGTCACAAGGCTGAGATTTCTGAAAACTAAGCCTGGAGTTTAGAGTGGAATGGCTGGGTTACAATAATAATTGTATTTTATTTTGCAGCATGTCTTCTCTTAAAGTAAGTGTATTGAATGAAAAGAGATAGGATCCTTAAAATTGCAATTGGGACATATGGGCAGATCCTAATAAAGCTGGGGGCATCGAAGCCTCTCAGCTGATGTCTTCTTTACCAGTAGTAGCAATGTTTACACCTTTTTCAGGGATATCAGCCCATTTTTCTCCCAATGAGTCTGTTAGGGCCGCCCCTGAAGACCTGAAGTAGTTGCTTTGCAAGGCACTGTTGATTTTCCTCAGAGCCTACTCCTGTCACTGCTCTTTGTTTCTAGACTTATAACTACACTGAAGTCCAGATAATCCGCAATGAGTGAAGTATAAACTGACCCACACAGAGGTGTGCTACATTCCAACAGAAGTACATAATGTTCCCAAATTAGAGAAACACAGAAATCTGGAGGAATAGATGCAGGCATAGATCTTAAAGGTGGGGATCCTAGTGGGAAGAATATAAAGTTGAAGCAGCCTGAGTTTATTGATATGGGTCCACTAAGCAGAGATTCTGTATTCAGTGCTTTAGCTTGATATGTTAGGAAGACTCTTAATTTGTTTGGTTGCTTGGCTGTAACATGGACGCAAAGGCGGCCAACACCAGTAACCTGAAAAATCAAAACCACTTTGGTGTTCTATAGAAAAAGGGATCTAAAAGGTTAGAGATTTAGGGAAATGGAGTGTTAGAATGAAATCATAAAAAAACAGATCCTCCTCCCTTGGGAGAGTCCATAGGACACACTTTTCACCAAGACTATGAACAATACATTTATGACAGAAGCTCCCACATTTTCCAGTAATTCTGTGGCCCTTGTTCATTTCCACCCTCTGCAGATAAGTGATCTCCTTTTGAGTAAAAGGTTTTGGCTTGTAGTGGGCCTTAGCAGAGACTGAAAGCTGAGCTGCTCATCATGAATAGCATGTTGTCTGATGAGCCAAGCTATAAATATGAGTATGAAAGGCTACACTGCATGATGAAATGGAAGTGATAAATATGACAAAAAGCTCCAGCTGCCCAGAAGGCGCAAGTAGATTGAACTTAGAAATGGAAAAAATACCAATGCCTCCACTTCTGCTACATTATCTTTCCTCTCTGGCTTCATTAGGAATTCCCTATGAACAGTGGACTGAGGAAGACAGAAGTTGAGACTGGTTTGCTGATTATCTCTGTATGATACAAAAGCACCTATTGGAAGTGAACAGCTGAAGCTATACAGTTTCTTTATGGGACATCCCTGAAGAGCACCGTGGGAAGGAAGCCACCTGTGTGAAGAGACCATACCATGTGACTGGAGAAATACATGACACCGACTCATATGAGTTTCCTCATCTGTGAAGTGCATAAAAATAATCCCCATTGCATGAACTTTTTTGGAAATTATTTGAGATGATACATATGGGCCTTGAGGACATGTGTTACATTGTAAGCATGTGATGTTTGCTTTTGTTATTTATTAGTATTTTATAATGTTCCTTCATTCTTTTTAAATAATGTATATTAATATTGTCAAAAATCTCCAGTTTAAGAACTATTTAGATATTGATAGAAAGAGCTTATTAGTTGGTAGATAGAACTGACCCCTCAAATTCCATACTGGGAACTGCTAAATTAAACCAGTTACCTAAATGTTACCCAGACATAATATAATTCATAAAATTGAATAATATAATTGAATGAGAAATCTAGTGTTATATAAGTTTACTTAAAAGTAAGTATACAGAGTCTAATTTTGAAAGATTGGGTATTTATAATCATAAATGATTCACCAACTATTTTTTTTTTTTATTTTGGATGCACACAACATATTATCTATAGCAGCATAATGTGTCATAGAAAAAAAAAAAAGGAAAAAATATAAAAAAGAAGTGCCTGAAGGTTTGAATTAAATCAACAAAGAATAACTTAAAACTGACATCCATTTAAAATCCCATTATGAAACAAGAATTCACAACAGGAGTTAGAAATGTCAACTCCAAAGAATGAATTTCTTTGCTCTTGTCAATGTAACAAAAGGCTTAAAATATTGTTTTGAGTACATTCAATCTTTTCATATTTAAAAATATCTCAATGGTTGAAAAATTACTATTATCCTAATTTAAAAGCATATTACACATATACCTTTTATGCGCTCATATTATGGATAACCCACAGGCATTTTGCATATCTCTGTAGAATTTTGACACGCATTGTTAATAGTTGAAATAATACTTGGGGTGTGAACAATTTCCAAAAAAATTATTTTCTTTGAAAAGGGGACATGTGGAAAGAACATGTTCTCTTCTCCTATGGATTTAGATATTCTTGGGTGAAACTGAACTTATAAAACGGCTTTGTTCATTTTATAAACATGAGAGGTCAAACCTGGAAACAACAGCCAGTGCTCTGAGGATGGCAGAGGGGAAGAATTGATAATATCTGTTCCTTGATGATATCGTTGAGCTCCTTAGCTAACTAATCCTAAAATTGCCTTTTCTTTCAGGCTTTATGTTAATTGAAACAATACATTTATAGTTACTTTATATTTTTACTTGACCAAAAGTATCATAAATGACAAATACTCCAAAAGATATCCAAATCTGGATATTCTAACACATCTTCAAGCTATTATTGTTCTTAATATCTAGAAGTCATGGTCACCCATAGGCTATACCTTTAAGGCAAAATTGCACCAGTATCTGAGATCCATAAGCTACACCTTGGAGGCAGAACTGCACTAGTACCTGACATCTGCACAGAAGAAATTGTGGGACATCAGACAGCAACTCTAGAGGAGTTGGACAAGGAGAAAGTGCAGCGATTTCGTGGGGGTGTCTATACTACCTGATTCCATGGAACTTGGTGGCATTTGGTAGTTGGATTCCCCAGAATTTGATTTCAGAACTATAACAATGGAGACCAATAATTCAAAGCTGATAAATCTTGCTTATTTTTAAATTATGTCTAGGAATGAAATACATTTATGAACTTGGTATGGCTAACTCTGTTCCATACAAAACAATGTCATAACTAGTATTATCAGACATGGATGTCTTGGTGTTTTATTCATATATCAGTAATCATATATATATATATATATATATATATATATATATATATACACACATGCACATTTATAACGTGATGCATGGCTCAAATATAGGCAATTATAACTTCACCTATGAGACAGCTCGACCATTGACAATATGGACTTTTTGTCCCATTTATAATATTTTTGGGGCAATAGTTTATTCTATCTCAAAGTTACTGTCTTGGTGAATCTCCTTAACAGATATTTACATATTTGATTTTCTTTTTCTAGAATGAAAATTCAAGTATTTTTTGTATATTAATGTATTATGTAAGGACGCTAAATTCTCTTATTAGTTCTAGTAGTTTTTATTTGATTCAGGGAAAAGTTTTTCTCTTATCTCTTGATACCTAACTTTGTAGAAATTTTTGAGGAAAACCTTATTATCTTATCAGAATGAAAACAGGGGTAGGTCATTATATTTAATATTCAATATAGCTTCACTAGACAAGGCTCATGATCAGGTTTTTGAAGTTCTTTCTCCTGAAAAATAATGATTCAATGTACAGATAAATTATTTATTTTATCCTCAAGTCCTTCAAAAACTCTGCCTATCACCTTTTCCATGAATCACATGTTTTAATGTATATATTTCTAGTTTCCTAGTAAGAAAACCGAATAATAATAGAACAAATTTGAGAGCATAATATAATGAAATAAAATAAATTTGTTTTCCGTTTTTGTGTTTTCACTGAAAAATAATCATTAAAGTATTCACTTTGAGCTAACATTAATTCACCTGGTCAGATACTGTTTTAAATTTATTCTTTGTACTGATAAGAAAACTATAGAATGTTTTACAGACAGCTAAACAAAAATCTTATTTTTTAAATTATTAAATAGAGATAAGGATTCCAGAAATTTATATGTTACTATGCTATTTTCTTTACCATGAGTAAAAGCGTTTTTATTACATTTGTGGAATTCATGGTAATGAGTTCTGGATCATGTCAAATAATTTTTTGACATAGCCCATCTTTACTAATATAAAATGCTAATCTGTATCTTGTATAGATGCTACATTTCTGAACAATTTAATGTAATTGTAGGAAGTCATAAAACATGATTGATGATATTTCACCTATTGTTAATCATTTCAGATTTAGCTGAATTTAAATTTAGCTTGTTGAGTTATTTTTTAAAACCAATTTCTCCCAAATCAATCATTTTATTACACACAATAAAAACTCAGTACAATTTCTGGTA
The DNA here is from genome assembly GCF_036562045.2 of Rhinolophus sinicus. Taxonomy (NCBI): domain Eukaryota; kingdom Metazoa; phylum Chordata; class Mammalia; order Chiroptera; family Rhinolophidae; genus Rhinolophus; species Rhinolophus sinicus. The sequence continues at coordinate 180,682,173 of NC_133753.1, forward strand.
TTTGAGACAATTCACTATTTTTTCTGTTATAGCATTTACAATGGGACTGAGTCAAATTAAAAGTGCTCTTTTAGTTTCTAAATCTAGAACATAATAATGAAGCTGTAAAGGTTCATTTCACAATATTTTCAGCATTTGCTTCAATTTCTTTAAAAGAATACATTTTTTTTCTGAATATCTTCTTTTAAAGTATACAATTCTGTTTTCTCTAGTATACTGTTGTCTGACCAACTATGTAAAAGTAACATGTTTCTTTTTTGTAGGTTGATTCACCTCCTTGGCTTATCCATCTCTAAGTACAGGCTGTCTTATCCGGGTTTACAATCATGAAACAGTAGCATAAATAAGTTCTTCCTTGACTTGTCTCCCTATTTATCTTGACAACATTTCTTTCCTAAAACTCAAATGTAATAAGGTGCTAAATTTTACTGTTCAGTTTTTGTTTTTTTTTGTTTGTTTTTTTTGGTCTGATTTTCTGTCTCATTTGGCAAGACCAGACAATGTGCCCAAATACTTCCAACTCAGTTACAAATAATAGAGCTTTTCAAAACTCTTCTTTGAATTCTATATGATATTAAGCATGAAAATTAATATAATGTAATGCAATAGTTAACTTTCCATATCATGTTTCAATTTTGTTAAAATGATTCTATGTAGAAAATATAATGTTCATTTATATGGTATGAGTTTGTTGCAGTGCAAGTTTGTAAATAAACAATACGCACAAAAACATTTCCATGCAGAAACTGGCTTTCAAAATTAGTTCCTTACTGAATCAGAGTTATTCAAGTCTGTTTATTTAAGTAATCATAAACTATCTGATTGCTTCTGTTAAACTGATAGAGACTTCAGTGTAACAAAAAATACAAATTACTAACTTCATTTTTCTGTTCCTTTGAAAGTAATTTGAAGATTTTAATTTCTTTAGTGATGGAGGTATATATTCAGGATTCCAAGTTGGTTCAATAAATGCGACATAAGAAATAGTTTATTATTTAATAACTATAAGGATCATAATCAGTAAGTGTTATATGTAATGAACTTTTCTTAGTAATTTATTATTTTGTTTTCCCAACTGTACATAATGCAGCAAATAATTTATTCCTGCAATTTTTTATTTGAAACAAATATTTATACATCTATTCACAATCCGTCCACTTAACAAGAACAAAATGTTTCACTGAATAAGCCTATTTAATACTAAACCAATATACCAAGTGTTTAAATAATTTTGTTCAATAAGTATATGAACATAATACCTTCTGAATGGATCTCTGTGTTTTATTAAAATGCATACATATATTCAAATTATTTTATTGTACTCATTAAAAGTATTTATATTTCCCTAGTAAATAATTTCCTAATTGTAATATTTCCATTAAACATGAGATTATTTTATCAATGTTCTTATGATACACAAAAAATATTTTTCTTTTCTAGTCTTGTGAATTTTATTACATTGTATTTCTTCCTCCTGGTCTTTCATACCACAAAAATAGTCATTATTCTTGTGCCTCATTCTCCTTCGCCATCCATCATTCAATTACCAGTTCTAAGTTAAAACTATCTTGAATATTTCTACTTTACTTCAACTTCCCTATTATTACACTAGTCAGGGAAACCATTATCTCTTAGCTAGGCAAATATGAAATTCATTTTTCTCTGTTCTTATCATTCAACCTATTGGTTTGGCTTTATAGCCTTAAGCCAAAACCTGATATAGCTTCCTAGTCAGATATAGCTTTCCTTAGAGCTTCAATCTTCTCTCTCAAAAATCCACATAAAAACACAACATGTCATGCATCTCAAGATGTTGTCTTCCTATCTGGAACCTGCCAATTTTTTTTTTTTTTTTTTTTTTACCTCTTTGCTTTCAAGAACAATATTCTCTCTGCTTAGAAAATTATTTCCCTTCATTCCTTACCTGGCTAATTCTTCATGACCTCCCCAGACTTAGTAAAAATATTGAATAGCTACTCACTATCGCATGGATATCAGATTTTGTCTTCATAGGACTTGAAGTTTAAATTTATATGAGCGATCATTTGTATATACCTATATCGCACATTTGTTCATAAATTTTGTAAGCCATACTATTTTAACTTACTGAGATCAATAAGCATATTTTATTGAAGGAACACGTGTAGAAATTAAATATTTTAAATTGTAAATAAAGATAAGACGATAAAAGATGTGCAGATGAGTCTAGAGGACTCTTTTTCTGGAGACATATATTATTTTTCCTCTTCTTTCAAAATGACATATTGGTGCTTGTTTATATTTGTTACTTGCTTTTTGGTGATGCTTATCAGTTAAACAGTAGACCAGATTCATCTTCATATTTATGTGCACTTTTATTTACATAAGTATAATTTTTGTACTTCTTTAAAATACTAAGTACTTTAGCAATCACATATATCACATAATTTAATCATCATTTTCAATTGATTTAATTTATTTTCTAATCTATACATACATACTCTGTCTTCCCTTCTATTAATTTGTTAAAAAAAAAATACCTCTCTTCTAAAAATCTTGGAGCCATCCACGGCAAAAATGTGAAATTCAACATTTAATTTATTATCAAATACTAAACAGCTAACCTCCTTTCTCAAAGCCCAAATCCATATAATGGCTTGCAAAACACTACATAATATGCCTTCTCGCCCCTACTCTACAACTCTAACATTGCCTACTTTAATTGGTGACATCCTTGTTTACTGCATCCAGGGTAAATATTACTCGATTGATTTTTAAGCATCACCTTATTGGGAGCAATTTCTGCCCATTTAAAATTTCACTGTCTTTAAAGGATTCTCCTTTTCCCACTTTCATATTACTTGCTTTAGCATTCATTAACTATCTGTCATGTGTTTTGTTTATTATTTTATTTGTCTGTTTCCTTTTTAAAAACTGACATAAGAAGAAAAATTTTACTGTACTTTCTTTACCGCTATTTAGTTAATACCTAGAACAATGCCTGACACATAGAAGGCCCTCAATTAATAGCTTTTGAATCGATAAATCATCTTCCCCAAAACTATAACTTTAATCTAATAAAGAGGACACTAAGATTTGAATGTCTTCTTGACCACAAAACATTTTCTTCTACCACATTCTTGCATATTTTAAACCATATCTAAGAAGTTCTGTATAATAATGTAACTTGTGTGTAAAACAAGTAATTTTTATGTCATCAGTGTTTGGTCAGATCATGTGAAACAGTAGATTTTACCAAACTGAAGAGAGTTTGCATATATGAAAGAATAAAATAGGTTAAAATAAGAAGTACATTGTTGTATAAACATTCAAGGCTTTTAAAAACATGGTATACTAGTTATATATTAATGTGATGAACAAAATTTAAATCCAATTACCGTAAAACATACACTACAAGGAAAAATTAAGGATGAATTCTTCCCGCACATGATACTTTTGAGTGAGCACATTTTCAAAGTGATTGAAATTAGACTTTGCATAATGATGGTAAATTGAAAAGCATCTAATTTCTACCCCCGAACCCCCCCCCAAAACACACTAACACTATGATCAGAAATATATTTACTATGAATTGAGTTAATATTAAACTTTAGGGTACCTAAATTGCATGAACTGCTTCCAAGATCCTGTATCTAATTATTTTATTTTATTCATTTTTTTAATAAATAATAATCTTTCTTAAGGAAAACCCCCCTAAACATATAATCTCTTCATGTATCCCCAAAACTATAGTTGCTTTTGAGAGTTCAACAAGATTATTCTTTAAGGCAAAATGCTCTCAGGCCAAAAAAAAATAAAGAATAACAATCAACTATTAACCAAAGGAAAGCTAATGAATGAGTGTTAACTAAATTAGTAGACCATAAAAAGCAAAGTTTTAAATTGGTGGTGGGGATAGGTAATTATCAACTTTATTTATAACACAGAATATATTAACACTTCATGAATTGACAGCAAGTAGTAATAAGACTGGTGTCACAAAATTAGAATAATCATTTGAAACTTATTAAAAAATGAGAAGATCCCTGAATTCCTTCTGCTGCTACTTTCAGCATGACTGACAGTCCCTGAAACTAGCAATAGAATGCCAATTTGTTCTCTGGAGATAGTAAAAGGCCTGTTAGGGGAATTCAGACACTGTTGTAAGCAAAGATACTATACCAAAAGCAGAAATCAAAATTATATATACAAACTGAAACCTGATAGCTCTTCTCCACCTTCATCCTGTGATCTACTGTCAACAAAGACTTTCTAGGAGTAGCTCTGGGAAAAACTGACCAGCCTAAGAAGAAATATCATTTAGATTGGTATTGAGGTCCTTTTCTAATATATACCTGTCCTGTCAACATTCGGTGAAGCTCCTAGTACACACAGCTCTTCAGAAGCAATAATAGAAAATAGAAAGTTACCTAATCCAAGAAAGTTATCAAACCTGAATGTAAAGGACTAAATGCAACAGATAATAAAACATAGGGACTATGCAAAAAAAAAAAAAAAAAAGTGTTTATATATTAATATTTATAAAATCTTCTCTGGAATTTTCTCAGATTAGTTTAGATAATGATCATGTGATGAAGCAGGATACTGTCAAAAGGATATTCAGGGGGAAAAAAACCAAAAAACAAAAAACTAATGGATATTAAAAACATGATGGAATGAATTTTTTTTAAATTAAAAACTTTTTTGAATGTTTGGAGGATGAAGTTGAAGAAATAACTTAGAAAGTCAAAAATATGAGGAACAGGAGACAAAAAGGGGAATCAAACACCAGATTGAACATAAATACACATATACAGATTGTCCCCTGAAAGAAAATAGGGTAGGAAATCAACAAATCAATGACAATATGTCAGGACTGAGGAACATTTTCCAAATTCATAAAGTCCACTGAGGCTTTAGCACACTGTATAAATGTAAACTTTACGAAAGCAGGGTGTCCAGAAATTTTAGAATGCTGGAGAGAAAAAGAATACCGGGGCAGGAAATGGATCACATTAGAATATTAAAAATCAAAATGACTTCATATTTATGAACAGCAGAACAGGAAACTAAAAGATAATAAAAATAATGGAGGAATGTGTTCAATATTTTGAAAAGAAATTGTTTTCTGCCTAAATTTTACACCCATTTAAGCTTTTAATCGCAAGGAATAAAATAAAAATGTTTTTAGACGTGCAATGCATCAAATATTTATCACTCCTAATATCCTTTTGCAGGAAGAGGGGATATATTTAGATGATACTGGCTGAAGGAAACCAAAAACCCAGAAGGAAGGAAAGACATACGTTGTCCCCAGGAGAAGAGACAGGTGACAGCTAGATATGCACCGGGACACTAAATATATAGGGGAAACAATCCAGATCGAAGCAGATCAAAAATCTTTACAATAAATTTTTTTTTTTTTTTAAAGAAAGTTATTAGTAAACTGAAGTAAATGCAAACCTAAGAGAAGATTTAGCTACTGGAAAAGGAAAAAAAAAAAATTGTGACTGAATTATCGATAAAGAGCAAATTAAGCAAATGTAACTATAAGACATGTTTGAACTCCAAATAAAATAAAGAATATGCAGATACAAATAAGTAATCATGTGTACTAGTTGGTTAATTTATGAATATATTTCACTTGCCTCATATCAATGTAAATGCTCAATATTGACCTCACTTATACAATGGCATGTTTACTTGTGGAGGTTGGTAGAGAGGAAATGTATATCCACGTGTTGGGGCTTGTGGAAGAAAAGGTTAAGTCTACAACGTCTATGATGGGAAGTCAATAGCAAAATGTCTGAAAGATCAGTCAAGCATGTTCTCTGGAGATATGGAAGTAAATCACAAAAACTCAGCTAACAGATTTGAAAACAGTTACTTAAGAGGAGAAAATGAGGAAGGAAAATGAAGAGGGCCTGTTGATTGCATTTTTTCTTAACAAATATTATAAAATTGGTTGTCTCTTTACATGGCAGTCTACCTTTGCAAAATTAAATATAATAATTCAAATCAGAAGTAAAGTAATATCACCATCCGAATATAAAAACATATATGCATAAAATTTTTCAAAGCAGATGTGCCATAGGCAATCAACGTTAGCAATTATCAGGACACTAATTGGAATAAAAGATTAATAAACTTTAACTTGCAACTAATTCATATGTGTAATGAAAAAATTATTATTCAGTGAGAAATGCAGTTGATAAATCAGAGAGAACTGAATATTTGAATATGCTGGTAAATTCTTTGATGATACATGTATATCGTATTTGGCCTGAAGTGGTGTTAGTAAGACCACTAGAGAAATGTGGTGCGTAGAATTTCCTTTTAAGTATCAAGTGAATTAACATTTAATCTTTTTTATTTAGTCGACTCTCTCCTTTGTTCTTTTCACAAAATAAATCAATTTGTCTCAAATAAAGCTTAATGTAGTTTTATAGAGTGAAGGTTTGTTTTTGGAATATGTGTTTCTACTGCTCTGTCCTTTGGAATACATTAGATGGAAATGTTCATTTTACACTTTGTCTCTAACATCAAAGAATGTGTACCAAAGCATTTGGGGAGCTACATACTAATCAGCAATTTAACAAAACAATGTTAAGATTTCTTTATGTATGCAAAACTGGTTAATATTTCACAGGGCAATACATTTGGGGGCTTATCCTTTTCACCAGAAAGAAATCATTTGCATTTCTATCATACAAATTATACACAGTAACATGTGATTTCCTCAAATGGAAGTCTTTTAATCAATTGTTTTACCAATCACTGAATCAACTTTCTACTATTACAGAGGAGGGAGCTTAGACATTTGATGCTGTGCCTCTTCTTCTATTCACATGTATTTCTATTTCTTATCAGAAAGCATCTGTCTTCACATCCACTTTAGATTGGATGCATTTCCTGTATGCCATATTCTGATTTATCAGTGCTCTCCAGTTAAGGAATAAAGAAAAATCCTTTCCAGATTAATAATGCTTTATTTCTCAGAATATGGTGACTCAATAATTTCACTTACATCTTTTTTTTTCCTTTTTGCATTACCAAAGTTCTAATTTTCCCTTAGGCAAAGTGAAAGTGTCACACTCATTAGAAGAAAGATGAGTACAAGAAGCTGTAAAAAATAAAACTGTTATTATAGCTAAATATTAAAGTTTTACGTACGTCGTTTCAGTCCCGCATCTTTAATCCTTGGCATTGTTATTAGTTAAGAATTATTACTCCCATTTCACACTTGATGAAACATGGGATAATGAAGTTGAAATAATTGATCCAAAGCATAAAGAAAGTAATGTACAGCAAGTGTTTTGAAATGTCTTTAACACTAATACCCCTTTTCCAATAGGCTACACTGATTTTCAAAGGACCTGCTGATTCAGTTATCACATGTGACGTGTAGTTGATGAAAGAAATGTCATCTTCTTTGAATTTTCTGATCAATGCTTTCTGACCTGGGAGAAATATATGCTTTATAAAAGAACAAGTCAACAACTAAATCAGCCAAACCAAGGATTAAATGATAAAAACTTCACAGACAGTAGGAAACCTTGTAAATATTATCACTTATTGCTGAGTGTTTATATTCTAGTAAGATAAATTTCTCACCACATAACTTTGTTAATATTTTTAAAAGATTTAAATTACACAGGTAAATACATTGACTTATTTTCATTATTTGAATTTATCATATGAATTATGTAAAATGAAATTTTTCTTCAACTGTTGATAAAAAATATTGGGGCCCAGTGGCATAGTCTCCCTGGTCACCTTCATTGGGTGCTCCAGGAGTGTCCCTTGAGTAGGTTGTGTGTACCCTTTGTTATAGTTGAGCCTTTGTTGCTATTGACATGTCGGTTGGTGGGATTGACCCTCAGGCTGATTGGCTCTGGAGTTTGGCCACGTCCACAGCTTACAGGCTGTTATGTGGGCAGGGTATTACCCCACTGAGTGGTTCTCACCCCAGTGGGCTCTGGTGCCTGTTGAGACAGACCTTTGGGTGTGCCACTTGTGGGCTAATTGGGCAGTGCTCTGCTGTGGTCTAAGCCTACATCCAAGTATGTTGGTTCTGGGGCCTCTTGTGAGGGGCTCTGGTGCAGACCCAGGTCACCCATTACCTGTGACCGGCTGGGGACTCCCTGGTAAGAGCTACAAAATAATCCATGGTTTTTCATTGCCTCTGCTAACCCTGGAGGCACATGGGAGAGGCCGCACTGTGAACTAAGGATGTCTGCCACTAGTAATGGTCATAGGGTAGTTCCACAAAATGCTAGGACACCCTGATGCCTTCTGCCACCTGTTGGTTCCCTTGTTTCAGCCACTGATAATGCCTCTTGTAGTACACAAGTTGGGTGAGGCAGAGTCTCTGGGAGAATGGGAAGAATTGTGGTCACCAGGTTAATGTAAATTCTGGTTTGGTGTCAGTGCTGAGCCTGGAGTGACTCCTCAAAAGTCTCAGAGGACACCAAGGCCAGTTGCTGCCTGCCTGTGTTCTGTGGGACTCTGATACTTTTCCAAGAAAGAATGCAATTAGGAGGGGCTGCCTGCTCATGGAGAAAGTGCTCTGGCATTGAGGGAGTCAGGTGAGGTGGGTCCCCGTGAGTCAGCAGGATGGAGCTGCAGCGCTCACCCAGCCAATCAGATTCAGATTTGGCCTGTGGGGGCGGGCTCAATACAGGAAAGATGGCTCCTACCTGCCGGCTGCCTGGGAGGAGGACACCACACAGGGAAATGGTGACTGACCTCCGGCCTATAACCTGAGGCAACACAACCCAGTCTGCCCCCGCATGATTCTGAAACACTCCAAGTTACTGTCCCTCTGCTGGAGTCCAAGGTGAGTACCTGGGAGTGAGAAAGTCTGTGTGTGGGCCCTTTATGAGGACACCTGGGTTTCCCTCAGCCTTCCATCCCACCTAGATGGTTGGAATCTCCACTGTTTTTCACCAGTACTCTGGACTGGGGAGCCTGGAGTGGAGCTGGGGTTTTCTCGCTTTTTTGTGGGGAAACTCCACAGCTGAGATATCCCTCCCGGTTCTTAAACCCCACACGGAGGTTTGGGGTTAGCAAGTTTCATGTCTCTGCCCCTCTTACCAGTCTTGACGTGGCTTCTTCTTTATATCCTTCTCTTCGGCCAGACTTCAGATGATTCTCTAGGTTGATTGTTCTATAATTTAGTTACGATTTTAATTTGTTCATGGAAGGAAGCAGTCTCAGTATTTATCTACTCTTCCATCTTGGATTTCCTAGACAAATATTCTTTCGATAGCATAGTCCTTCCTAACTTAGTTACTTTAGTCAATTACTTTTTTTCATAATTTCACTTCTATTATCTGTAAATAAAAAACACAATAATACTAACAATTAATATGCATGGGAATTGTGACAATTAAATGATATAATATGTGAAAATAAATCTATCCCAACCCTTGGCACTTAGACAGTAGGTAATAAATAATAGCTGTTATTATTACTGTAATTATTATGTTTTTACATCCAGAAATATATCCATTGTTCCCCATGTGTTTTCTTGGTTTCATATCTTGTAACTTTGATAATATTATGTAGTGTTCATAAGTTTTACTTACTACTAAGTAAAGGAGAGCTACTCTGCTTTTTAGAGGTAAATATTGTAAATTAAAATGTTAACTTTTTATTATTGATCCATTCTTTCCATATTTTCTCTAACCTTCCTTCCAACTTCCTACAATGTATCTGTATAGAAAATAATAAGTAGATTAGTGATTCATTGGAGGAAGAATTTTATATTTTGTCTGCCATTGCTAAAGTTTTCTTATCACTGAGCACGATAGTTCCCTTTGTTTCCCTTTTATCTATTCACATAAACCATATCAGAATTCCATATCAAAAAACATTCAGTACTTACAACTACTCTGACATCCACAACATTCAGTTAAACCATAAGTTTGGCACATTAACAAAGATAATTATTCTTCTGATTATCATATATTTCCATTGCTGAAAATATTTTTTTTTTTTATATAAACTTGATAGCCACCTGTCCCTAACTTCAGTAAATCTCTATCATAGAAGAGATTACTGGGAGTCATTGAGTTATGTCTATCAGGTGGCAAAAGATCAGTTAACAGCATCAAAAACATCCAATTTGTGGTAGTACATTGTTGAGGAACAAACACATCTCTTAATTGGAAATTGACAGCTTTGGCACTAAGTTGAACTAATCATTACTCACATTCACACTAGCTTTTATTTCCTAAAGCTCTATTAAGTCATTAAAATGCCATGACAATCTTCTCCACAGGTGTGGAAAACCAGATCCTTGCCTGTGGCATACTTAATTAAGGTAACAGCTGGAAAGTTACACTTAAAAAGGAGACATCCAAGACATGATAATGTTTCTCAAAGTGCCCCGAATGAAAAGAGTAGTAGGGAAGTGGCTGTGGGGACAGAGCCCCAGAGAGCAGTTCCCAGGCTCTCAGCCTCATAGTGAGGGGTGCTGGCTTGGGTAGTAGATGGCCGTCAGCTGTGGCTAGTTGGCTGTCAGCTGTAACCATTGAGCCACTGGTCACTAATATAACTATGGCGGCTAAGTTGGGAGTTGAGTTGAGAGGGAGTCGAGGAGAGTCGGTCGGTTGGCAGAAAAGCCGACAGCATGTCTCACGTCGTGTGAATCCAGCCTCCGGTGAGTCTATAGTGGTATAACTCCACTACCTATGGCTCCGTGGTTGTTCCTTTTTGGCCTCACCATATCCTGTGTTCTTGTGTCGGGAGCGGGAGCAGAGACCCCGCATGACACCCCACGTTTCAAATGGCACAGTGAGCAGAGTACGGTGTTGGCCAAAGGTCTCCAAAGGGCGGTGGAGCAGTTTGTGCGTATGAACACCCAGTCTGAGGAAGACCAGGAGGAGCAGCTGCTAGAGAGCTGGACCCCCATGGAGGGGTGGGAAGACATGCATGGTTCTCTGACCAGCATAGGCCAGAGAAAGCGAAGGTTATTGTGGCTCTGTTGGCTGGGAAGTGCTTGCTGAGGCAGCCGGGATGCAGGACATATAGTCCCAGGAGGAAATGCTTGCTGAGTCCTCCACGGGAGCTGAGGGTGAGGTCAGGATCGTCCCTCACCCCCAGGACAGCCCTGGTGAATGACTATGGACTATGGTGAATTGCCTTACATACCTAATTTAATAGAGCGCTTGACTGTTTGCTTGGGAACGTACCACTATGTAGTGGAACTGGCAGATATTTGCTTTTGTGTCTCGACCAGCTGCCATTGAGAATATGTGAGAAAGACTGGCTGAGTCCAGGAAGTCTAGCTGTGCCCAGAGAGTGTGGCAGTGCCCTGAGAGTGCCTGGCTGTGCCCAGGGAGACTGGCTATGCCCAGAAGCACTGGTGGTGCGCTGAGAAACCCTGGCTGTGTCCAGGGAGACTGGTGGTACCCTAAGAAGCCCAGGAAGTCTGGCCATGCCCAGAAGGACTGGTGGTGCCCTGAGAAACCCTGGCTGTGCCCAGAGAGCCTGGCTGTGTCAGGATATTGCATTCATCTCCAGGCTCCTAGCAAAGGGACCCTCGTGGAAGACGCTTGTTGCGTAGACTGTGAGGTGAGACCTTGTAGGGGTGGAGTGTGGGGACAGAGCCCCAGAGAGCAGTTTCCAGGCTCTCGGCCTCATGTGGAAAGGGCTAGCTCGAGTAGTAGATGGCCGTATACTAATGGCTAGTTGACCGTCAGCTGTAACCATTGAGCCATTGGCCACTAATATAACTGCCGCGGCTGTGTTGGGGAGTTGAGTCGAGGAGAGTCGGTCGGTTGGCAGAAAAGTGGACAGCAGGTCGCACATCATGTGAATCCAGCCTCTAGTGAGAGTATAGTGGTATGACTCCCCTACCTATGGCTCCGTCGGTATTCCTTTTTGGCCTAGCCATATCCTGCGTTCTTATGTGGGGAACAGGAGCAGAGACTCCACAGGCCGCCCTGCACGACAGTGGCCTCGTTTGTTTTTAGCTTAGTCCAACTCTGTTGAATGGAGATTATTTTATATATGCTTGCTAAATCTGTAACCAAATTATGATTAAAAGTAATCATAACTTCTAAATAATATACACATTTAGGTTATATTTCAATAATTTAAATTTTGGGATGTATAGTTTCATGGGTAGCTTCTCAATAGCAAGAATATATATATAGTTATATATATATATATATATATATATAGTTTTTAGTATTTTTTATTAAATTTATTGGGGTGATATGGTTAATAAAATTATGTAGGTTTCAAATGTATAATTCTATAATACATCATCGGTATATTGCGTCGTGTGTTCACCACTCAAAGTCAAATATCTTTCTGTCACCATATATTACTTTTTTATACCACCCCTTATCCCCGCTTACCCGCTGGTAACCACTAAACTATTTTCTGTGTCTGTGAGTTTTTGTTTCTTTGTCTTGTCCGTTTGTTGCTTTCAGTTTTATATCCCACATATGAGTGAAATCATATGGTTCTCAGAATTTTTCTGTCTGACTTTTTTTTGCTTAGCATGATATCCCAAGATGTATCCAAGTTGTCACATATGGCAGTATGCCATCTTTTCTTATGGCTGAGTAATATCCATTGTATATATGTACCATATCTTCTTTACCCAAAATTATCTATCGAAGGACATTTTGGAAAATAATATGGTGGATCCTCCAAAAATTAAAAATAGAATTATCATATTCCTCAGTAATCCCTCTTCTAGGTATCTACCCAAAAAATCAGAAAACATTTATCCATAAAGATATATGTATCCCTATGTTCATTGCAGCAGTATCCATGGTGGCAAATACATGCAAGATTATATTTTTTGCTGTTGCTTTTGTTTTTCTTCAGTAAATGGTCTACTTTTCTATCTTATTATTATGTTTTGACATAACCATTCCCAGAACAAGTTTCTTGGACCCTCTGCTTGGGGAGAGGAAGAACACCTAAGTATTATGAATTGCGTTGTGATAATGAAACTATCACTAGCTTATAATAGTTCGTGTGGTTCAGAGTAGCATCCGTCTCTTCAGGAATGTATCTGCCTTGACATTTTCTTGAAAAACAATATATGATAGAGATTGTTCTAAAATTTTAAAATACAAGAAATTTGACCTCTTATAAGTAATTTGACTTTCTTAGTTTGAGTTGAGAGTTAGCCTTTGAGGTAGACTACTCTTGATTCATAATCTCAATTTAAATCTGACCTTATTAAAATTCCTCCTTTCTATAATATATAGAATGTTTTTACTCCTTCCAGAATTATCTTTCTTAGACAAAAATCCAAGTCAATTAATTTTTTCTTTTCAAAAATTTTGAACACTTGCAACTTTTTCTAACCAGTTTCTCCCTATGGATCAGAATTAGGTTCTGAATTATCTAGTAAATAGGTCTGTTTTCTGGGAAACTGTTAACAAATCTGTACAGGAAATTCAGACATTCCCTATTTCGGAATGGAACTTTCATCAGGTGTTTGAATATCTTGTCTTTTACTCCTATTAGATAACTGGCGCAGTGCCCAGCTTATTATGTTTTTACATTTACCATTTTTACTAATAAATTATTTTTGAGTTTTCATGTCTTATTCATCATTAGGTTCCCAAGACCTAACCTATTGAATCAATTTATTAAAAATACATTATCAATTCCTGATATTTGTTCAGTATAAAATTGTCAAATTCCATTATCATTAGTATGCAAGGTCACTGTGAGGGTTGATGAAGATAACTCATATAAACCATGCACTGCCCTGGTATATTATATACATATGATATAAGGTAACTCATTTATTTGGTGTCGATACTAGTAATAGTAGAATATCCATATATGAATGCATTTCATTGTTTTATTTTTCATAACAACACTCTTCATATTTTTATATACAAATACAGTTTATATATACAAGTGCACAGGTAGTTTGAAGTCAATCTATGCCAGACACATAGGCTGATACAGAATCTTGCCAAACTTGATTTGTCTGAGAAATGCCTAGTGCCATGATAATTCTTCTTGCCCCACTTTACATATCTCTCATCCATCCGGAAACGTATTTATGACGTAAGTCAAATAAACTCTTGAAGATAACCAAGTAAATGCAATTCTAAATATCATGTTTGTACAGAGCAGGTCAATTAAACTAAAGACTAGTTAAAAATCATTTGCAAATTTAATGATTTCAAAAATGGTTTCCTCCAAAAATTAATGTATAATTTAATGCTTTTATCTATGATTAGCTATCATTAAATAGAATATTTGATTATATGCAAAAATTGATTTTTGTGGAATAGAACTCAGAAATACAGCCATTTCCTTCTTTATGTTAAGATTTCCTAGTTCTTTATATACAGAATCTAAAGGCATAGTCTTGCTGAATACTGTCAGATTCTAGAAATACACATCCTGCATGGAAGTATAAATTAATATTTTTAAAATTATTTTCATCTCATTGAGATTAATTTTATACACACACGCACACACACAAAGCGAGATACACTGCTTTCTAGAGGTAAATGTATATATGTATGTATATATATATATATATATATATATGCATATATATAATTTAAATTTCAGTTTATACATCTTTATCTCTCTACATCTACAGTTATACTTATAGGTATCTATCTATATTTATCTATCTTTTATGGGATAAGTTCACTCAAAAGATATATGTTGAAGTCTTAACCACCAGTATCTCAGTATCTCCTTGTCTTTAAAGAGGTAGTTAAATTAAAATGAGGTAATAATTAATATGACTGGTGTCTTAATGAGAAGAGGAAATTTGGACACAGATGCATAGAGTGAATTCTATCTGCAGGCTGTCTTCAGACTCAAGCTGCATGATTAACTTCTCTGGGTCCTTCTCTGGGTCTCCAGCCTACTAATCTACCGTGCAGATTTTGGGCTTGCTGGCCTCCACAATTGGAGAGCCAATTTTGTAAAATCAATCTCTCTCTCTCTGTCTCTCTCTCTCTCTCTGTCTGTCTCTCTCTTTCTCTCTCTCTCTCCCCCCCTCCCTCCCTCTTATTTTCATTTTGCACACACACACACACACACACACACACACACACACACACACCGACACACCCACACACCCACACACCACAGACACACACCCTGTTCTGTTTCTCTACAAAACACTGACTAATTGAGAGAGAGAGAGAGAGACAGAGACAGAGAGAGAGAGAGAGAGAGAGAGAGAGAGAAAGAGAGAGAGAAAGAGATTTTTGTTAATGAAAAATGATAAATTGAACATTTTCAAATATATAAGGCATTTTTAGGATGAAGATGAATTATTAGGAAAAAAATTTGAAAAGGATGTAAAATGAAAATAGTTTTCCATGAAGAAAAATAAAATATATAAACTACCCATAACTTAAAAAATAGCTTCCACAGTTGGAAAGATGTGGAGGCAGAAGATAATGATGATTATCCAATTGTTATGGTTATTTATACTAGTAATTTAAAAAGTAATGCACTTATTTAAAAAAACACACAAAAAAAACCTCTAATATCACAAAATAAAAGTCGCATCATTTGGATTGTTTAACCTCATACAGAAAACAAATTAATGTGTGAAAATGTGTGAAAGAATACATAGATGCCCCTGTCCCCCCCCCCCAAAAAAAAAAAAAGTTCGTGGGCTTTGTTACTAGTTAATATGTAATGGTTTAAAAATGTCAACCTAAAATGAAAGTATATCCTGAAATTTTTAAAGGCTTGGTTTTCTGTGTGACAAAAACAATCTGCAATTTAAAGTTATGAATAAACTTGTTATGTATGTGTGTGTGTGTGTGTGTGTGTGTGTGTGTATATATATATATATTAAGTTGGCACAAAAGTAATTGTGGTTTTTGCAATTATTTTTAACCTCTTTAACCGCAATTAATTTTGCACCAACCTAGTGTGTGTGTGAGTGCGTGTGTGTGTTATTTATCCAATGTGTCTCTTTATTTTAAGTCCAGTTCCATTAGAAAAATATTACTTTGGACCAAAGGGTAACATTTAACAGTGTGGGGAAAATGCTAGATAAAAGAATGACTTTTGACTTGTCTTCAATAATACAGTTTAATTATCTTGAGCATGTTTTCAATTGTATAAGAATATTCTGAAGTGCCATTATAAGTAGTCGTATGCCCTGGGAGGAAAATACTAGTTAAGTATTATTTTCCTCAAATAGCTCACCTATGTAAGTCAATAAATTAAGATGCTGTGTAGTATAGTGCTACACTAGATAATATAGGTAGCACACAGGAGCTAAGGCAGAGAGAGGATATATAAATATCCTTCCCAGGGAACATAAATCTTGAACGTAAAAGAACGAGCAAGCAAATAAATGAGTTAACTATATAGAAGAAGGTGATTTAAAAGGTCTTGGAGACAAATACAGATGTTTGAACTGATATTCTGTGGTTGATAGCTGAAGCCTAGAATTAGAGATGCCAAGTGGTAGTATATGGCTAATGCCAGCTTTTCTAAGAAATTTTTTCCTAATAACTATGAGATGCTTTGAATAATTTTATGACATTGTCTGATATGAATGTTAGAAAATTCTCTCTAGACCTAATTTGGAGGATGTATTTGTAGTATTAAAACTAAAATAATATCATCACTTTAAAGCAATTATTATTTAGGAGGTCAAATAAATTGGCCCAGCAGGCATTCTGATCACATTCTAAACAGAGCTAGTTGTATAGAAATAGACAATGTATTTGAAAGAGTACATGATATGTATATCTTCAGAAAAACCTAAATTATCCCTTTTATTTTCAGGAGTTTGATAGTAGTGAGATTATATTGCAAACATTATTAAAAATTATAACTTCAGAATTTTAAAATTATTTTTATGAAATTTCCATTTATTCTATCAATGTAGCATTCAGTTCTGTAATTCAAAACACCCTACAGTTAGTACTGAAAATCTGAGTGTAACCTTTTTGCAGGTGTAATTCAACGATAGTAGGAGATTAAAAGTATCAATTAGAGATATGCAATTTTAAAGTATGTGGCAATATAATTATACCCATGAATTTCTTTTTGTGTTTTTGTAATTTTGATAGCTATTTAATACATCATTACCTAAAAAGAATATAAAATCATTCCTTAAGAATGTCTCCTTTTATCTCTGAAGTACTCAATATTATCATCAGGGGAAGCTTTCAATAGAAGTGATTCATTTCATTTTATTGATTTATGTTTTAGTTATTTTATTCTGCTTTCTATTCATATATAGAGGATACTGAATCTTTGAAATCTTATGCAAAACAAAATTCTTTATTCACTTTCTTTTCTTTTTTGAGAACTGACTCTAAATGTTTGGAAACATGATTTAATATTTGTCATTCATCATAGAGAGACTGATAATTCAATGAAAACTATTTTTAGTAATAAAGGTTTTTAATAATTTAGACTTATTGTGTTTTTCAGTACTTTATTTTACAGATATATGTTTCAGATGACACACACTGGAATTTTTTGTCTGAAAACAGTACTCTAGGAAAACTAAAATACTTGGATTTTATATTATCAAACACTTGATAAATGTTACTTCTCATATCCAGACTATCCATTCTAAAAAAACAGTGTGTATATCTATATATCTATATCTATCTATCTCTCTCTCTCTCTATATATATATATATATATATATATATAGAGAGAGAGAGAGAGAGAGAGAGAGACAGAGACAGAGAGAGAGACAGAGAGAGAGAGAGAGACAGACAGAGAGAGAGACAGAGAGAGACAGAGAGAGAGTTTTTGTTGTTTATCAAGAGCTGAAATGTAAGAAATTGCTAAATATGTGGCTCGAAATAGGTATTTTGGAGTAAAGAGATCTACTCTATTCTATTTTGTTTTCATAAAACTATCCAAATCTGAGAAATTTAATGGAATTTTCACATTGCTTTTTGGACCTAATATGCTTTGCTGTTTCTTTTTCTTCTTTTTTTTTTTAATGTTATGTAAGATTATTTTAAACAAATTGAAAAATACATCAAAATTAGCTATTTCTTATCAGCCTCCCCAAATAATAGTATTAAAAATATACATATATTTTATTCAATCATTTAATCATATATATGTATGTATATATGTATGCATGTATGTATGTATGTATGTGTATACATATGGAAAAGGGGGGTCTGACATTTAAGTTCACAAATTTGCCACCATGCACATACATGCACATTTGTACTTAATTGTCAAACCTTCATAATGTATGTTTATGTCACAATACATTGCAAAGGAGATATACACGTATAGATAACTATAGATAGATAGATAGATAGATAGATAGATAGATAGATAGATAGATAGATAGATAGATAAACAGGGAGACAGAGAGAAAGCAATAAAATTAAAACCCAAATAAACCTAACTGTACCTGCATTCATATATTAATTGATAAAATAAACAAGAATCCTATACCTTTACAAATACAAAATTTTACAACTTATTTCATCACTAGTTGAACCCATATATGTAATAACTGAACATGGCTATCTTTTGTTTTAAAGATCTATACTTCAATTGACATGTTTTAAGTTTGCTACATGATGATAAGTGTATTAGAAATACTCATGTTTCTCTATGAGAAAACATGTTATTAAGAAAAATGTTTAAACTACAGATATACTAATGGATCTTAATTTCTTCTCATGTAGGATAACATTAGTCACTTTTATTTCTAGACTTGACAAACAATAACAATTAAGGGATAAAGTCTAAAATAAGTATTGATATCCAACACCGAAAATAGAACAAGTATGTGTTCCCAAAGTTGTTTTTATGGTACATATAAATGTGAGTCTTTTCCATTCCTGCTTTATGTACCAGTTCATAAATAATAACAATGCTACATACTTTGGAAGGAGCTCCAGAAACATAAGATAATCCTAAACATAAATAAAAAGTAAGGTTCTGTTAATAAACAAAAGGGGGTGTGGATGTCAGTTAAGTATTAATAGTATCTGAAATATATCTGAGGACTGCCTTGGAACTCTTTCATAAAGGTTTTGCTTGATGCATTCTTGAAAATTTATTGGGAATCCCTTAGTTAATGTCCTATTACAAAATGCACAATATCTTTTCCTCCTTCAGGGCATTGACCTTGGCTTACAATATTGAAGTGTAAAATATACACAGTCAGCACATCATTGTTAATCTTCGATAACTCAATAAGCATTGAATACATTCCCAATTTTTGAAGTTGTTTAAATAAT
The DNA here is from genome assembly GCF_036562045.2 of Rhinolophus sinicus. Classification (NCBI taxonomy): domain Eukaryota; kingdom Metazoa; phylum Chordata; class Mammalia; order Chiroptera; family Rhinolophidae; genus Rhinolophus; species Rhinolophus sinicus. The sequence continues at coordinate 180,701,369 of NC_133753.1, forward strand.
GTTAGAGACAGATTCTTCAGTTTTGGTCCGTTTTTCACTACTATGTTTTCAAAATTTGCATAACTATATTTTTCCTATAATAAATTGCCTTGAAAAAGGTTAATGCTGTATTTGGCAACAAGTTACTGAGTATTTAAGTTAGCTCTTTTAATTAGACCATGGATGAGATTTAAGTCAAGAATTCAATTGCATAGTGGATCATTTAACTTATTTATGTTCCTCCTCATTCTAGAAAACTCTCCTGACAATCCATTTTATTCATCATAAGAATATTAATAAGAATAAAAGAATGGGCTTAATATATCACTTCAAACTAGCTAATAAATCACAGCAAATGTTCTAATAACTCCAGGTGAATAATATACATTTTAGGTGCACACTTGCACAAAAATATTGTACACCAAGGAGAATCAGGATAGAAAAAGGGTCCATTTTCCCAGAGACCAACTAAGGGGAATTAAATATGATATTATACACAGTCTGAGATAGAAAATAGTGCATATAAAATCTGTCCCTAATTGAAGCGATAAGGGGAGATTCTCTCTCTCTCTCTCTCTCTCTCTCTCTCTCTCTCTCTCTCTCAATCATCTACGTATCATCAATTTATTCAGCCATTTAGGAGAAAAATAGAACTGTAAAATATCTCTTTCCTCTATACCATACTTTCCCCTTCTTTATCTGGGATTCATTAAGGGTATTTTTTTTCTTATAAATTTGCAAACACTTGGTATATGTCATGTTTATAGTGAGGGAAGACATTTATTTTTAACTATGTATGTGAAATTACAAATTGTGTGATAGATGTTTTTATCTAAAGAAGGTGATATTAATGAATCTCTACTAGCGTGCCTGTGTTAATGACTTATCATAACTAATAACTATTAGTATTAGTATATAATTATTCCACATACAGTTTCCAAATTCATCATAATATAATCATATGCACTTCATTGCATACTCGTACAAACTAATTGCTATTGTTTCTGTTATTTTCTACCCCCACTTACTGTTATTTATTTGTTCCCTTAAGACTTATAATGTATTTATTTTGGGGATTAATATACAACATTCCATTTACAATAAAGCGTCAATATTTCTGTCCACATGGAAATAGTAATATCTAGTGAAGGATTATGATTATCTTGAAACTCTATTGGCTTTCCATAAAATATAACCCCGCACTTCACAAGGGTTGATCTGTAGGATGTTTTCAAAAGTATCTCTAACCTGCACTCATCTTTCATTCTCTCCAATAGAAATCCAAGCAGTCTATCCCTTTATAAAATTCTAATTGAAGTCCTATTTATCTTAGAGGGTTTAATGTGTTAAAATATTCTAAGAAGTTGGAAATGTCTGATAAAAGTAGCTATCAAAATGCAGAATATTACTGTCATTGTTTTCAAAAGGTAAATAGCAATCATTGATGGGCTTTGTACATTGCCCTCCAGTCACTGTGATCTGATCTGCTCCTTGAAGCTGGTTTTCCATTGATTGATGCTCTTATCTCTATTGCCAAGTTAATCTTGTGTGGCACCCAAGCTTTCATTTTATCTTTCTTACACAGTCTCCTTTGGGCTCTGAAAATGTGAGTAAACATTAAAGGAATCAGAAACCAGCAGTCTTCCTTTCATTCTTAACAAGTTGTTTTTCAGAAAACATTCTTTAAGTCTCTAAGTTCTCTTTAAGCGCAGACTTCCTTTTCTTCAAGAATTGAAAATAACTTGAAAGTAATAGAAGAATTTGCTACCTCCCTAAGAGCTGTTGATACAAGCATATAATCAGCCAGGGTATTTATGTGATAGGCTAAAGTCCTTATAAAGAATACAGGAGTGGGGAGAGGAGGAAGGGTTAGAAAACTTCAGTTGTTCATAAGTTTGGATAATTTGTTACTTAATAACACATTTGGTAAGGAGGCTTGTTTTTATTGTAACATTAACTTATATCCATGTTAATATCTATTATATTATTTAGCTAAAGTTCAATGATCAGAAAATATATATCATATTAAAAGTAAAATAGCTCCTCACAGGATAACCTTTGACTTTGGCAAAATCCAGGACTCTGTGACATAAATTGTGTGGAAGTAATAATTTACTGTGACAAACATAGGGAATATAGGCCCTGTCTTAGATGCTAGTATTAACCCAAAGAAGTTCAGTGAGTGTCATTTCTTAAGTCTACCAATTATTATATATATATAGGACATGTGTTTTGGTTGTATTAATGGCCATCTCTCTATTCTGGTTGAGGTTTTGCCAGTTTGTGGGAAACCCCAAATAGGTTTTACCATGTCTCTCACATACTAAGAAATATATCGTAAATAGCCCCCATAATTTTTAAAATAGTGTTTAAAGCACTATTAAGATATATCACCTGATTCTGACTTCAAGATTCTGGGAGGAAAAAATGTCCTTTAAATGACTACTTCTCTCTATAGTGGACAGAAAAGAGAAGAGAACAAGGAACAATTGCCACAAGCCACAGAATAACCATTTTAGGTTAAACATTAAGAATTAGCTTTCCAAACAAAGGGCAACAGTTTGAATGATACTTCCTCAAGGCTACTGCAAGAGCTATATTACTTTATATATTCAAAAACTAGAAATATTTTTAAGTCATATAATGAATAGATAGTCCAGTGATGAATGTCAGAGTGAGTGTTTTTTTGTTTGTTTGTCTGTTTTTTAAATTGAAGTTTATTGGGGCGACAATTGTTAGTAAAGTTGCATAGGTTTCAGGTGTACAATTCTGTAATGCATCATCTATATATCACACTGTGTGTTCACCACCCAGAGTCAGTTCTCCTTCTATCACCATATATTTAATCCCCTTTATCCTCATCTACCACGCCCTTTCCACCTTACCTTATAGTGATCACTAAATTATTATCTGTGTCTATGAGTTTTTGTTTGTTTGTCTTGTTCCTTTGTTGTTTTCAGCTTTATATCCCACATATCAGTGAAATCATGGTTCTCGACTTTTACTGTCTGACTTACTTTGCTTAGCGTAATAATCTCAAGATCCATGCATGTTGTTGCAAATGATGTTATTTCATATTTTCTTATGACAGAATAGTATTCCATTGTATATATACCACATCTTCTTTATCCAATCATCTATCAAGGGGCACTTTGGTTATTTCCATGTCTTGGCCACTGTAAATAAAGCTGCAGTGAACTCCAGAGCACGCATATCTTTATGGATAAATGTTTTCAGATTTTTGGGGTTAGATACCCAGGAGAGGTATCGCTGGGTCATATGGTAATTCTATTTTTAATTTTTTGAGGAACTTCAGTACTGCCTACCATAGTGGCCGCACCAATCTGCATTCCCACCAAATTAAAAAAAAAAAAATTCCATTTGCAATTGCTGCAAAAATAATAAAATACCTAGGAATAAACTTAACCAAGGATTTGAAAGACATATCCACTGAAAACTATAAGACATTTTTAAAAGAAAATGAAGAAGACACAGAGAAATGGAAGGATATTCCGTGTTCTTGGATTGGAAGAATCAAAATAGTTAAAATGGCCGTATTACCCAAAGCAGATTTACAGATTTAATGCAATCTCCATCAAAATACCAATGGCATTTCTTAAAGAAATGCAACAAAAAATCATTAGATTTGTATGGAACCACAAAAGACCCCTAAGAGCCAAAGCAATCCTAAGAAAAAAGAACAATGCTGGAGGTATCAGAGTGAATGGTTTTTATGTCTTGTGACTCTATAGGAATGAGAGAAATACCATGTCTACCTAAGTGTTTATAAGAGCCATGCCATGGTGTGTAATATAAGATGTTGCCTGAAATTATTATAGTACATTATAACATATTATGAAATATTACGTATTATGACATATTATGTTATGTTATATTACATTATTGCATTATATTGTATTACATTACATTACACTTACATTATATGCATATTTTCCTCAGTCTTCCTGTAATAAAATATTTACATAGAAATGTGCTCCTTACAATACAGTGAGGTTGCTACATTTTTAAAATGTTCTTAAAACAAATATTTTACTAATCATATTTTGATCATAGAAGGATTCTAAATAAATTATTTTGATCATTGATTCATCTATTTATTCACCAGAGTTGAAACACTACATGGCTGGAAATACACCATATATGTGTGTGTGTGTATATGTGTGTGTGTGTGTGTGTGTGTGTGTGTGTGTATGTGTTTATATTATCATTTATATTTATTCAACTTAGAAAAGACATATGTGTGATTACACTTTCCTTCAGAAATTGGAAATGACAGAAATTGTTAAGTATTTCAGGCAATAAGTAGACCTATTCCTGCCTTTTTTTACCAGCAATTGTTAAGCATAAATATGTTGGATTTTAGTCATTCTTTGGGTAATAAGGTAACCCAAAATGAGTGTCTGGTTTCCATCACAAAATTATCTAAGCACATCATTATTGACTGGATTGCTTGTCTCTACTCAAAGCTCCTATGTGGAACCCCTAACCTCCAATGTGACTCTATTTGGAGACAAGTCTTACATGAGATCATAACAATGGGTCCTAATCTAATAGGACTGGTATCCTTATAAGGAAAGGAAGAGAAACCAGGATTAGGCATGCACAGAGGCAAGGCCATATGAGAGTACAGAAAGAATGTGGCCATCTGCAAGCCAAGGAGAGAGACCTCAGGAAAAAACAAACTTGCCAAAACTTTGAACTTGGACTTCCAGCCTCCCGAAGTGTGAGAAAATACATTTCTGTTGTTTAAGCTACCCATTCTGTGGTATTTTCTTATGGCAGCCCTAGACAACTAATACATATACCATAAGCAAATCAGACTCTGGAAAACCTGGAGACATGGGAGAATTGTGTCTCTCCATTGGAATATATATATGTATCAGATATGCACCTATTTAAATAATATACACTTGCTGTATTGCAAGAATATTAAGTATCAGATATCCTATACCTTCTTATCCTACACTGAGCAAATATAGTAGTAATAATAAGTAGGGGATGCAATGATACGCCTCGATGACTGTGTGAGAGGGGAAAAAACGATATACAATTTTCCAAACTACTTTTAGTTAGTTTAGACATCAGTAGAAAAATCTATAACAAAGACATATTTAACGTATATAGTATTTCCTGCCACACATCTTAAAAATGTGCCCTAGGAGGTTTTCAATTAAAAAAAAAAAAAGATCAGATGCCTATATTAGCTTAAAGTTATGTTTAGTATTCAATAATTCAATAACATAAAAATAAAAAAAAGTAAGATTTTTGAGTAAAACTAGAAAAAACACATTCTTAATATCCTGTTTTTAGAAACAAAGAAAAAATATCCGTAAGATGGGCAGTGAAAAAAATCCACATTATTTCACCCATTTAGTAAAGCATCTGAAATATTGTTAAAGAAGAATAGTGAATAAATACCTTATTTTTGTATCATTTAAATTACTTACAAATCTATCTTGTAAAATGAAAATGACTTTTTAAAACTGAGGTATAGACTGTTTCTGTTTATTCAGTGATTCAGCTGATTTATAATTACAGGAAAATGTAGGCAAAGTGATCATTGACATTAATACTTTCTATATGTTTCATTGCCTTTGCAATATCAACATTTTTCATGATGTAAACCTAATCAGATGCTCTTATTGAAGTCAGAGTAATCATGGCATTTTAAAAATAATAAGATACAAAATATAATGTAACTTCAGATGCTAGAGTTGCTACTATATTTGTGCTTTCATCTAAATAAGTACACATAGAAGAGTCTTGATAATAAACAATTTTGCTTCATTACTTGCTGTCTAGGTGAAATGTAGTTAATTGGGGTAGATACGGTCATGGCTACATAATGTTTTGGTCAACTACTGACCGCATATACAAACGTGGTTTCATAAGATTATAATGGAGCTGAAAAATTCCTGTCCTACAGTGACATCGTAGCCACCCTAATACCATAGCACGATGAGTTACAATTGCCTACAGTATTCGGTACAATAACATGCTGTGTAGGTTTGTAGCCTAGGAGCAGGAGGCTATACCATATAGCCCGGTGTGGGCTATACCATCTAGGTCTATGTAAGTTCACTCTATGATATTCACACAATGACAGAATTGCCTAGGGACACACTTCCCAAGATGTACCCTGGTGGTTAAGTTACATGTACGAGGTCTGACAATGAAGTTTGCAAACTCATCCTAAAAAGTGCTACATACCTCATTGTTGAATATCACTACAGTTACCTTCAAAGTATTCCCCTTGGCTGTGCACTGACACCAGTGCTTAGTCCAGCCTTCAAAGCACTTTTGGAACTCATTTTCTGGAATGGCCATCAGAGCTGTCATCATATTACCCTTGATGTCCTGAATGTCATCAAAATATCTTCCTTTTAATATTTCCTTTATCTTCAGGTAAAGAAAGATGTCATTGGGGCCAGATCACATGAGTAGGGAGGGTGTTCCAATACAGTTATTTGTTTACTGGCTAAAAACTCCCTCATAGACAGTGCCGTGGGAGCTGGTGTGTCGTTGTGATGCAAGAGCCATGAATTGTTGGTGAAAAGTTCAGGTCGTTTTCATCTAACTTTTTCACACATCCTTTTCAGCACTTCCAAATAATAAATTTGGTTAACTGTTTGTCGAGTTGGTGCAAATTCATAATGAATAATCCCTGTGATATCAAAAAAGTTTAGCAACATCGTTGCAACAAGTTCACAAACCTAAATGTCCAACCTCCTAAGCACACAGTGGAAACTTTGCTAACTTGATTGTCAGACCTCGAAACTGTATTAGATTTTGAAAATTCAGATCGGTTCACCTTTATCACGTTTTATACTATATCTAATAAATTTAAATTACTTTTTCTTGTTTATTTTATACAGACTAATTTACTTAGATATGTATGTCAATTCACTATTTTCAGAGAAAAAAGCAATCTCTCTCTTATGAGCTCCCTAGGCATACTGACCTAATAATAGTTCTAATCTTAATCTCTATTTGAAGCCAATTTAAAATCTCCGGCTCTGTCTCTGAGGAAGATCATCCCTGCCTTTCTTGGAGGTTCATTCTACCATCTCTGTTCAAACCTCTGTTCCGTCTCTGCTCTCAGGCTTTCTTTGTCCTGCATCTATAACTTTTCCTCTTTCTATTAGCAGATTTTCCTTGAAGTAAATGTGTGTTCAAATCTCTTTTATTTAAAATAAATAAAATATGATATCATTGCCCTTCACCACTAAATTCCTTGATGACAATTCCTCATTCACTGTTTTAGTTCCTTACTTGCAAATCCCCTTTCAATCTGCTGTAATTACACATATCCATATTCTTATCTATTCTAACAAACCTGCCAGGGGGATACTAGACTAATCAGAGGGATCACCTTGTAATACAATTATATAAATGTCTCGCCACTGTTTTGTGCATCTGAAATTAATATATGAATGTCAACTGTAAACCAAAAGTCTTTGTTGTCCTGAAGTACCTCTCTTATACCATCATCTACCCATTTTTATAAAAAAAAATCATGAGTCATATCAGTTTTTTCCTCCCCCCTCTGCCCCCAGGGTTTATGTCCAATTAATTTCATCCCACTGTATTTGTGAGGGATTGGTTCCAGGAACCCCCGTAGATACCAAAATTAGAGGACATTCAAAATCCTTATTATATAAAATGTCATAGTATTTGCATATAGCCTATGTATATCCTCTCATATACATTAAATTATCTCTAGACAACTTATAATACCTAATACAATGAAACTGCTGAGTAAATAGTTGTTATACTGTATTGTTTAGGGAATAATGACAAGAAAAAGATATACATGTTCAGTACAGATGCAATCATTGTAGGCCTGACTACATAGTATACGTTAACAGTGTAAGCTTTTTGGGGGGATATTTTTGATCCATGTCTAGTCCAACTGCAGATGCAGAGTCTGCAGATACTTAGGCCTGACTGTATTTTTCCATCAAGGTTTGTTGGCCATACCTTACTATTACCATACAAGTCTCTCTCTTTTTATATGGACATTTTCATTATTACTTTAAATCTTTATCATTTTTTACCTGTCTATGTAAAGAATACTCTCTATTGTTTCCAAATCTGTTTCATTTCTGACTTTAATATGTATTTTATTGTGTTCTTCTGGCTTAATACACTTTAGTGCCTATTTTGTGACTAATTAATTTACGTTAATTACATCATTACATCAATGTTTTGACATATCTTGCTTGATAAAGCCCTTCAACACCATTTTAATGCTACAGATTGTTTTTGGAGCTAGGATAGAACAATGAACTTAACAAAAACCATATCCTATGGAGTTTATATTCCAGAGCTGGAAAATCAATATTGAACAAGTAAAAGTTAAATCAAGGTGAAAGGTAGTGCAATTTTAAGTATTTTAGGTAGGAAAGCCAGAGAATATCTCTCTGTTGAACAGAAATTTGAATGAAATAAACAATAATACTTGTTATAATTGGGAGAAGAATAATGTGTTGGGACTATGTTTAATGTGAGTCCAGAGGTAAAGGGAAATCATATTGTATAGTGGTCTCTTCGAGGGTATTGTAGACATTTTTTGTTTGTTTGTTCGTTTAATTTTGTTTGTTTTTGCACTTAATTTATAGATTATACAACATTGGAGGGTTTTGACAGGAGAATTCCATATCTGATTTATGTTTTTAGCAATCAGTTTGGCTACTTCATTATTAAGAGTATAGAGAAGGTTGATTAAGTTAGCTACATAGGGTGTTTAGAGCTGTCCTGCTCCTACAGATGTGCCATATATACAGCTACGCATGAAGCAATTCCCTTTGAGAGACCCAGAATCTAGCTGAGCTACTCCTACCTACATATTGGACAAATGAGAAAACACAATACAAAGGGTAGGAAAGACTGAGATACACTCTCACCATAAACCCACCTCCATCACCATGCCATACAATTGAGAGGAAACCCCCAACTCTCAGGTTCTTGTTTAGAAGTGAAAGTTTTCAACCCCACTTCTAGCATACCAACTTATAAGAGCAACATGAGTGACAAGTGCTCCATACACCTAGCTCTAAATGCCAAAGAGGCTTGCATCCATGAGACCCAAAAGACTACAGCAAACACAGAAGGAGTTCCTAATTGGGGTGAAAGCACTGGCCAAATTAACTAAACCAGGCCTCTAATTTAACAAACATCTAGAGCTGTTGGAAATTTTAAACAGAGAAGTGACATGAATTGTGTGGGAAATGTGATCAGGTGAAGAGTTGAGGAGGAGCTACTGCCAGAAGTTTATTCAGTACTGGGAAAACATACTGGTAGACTTGACCAGAGTGATACAAGTTGATAAGATTTGATGGACATTGCTTTAAAAAGTTTCAAATTGATCCATAAATTGTACATGTTTTATGAGTGAAAGAGAGACAAAGAAAGATTAAACAAAAGACACTTGGAAGGTAAGACCAATAATAGAGAACACCTACTCTGAGGAATTTCAGAATTCAAGAAGGGATAGAATCTTAAGGAGAATAAACAGCTGTGAGTAATATTTTTGATAAGTTGGATAAAATAAGTTTCAAGATGAGCTATTAGATTTGATTTTGTGAGCAGCATTGGTGACCTTGCTACATAGTATTTGAAGGATGATGGGGACATTTCTTGTGTATATCTTCAAATTCCTTTCTTTTGTGTGTCAGAGTGTATTGAGAAGTCATTTTGACAAGAATTTATTAAAATGTTAGTTTCCATAGAAGTTATAAGTTGTCTTGAAATAGAACTATGTCTTTAAGTAAAATGTGCTTTTTTAAAGTTAGATTGTGCTTCAGCTACCTTATATTTCTATTAATGATTTCTTCTCTTCTTTCAAACTTTGATAATTTTTCACATGGCTAGATGGAAGATGATTTTTCATACATATTATTAAAAATTATTTTTATGGATAATTTTGAAAATGTTTTTATAATTTTCTTCTATGTGGGTTTTATGATAGTAAATTCTAATTTAATTGCCCAAGACTTTAAAATTGTCCAAATTTTCTTTAAGTTCCATGTTCTAAATGAAATTAAATAGCTAAATTTTAAATGTAATTTTGGCTACTGGTTATTTTGGTTAAAATTGTGAATGCTAGTGTACCAAACAAGTCTGTAAAGATTACAATTACACTAAATAATTGCTACTACTTTGGTTTGCAGTATTATTTAAATGTTTATAATTTTTTCAGTTGTTCTTATTAGTTATATCTATCTAATATACCCCATCATTTGCAGAAACTGAAATTAAGTATCTTCTTTATTTACCTGTTCAAAATTCTTTCATAATTTGTTTTATAAGTAAGTGCATTAAAATCATCATTTATTGCTAAGTATTATTTCCTTCTGCTGGTATCTACAATTTATAAGCACTTAGTATGTGGCATGTCAAAACATCTAGACCTTTTTCTAGAAAGCTTACCTAAATTTAACTAGAATATACAGATATTTTAGTAAACAAGAATGGCATGCATTGTTATTATGCAGCTTAGTATGATAGTGTTCTGTATACACAATGGATCATTGATCCTGCCACAAATACAAGGATGCTAGATATCGCAGGTGGTTGTTCAATTTTCAAAATTCAAACCTGAGGAGAAAGCTAAATAGTTGATTTTTATGAAAGTGTAAGACCACCTAACCTAATCCTGTGTGTGTGTATGTATGTATGTGTAATATTAATACTTAACAAATCAGAATTTTATTATATGCAATACATTCCAACATGTTCTCTATTTTTGGCCTTTTTTTTTTTCATTTTTGAAAATATGTTTTGTCAACTCACTAAATTGATTTTATTTTCCTGGTAACATCTTCCAATCGACCACCCAAACATGTTCACATGAAGTATAAGTCATTGGTAACAGGTATTGCTGAGAGATCAGGTTTTAATGCCATAAGAGAAAAGGAAACGTTTTGAGTTTCTTGGTACCATGATATTTTTAAGAAAAGATTGGAGCTTTGCATCATGGGAGAGAGTCATTTGTGTAGCTGTGCATGAAACTGAGAATTTTGAATCTTGGATTTCCTCTGAACACCTTTCAAAGGACACAGTCCCATTCCATCACATCTGAGAACCAGCCCCTTCATGTGCTATATAAGATATCTTTTAAAGCTACCTTATCAAAATTACATACTGCTTCACTTCCAGATTCTCCTCCCCATCACCACCAAAATGAATTAGAACCCAACATAATCTTGAACATACATATTCAAGATTTATTCTAGAAAGACATAGCCTATACACTCAAAGCCCAAGCCCACAAGAATTTCTATTCCTAGGACTTGAAGAGCTTATGTGGGAGTCAATTTAACGTATTAAACCAAGTAGTAAGAAGAGATATTTGGCTTAGTAGAGCAAATATGGATGCAATCACCTAGAATTTTAAATTTAGTGTGTTGATTCATGCACCTGGGCATGGATTTCCTTATTGTGGTATTTTGGTTAATTGTAACTTGGACTAACTAGTGGCCTATAGTTAATATCCTTCATTTTCGTCATTCATATTTCTGAACAGGAGCTAGGAATAATGTCTATTTCTTTTTTCTTATCCTTTCTTTTTACTTTACTGTGAAAAATAGCAGTCTAGCCACCGCAAGTCATATACTGAACTCTGTCGGTTGGGGCAGGCCTGTAGGATTCTTGGTCACACCTATGTGAGTACACAATGCAGTGTAGACATATTGTAAAATAAAATAGATGATTGCACATTTTTAAAAAGATGTCAACAGGCGAGATATGTGGCATGCTGCGGAGAAAGAAATCTGAAGGCTCAGGGAGATGAAAACATTTGAATGTATTTACTATTTACAAGACGCTCTGGTCTCTCCTAAGCGTACCTTCTGGGAGGGTCAGAAATCTCTCCTATTACTAAAGATCTAGGAAATGAATTCGTGAGGGAAACGCCCGTATTCCTGAAGCAATATCTCTTGACTGTCCTGTTTCGGTGGGAGGTGACCAAATCTCATTGCCAAAAAATTGTGCCACTGCATTCCTTTAAAAGATTTACATCACTTTCCAAAATTACCTTTTTTAAATGTGTTTTTATGTTCATTACGTATTTCCCTACTAAAACGACATTCACGTGAGAGCAAGAGCCATGGTGTTTGCTCATGCCATGTCACCCCTAGCCTTAGAACAGTGTGTGACCAAAAATTGGTGGTCTATGAACATGAATGGGTGGATGGATAGATGAAAGGATGGATGAAGGATACGTGAATAGAATGAGAAAAGAGAATTCAACATGTGCCAAATATCCAAGGACCTACCTTTGATAAATGGCTTTGAATTTGAAGGATATTAGTCTTTAGTGAAGAATTTGAAGAAAAGTAACATAATCTGTTTCTGTGTTTTAGACAGAGTACTTTGACAACTGAGGAAAATCTGTCCCCAAAGATGAGGGCAGGTTTAGATCATGATGGGATAGATAGAATCCTAAACTAATTTGTATGTGAGATGCAGATTTAAAAAATGATAAATATTGAGGGGGTAAAATCAATGAAACTTAATAAAAATGAATATTAAAGATAATGGACAGGGTGGAGAAAAGTATATTAGATACATTCCAGATTTCTTTACTTATTATCTTATGTTCAAGGCACTTGAGATTTTATTTTTTGTTGTAGCTCATGTTTCCACAGAAATGGTTAAGTACTTACTCAGTATAATGGCATCTCTCTCACTTAAGAGTTCTGATAATATGAATGTATATAAAGAGCCTAAATTTTTTTAAGAGTTATATCATTGTGCACATTATCACAGTTTATATTTCTAGCTTCAAATTTCCCATGGGGATATGCAAGTCAATTTGGGGAATATAATCAATAATGTAAAGATTTTGTAGGGTATCCAATGGACACTTGTCTTATAGGGAGACCACCTCAGGGATGATGTAGATGCCTGGTCACTGTGCTGTACACCTGAAGCTGCAGCTGGATGATAATGAATGTCAACTATAATTATTTATATATATATATATATATATATATATATATATATATATATATATATATATAATTATACATAATTTTATATATATATATATATATTCACAAGAAATGGAGTACAGCATTAGGAATAGAGACAGTGGAAATTTAATGGCTGTGTGCGATGTCAGAGGTGTAGTGGATGGGGGAGGGGGGTTATCACTTTGTGAAGGGTATAAATGATAAATGTCTAACTATTACAGTGTTTTATACACATGAAACTAATAAAAAAATCTTTGAAAATATTTCTGATGGATTGAAAATATATTCTCCTAATTAGATAATTTTTACCTAAACTACTTAAGATTCAGGCAATACCTATTTCATAGTGGAGATTAATAATTATTTTTGAAAATAACATTTCAAATGTTATTTTCTGTAACTTAATTCTGATTAAGGACTCATTTTCTATAACTTAATTCTAAAATTTTGTATAAACTCTATTACTAAGACAGTTTTAACTGGAATTTAACTATATTGAAGTTATACTTCAATATCACATTAAATTATCTGAAAATTCTTTCAGGGTGAGAGGTTTTTTGAATGGCTTATTACTCAAATGATTTTACTTATGAAGAACTTTAAAAAATTATTCTATGTAGATATAAGTCTGAATTCCTGAGAGGCCCAGGTCTATTTTTGAACCTCCTACACTTGGGAGCAGATATTTCAGCAAAACTCCCATACGTTATTGACTCCTGGCTTATAAGCACCTTTCTCAAAATGTTCTCATTCACCTCAAGTGTTTGGAACCAGCCAAAGCCAGCAGAGATGTCCAGGTGGGGCAACTCAAGCTCGTGTCTGGATCTATTTGGCTCTAAATTCTTTCTTCATTTTGGAACTCACACTGACACCACTCTCAGTAGAAGTTTTCATCTCCCTGCCATTCCTGGAAATTTTTTTAATTAAAGTTTATCAGGGGGGCAATGGTTAGTAAAGTTACATAGGTTTCAGGTGTAAAATTCTGTAATACATCATCTATATACCGCATTGTGTGTTCACCACCCAGGGTCAGTTCTCCTTTCATCACCATACATTTGATCCTGTTTACCCTCATCTACCACCCACATCCCCCCCTTACCCTCTGGTAACCACTAAACTATTGTCTGTGTCTATGAGTTTTTGTTTCTCCATTTGTTTGTCTTGTTCTTCTGTTGTTTTCAGTTTTATATCCCATGTACCAGTGAAATCATATGGTTCTGGACTTTTTCTGACTTATTTCACTTAGCATAATAATCTCAAGATCCATCCATGTTGTCACAAATGGCATTATTTCATCTTTTCTTTTTTGGATAAAGAAGATGTGGTATATATACACAATGGCATACTATCCCTGGAATTATTCAAACAAGCTGATCACATCCTCTTGGGATCTAGGGTCACCCTATCCCCTCCATACTACAAAGCCTGCCTCCCATAGCTCTTGCTTCTTCACTACATTCCTAAGTGCAATTCCCCTGTGGCCTTGTTTGGTGTGCTGTGCCATTCTCCCCTGGGTTTTAAGTATAGGTGATTAATAAACTGCTGTTGATCCATCTGTCTGTCATTAGGCATCAGGTGTTTGGCCATTCCCCGTAGCTCCAAGTGGGAATTCCTCTCTCACAAAATAGCCAGTAAGGAAATTTCAGTGTAGCTGCTTAGAAGTCGGTAACCTTCAAATCTTGAAAGTTCTTGGGATTTCAACATGAAAATGGTGTTTCTGCTCATAATTATCATCATGTACATTATCTTGTCAGTGTTATTGCAAATTGCCAAAGGGAAGAGTTGCTTTAAAATGCCATTGCCAATGATTTTACTATTCATAGAGGCATTTATATACAAAAGCAATACACACAAACAACAACAACAACAACAAATGTGGTAGATTAAAAAATGGCTGCTTAAAGATAATAAGGATGGATGGTCTGTCAGCTAGGTGGGTAATTCTTATTTTCTAGAATGAATTCTTAATCTCTTTAAAATCATTAAAAAATATACGATACTTGAGCATTTTAATAGGAATGCTTTCTACTCTCCAGAGGATGCTGTAAATTACATCAGGCAAACATTACATCAGTTTAGTCCCAGACAAGGTTTGGGATGAGAGATTTTTCTCCTGTACACTAGATTGCATTTAATATAGGCACACATTTTAAAATTAGACATTGTTGTTCTGAATTTTCTGCTCATGTGCTATTTACTTGTCTCAAATCTGTCTGCAAAGTCCTCACATTCGCAACTCGACCACATACAAACCATAGGATATGTTAATTTTGGTATTGCCAGGTAGCAGCTTTGAGTCAGCACTATTTATTTATTTATTTATTTATTTATTTATTTATTTATTTATTGTTTTTGCCTTCCATAGGTAAACTACATTTTTATGTTTCAGCTCTTCTTTGTACCAAGAGGCTTATATTCTGACTACTTCATATAAATATGTCTGAAGGGAAGTATGATGAGCAGGAAATTTGTGAAGAAATGAACTCAAAATCTTATACTATTTCAAAAGCAAAACATTTACAGAACTGCTTGATTCCACTGAGAAAATCTGCACACATTTAGTACTGTTTTGACATAAATAATTTTGAAATCTTGAGAATATCTGTGCTTTTCCAAATTGAATAAGATTAATAGGAAGTACTTGTGCAATTTTGAAAGTTATATATTGCACAATTCAAGAGTCTTATGCTTAAGATTTATTCAGTTGACATTTTTAGATTCATTAGTTAAATGTTTCATTTACTAAAGTATTACCTGAGCCATATGGTGTATAAGATAAAATGCAAGGAAACAATTTAAGAAAAATGTATCAGTAGAAAAAATACTAGAAATAGTATCTGAGATCGTGATTCTCATTGGGATGTCTTTTGGGGATCAACAGTTTTTCCTTGTCCTGGAGAATGCCCTGGCCCTTTGTCATTAAATTACGGTAGCGACACCTAATCATTGGGACTACCAATAATTCTGTCACCCAATTACAATGCATCTGGTTGGTATAACTCCTGGTAAAGACTTTTTGTTTGAACTTCTATATATTCTGGACCGTATCATCTAGCAGAGCCCTTTTTATTATTGCTGAGTTCCCAAGCTAGTTCTTCGTTTTTCTTTCAGACCACCAAAAAGTGATGACTGTGTCAAAACAGTTGAATTCCTCTATTGTTTTTCATTCTCTGTTCCTGCTGCTGTGACTTATCTTCCAATGACAACATTCAGAAAGGTGCCATACTCTCATAGCCTTTGTGGCTACTTGGATTTCAAATTAACCTACTGCCAGAACATACTTACATTTATTCTGACATATTTTCTTTTTCCCCAGCTTCTCCCCTCCACCTGTTCAGCACTAATCAGGAAGACAGAAACTGCACCAGTTAGCTTGATAAAATTCAGGTAATTACTTGAACAGGTAATGGAGGACTTAAAGTGAAGGAAAAAGAAAAAACAAACAAACTGCGATGGGCACTAAAGTATCAGAGAAACAGCATCTGCAGGAAACAGCCTCCAGGAACAAATGGATGAAGTTAGGACTATTAGATTTTGAAAATTAGATGAAAGACCCTGAAGAGCTGTGACTCAGATCCGGAAGATTTTAGGCACTGCCAAACTGGGCTAGAGTCAATGTCCAGTAGAGCACTAGATGTTCTCTTAAAAGTTCAACTAAATCAACAGCTAAATGTTTGCTAAAACGTGTTGTTAGAATAGTATGTTAGATGAGCTATGGTATAGACATTGAACCAATGCTCATTATATCTTGCTGAGAGATCAATAGGTAGAATGCTTGCATTCAAAAATCAAGGTGTGATTGTAGAATTGATGTCTGTTACCATCACTCTCCATAGCCAATAGACAAATTTGTATTTCCCATCCTTTCCAGTCTATTATGTGCTGATGATTCTGGTCTCTGTGTGGTGGAAGAAGGCAACATTTCCATGAACTAATGTTGTGAATATTATCAGTTCATTTTGGGCTCTTAACACAAATAAATGGATCAGTAGGCAAGGAAAGGCATTACTCTATTGGTGGGTGAAAAGCCTGGAGTAAAATGAGGAGCTAGAGCTATTGCTACATTATGGAGACAGAAAGAGTAAGTCGGGAAATCAGAGAATACACTGAGATACCTCTGAGAACTTCCAAACTTGGTGACAACAATCAATTGGCAGCTGCAGTGGCCATGGCCTGACAAGGGCTAGGTAAGCAGGTGGTTACAACCATCAGGGACCCTTGTCTGCACCATTCTGCTGAACAAGGAAACCAAGCCGCTGAAGTGCTAGCGGTTACTAGAGAAAGGAGAGTAATATAGTTACAGCCTTGGGAGTAATTGCTGTATCAGGGATGATAGCTTGTTCCATTTTACTTCTGGTGTTACCTCATTTTTAGATATTAGGTTTAGTCATTACCTTAAAGCCTCCATAACAAAGGAGACTCAGGGCAGGACTTAGGTAGACTTAAATGGCACAATGAGTGGACTAATAGAGTCAGTGTGGATGAACTGCTCCATACCTTGTCGGTCCCCTCGGAGTTCAGTTCAAATGTTAGGGGATATTTTCCACGTATAGTGACAACATACGGTCTCAAGCCCCTGTGTCAATCTGCTTGTCTGATGGAGGGCTTTCTACGGTGCCACAGGAGCTGGCTAGATCTATCAGTGGCTGGGATTCAAAAATTGGGACTGGGGCACACACCAGCAGGCATTGATGCCTCTGAGGAGGTTTAGTGGGGCTGTTTACAGGAACATGGAGTCAGTTCTAACTGGAATCCACTGACAGAGTCATTGCTGTAGTGGTGCTGACATGATGAAGCAGGAGAACATACAAGGACATGTGGTTGGTTTCTCCTTCAACATGCCAATCGCCCCCTGGGAAACTCATAGCTGGCTGACAATAAAGACATGCTTGGCAGAGCCCACATACAAGCAACACAAAAGGTATAGAGAAGGGTGAGTTTTGAGAGACAGTATTTTAAAAATAGACTATTTTTGGAATATTCTCTTGATTTGTTTCTTAGGGCTCTGATGTTATCTTTTTTAACTAAAATAGTCGGTTGATCTATTAGCAATTAGAATGCCTTTTAGAAATGTTTGTATTCTGGGAGATAGAATACTATTTTAGTCTGCCCAGGCTGCTATAACCAAATTGCTTGGACTCGGCACGTTCAACTGTCTTTTTATTGTATCCTCATATGTCAGAGAGAGGAAGCTCTGGTATCTCTTCCTCTTCTTTTAAGTCCGATAGTCCCATCATGGGGTCTCCACACTCATGACCTCACTTAAAACGAATTACTTCCCAAATGTCCCAACTCCAAATACCATTATATTGTGTTTAGTGTTTCAACATATGAATTTTGGGGAACATAAACACCCAGTGCATAACAAATACCATAAAGCAAAGCAAAAATAGTGGTTGGGATTTTTTTAATATTAGATAATGATAGCATCACAAATATCATGCCAGAATGACATATCTACTATCCCTAAATGTGGTCTTTGTTCTCTTTAGCAACTCGTGGGCGTGTCTCGTGTCTGACTGACATCTACTAAGATTTCTCATTTAAAATTCATGATGACTTAGCTGTAAGTAAATTAAAATTCTGTTTTATTTGTTTGTTTGCTCTACAGTGGTGGGTATTTTCAAAGCAATTCATTTGATTTCACAAGAAATCTCTCTAGGCTCTGACATTAATCAATATATAGCATCCTTAAATACAATGTTAATAAACATATTATTATTAAGGGTTTATATTGCATTTCACTGAAGAAGACGGCAACAAGGGACATCTTGTGGTTAAAGGAGCAAGTTGATTTCTTTGAACAAAATTAAGAAATAAGAGAGGATGGTCATTTTATATGTAGAGGATAATATGTAGAGGATAACAGGAGAGATATAAATGTAAGACAGATATAAGAATCAGAAGACATATAACTAAAACATTACATGTAAAACATGTATAAAAATTACATGTAAAAATCTCTATCAGAATTGACTTACACAATCTAAAAGTAAGAAAAAAAATACTAATTATTTAAAAAATGACAGAACAAAACATTTTAATCTAATATACCCCCCTTTAAGGTCAATATAAAATTATGCCAGTGTACTAGTTTTTATTATCTGAGTTCTCATTTCCAATCAATCATTGACCCTGATCACTTCTTCCCATATTTCCTTCTTTTAAGAAAAAAATCAGTAAATTAAAAAAAGAAAGAGAGATGGAATGATTATAACTCTTAATTTACCACATGGATTAAACAAGTTGTCATTTTTGGTGGGGAGAGGTTATGTTGGCTTCTATCCATTTATATTTATCTATTTGTCTGCATCCTTTATTTATATAATTACATTGTTGAGCCATTTCATTTTTTTTGGTATACCATATACATCACAAAACTTCACTCTAGTTATGTATCTCCTTAGTATAGGTATATTTCCTACCCCAAAAATATGCCATTATTACATGCAAAACATCTAAAACTAGTATCATTTAAATCCCATTCTGCATTTAAATGTTAGCAACTTTCTCAAAAACTTTGTTTATAATATTTTGTTTATAAACCAGGATTCTATCAAAATGAAAGCATTGTAAGAGGTTGTTTTATTTCTTAGACTACATTTTTACCTTCTCCTTTTTTATGGTTTTTTAAAACTTTTCATCACATTTTGTTGAGAAAATTTTCAAACATACTGCAATATAGAAAGTATTTTACAATAAATATTCTCATACTTACCACCTATATCATTAATATTCTACTTTATTTCATCACATATCTACTCATTTCTATATCTGTCTTTAATTCCACTATTGTTGGCATTGGTCAATTACTTTAACATTGGTAATGATCCAAAATCTGCAGAAATGTGCAGATGGGGAGGATGGTTGCCCAGAGCATTCGGTGCTAAGATGACTGCTTGAAGTTTAATTAATTCTGCTGACCCTTGAGTATCATTTTTTTTATTAGAATTTCCTGGTTAATATATGGAAAACAACAACTTCACACTGTGCTCTGTCATGTGCAATGATGGTGATGCCATCTGTAAATATGAATGCCATCCTCTGTTTATTCAGTTGATCCTTGGGGACTTCTTAGGTAACTAAAGGGACTGGGAAAGGAATGACCAACTCTAGCAAAGATAGTGGAGACAGCTTACAGGTGGGATATGCAAGAAGGTTGGGATAGTGAAGATAGCTTACAGGTGGGATATTACCTTCATCCTGTAGCAAAGGAGCTTTTATAGCTGTGCTGTTTTATGGGTTGCTGCTTCCATGTCTCAATGCTTAGTGGGTAGCTTGGTATGAGGAATCAAGAATTGTCACTTTAGTGACATATATTGTAGAGCCAAGAGGGGACAGTTTCTTGCATCAGAAAACCATGGGCAATTTCTGGTGACAAACTTAAATGCTAAAGATACTAAGATCCATGAGACCAAATCGTTATAGCCTCTACAGAGGAGTCTCTGTTGGCAGTAATGGAAGGGCCTGTTAAATTGCAATTTGTACAGATATTAAAACCTTTGTTGAAGGGTGTGTCGTTCAAGAGGGGCTTATTTATACCTGTACTCCTAGATAGAATTGAATATGGTGAAGATCTTGCCTACAAAGATTGTGTGAACTGTCAAAGCTACTGGGTACCCTATGATAGCCAGGTAAAAAATGTTAAAATAGGCACTGAAAAGAATATATTAGCCCATACTGTAACAGCAAAACATTTACCAGTTGCTGATTGGATAGGTGGGTAGTTTTAATAATATTGGTTACGGGAACCTCAGTGGATGAGACCATGGCATTAAGTGGCATTAAGGTTGTGGTCATTATTGTGAGGTGCCACTGATTCTTTCTAAGTATAAGAACGTGCCAGATTGGATTATAAATGAAGAAGCAGTAGGAAGAATCACTCCTCTGAACAGGTCTTGTATAATGAGTTTCAATCCTGATAGAATTTACATTGGGTTTTATTAACTATTTTAACTGTAGGAGAAGGTCCATGGGGTCTTATTTTGTCAAGCTAATTTGCAATTGCCCAAGACTACATTTAATTTTAATTTATTACTCATTGAATACAGTGGCTATGTGCACTATAGGATATTTAGGGCAATGAGTGGTGTGATTATAGGGAATTTAGTCAAGGTAATAGCTGCAATAGTTAAGGTTAGGTATGCCTATTTGTCCTCTATTTTATGTTCAGCAACTTAACTAAGATTATAGTGGCATTTTGTTTAAATTTAGTTTACTCCCCAGGTATAAATGAAATTTGAGCCCCTGTTGATTAAGGTCATGAAGGCTCACCAATTACGTATTTCAGCAGATGCTAAAGTTAAATCATAATCTATGAATTAGAGGTAGAAAAACCAATCGGTGTCTTTTTATGTGTTTGCTGTAGTAATTATTTCAATAAAGCTTGGATTTCCAATTGGGTCAAATTAATTTCTGCCTTTGCTCCCTTTATGCTTATTTCCTTCCTTAATTCCTTCCTTTTTTCCTCCGTCCCTTCTTTCCTTCCTTCTTTCCTTCCTTCCTTCTTTCCTTCCTTCCTTCCTTCCTTCCTTCCTTCCTCCCTCCCTCCCTCCCTCCCTCCCTCCCTCCCTCCCTCCCTCTCTCTCACTCCCCTCTCTTTCTTTATTTCCTTACTTTCATATTGCTCATATTTATAAGTGTCTTCATCCATATAGCCTCAAATCAGTGTCATCAGAATTAAACACCTCTCCCATGGAAATGGTTGAATTAATCCCTTGGCTATGCAGCAGGTATGTCATGAGTGCTTTTCTTATAAACCTGAGGATCAGTTTATTTTTTTGGTGACAAAGGCATAGGTGGCAACAGCAATAATGAAGTTATTTAGTAGAACCCTAGTGAGTGATCTGCTTTTAGGGGTGTGCACCTTAGTAACCTATTTAGTGACTGTTCTTCTGATAGGCCCATGTGTCTCACATGGTAGACGTCTTTCACCTGGCAGCCCACGCCAGTTCAAGACACACAAACAACCATTACAGGTAAGAGTCTTTTCTCTGAGTCAAATGTCAGTCATGGTGTATGCTGGTATTGAGATACACAGTTTCATCTAAGACATATAGACAGGTCTGGGCTAAGACACATAACACAGTGCCACTCTACAGAGCTCCTCGATCTAGTACTCCTGTCTCTCAATGTCAATTATCAAAATTTCTGACGTAGGCAGGAAAAATATATAACAGAGGTTGAGTAAAACTCAGCAAATATAGCACAAAACAATAGAGTTCAAAGTGCTACCTAACCAGCAGGAAGCCACTTAAAGTACAGACGTTGAACAGGCAACAGAGACAGTTACCAAACCAAACAAGAGAAGAAGAAAGTCCCCAGGCAGTGGCGGTCATCAACTAGACACTCTAATCACTATGCCAATTGTTGTAGCCACTATAAAAAGATGGAGCAGACCTCCATTCAAAATGGGTTCCCATATCAATATTGATCACATTACGCGCACACCAAGAGGGTATAAAAAGGTTTATTAGTTACATAATGAAGCTTTCTGGAGAGAGCAGAGTGACTCACAAGTAGGTCCATAAAATGGATTGAGAGAGAGCAGTGAAAGAATTCTGGCTTGGGGTTCGTATTGTTGTTAGAGTACAGGCCTTTAGTGACGAATCCCATGTGGTCAAGGGTTTGTGTTATTTGAACCTTCCCCCAGCACAAAAGAAAGGGAGCTTCCAGGCTTTCTCAGCTTTCCTGGATGCGGGGCAGAAGGGAAAGAGAAAGAAGGGTAGACTTAAAATATATCAGTAGTCAAACATCAAAAAATATAGTCAAACAATTTAGAAAACTGGAAAATAGATTACTGCTGAAATGTTCTAGGAGGCACCCTCAGTTACCAGTGATTTTTCGTTTATTAACACTTCTAAAAAAAATTAATTTATTCGGAAAAGATAATATTACATTAAAGCCAAGGAACCAAAGAGGTGCATTTTTGTGATATAAGAAATTAAATAAATGTACTGTTGTAATACTCTCAGTATATGTACATAGCTCATGTTTTTCTCTAAATTAAATTTGCCTTTCTGGATACATATACAGAAAAATACCACATAGAATTTTTATCAATATTATTAAATTTTGTTTATTCTTTATGCCCTTTGAATCCTTAGATTAAAATGAATTTAGTTGTTACTGAATTAATTCACATTTTCATGCACTTTTCAGAAGTGTTGAAATGATGTATTTAATGTTACCGAATAGGAATTAAAAATATAAAATTCCTAATATGTTGCTCCTCTATTACTGTGTCCTGACAATGATCATACACCAATAGGATAGTCAATTATTTCATTTTCGTGATGCATATGATAAGGTACATATATATAATTTGGATATGCAATAGAAAAATAATTCTATTGTAATATCTTACTGAAAGAATTAATTATATTAAAATATATATAAACATTTTATATTCATACATTATATACTGGGGGTGCCGAAAAGACGTACACACATGACTTGTATTCATCTTTTGTTATCGGTATATATTGAGTATTACAATTTTAATACAGATTTTTCCTCTCTTAAAATAGGTATACTTTTTGTTTGTTTGTTTGTTTTGTTTGCCACCCTCTGTATGTATATATACCAGGGGTGCCCCCCCCAAAAAAAAATGTATACAAGTGGACACTTTGATCAACATTGCTCAAGCAGTAGTTCACTGTAATCAGAAGTGTCTGGATGCTGATGGTAACCACTTTGAGCACCTCTTGTAATTGCAGAAGTCAAACATGACTTGTATTCATCTTCTGTTATTGGTGTATATTGAGTATTACAATTTTAATAGTTTTTTTCCTTTCTTAAAATGTGTAAATATTTTCTGGCACCATACATATCAATATATCTATATCTATCTATATCATCTATATGTAACCCTTTTACTGAACATATTTAGGAGAATTTAACATTTGTATAGATGTAAAACTTACTAGCTCATTTTAATCAGCAATAATGACCATTTTACCTTGTAATACATGTGTTCTTGTTCTAAAGTACTAAATATTAAATTAAGGTATCCATTCACTTCCTCTAAGCACCATGACATATTGCCTAAGTTAATATTAGCCTTTTTATTAGTTCAATAAAATAGTTCAATATCTTAACAGGTGCAATTAAGAAACAGTTGCTTTCATTCACAAAGGTACATTAAGTTTTACTGTGAATTCAAACCCCACTTGATCTTCCAACCACAAAACATAAAAGTAAAATCTGCAGACAATGTCTATATTTAGTATCCATTAAGTGATTCGAACTTGCTGAACACCAGAAAAATAATGAAACTTAAACTGAGTCAATTAAATGACCTTTGTATTTTGGGGTTTCAGAGTATTTTCATATTTAAGAAGATATCAGCTTCCACTTTTGAAATTTTAATTCTCACTGTAATTCATAGTTAGTATTTGCACTTGTTACTTTTTGTATCCTATAAATGATTGTCTTTAGACACATGTAGTCATTTAAATCTCAATTCCAATTAATTGAAATTTTAAACAGTCACTGATTTAGTCTCACTAGCCAAATTTCGAAAGCTCACACGTGTTAGTACCGTGTTTCCCCGAAAATAAGACCTAGCTGGATAATCAGCTCTAATGAGTCTTTTGGAGCAAAAATTAATAATATAAGACCCAATCTTATTTTACTATAAGACCGGGTCTATAATATAATGTAATATAATATAATAATATAATATAATATAATATAATATAATATAACATAATATAATATAATATATGATACTGGGTCTAATATTAATTTTTGCTCCAAAAATGCATTAGAGCTGATTGCCTGGCAAGGTTTTATTTTCAGGGAAACGTGGTAACTACCACATTGGACAAAATAGAAAAAGAGTAGAAATTAAAGCATCATTTCACTTGATTTTAGCCAAAGGGCTGAGAATCGATGAAATATTTCAGAAAGTGTTACCAGACATTAATGTTATAAAGGATGCAAGGTGTAGAATAAAGGCAATGTGCAAGCAGTCATACAGTGTATAAGTTGTAGACTAGGAAAACAACTGTTGGGGATTCAAATCCTTAGTCTGTAGGTTAAATAGTTCTTCAATTATGTGCCCTGAAATTGTTAAAAATATATCACGTGTTTTTGAAGTTTGTATTTTTAATGGTATTTTGACACAACTGAAATATTTAAAAATAGATTTAAATATTTTCTGACATATTTTATATAGCATTTTGGATGTTTCATTTATTTGCATCCATTTAAGAATATTCAGAAAATATACACATAAATAATTCCTGAAGTCCACGTAATGAAATAGTCAATATTAACTTGTTGCAGTATTGTTTTCTAGAATATTATGTTTTTCTAGATGTCATTTAAAAATAATTACCAATTTGTCTCATACTGAATGAAAAGTCTCAAATAATTTGTTTACACAACTATATGTATAATAAATCCCAAGTTACCCTGCATTTTCTTAAACAACAACAACAACAACAACAAAAAAAAAACACTCTTACCTGTCTCACATAGTTATAGTCACACTATATCTATCTATATTTACAGAGGGTGCTAAAAAAAATGTACACACATTTTAAGAAAGGAAAAAAAAACTATTAAAATTGTAATACTCAATACATACGGATAACAAAAGATTAATGCAAGTCATGTGTGTACATTTTTGGCACCCCCCGGTTTATCTATCTCTATCCCTATCTCTATAAAAGTTCAAGGCATATTTTTCACTTATGTTTCTAAAATAATAATTTTTAAAAATTAGACTTTTGTAAAATCCTAATTAAGCTATTATCATTTCTCTAATTATATGATAACAGATTAGAAAAGACTAACATTTACACTGAGAAACATTCATAGTCTGACTTTATCTGTTCACATATTCTTGGAGGGACACGTATTCAAAGCAATGGACTTTTCTTTTTAAATTGGTTCTGCTTATAAGAGATTAGTTCCTGGTCTTAGTAGGTATGTGATTTGCTATTTATATTTAATAATGTGCTAAAAGTTAAAAGCAGCAATTTTAGCATTATGTCCCAAAAGCAAAAGGGATTACTACTTTTGTATGAAAGGATGAAATGTTACAACAGGATTACTATAACCCAGTGAGAGAAAATTCTAGATGTGGCTGGTAGGACTTTGAACATTCTTTCATCTTTCAGTGATTAACTATTTTGGGGGGATCTGACCTGAGACATATGGATTACAGAGAATACAAAATCAAGGATTTATGCTATATTTCTGACATAATATACAGACATACAGAACTCGACCCAATATTGCAAGGCAGGTCTGTCGTTTTCTACAAAGCTATAGATATGTTAGTTTAACTGTCCCCAGAAGCAGTCCTGAAATAAAGACTATGTTCTCTGTAAAGATATTTGGGGGAAGTGATCAAAGGTAGCAGAAGGGAGGGCGTAGAAAAAGAGACAGGAAAGAGAGAATTGACAATACGGGGTGATTTTTTTTAGTAGGTTCTAAGATGGGCAATTGACAATCTTCTTGGAAATATGAGGGAAACCATGTAGAATGCAACTGAGAATTGTTCTAAAGAAAGATGAGATAGGAATATTTAACTTGTGGCTTTTGCCCTCACTAATTGAGAGTAGACTATGAAAGCCTTCAATCTCAGATATCCCAGGGCTGCTATCCTCCTGGTGAAGGTAGCTAGCTCCTGTGGTGCCATAGGAAGCCCTCAGTCAGAGAAGTAAAGAGGGGCATGTGCTTGATGTGGAATGTTCTCAGTGTTGACAGAAAATGTCTACTGCTGCTTCAATGAGACAGACAGGTGGCTGAGACAATACAAAGTGTGCTTGTACATTGACCTTTATAGCCCACCCATTTCAGCATTCAAATCTGCCCATGACTTACTCTAAGTTCTCTGTGTTATGGAGGCTCTGAAGTGATGACTAACCAGACTCTCTAAAAATAATGTGAACATTCTAGGGTAACTCCATAGTCTGGAATCCCCATGAAGCAACTACACCAAGGCTGTAGTTAATATTTATCTCCTTTCTCAATCAGCTGTAACCCTCACATTTGGCTAGAACTTTAGCTGGTTTTTATTTTTGTTGTTATTATATTTGAAAGCAGCCAGAGGTACTCTAGTGAATCCTGAGTTCCAGACATATCCTTCTCTTTCTCCATTATGTAACCACACCAATAAAATCTTATTAACCAGGTAATTCACCTACCAGTAAAGTAATGCCTTTTTTTTTTTTTTTTTTTTTTTTTGGCTTGCTGGTATATCAGCATTTGGTATTTCCTGAATGCTGCAAGAGCTGTAGATTTGGAGGAGGAGCTGTTGAACATGAGCTGTGGCCTGAGAAAAAGGAACATAGTCATGACCAACCCTTAAACGAGCTGTGAGGTAGCAAGAAAAGTAAGCATCTGAGCCCTTTACCTGCCCTCTGTTCTGCCCTCTTTCCTCTACCTGCCCTCTGTTCTGCCACTGAATCCCACAGCTAAACTCAACCAGAAACCAGAGTAGAAGGGGTCCCAGAATAGTGTAGTCAGCAGAAATTATTCTACTGGGATACAGAGTGGACAGACAGGAGTGGAGCTTGTTTCTAGAGAACATCTATACCACTGTCTATGTTGTTTGTTCCTCCAACTTGGCAGTTTGAGTTACTTCATATGGTCAAAATACTTATTTCTAGGGCAATTAGCCAGAGTCACTTCCTATTTCAGCAACAACAACAAAAAATACATGATACTTATATTAATCTGGGCCTAATCAAAAGATAGAAGCATCCCAGTCATTTGAACAGGAGAAGTGTAATAGAAATCATTTTTAATGCAACATAAGATTGAATTAATGAGGGAACTGTGTAAGAAATAAAGTGAACTCTGAAGAATATAGGAAAGCAGATATAAAGAGCAGCCAGTTCTAGGAAAAGTCTCATTTCTAAGGATGCTATTCAGACCTTGAGGACAGGGCCCCTCCATGGCTCTGAGATGTCAATGAGGTTCCCATGGTGCCATGCCAATAGAATTTGGTGGGATTTTTCCCTCTGGAACTTCCCAGAATTCTGCCCTTGAGTGTGCCAGGGAAAGCCACTCCCAAGGGTTTCTCTGGAGGCATTCTGCTATAAAACTGAACAAATTGAGGTGCCCGGGGAATCTGCTGGCCACTAGGTTCTGTTGGCTGCCATGCAATGAGGAGCTAAGCACTGGGGAAGCTGTGAATACTGGAGAGGCTGGCCGGAGGCACTCCACCATAAAACTGCCCAAATAAGGGTGCCAGAGGTAACAGCTGGCCACTGAGTACTGTGACCCCCAATGCATGGCAGGAACCAGGCACTGGGGAAGCTGTCGTCACTGAGGCACCTCATCCAAGAGGAAACCATGCATCCTACAGAAACTTGTCAAGCATACCAGAACCAGGAAGCAACATTCTGTTCTTCTAGGCTTCCCTATCTCACGAACAATCTCCATGGACACAGCTTCATTGTTAAGAAATGAAGAAAACAATATTTCTTGGCTAAGGAAACACTATTTAAAGGACCCAAGCTATTTGAACTGAGCAAACACAAAGAGTCATTTGGAGCTTAGAGCCAATAAATTGATAACCAATGCACATCTGTATAAACTTAAAATTCAGTACTTTTATCTAATTTTGAATTATTTTATATTAACGTAGCATAGATCATCCATAGGATCCTTCCTAAAAACTAAAACTTTTTAATATATTGTACAAGTCTGACTAATTTTATGCATCTAAAGTGAGAAAAAAAAAAGTTACCAGAAATGAAATGGAATGCCTTTTTCAAATAGGACAATGGTAGTGTTTAATTTTAAGATGTATTAATGAATTCCATCTAAAGATATACTCCTACTGATTTTTTAAAAATGAACAAGTGAAGGCAATTTGTTATATAACTTCAAGAACTGCATCTCCTTAACCATTACGTTCTTAGTCCTTAACAGAGTTTTGTATTTGAAGAGATTGATGTATTTTGACACCCTTCAAATATTTTAAGGCATTTCCTAAATATAATGTGGCAAAGGGTACTTGTCACAATTATTCTTGAGTTAAATCAGGAACATTGACTCTCCTCCAATCAGATTCTATTACCAAAGTCCAATTATTAACACATCCAAATGATTAATATGTGCGTGATCGCTAACAAACAGTCTGACAAACAGAAAGTACTAACAAACATTTCTATGGGAGGAATGCTATCGTTTTGTTTTTGTTTTTATTTTAATCTATAAAAGATAATAAGTTTAAAGTTCATATACAATAATGTTCAAATTTATGATAATTTTGCAAATGGATCTGAGATTTGAAATCAAGGCATGTTTTAATATGAGGCACATAACCTATGCAATATTATTTTATATTCACTGAAAGCACATGCTATTTCTACTGTATCCTCAAAAATTTTACTGCAGACTTTTACAATTTCCATTAAAATTTACTTCTTTAAGCTATGAATAGTTAGTGCCTGATAAACTTTGACATCACAATTTATTGCATGTCTCAGGAGACTGCAGAATTTTTTTCAAGAAATATAAATTAACAGAATAAGGATATTAACATTTATCTTTGTAGATGTTTCACCCTGGGTTATACTTATAGACTCATACAAGTTGAAGGAAAATTTATATGACATTTATAACAACTTTCCTGGCAGCTTCCTTACTTGAACAATTCCAACTTTTGATTTCCACGACTACCTTAGTCTGCAAATGCTCTAACATATACAAAATATTTTTTTATATTATCTAACAAATTAAAACAATTTTGAGATTTGACTAGAGTGGCCATATAAGAGATTATCTAAATGGGATTATTTTTTAGTGCATGGGAACCCAATTATTAATTTAATCTTAACAATAAATATAAATTGAGATTTCATTAGATATGCTAGACATATAGTCACCCTGTTTCTCAACTTCCTTGATATATGGCTGTCAACTCTGATTATTTTTATTTTGTTTCTCTGGATTGTTTTGTTTGTGCTTTAAAAATGAACTCTATTGCACTTTAGATTCATGGAAATTTGGGAGTTAAAAATTCTAAATTCTTTTAATGACTGTGGATTGTAGAAAATGTGTCCACTTTCTAAGTTTAACATCACTAATCATCAGAGAAATGTAAATAAAAACCACAATGAGCTATCACCTCACCCCAGTCAGAATGGCTATCATCAACAAAACAAATAGTAACAAGTGTTGGAGAGGCTATGGAGAAAAAGGAACCCTCATACACTGTTGGTGGGAATGCAGACTGGTACAGCCGTTATGGAAGGCAGTGTGGAGGTTCCTCAAAAAAATTATGAATAGAATTACCATATGACCCAGCAATCCCTCTACTGGGTATCTACCCAAAAATCTGAAAACATTTATACATAAAGACACATGTGCTCCAATGTTCATTGCAGCTTTGTTTACGGTGGCCAAGACATGGAAACAACCAAAATGTCCTTCGATAGATGAATAGATAAAGAAGTTGTGGTATATATACACAATGGAATACTATTCGGCAATAAGAAAAGATGATATAGGAATATTTGTGACTTTCATTGAGCGAAATAAGTCATACAGAAAAAGCACAGAACCATGTGATTTCACTGATATGTGGTATATAAACCAAAAACAACAAAAGAACAAGACAAACAAATGAGAAACAGAAACTCATAGACACAGACAATAGTTTAGTGGTTACCAGAGGGTAAGGGGGCGGGGGGTGGGAGATGAGGGTAAGGGGGATCAAATATATGGTGATGGAAGGAGAACTGACTCTGGGTGGTGAACACACAATGGGATTTATAGATGACGTAATACAGAATTGTACACCTGAAATCTATGTAATTTTACTAACAATTGTCACCACAATAAATTAAAAAAAATAAAATAAAATTTTCTAGTCTGCTACTATAAAAAATTAAAACAATTACTTTATTATTGGATGCAGACTATATACTTATATCTATCTATCTAAAATAAAATGTATACACATTTTAAGGAAGAAAAAACCTGTATTAAAATTGTAGTATTCAATATATACCAATAACAAAGGATGAATGCTAGTCATGTGTGTATATTTTTGTCACCCATGTGTGTGTGTGTGTGTGTGTGTATTTGTAACAAATCAAATGCTGTATGCTGAATTGGTCAAAATTCTGACAGGAAACAGATGAAAAGCAAATTGGTAATTGAATAGTGTTTATTGAGGACATGGTTACAACGGTGTGGGTAGAGCTAAAGGAACCACAAAAAGATGATGAAGCTCCCAGCATCCAGAAGTATTGGGAACTGTTACCGTCTTTAGGACTGAGGAGCAACAGGGAAGAAGCAGCTAGAATAAATACCTCAAGCTATCTTTTCTCATCCTTCTCATGCTATTGCCGTCTGTTGACCAACATCAATTAGAAGTCAGAGGGCATGGGAGCCCAGATGGAACACTGATGGCATTAACCTCTCAGGGTACAGAGAAAGATAGAAAAGTATAAAGATTTTATTTGGAGGACAAAATAGAATATTTAACACAGAGACTAAAACAGGACACCGTGCCCTCAAAACAAGCAATCAAACTTTCAAAAAAAACACAGGATTTATTTTTCCTGATTCTGATTTATGACCTATAACAATCCTTCAACCTAAAATATCAAGTGTGTATATATGTTTTCTAGTCTTTTTAGGTTGGCATGTAAAATTAACTCCTGTGGGTATTTGCTTAACTAATTTTACTTTATTATTATTATTTTTTTAAACCCTCACAGATTTTTCTCAGTAGTTGCCACATAAGGATTTGTCAATGAAAGACTGACCATGAAACAGGATAGTTGATGAAAGTTAAATACATGGATTACTTCCAAAATTGAAGATAAGGATAGCAACAAAGAATAGCAAAGTATCTAACACTAGAAGCAACAGGGAACAGAGGGAGATGAAAGGAATGGTCACATAAACTGTAGCAGGTAGCGGAAAGGGAAACATCATCTGACAAAAGTGTCACCTCCAGTAGAGAGACACAGAAACCCTTGGCTACAAGTTGGGAAAAGTCCGAGGTGCCCAGGCTTTACTCTCTTCTATTTTCTTATCACCTATTGTTTCTTCCAACTAACAATCCAGCTAGAATCAGAGAGCAAAATGCTCAATGATGTTTTGCATTAAGGGCAGTGGCTCAGGTCACAGGAAAGATGAAGGGTAAAGAAAGGATCTGAAAGGGCAAACATATAATATCCAGCACACCAGGAAACTATGTCTTATAACTCCTAATATCTACTTCAGAATTCCTATTAAGGAAAGATATTTAAATCTGGTGATTTTCTTTAAAAATGTCCCAGTTTTCCAGATAAAGAAATCTGCTCAGAAGACTAATAATACTCTCACATTAGACCATGCCAAAGCCATGTGCTTTCAAAAATGGAAGGGAGGAGACAAATCTGATAGGGAGCAATGTGGAAACTTTGGAAGTTGGAGACAAAGAATAAATCTAAAATTAAAGAAGCTATCCAAATTCATTTTAATAAATACTCATTATTATGACAGGTAATTTCAAGTCATGTCTCGTGTAAAAATTTGATGGACACTCTAAGTTATCAGAGTTAGTTTCAGCTATGTTCCAAAATGAAATTCTAGACCTTGACAAAGTTAAATGACCTCTAACTACTGGCCTAAGAAAAAAATATTTTAAACTATGAAAACCTCATGTCATTTTTGTATTTTATGTTTTAAAAAGATTTAAAGTTTAAAATGTTTTAAAAAGATTTACTAATTTACTTATTGCTTTTATTTATCAATGAGGAATTGACTATCCATCTTATTTTAGAAGCAATATTAGTATGCACTCTAAACTTTATTATTTATTACTGAAATGTAAATAGAGCAAAGCAGAAAGTCATACTATGTTTAATATGAAGTGCAAACAAATATTAGCAAAATATAACTTTAATTACACTGAGTTTTTTGCCAAGGCACTAGTATAATAAAAATATCACCAGTACTTGGAAACTATAGTTAAAAGTCTGAAATTACAATGACATTATTTAATAACATTATATTCTCTCTATTCTTCTGTTAAATTAACATCTGCATTTTTACATTTATTATATATTTTATGCAGAATTTTATTTCTATATCTCATTAAAAACAACAACTTGATATTATAGCCCTGGGAGTAGTGACTTATTTCATTAACGCATTCTAAATTCAAAATGATTTGATGTTCTACGAAGAAAAATTAACAAAATGTAAGAAAATTAACAAAATGGAAATATTAACAAACAATATATAAATATAATAGTAAAATATAAAAAATTAACAAAATATAATACGATATTTTAATTTCTAAGTTTTTTCAAGAATATGCATGTCTGTTTTAATTATGTTTGCATAAATAAAAAATTGATTGTGAAAACTTCTTAACATATTTTCTCCATAGACAACTATATCTAATTTTTAAAAAATCATAATTAATCTGGGAAAGCTTCCATGATTGAAGCATTCTGATATGATGTTTCAATATTCCATTAATATTAGGATTAAATATTTCTGTTTTTAAATGTCAGGATTTTTTAATATTAAAATGCAGGTGGTTAAAAACATTTACCTGGCTTCAACTTGATTGATCTGATCTTCAAATAAATGGCTCTCTAATAATGAGACAGAAAAGAAATACAATTAAATACAAAAAATTAGTGTAATATATCTGTATTTTTTTATGAACTGGTGAAAATACTAATTAAAATATCTTTTTAAAGTGCTTTAACTTGGTTTCTTATAGTCTATTAAATGCAGTGGAATACTTTATTAAATTTAATTTTCTTATATCATTAAGTGAGTTTATTTTAGGAAAAAATAAACCCTTTTATAAAAACTTTTAAATAAAAAAGCTATTAAATAAAGACCTTTATAAAAAATACTACATAGTGGGAAAATAATGAATAATTATTTTTGATATCAGAGGGATTATTTATTATGAATTGTACCAACTGGGCAGTTAACGAAGTTTACTATTTAGAAGTGCTGAAAAGGCTGCGTGGAAAAGTTAGATGACCTGAACTTTTTGTCAACAATTCAAGTCTCTCGCATCATGACAATGCACCAGCTCACAGGGCACTGTCTGCAAGGGAGCTTTTAGCCAGTCAGCAAATAACTATGTTGGAACACCCTTCATACTCACCTGATCTGGCCCCCAATGACTTCTTTCTCTACCTGAAGATAAAGGAAATATTGAAAGAAAGACATTTTGATGACATTCAAGACATCAAGGGGAATAGGACGACAACTCCAGTGGACATTCCAGAAAAAGAGTTCCCAAATTGTTTTGAAGGGTAGACTAGGCACAGCATCGGTGCATGGCTTCCCAATGGGAGGACTTCGAAGGTGACTGTAGTGATATTCAGCAATGAGGCATGTCACAGTTTTTCTTGGAAGGGTTTGTGAACTTAACTGGCAGACCTCATGCTACTTTCTAAAGCAAACATGAATTCTGTGGTAATTTTATTTCACGTTTGTGTAATAACGTTTAAATTACAAAATTCTTGATGAATTGTAAGGAGAAATAGTATTTTAAACAAGTTCCCAATCCTAGTACTTTAACACAGGTGTCCTAATCATTTCTGTATCTTCTTTCTGAAAAGTAATATAATTTGGGAGAATATGAAGTTTGCGTCAGAGAGGCCTCTTATATAAGCCAGTACAGACATGTGTGATGGTGGGCAGTTATTATACTCCAAATCCCAGAGTACTTTTCTTTAAAATTGGAATAAATAATAGTAATCATATTAGTATCACTATAGTAAAACATGAATTGCCACACCAAGTAGCATAAATTAATTTTCTAAATAGGCTTCGAATAACTTGGCTCAGGTCTTACCCCCAAATAAGTTCAGGTTGTGTCTTTTTTTTGCTGCCAAATATGTGGTTTTCAGGCTTGTTTGGATTTTGGAATTGCAGATTGTACCTGTTGTACTTACTGTATTTCTCATTTGTCTTCCCCTTGTCTCTATATGCATAGAAAACTAATAACATGTAGTAATACAAATAATATGAAATAGCTAATATCTTTCTAGCACTCATAGTTCTAGTCAGTTCTAAGCTCTTTAAATATATACATTAGTCCTAAATATATATTTCAATGCTTAGAACTGTGACTAGAACAATTAATATGTATAAAAATAAATTATATAAATATATATTTATACACACACATATTTAATGGCTTAAAACTGCTACAGGAATTATGAATCTTATATAAGTATTAACTATTATTATTATTTGGATTCAAATACAATGAATTTTCATAACAAAGCAATGATATTGATATAATACCATTATCTCCATTTAACAACTGAAAAATTGAAGCCTAAGGTCAAATAAATTGTGAGTTTTATAGGTAAAATCAAAACAAAGTGGCTGATATCCAAAATCATTGCTCTTACAGGTTATACTGAACCTTCAAATATCCCCCTCCCAATACAATCCTGAACAGTTCACAAATGTCATATATAAAGATTAGTTTGTCAATCAGTATGAAATTCCTCTTCTAAAAAGATGGTTCCTCTGTTTGTCTCAATGCTAATATTGTTATAGTGAGAGTATAGATGAAAGCACTAGTCCGAATCTAGGCTACTTAATTTAAAAAAAAATTAACTTTCAGGATGCATAATATATTCCTGATGGTCAGTCAATTGCATAATCTTTGGTTAATATACAGATCACAGTTTTAATTCATTCATGAAGTTTACCCAGTCCAAATCTTTATAAGAGATTTGTACATTAATAGTTGTGACCAATCTATAAACTATCACTTCCTTTTAACATTCCCTGAATCATCCATCAAAATTGTTTCCTGTGTTTCAAAACAAGTCTTTGGAATGATTTTAAAAGAATTACAAGCTAATGGTTATCAATACATTGCTGTCAATAGAGCATTAATGTGCCTAACTGGAGAACCTCTTCTTCAATAATACTTACTGAGCTTAAAAGATTCTCTAAGATGTAGTACTTTGATCCCTATGAATTAACTCCAGGGGTACTTATTTCAGGTCAGTGGTATTCTGATAAGAAAAAAAAAAAAATATATATTAACCAGGAATTATTTTTCAGTTTCTGTGTTTGTATATCTAATCAAAAATAAAATATTTGAATTTTAGTTGAGTCCAACAAGTATTTACAGAAATCACTCTAAGAGGCTGTAATCTTCTCTTCAAATCCAGAAGAGTTGGGAATGGAGTTTCCTCTCCCTTGAGTTTTCTCTTGTGGTGAGATTGCACTTGAGTAATGAGAGGACAGCTCTATGTCCATGTGGCTGTGAGGAACAATATGTACTTCGGATTGAATGGCTAGCTGTATTAATGAAGACATTGTTACCATATGTTATCATGAATAAAATCCCAGGTATGATTGGGTTCAAGATACCATATAAAGAAGATTCTCTAATATTTCAAAGCTCATGGTAAATCATTTCTAGGATATAATTAAATGTTCATTACAAGGAAGTGAAAATTAGAGTAGCTATGCCCTGCAATTATTAGATTTTCAGGTAAACTGTAATTATGGTTTTTAAACTTGAAATGGCGATGGGAATAAGAGAGTGTTATAACAGTGTATATAAAAGTAGGCTTGAAATTTTTAAAAAAGAAAAAAAATGTAACAACTGTTTTTCATGAAGCTTAAATTCAGGACTCTCGTTTGCATCTTCTTACCTCACAGTTCTAAGCATGCTTTTACCCTGTTAGATAGTAAGTAGATGGGACAAATTAGGCTTAGATATGCTTAGTAACTGAACAAGTTTCCTAAGTGTTATAGATTGCAACTGGTACTCTTGAGAGAGCTTTGCCTCAGCAACCTTGATTCTAAGTTTGTCTGCTTGATACCAAGTGTTATTCCTGCTTAAAGTGTGGGGTTTCTAACCTAGTTTTCTCCCAGCTATGTAATTCTCTTTGCTAGTAACCCCATTATAAGTTATGACTGTCTCTGAACTATTTTTCTTTTTATTTTTTAAGAATGCTTATAGCCTTGCCTACTTTTCTGCTCTTCCTTGACTCTGCACATACCAGATTTTCCCTGTATCATATCAGGTTTCATCTCAGTTGACACTTAGAAATTGATGGATGCAGTCTACTAAACTGCCATCTTTAGATCGATTCTTGACCTTTCCTACTCTGGTATTCACCCTAGAAAGTTAACCTATATGAATTACATCAATGGTCTCCTTTGACTTCTGCTTTTGGGGAAGCGTTGCCAAAGGGGAACCCAAAATTAGAAGGAAAGAGGAGAGTGAGATGAGGGTGTTTACCCAATAGCTTCCTTTCTGCAGTGACAGGAGCTGACTGTGTTCCACACACATTGTCACAGTAACTGCTCTCTGCCCTATTCTGTAGTCTCTGTGGACTTTAGGTGCCTAGACCCTGGCAACTCACCAGGGAGGCTGCATTATCTTTCATTGCTTTCTTTACCTAACCCCAATTGTGTAAGTGGTCCTTTTTTAAAAACCACTTTTACACTGGCCTAAAACATGTGTGCTTCCTGTACCCTAGTGTGACCGTGACTCATACAAGTCCATTACTTGGCAAAAATACTTACAAGTAGTGGTATGGTTCTCAATTTATATCAACAATCAGTCATTCAAGCATGTACTATTCCAAATGAACAAATGGATAATTGTTTCTTGTGTGGGAGATAATTTATTAATGGTACAAGAATATTGACCAAGAAAATTGGCAGAATAGCACATTGAAGTCATTTGAAAAAATAAATAGAAAGTATTTAGCTACCCAGATAAAATGTATTAATAATAATTAGACAAGCGCATTCCTGTAATTTTCTTTGGCACTGTCCTGGCTTTTCTCAGGATTAGTTCCTAAGCTGTGATCCCAAGAATGTGGAGTACATTGAATGCTAGAGAAGATTAATCAGAAATCAATTTATGTGCAGAATTACCTGGAAATTCAAATGATAAATGAAAGCTCTCTGCTGGCACAATGAAACCCTTGCTCTTTTAAAACAATTTTACAAGGATTCCTTAAAATTATTTTTAACTAATATTTGATATTTTACCCACAACTATAAACATAAAATAATATCAAATTAGTATTTGTCAAAAAGGTAAACCAGTAAGTATAAGTGTGATTTCTTGTTTCCTTTGTGTTAATTGCATTTACAAGAGCTAAATGTAAATGGGCTACTTTGGGACACTAAATATAACCTACGCCCTTCTTGTGTTCTACCTGAAGCACAATCTTCAGGTCCTCTGACTGACATGTTGATTTCCTCTCCATAAGGGTGATATAATTAATGTGACCTTTTGATAAGGTGGGAGATACAGGGTGAGAGAAGTGCTCTCCGGAGAGCTATTAGCAGCTTCTGAGCAATTTGCTAATAGTAGAGCTACCTGTATTAAAATCATACAGTTAAGAAGATAATTGACAACCATAATAATGAATGTACAGGAAAGGGAGAGAGTGTAAAGTAAAACTATTAATTACTTTAAAAATAATGAACTTTCCGTGTTAAGTAAACTGTGATTTGGGAACTATAGTTTAAAAAATACAATGAATAATTTCCACAAGCCTGCAAATAATCGTAGGTCTATCCTGTGTGGATAATTATGTGGTTTTATTTCTACTGTCAGATAGCATTTTTATTAAAGTTTTTTGTTTTGTTTGTTTTGTTTTTTTAATTTCTGTCAACACCAAACCCCAGATATAACGATGCATAGATGTTTGTAGTGGAGGCATGACAAGTTTATACGAATGCATGAGTTCTCTTCATATTCTAACTCTAAAAAGACCTCCTTATATTCTAGACTTTAAAACCTGCCACATGACACGTTAATACCGATCAGTTAATCTATCGTGATTAACAAAGACTCATAAAA
Organism: Rhinolophus sinicus; assembly: GCF_036562045.2. Taxonomy (NCBI): domain Eukaryota; kingdom Metazoa; phylum Chordata; class Mammalia; order Chiroptera; family Rhinolophidae; genus Rhinolophus; species Rhinolophus sinicus. The sequence goes on from NC_133753.1 coordinate 180,740,150, forward strand.
CCACAGGTGAACTTGAAGAGTATTTTTAAAATAATATGACATAAAAAGAGTATTTATAAAAAATAGTGTGACATAAAAATGGTTTATTGGTTCTTTTCTATCAGAATTCACCAATATGCCCTTTGGATCATCAGGAACTCTCTGTTCATCCAGACTCTTGTGTTTAGTTGTTATTTTCAATTAGTTGTAGTTAATTAACAAGGTCAATTTTAGCTTATAAATTGCAAGATTACAATGAGAGGAGGATATTTTGGAAAAATGGGAAACTCGGGAAGAGAGGAAGACATGAGTGTGAAATATTGTTTTTTCAAATATACTTGTAATCAAGTTTATATTTTGACATTTGAGAACAAAATATCCACAGTTTCATTTGTCAAAAATAATAACATGACTAAAGTAACTTATGCTACCTGATCATTGGCTGAACATTACTTTCAAATGATTATTTTGAGCAACCTAAGGTATTTCTGATCCTCAAGCATACGTACCCTGAATATTTAGCTGAGTTCTTGTTAATAAGTTAATTCATTTTTATAGGTGTGGACATGTTCTGATGGGGTTTGCCAGGTAACTGAGCAACTTTACTAGGATTATCAACCTCTTTCATGTTGTACAGTAACAAGGCCACTTGCTAATGTTCACCAAGGATACTCTGGACAGAAACTAAAGATAGTGCATCTGAGTATTTTATATCAACTTTAAAGGTAATAGATCTATAATTATATTTCATAAGAGAAGAAAAAGTCGCACATCCTCAGTAGGGTTCCTGACTGTAGAATTTAGCAAGTTGAATGAGTAGATTTAAATTCGAGAGTAAACCCAGAGATGGGACTGTAAAATAAATAGAATTAGAAAGATTTGAGAATTTCCTGATTTCATAGATTCATAAGCTGCTCCACGATCCCCAGGAGAACCAGGTTATTCGAAAGTGATACATAAGTGGAACATAAAAATTATATTGCATAATAGACATCTTCTCCAATAATGTTAAATTATGAAGTGGAGGGAGTTTCAGAAACACTTTAAAATCTTCAAATATCTTGTAACTTGGCCTAAGTTAGATATACCATAGAATTCAGGATATGTGTCACAAAGCTACTATTTTTGTCATATTTTATATTATTTTTCTATTTATTTTAAGCAAAATTTTCTTATTCAATGTGTTTTTAATGACATTCAAAGCAAGATTCATGTGATATGCCACTTTAATGCAATGAAATATTATTATTTAAAGGGGAGAAATTGACATAACAAGAAAAAAGTGTTTCATCACCATGGTTTTTTAAAAAGTATTTTTATGGAGTGAGGAAAATGGAGTATGCTATACCTATATTAATAAAATAAATCTAGTTCAATAGGGTAACTATAAATTAGTTTTGAATATATAAAATCTGCTTATTTAAACAAATAGCTTTCTTGTTCAATTTAAAATTATTTCATAAATATTGTGCAATGTAAATAAATTTGTTTTAGAGTGTATAGTTTAATTACTATTACTGTTTAAGTTAGAATTTCAAAGTGCCTCTGTTCTAATTTGTGCTATTCTTTTGATTTAGCCCTAATTCATTAAAAGTAGATCTTATTACTACTGCGATGTACACAAACCAGGCCACCTAATAATGTTTTCTTAAAATGTCTTTCTTGCTCAGAAGTGGATGATTACTATACCTGCAATATTGGTTTCCCTCTAAGTATGTACATATATCATCAAGAATAATTAAAAAAATAGATCAATAAAAATAGTTTGCCTTCCTGTGAAATTCACATTTCATTATGGGTACTCAATTTTAACCCCTCTTAGAAACTGGTAATCATGGGGCATAAGATACGGAGTTTGTGTGGCAATGGACAATAACTCTGTGTAATGCATTATGCAATACATTTGTCACCTATCATATACATAAACCAAATTATGATTTCTCAAGTACGTCATATTCCATATGAAATTAATACCATAATTAATTATGACATTTTAATATTTTATGAAGTTACTGATTCATCTAAAACGGAATATACTTGTAACTGATAAATAATTATAGGTTTCATAATAAACAACAAGAATCATATGCAAAGGGTTACATAATCTCACCCTTTCATATGTTGCTGCAAGAATGTACCCTGTAATTTTTAAAGCTGGATTTGGCACAAAATCATATATATATTGAACATGGAAAATTCTATAAACATTCCACTTAGGTTAAAACAGAGCTGAAAAAAACTGTTTAAAAGTAGAATCTGCTAAATAGCTAGGACATCTATCATATGTATAGATAATGAAGAAAACCAACAATATAAAAATACTTATTAATACAGCAGCTGCTACATGTCAAAGTTTCGAGTACTAAGAATGCATAATTAAGACTGATTTTCTAATTAAGAGGAGGTGAATAGTTTGTTGCGATAGATATATTTGAACCAATAAAGACATACAATTTATCAAGGATAACAATAGATGAGTGAGTAAAATACAATTTTATTGATTTTGGGGATTAGGAAATTGAAGAAATTCAATGATTATTTTATTTTATTTTATTTTATTTTATTTGTGAGAGCATTAGAATCTGAGTTTAGAATTACTACCCCATCCTACTGAATTTCTTGTTTGGTGGAAAGGAAAAAAATAATGTGTAATATAGTGATATTTCATTGTCTACTATGGAATAATAATATTGGGAGACCAATACAGAATGGAGATAGAGGGCAACAAAACTAAGAGTTGTTAGTTTTAAAAGGATTAAGATGAATATTGAAGTCACTGAGGAATGATTTTAGGAAATTACATACAGTGAGCGTATATATTCTGTGGTTGATCTATACCTTGTAAGAGCCATGGTACAAGGAAGACTGAAAGTTACAGGGACTTTAAATGATTAAACAAAGATAGATTATATATATATATATATATGGCACCAAAAATGTATGCACATTTTATGAAAGGAAAACTGTATCAAAATTGTCATACTCAATATATTCTGATAATAAAAGATGAATACAAGTCACGTTTGTCTTCTGCAATTACAAGAGGTGCTCAAAGTGGTTACCATCAGCGTCCAGACACTTCTGATTACAGCAAACTACTGCTTGAGCAACTTTGACCAATGTGTCCACTTGTACACATTTTTCTGGCACCCTTGGGATATACATTTCTGCTATTTGAGACAAAGATAGGTTATCTATCTTGCCCTATGTGCCATATGTGCCAATGAGTACTTCTTTCCTGAGGTCACAACTTCTCCCACAGATGTATTAACATTTGAAGAGAAAAATCAGGTCCCTTGGTGTATAATGGGTCATCTGAGGTCTCAATAATAATAACAAATAATAAACATGTAAATAAAAAGTAAAGGCTGGAGTAAAAAATAATTTTATAAGTTTGTAGCGAATCTTCTCTATGTCATAGCAGAAGGATTTATAAGAGAGTGGAGAAAGATCAGTAAAGAGGCAATGGAAGAGGCTTCCAATTTCCAATAATGCTACGTGAGATTTAAAACCAACATTCTCACTGTAAACAAAACTAAAGTAGTTTGATAAAACATTTTAAAGATGTTGATGAACTAAATAGATACAGGGAATTATCACACTACAGTTAATTTCTGTGGAGTATAGAAGCCATTTTGGTCACAAGGGTTTGCTTCTCTGGTCATTTTAAACTACTGAGAAATGAAAAATGAAACTAAACATTCCCCCTAAAATAGATGGAAGACATTGTCCATAATAAGCTAAAATGGATAAATTCTAAGTAATCCAGCCTTCACAATATTTGCTGTTATTATTATTATTATTATTATTATTATTATTATTATTTATTACTATTGATTGGGTGGTGCAAGGATAAAAGTATTGAAATTTCTTTTAGTTGGTCCTTTCATAGTTTTTCCCCCCAGACATTTGAGAGGAAAGGCAATTCTTATGCAATTCAGTCCCTTTATCCTAAGTTTAAAAATATTATTATTTTCTCAAATGTTTTAACCATCACTGTATCAAAGAAGATCAGACACACAAGAAAGAAATAGTACCTTGCATAGAACCAACAGATACAAAAGACAACAGATTGAAACTCACAAAAACTGCAAATATGATAATTGTCAAACAAATAGCATAAAGTGAATGTCCTTATTGAATTATTTTGCTAGGGCTGCCATGACAAAATATCAGACAGTGTGTGGGTTAAACAACAGACATTTATTTTGTCAGAGTTCTGGAGACTAGGAGACCAAAATCAAGGTGCTTTTAGGGTTGGTTGCTTCTGAGGCCTCTCTCCTTGGCTTTAGAGATACCCAGCTTCGTGTTATGTTCTCACATGGACTTTCCTCTGTGTGTGCACACCTTTGTAAATCTATGTATCCAATATCCACTTCTTATAAGGACACCAGTCAGATTAAATTAGGGTTCACCCTAACAGGCTCATTTTAACTGAATTGCTTCTTTAATGGCGCTATTTCTAAATATAGTCAAATTCTGACGTACTGAGGTTTAAGGCTTCAACCTATGAATTTTAAGGGAACAAATTTATCTTACAACATTTACCAAGCATATATGCAAAGAAAATTACTACAGAATCTCTTATAACTAAGTTTTTTTGGTTATTGTTTTTTCCCACAAAAAGCTAGCTTGGATCATCCCTACTACTACAGACAAAGGAATAGGATATAAGTTTAAAACATTAATTAAAATATCATTATAGAATAACAAATTAGGAGGAAATGGGAGGCCAGCATCAAATAAAGACAAGAACTCTTATGCTTAAAAAGCCAATTTGAATCTGTGAGGACGTTTGCATATCTAGAAGTAACATTTCTGAACCTGAGTTGTTCTTTTGGAAACTTCTCTGAACATCAAGCCAATAAATTGAAGACTAGGCATAGGGCCTGAAAAACACTGGGAATCTAACGAAGCCAGAGAAAAATAAGAGTGAATTGGAAGGAAGTCAGCCCTCCGATAAACTTTTAATTTGATTTCACATTTTATTAATTATTCAAGAAAATGAAAACACTTAAAAAACTTTTAAGAAGCTCACACACCAGTAGCACTGGCGTAAACAGATACCAACCCCAACCACCACCCCACCCCCCAAAATAAAATTCCTTTATAGTAGGAAGATATGCTCCTCTTAGTTTGAAGAATTTCCCTCAAAAATGTTTTAAGGTATAATGTCATGAACAGAGAAAAGCAATGTACAAGCACACAAATAATACACACACACACACACACACACACACACACACACACAAAAGTAATTCTAGAACCAAAATTTGTAACATCAAACTTCAAAATTCAAGGATAAATATTAAAAGCAGTTTAGATATAGATGAAAAGAAAATCAATAAACTGAAATACAGTGCAGATGCAATTCTAAAAAATGAAGTATGAGACCCCAAAAGGAAAATAGAATGTAAGAAAAAAAGAAATAATAATACCACATCTAAAATAAATTTAATTGGAGACATAGAAAATGAAGAAGTGAAGTGACACTAGTAAAGATAACAATGAAGACTTTTAAAAATATATTCTATGGAATCAAAAACACAGTGGAGGTGAGACTTTAAGCATGGAAGTGTGAGGCTGTCTGAATCTCTGTTGTTTCACAAAAGTAATGAAAACACGGGCAAAAATTATTACAACCAACTTTTTAAGAACTCAAAATTAATAAAAGGCTCTCAAAAATCTGAGTAGACATTATATAAAAACAGCACCACCAGCAATGATGCTGGAGAATTTTTGTTGGAACAGCAGGGTATGTTGTATTGTGACTTGACCTACTCTCCATCTCTGTGTCTCTACAGTAGCCTTGAAAAAACAGCTGCTTCTGGACCATGGTAATGGTGAAAAATAGCACTAGGTTTTATTCACTTGTCAAATTAATTCATACTGAAATCTCTCATTTTCCCTTAAATCAATGCTCACGTGAACATTTCTCATCAACACTTGTTAATAAGTTTTGAAATGTATTTTCTGAAATTCCAGGATACAAATTTGATTATTTTAAACATTCCATTTTCTGGCTACTTATAATTCTGTTCATTCTGGATCATCTTTCAGACATACCTAGTTAATCAAATTGAAAAGTACATAAAAATCATCCTCTTTATGCTTTCTGCAATGTAATGCCAGCACATCAACACAGCAATACATAAAATGTATCTATCTTAGCAGAATTAAACGTCAAGAAGATAATTGAAATTACTTCAGCATGACATGTGTGGAATAAATCTGGAATTCTCTTCATTTATTTTTAACAAAAAAATGATTCACTTTATTTTGTACATGTATATTCTTTTGCTTCAGCAAATGCAGTGTCTCTCTTAACTTTGAAAGATTTTAATATATTTGTTATGTTGGAAAATATATAGATGTTAATCAATAACATATTTTGTTTATTTTTTGTAAAATATCTAATAAAATAAGAAAAACATGTATTATCTTTTGATGATACCTTTATTTCATAACCACTTATTTATCATTTAAATTTTTGTTTTGAAAAATAGGTCACATCAAGATTCAGTGAATTTCACTTTAAGAAATAGTTTTGTTTTAAGGAGAAACAAATCTTAATGAAGAGAGTCAAAATGTCTCAGTCTTTATAAAAGGTCTATTACTGATTTATCAGTTCATTATCTTCCTAATTTCTCCATTTATAAATCTGAGACATCTGATTAACTCTCTGGTGCTATTTAAAGTATCACCCATGTATGATGCATCAAATACACTGAGGACATATTAAGATTATTTGACTGCTTTAATAAATGTACTGGTGTATTCCACCCTGAAGAAGACAATAAAGTAAAACATTAAGCCCAGCAAATAAATACAGATGTCCACCTTAACGTAAGAGACAAGTTATACTTAGTCTTCTGGTTGATGTTTGGTTATATTTTGCTGTAATGGTAGTGTTTCCCACTCAGGGAAATACAAAATTCTATTTTTTAAAAAATGCATAAAAAATGAATTACAAAAGTTCATAAACTAATTACAATGAAAATATACAAGGCATTTGGGCTTATACCAGTAATTCAATAAGTCTTTATGTATGAGTGCATTGCATTTTTTTAAGTATTGTGGAAATAACTGTACAAGACACTAAGTCTGTCATCATTGACAATATGATCTAATTAGGCAGGTAAATGTACTTATGCTTAAATAATCATAGGAGGCATTACCCAAAACTCAATGACAGACTATTAATACTGTGAAATATCAAATAAGAAAGAAATCAAAGTAAATACTTTCATTGATTTCATTCCCTTCACTTAATTATTTATGTGTTAATAGTGATTCATTCTGTGAACATCAGTATTTTATTCAGTCAAAATAATACTTGTTGAGTGAGTACCAGGCATATCAATAATAAAACTTTATATTTCAGTAACAATGCTTGGTGCTAATAAAACAAGGATAATTATAATTCAACTCCATCACTTCAGATCATTAGAGCCCAGACAATTACAAAATGTATAGCAATGCAGTAAGTAAGCATCAGGACAGTTTAGTGGTAAGGTAATTTTGTCTGTGTGTGTGTGTGTGTGTGTGTGTGTTGGTCAAAGGTTCAAATTTGAAAACTGTCCCAAAAGAGTTATTAGGTATTTGATTTTTCCTCAAGGCTTAAATTCTATTTGCAAATATTGCTCGATAAATGTCATTTACAATTGCTCTAATAGAGACAAATATTGTGGTTTAGGAGTACAGAGAAAGGACTGCTTAGTTTGAAAGGAGAGTAGAAGATCCCCACTGAGGTCCCCACGTGAACTGACTTTTAAAGGATGAGTGTATTTGTCAGGGTATAAAAGGAAGGATGGACTTTTCAAACATGTACATTCAGTCAAGTAGGCTACAGATATTTCTATAACCAAGTATGAGGGGTGAGTGTGGGAAACCATCAGAGACTAGGTAGGAGCATATAAATAATTCACATCAAGGCAGGGCTTGAGTACCATGGAGACAAATGAAAGACTTATTGCAAAGTCAAGAGGTGAGATTGAAGGAGTGGAAAGAATTAGGAAGATATCACAAAAGATGAGAAATGGTGACTCTATGAATTTAGGAGAAGAGAATGTGATTGGAAACACAGTGAGAGCCTTCAGGAGGAAATTACAACCCCTCAGATGTGGGAGATACAGAAAATGCATATAGCCTAGGATATTTAATAGTTTTCTATTTTTAAGAACTAGGCCTGTGGTAGTCATATTCAGAATATGCAAGGGGACAAGCTTGGCAGAAAGTTAGTGAATTCTCACATTTTATATAATGAGTTAAAAGTGATTGAAAAAATATTAACAGGACAACATGACTAGAATTATGAAGATAATTAAATACGCAGCAAAGATTTAGAATGAGATCCGTGTAGGTGGCCATTGAAAACTGAAGTTTGGAAAAAACCAGGTACCTAGGAAATGAAGAGTAAAATGATTGGGGTGTTGCTATGGTTCTATGTAACACCATGGAAACTATGTAGTAGCAAGAGGAAGAGAATACTTAAGAAAGTAATACAAATTCATTAAAAAGGAACCAGAAGAGAAGGGTGTCATTAATATCATGGAAAGTAAGGGTTTCAACAATGAAATTTAAAACGACGTAAAACAATGAACAATGTTCCAATGAAAAGAATGTTTAAAAGGTCTCCTTTGTTGCTGTTGTTTCTTAAATTTGACAATTAGTTTAGGTTTTGTTTTGAAGTAGTAAACCAGGCTGCAATGGTTAAACTGCATATGGTGGGTAAAGAAGTCGAAGTAGGTAACATATTTTATTTTATTTTGTAGAGAATATGACTACATATGCATAGAGAGAAAGCAAACCAGAGCGATAGAGACTATGTGATATACAATGAAAATCATTGCTAAAGTTTTTTAAAATTCATTTATTGTTCTCGTTATTGCTTTTTTGAGTATGCCACTGGTTTTACTATATTAATGGTTTAAGGTATCATATATAGTCTAGAGAGGAGAAACACTTGAGTGTAGAAGAGTTAACGGAGGAAAATTAATGGACTAAGATGTTAATAAAAATAAGAAGAGATAACATATAGAGAGTGGACAGAAGAAATCAATTATTTCTGGTATGTTAGACTCATTCCCAATCTAATAGTTGCAGAAAAAGGGCTATTGTCTAAAATACCTGATCCTTTGGGTTAACAATATTGTTATAATGGAAATGTAAGTAGACGATTTAGATGGATGCAATACTATTTATATATAAAAGGATAAAGATGCCTGAATAATGCAAAGAGAAAACCATAAGCAAAGTTGTGGAAGTGAGACTGAATGTGGTAGAGTAAAATTCTCAGAAAATTTTACATTTATATTAAAGAATAACGAAAGATAAGTTTGAAGGGTATATTTAGGATGTTGGAATGCCATGTTAAAGGCCTTGAAATTTCATTGTAAACAATTTGTATGCATGCCTATTTAATATGCAGATGTGCAAAACAAGTGACTAGTTACATAGTTATTACAATAATACAATCACATTTCAAGTAAGGTTTCCAACTATCAGGTTAGAGATATCAATAAATAATTGCCATATGTAAAAAAGGACAAAGAATGGCTTAACAAGATTAATTGACCAATTGGTCTGATGAAAGAGTCAAAAATGATTTTAAATAGTATATCAAGCATCTACTTTTTTCACTGCTTGGAGAGGTCACATGCTGAAACAAGGGAACGAAGAATAGACACAAATTATAATAGATAAAATGTTAATGAGAAAAAGAAACAATAATAGAAGAAAGTAAATCCCGCAGAAATGCATTTTAACATTTACATGCCATGTAAGGCTTCTTCTGGACAACAAAGAGCCTCGTTTTACTTCATTTCATTAGGAGCATGGTGCAGTACTTAGCCAATGTTACCATTTAATCCCTGTGAATAATTTATTATTTTAAATGGCATGTTTATTTATGATGTATAATATTTAAAAATTCATGAATAATTGCCATACATGACTTGAGATCCAATTACTTTAAAAATCACTTTCTTAAATGCTATTAATGCATTCTTGGTATATTGCTGGTCAATAATTTTAAGTAAATAGCTTTATAATTTTATTTTGTAATGGAAGTTCATGTATCAATTTTATATCCAATCTATGTTTACTAATATAAAGAAATATGCTATTCAGGAATATTGATGTAGTGTCTCAAATATTTATGTATAAACTTCTGAAAAATATATTTCCTAGTATAGTTTCAATTGGATTTTGATTAAAGAGTGTCTAACACAGATATCAAATTAAGGTACAGTTATTACATTAAGATTTATTGCATATATTTAAATTGAAATTCTGTGACTCTCCCGAACAAAATGAGCTATACTTTCTTGCCATAAATTTCTGTATACAAAGTAAAGTCAAAAGAATGTATACATTATTAACATCCTAAAGAATTAAAAAAAACAAAAAACAGGTTATTATTAACAAGCTGAAAAAGGAACAAAATATCAGCCTGATTTCAATTGTATACCTGGAAATGTTTCTTTCAATATATTTCACTTAATCATATTTCAACAGATACCATGAATAGAAATGTCAAATAGGTGAAATAACAAGAGCAATATAAAGAAAAATGAACCAAATTCAATAGAAACTGTCAGTGAAGTAGGAATAAAGTATGTTTTATAAAAATGATTTGATCTGCTCTCCAAAACAAAATCACCAATTGCTACTGCAGTAGTTCCCCTTATCTGCAAGACCCTCAGTGGATGCCTAAAATTGTGACTAGACCAAACCGTATGTACGCTCTGTTTTCCCTAGGCATAATACCGGTGATAAAATTTAATTTATAAATTAGGCACAGTAAGAGGTTAGTGACAATAACTAACAATAAAATAGAACAATTATAACAATATACTATAATAAAAGTTATGTTAATATGATTTCCCCACTCAAAACACCTTATTGTACTGTACTCATCCTTCCTGTGATGATGTGAGATAATAAATTTCCTTATTAAGTGAAGAACTTTTACCTTTTTACTTGAAGTAAGCCCTTTATTTCTTATCTTTTGCATATCCAAATTACCAGCTTCACTACTCATGCTTTGGGGCCATGAGTAAGTACAATAAGGGTTACTTTGAACACAAGCTCTGAGATACCACAACAGTCAGTCTGATAACCTAGACTGCCGCTAAGTGACTAACGAGCTGGTGGCATAGAGAGTCTGGATGTGCTGGACAAAGGACTGATTCATGTCCTGGGTAGGATGGAGCAGGAAAGTGCAAGATTTTGTTATTCATGGGATTTAAAACTTATGAATTGTTCATTTCTCGAATTTTCCATTTAATATTTTTATACCACTGTTTACTGATGGTAACTAAAATCACAGAAAGTGAAACCTTGGATAAGGGATGACTATTACTTCATGAGATCAATTCCCCAAAAATTCATCCTAGGTGATACCTGAGGTAGCATTTTGCATTTAAATGTATTGGATTTCATATTGGAAAGGGTTTTGCAGTATGGTTTGATCAATATCCAATAATATGAAAACATTTATGTAAAAGAAAATATTCATGGACAGGAAACAACAAAATCCCACTCCTTTACAATAAACATTTTAGGATATATTGATCATGAAATTTCTAATCTCCTATATTGCATACATACCTGTATAGTCACAGGCAAAATTATAAATGTTTAAGTTCATATGTTCACATTATTTTAGGAGAAAAGGAAATGTTCATAATATATGTCTTTTGTTTTAACTATATAATCATTTATCTTCTTTAAAGCGAAAATGCCTAGCAAACAACAACAACAAAAAAACTAGTATATCTAGAATTGAAGACATCATAACAGATTTATGTATCATTTGGTAAAGATGCAAGTTTCATACTGGTTTGCTTTTAGTTCGAAAAGATATGCAATAGAGAGCTGTGTTTAAGTATGCTGCCAATTTTGCTTTTCTAGTTGAAATTCTACAAAATAGAGGAGACAATTGTTTCTTAGCATTAATGAATGAGGTTCTTTTAGGGTAAAGAATTGAGGGAAAATGGATCTAATGCCCTTCAAGTCTCTCAATCTAATGGGCTATTATTATTATTATTATTTTGTATTATTAAACATAATTATTAAGCAAACTAAATTGATGTGTAAACTAATGGTTCAGTGATAGTAGTGCATCATTCATAAAACAACTTAGATTAAAGAAACTAGTTATCAGAATGACTAGATTTATGGGCTCTTGATTAGGATGAATAAGAGATTTCTGCATATTCCATAAGCTTATGCTTTTCATAGTTAGTGCTTTATATTAGAACCCAACATTAAAAGGATATTATGATCAAAAAGTACAAATTTGGGCATTATTTTACCCTATGATTTTATGCACACTGAATGTTTCAAATGTTTAATTAAAATCAATTTTCAAAAAAAAAAAAAATGTTGTGAAATAAGCCTCTACATAAGTGTTTTGTAAGATTACAAATTACTATTCAATTGTCTTTTTGCACTCTTAAAAGTATTACTTTTTTAATCAATTAGACTTAATCCAAATGGAAAGATTACCTTTAAAATCTAATGTAAAATCTAATCTAACCTATTTTAAAACAAATTATTTTCTATGGTGTCATGTAAATCATGTGGATTAATTGTGGTTAATGTGAATATGTATGTAAACAAATATGTATTTTTAATAGCATTTTTCTAGGAAATCATGACTGTTATTAAATATTCAGAATTCAGGATTATTTTTATTTATCCTTTCATGGAAGTAATGATAACTTGATATTATAGTAATGGTTTATTATAATTATATATTTTTATGCACAAGGACACATAAATGACCTATACTACAAGGTAGCCAAATTACTTTACAATCTAAATATTTAAAAAAGTCTAATAGCGAACACATTGTTTGAAAAAAAAATTCTGTCTATTTGAGTGAACCCTAGATTAATGTTAAATCAATGTCAGTAATAGATTGATTCATAGATGCAAAAATAGTTTTTATTTTGTGAATTAACTAATGGATCACTTATTAAGATATGGAATAAATTTTCTGAACCTTTTATAGGAGCTTACCTTAAATAACTTTTATGAGTCATTCATGTTGAATTTTTAACTCCTATATCCATGTCCTATAGGAGAGAAAAATTGTTAAATCAACTTGAAAACAGCATTATAAAACTCTGTACAGAGGTATCGCACACTGAGTTGGTTTTTCTTGTCCTTTAAATGTAAATATAATGGAAACTAACATACAAATGACTTTATGATCCATATTTTGTAGACAATTTGCTTACAATATTCATGTAGAACATAAATGCATCACCAGTAAATTTCCAATGTCAGGGTTTAAGGTAGTAGTTGTTTATCATGTACAAAACTGAAGCCTGAGTAGACATTAAAATTATTTTGACTATAAAGAGGTTTAGACAATTAAGAAAATGAAATTTAAAAATTGCTTGAGAGTCCTGGAATATTTAGACTCCAAGATGCTATTTCTTTTATGAGTATTTACGATGTCGATCTATTTAACCCTGTGGATCCTGTTTATTTCCTAAATACAACTGAGGTAATCTCCTTTAGAATCCATCCCAGTCAATTTAGATTAATTTCATTAGTTCTCCCCTTTACTGAATATGAGTTAAACTTATGAGGATACAAATATCTTATTGCACAATGAGCTGAGAGTAGAAAGGGGTATGTAGATCATGGGATCTGAATTTTCTTTATGACCATCAACTATATCCATTATTAAAATAGTTGCCTTTGAAGAAGAAAAAAAAATGTTTAGCAATATCAGGTATCCACTTGAAACAGTCTAATATGATCTAAAGGGCTTTTACCAAATTCAGAGAGCTAACTACAGTATAAAATCTGAAATGTATTTATTAAAATAAAAACTATGATTTTCAAACAGACTGGATACTCATGTCCTGTGATCAATGAATACTCTCATGTAAACTAACCTACATAATAAGCCAAATTAAAATCATGAGGTTGTTTAGTAGGCAGACAGGACACAGAACAAAAGGAGTGGGTGAGTCATCTGCAGAGCTAGTGTTGTCGAGTAAATTTATCCTAATGAATCCAGCTTCTCCAGAGGTATATGCCTTCTGCTGTTCCATGTACACTGCTGTTTTGTCCTTATGGGTTAGGAAACCAACTCCTTTGAATAGTGAAAACACATCCACACATGTTTTAAACAGTCCAATTTTTCTATGTTCTTATTTTTAATCAGTCCATATCCAACTGAGTCTTGTATAATGGGATATAGAAGAGGACTTTCTGTATTTTGTAAATTTTATAAAACCTGGAGAAAATGTGTGATAAAAGCCTCTACCTTTTAAAAAGAGACAATTTGTTCAAGACTTACTCAGGTGTAGCAAAAGTAAACTAGCAAGTATTACCTATGTATTTAAGGAAAGACTCTGGGAATTCATTGAGATTATTTAAAGGGATTCATTGCAGCAAAGAGAGGAGTGCTGGTCCCCTCCTACTTCCTGGGGCAGCAAAGTGTTTTCCTCAACTTTGAACTGAAGGAAAGTCAAAGGAAATTCTACAGAAAAAAGTAAGGATAACTCTAAGAAGGGGAAGCAAGCCATTCACTCCGTGTTTATATGGGAGGGAATCTAGTGAGAAGTCGGAGAACACTGTACCTAGTTTTGCTTTCTGAATAGAAAAGTCTTCAAATGAGGGGCTAATTAGAATTGCTCGTGATTCAGAGCAGGAATCTTTCTCACTTTCACTTCTATTCCTTGTGTTGGCAAAAATTCATGATGCTACTTTTGAGCCATATGTGGACCCTACTGAGATTTGTAAATGGTCATCTGGAAAAGATTTTGCCCAGGGACTATCTGCTTTGGTGAAGGAAAGTTAGAAGGAAAAAAAAAAAAGGTGCAGATGCGCTATTTAGTGGGTATTAATTAATAGAAATAATAATGGTAGAGTTGAATTTTATCTGTGAATGAGACAGGAAAAGAGGCAGCAAAGAGTGGTACTGATGACCAGGTTACAAAAGCACCATTTATTTGAGAATTGCTATCTTTTTCTCTAATTCTCCTACCTTCAATCCTTTGTCTTGGAAAATCTAACTACAGGACAAGGAAGGAGACATAAAAGAAGCAGATAGAAAGTGCAAGATAAAAACAAGTACAGATCTCCAGCCCAAAATGTGAACAGAGACTAATGGCCTAAATAACTTGAAAATGGATGGGGGACTCTTGAATTAAACTGGACTTAATAAATAAATAAATAAATACATACATACATAAATACATAAATAAATAAATACATAAATAAATAACCTAGAATAACCAAACTGACAACTTCAATATATTATATTTGAAAGTGTTGAGGGAAAAAAAAAACACACAGTAATTTCACCATCTCACTGCAATAAATTCAGATAATTTGATGAAATGAATATATTTTTATATTAACATGTGTATTCATCCATATCTTCTGGTCTCTCTGAAGCTCCCATTTTTCCTATGTGATTATTCCTTGAAGGTACATAATAACCTGGTAATTTGCAATTATTACAGTTCACTTGTAAATAGCTAATCTCCTCCCTCTCCATGGCATAAAATGAGCCACAGGGCAAATGGAGACATTGTGGAAAACACTTCTATTTTGAAATAATTTCTTAGTAGGACATCAGGCCCTCTGAAATATGGCACCTTTTATAGATTATAAAATAGTAAGGTGATTCTTGTGCATTGCAAAGTGTCCAAACTGTTAAGATACATTTAGACTCATATCACAGCACTTTCATTGTTATTCCAAAGCTAAGTTACAATGACAATGATGAAAATGATTGTAATCTATCAATGACGTGATTCTATATGTACAGAAAATTATACAAATTGTGGAAATTGCCACTTTCTGACAAGTTTCTTGCCCACACATTACCACACTTATTATCAGATGATCATCTTTAATAAAGCAACAGGAATTGGGAGGATCCAAAATGGAAGAATTATTCACATTGGCTAGAATCCATAGGCAGGACACACATAAGGAAAAACACATTTCCCAATGGGGTGCTCAATAATCACTAATTCTAGCTCACCTGACCAGAGAACAGAAGTCAAAAAACACAAAACTGTGAGAAAATGTTGAGTAGTAGAAGCCATTGTAAGCAAGGGCACGAAGTGATCCACAAAACTAACGTAGAGAGAAAAAAAGGCATTCTTTCATTTGCTAACAAATGAAGGGGATGAAAGGCTGTAGAGTCCAGAGCATATACTGATCATGAGAGCTGCTCTCAACTATTTTCACACTTGTAACTAACATATTGATGCATAATATCTCATTTTTTCCCTCACCAGGAAAAGAAAGACACATAATAAGGCATCAGAAAACATATTATTTTGACATGGTTAAGCCAGTTATTTCAAAAGAGTAAAGTATTGGAAAGAAAATGTAATATTTGAAATGCAGTCATAGAGAAAATTGTCCCCAGATTGAGTAAATGAAAGCTGTTTGTTGTGACTCATCCTTAAATTTGTTGTCTTATGTTTCATGCTAGAAAGGAAATGCTATCAAAGTTACACTAATCTCAATTTTACACTTCCATTGCCTTCCGTCCATTCCCTTTGCAAGCACGTTTCTACTAAAATTGCACCATCAGAGATATTTGTTTTGTGGGTTACTCCAGCACAAATGAAATCCTTAGTAAATTTTATTTACCAGCAGCAAATGGGAGAGGCATGATCAGATTAATGACAGAAAGTGTTTTTGTTTGTTTGTTTGTTTTTTATAAAAATGAATAAGTGGATAATATAGTAAACAGGGCAAAGCATTAAAAAAAAAAGCAGAAATTCTTGACATAAAACATCCTATTCTATAAAACATACATTTTATTTGTCACTACTTGGTGTAGTTATAGCAGCCAAAGTTTGAGTAGGAAAAGATAACTTCTGATCTGATGTGATGACTGTCATATTGCTATGGGAAAATCGTGATTTTTTGATTTATTAAATTGAACAGTAGTATATCAACATTTATGTTAAACGTTGTGAAAAACAGCCAGTTCTTATGGTTCAATATAAAAGGAGACCTTGACACAATGACCCAGGTGCAAGTACAGGTATGGGATAGAGCTGAGTGAGGTTGACTCTATATTGTCTACTTTCAGGAATAGGACTAACTTTTCTCCAATTTAATATCTATCTTGATAATATATTATGGTGTAAGCCCTGTCAGTTGGCTTTTCTTTTGTAATGCATGTGCCTGATTTAAGCTTTAATTGCAGAGGCATCCACTTCAAAGATAACTATGTTCAGTACACACATTGCCAGCCACACAACATGGGTATGCCATGTATCCTGCATACCCAAGGATCCTCCATTCAGAGATCTTGGTTGATTTCCATAACTGACCACATGGGCCCCTGATTTTATCTCTTCCCATGTTTCAAATTCCTGCTCTTATGTCTTAAATATACCAATAAATAGTAAGCCAGCAAAACGTTAGGCCCCCAACTTGGAACTCAATAAAAGCAGAAACTTGGGCCCTTGAGTTTTCCTTCCACCTCCATCCCACACCATTCCTCACAGAGTGACCCAAGTCTTGCCTTGTAGGCTGCAGGACTAGTAAGTAATAAATCTTAGCATTTCAATGTTTTGTGATGATTGTGGCTCCAAAGTACCTTTCAATCATAATAAGAACCACAAGGGCCAGTCCAGCCACAACATTGGTTATCAATAGGTTGAGAGGACACTTCTGTCTTTAAATACAATGGTCTGATAATATGTGTGGTAATAATAAAAGGATTAACATTTGATTTTAAGTGTAACTAGTTACACTCGTCCTATACTTATTTGGGCAATTGTAGTTTCTTTGTCAGGCAAAATATGAAGATATGAGATAAGGAAATATATTCTACAGAGAAACTGTTACAAAGAAGGAAAAGCCATATATCTGTTTTCTGTCCTATTCATAGATCAGAGCTGAAATTCTCAGCTGAGGCTCACAGCCAATGAAATGAAAAATATACATCGAAAATTACAACTGAAAACTTTAGTTTTGCTTTCTAAAAATGAATCACTTTATGAGCAAAACATCACTATATGCTAATAAGTTAATCAGTTACTCCTAGAATCCATGAGGTACTGCAGTGCACATTAAAGAAATAAGAAGGAAAATAGAGAGTAATCCAGAATTAGTCAAATATGGCCTGATTGTTTAGGGTCTGTTATTCACGAAGCTCATTACAATAAGATTTCTTGAGAAGAAAATGGCATGTTCCTTCTGATTTGACTAGTCTCTTAGTCTCCTATTCTTTTGTATCATAGTTGTGTTCTCCCTTACAATTGATTAAATCTGATGTCAAATGTTAAAAATATTTATCATTAGCACACATTTTAGCATGTCATGAGATTTAAAGATAGAAGAATATACAGAGGGTGCCAGAAAAATCTATAAACATTTTAAGAAAGGAAAAAAAAACTATATTAAAATTGTAATAATATATACTGATAACAAAAGATGAATACAAGTCACATTTGACTTCTGCAATTACAAGAGATGCTCAAAGTGGTTACCATCAGCATAATTTTAATACAGATTTTTTCTTTCTTAAAATGTGTATACATTTTTTGGCACCTTCTGGGAGAGAAGAAGGCGGGGAGAGAGAGAGAAAGAGAGAGAGAGACTATTAGAGAGTTAGTTGTGAGTTAAGTAGCTTTGCTTGAGATTTATACAAAGGCTTTTTAATTAGTGCTTGGGCCATATGGATATAAACACTACCTGTTACTGAAATTAGAAATATAGCACCTATATGTAATCAATGTGAAATCAAATTAAGTGACAACATAATGCAGACATAGACAGTCAGTTACTTTTGCATTACAATATGCTTGCTGATGATTTAAAGAACAACAATCACTATGTAAAAATTACTGAGCCAGATCATGTCAAGTTTTTTAAGGAACAGATGTGCTGTTTTTATGGTTCACTCAAAAGTAGCAAGCACATCATTGTTTCTAGAGTGCATACACTGAAACAATAATAAAGATGTCAAAGTTATGTTTCATTGCTCATCTTTTTTCAGTGGATGTTGTGGAGATTTGTCATGTTCTTAGTCACACAGCAAGTTTTGAATACCTCTTATTTATGTTTAAGTAAATTCTCATACTATTACTTATTTCTCACCAAGGTATAAGTCAGAAATTTTCTTTCCTAGCCTCTCATACCACTAGACTATTTCACAGTGGTTCTATCTTCTCAATTTTAAATATAAGTCTGTCATCCAGAAAAGTGCAATGAAGGCAACAAACAGCACACATCATTCATGTCCGGCAAGAGTGACGGACAAATCACCTGAATTATTTCAGAGCCAAAATTGAAAAAGATTCCTGGCATTCAGTGCCCACATCAGTAATGTAAGATGCGGTGACTCTATCCAGCCCTGACAGTTGTAGGGTCTTCGCTGGAACATTCCCATGTTGGGATGTGTGGCCATGTACTAGTAATGTCTATGCCTGACTTGGTGACCCACACACAGATCTAAATATCTTTCAGTAAATTCCATTCATACTTCAAATTGCTAATCTCTCTCTCTCTCTCTCTCTCTCTCTCTCTCTCTCTCCTTTTCTTTAATAATTTTCATTATATCATATATTGATGGCAAACATGTTTATAGGCAATGAAACCTTAAAAAAAAAGGAAAATCTAGGTCTGATTGTATTACCAGGCAGGAAGGATCTAGTGTGAGACCCAAACCGTACTGAATTTTCATTGTAACAATAGTTATTCTTTCTCTTCTCTATCATGAGTCTGTTTCTATTTTGCTTAAATGTTCTATAGTAGTCTGTTTCTGGCAGGTGTCTTGTTGGAAATGTAGATATTTTTCAACCCTCACATATGGCCTCACTTCAATGATTCCAGTTTTATACTCAAGTCAAAACCTGTTTGTTTGAGAGTGGGTGAGGTTGGGCAAACCTGGGGTAAAATTTTCATAGCAAAATAATTTAAAGATTTTGCCAAAAGACATTATCAAAAATGTAGAGAATGCATGTGGGCATGGATTGTGACAATTTTAGGTTTTTTAAGAATGTAGCAGAATATAAAGAAAACTGTTACTGAATTTCACAGGAAAATGTGGAGACTAGTGCCACCATCAAATGTGAGAGACATGAAAGATGCACCATTTTCTATTTTCTATGCCTTTGAAAAAGACAGATTAATAATATGCACGTACATGCCAAAGATTCTGAATTCAATGCAGTATTTAAAGGGGCTGGGCAAAAAGTTCCTGGAAAAGACAAGATGGTAAACATTTTCAGCTTTACAAACCACATGATTTCTGTCATGTCTACTCAAGTTTGTCATTGCATCAAGAAGATAGCCATAGATGATGCATAAATGAATGAAAGCAATGCTGTTGCAATCTGAGGATATTTGCAGAAATCGATTGTGGGCTGTGTTTGACCTGCAGGCTGGAGTTTGCTGATCTTTGTGCTGGCTCATACATTACCAGTAATTTTAAATGTTTGTTCATGTGGTTGACTGAAATCTCTGCTCCAAAGTAAGTGAAAGGTAAATGAGTTTGAAATGGCAAAAGTTCAAAAACTTAGCTAGAGTGGACTTGATCACAGATTCATCAAAACTACCAAGCTATCTGCAAAGGCCTACTGTGTACTAGATGTGCAAATGAGAAGGGGACTTCATGTGTTGTAAAAACAGTGAAGATAGTCCAGACTTAATTTATCATCATGGTCTCCCACCCATTTATCAGATGTAAATGATTATCCAGTCCTAAATCTTCTTGAACAAATGTAAGGCTGTTATCATTAGAAAGAACCCTGTGAGAACATTCGAGGTATATGCTATAAATCTTCCTTCTAGCGTCCCTTAAAGAGATCTATGGAAAATTGTTAGAATAATTATATCAGGAGACCTGGAACTATTTAGAAAGATCAGTCATTATTTGAAAATCCCTCTAGTTAACACAAATATATGGGAACCAAGTGTGACACTGCCAATCAGTCAACCAAAGTTTACTAGGGTCCAGGCATTTAATTTCAGTATTAATCAAGTCCAACTCAAGGTGCGTCCACATGAGCCCTGAACATTGTCTGTAATTATTTCACCCCGTTCCTCAATGTAGAGCTATAATTATTGTGCTTAGCAAGTGACAGAAACCCCACATTCCCTTGCCAATTCCTAATTAAGGAGAGTCAAGTGAAAGCCTTGAGGTCTCTCTTTTCCTATCAAAATAGTAAATCAAAACTTGTACTGAATTTCTCAGGAAATTGTAGAGACTAGTGCCACCATTGTAGAGACTACATGTGATAGATGTGAAACATGCACGCTATTGGCTATTACTTTTATTTTGCCTTTGAAAAAGACAGGTTTAGATAGTTTCAATGGGTTTTCCTCAGCATATTTAACTACTCTTTGTTACATGTTAGAGGATGTGTGAATGTGTCTGAGTGTGTTTAACTTGAACAAATATAACTGGTACCTGATATACAGCTATTGATCTGGAAATTTGTTTTTTAAACATTCAAATAATTACAATCCTAAAAATAATTTTCTGCCATACAGTAAGGGAATTGATGCATCTTTTGCCACCTAATCAAATACATATATAGATTCTAAGACATTGTGCCAGTTTTGTCTGCAAGGACTAAAATATTATTTTATTTTAGGAAGTACCATGATGACCTATTACTAAGATTGTATTTTGCTAATAAGAAAATGAGAGTGAGAAGTAGTAGTTACACTATATATTTTGGTAAAATTTATGTATGGCTGAGAATGACAGATATATTACACTGTTGAGTTTCTTGGTGTACAGGCTTTAGAATGTTTTAGGATATCCTCTCCGAGTGAAAAGTAATTTATTGCTCTTTATAGCCCCTATCACTAACAAAATAAGAACAGTTCTGCTATTTGCCAAAACATTGGTTGATTTTGGGAGACAGCATGCTAAGTGAAATAAGCCAGACACAGAAGAATATAATACATGATGTGATTTATATCAGGATTCTAATATTGTCAAACTTGTAGAAGCAGAGAATAGAATGGTGGTTACCAACGGTTGGGTCGAATCGGAGAATCAGGGAGAATCAGGGAGAATCAGGGAGGTGTCGATCATTGAGTGAATGGTTTCACTTAAACAACATGAGTAAGTCCTAGAGATCTACTGTACAGCATAGCACATATAACTATACACATATAATGGTATTGTATTATATACTTAAAAATGTGTTGAGTGTAGATGTTATGTGTTATGTTGAACATTCTTATACCAAAAAAAAAAAAAAAGAGGAAACTTCTAGAGGTGATAGGTAAGTTAAGGACATTATATTTGTATATGCTGACATTTTTATAGGTATATACTTATCTTCAAACTCATCAAGATATGTACATTAAGTATGTACAACCTTTTTTACATGTCAATCATACCTCAATTTAAAAAATAAAGGTTTTTTTTGTTTTTTTTGTGTGTGTGTTTTGTTTTTTTGTCTTTTTATTGACAAACCTTTCTGGATATTGGAAACAATGAAAACCACAATGAGATGTGATGCTTTGATCTATTTCCTGAGTGACTCATAAATTTGTAACCTTTGAGTGGACCCCACGCAAAAGAAGTCAATCCAACAAACTCAAGTTGTACATCATGCAAAGAGTTCTGGTATCTTGACTCAGTGACACACAGTAAGTCTAAGAAAACTTAATGTTTCCATTGGAAATCACAATGCTGTCTATAAATGCCTTCCTGGTGCTCATAGTATAATGACCCAGGTAGACAAAAATAATATCATTTCTAACATAACAGGTATTTTACATATTTTTTCAGTTTATTCTCTTCCCTTTGAAGACTAGCATATAGGTTTCATGAAGATAGAGTTTTGTACCCATTTTCTTTTGTTTTGTTTTTATTTTTTCTCATTTGTTTATTGTTGTGTCTCTGGAATCTAGGATACATCCTGTTGCGCAGTAATAACTCACAACTTAGTTGTGCGAAATATAGTATTATAAGTTCTCTAAAGAAAATTAAAGCAGGTCAGTGATTAAGGAAAGGAAGGGTCATGTGTTCTGGGACAATGGGATTATTTCAGTATTTGTTTGGAGAAGGATTTTGTCAAAAATAATATTTAATAGGGCCCTGGATAAAGTGAGGAAATGAGTCATAAAAAATTGGGGAGAAATTGTCATAGGTAAAAGCAATACCAGTTAAAAAGTTCCCAAGGTTAAGGTGAACTTTATGTATTTGAGAGAAAGCAGAAAAGCTAAATTATGTGGTAAAGTAAAGGAAGAAGAGGATTCCAGGACACACTTTTAGAAAGACAGATTATCTGGGGTAATATAGGGCATGGTGAGAAATTTGGATTTATTGTTTGTTTGTTTTTTTACTTTTTATTTTTTTATTTATTTATTTTATTTTAAGTGTGTTGTTCCAGCACCCATGAGCTCCTAGTCAAGTTGGTACAACCTAGTTGTGGAGGGCACAGCCCACGGTGGCCCATGTGGAGAATCAAACTGGCAACCTTGTTGTTAGGAACACTGCGCTCTAAACTGAGCTAACCGGCCACCACCAGATTTATTATTAAGTAGAATAGGAAGACACTAGATTTTTAAATAAGGAAGTCATATGATCAAATTTATATTTCAAAGAACTATTTGGCTACTGTGTAGAAAATACACTTGTAAGAGTGTGTTAGTAGCAGTGGAGGATCAATTAAGACAAGATTGTTGTGGGAGATGTCGTCAAAATGGCAGCATGAGGTGAGCCTCTGTAAAGCTCCCCTGGAATTTACAACTAATCGAAAAACAATAAATCCATAAAGGACTCTCTGCACAGCAGACAGGCAAGA
Organism: Rhinolophus sinicus; assembly: GCF_036562045.2. NCBI lineage: Eukaryota > Metazoa > Chordata > Mammalia > Chiroptera > Rhinolophidae > Rhinolophus > Rhinolophus sinicus. The sequence continues at coordinate 180,763,912 of NC_133753.1, forward strand.
AGAAGAGGCCTACTACTGAATTCACCTACAGGTGGGCGAATCACTCAAGCGGGGGAGGAGGGAAGGAAGAAGTGCGGAGACGGAGCCGCGTGGGCACAGGACGCAGACCTAGCTCAGTGCTCCGAGCTTACTACATCCCGGAACTACCTCAGCTGTGGGAGAGGGAAGAACTCGGACTGCTAGGGCTCCGCTTATGGGCCACAGGGCTGAGGGGGCAGCATATAACACAGCTGAACCCAACGCTCATGGCAGAGACTTCGGAGAAAAGATTGAGGAAAGAAGGCTGAAAATGGTGGTTTAAGCTCTCACTGCCGAGCAGAGAACGGAAGCCTTAGGCACTGAGACTAGCCGCCCCCTCCTTACCCTCCCAGAGCTCGCCCTGCCCTCACCGGCTCTGTGGGGAAATGGAACAGTAGCAGTATCAGATCAAAAGAACAGAATATTTGCTGTTCTGAGAACTGTGGACCGCAGACACAGATTCGCAGCCCAACTAGTTCCGGCAAAGGGAAGGGAGCTGTGGAAGCAGGACCAGCTGTGGTGGTGGTCGCCGCCATTGCTCTGGGCCACCTCTCACAACTCACCCCGCCCATGGCCCCACCTATCTGGGCGGATCCCTGCAGGAGTAAACAGAACTGCTGGAACATACGGGCTCTGAATCTGGAGCTGGAAGAGCTTTGGAACTTCAAAAGCTCTCTGCATACCCACACGGACACTGCGTCCTGTGACCTACACGAGCTATTAACAGAGGAGAAGCCTGTCTCCCAGGGAATCCCCCCATTGTGTGAAAAGCTAGAATAGTGCAGAGAAAACATAGCACTACCATGTGAGAGAAAAAGAAAAAAGGCTACAGTCGGAGAAAAAATAAAACATTCTACCAACAAGTACTGGAAAACAAAAGAAAGACCTCTTCCTATCAACCTGTTGCAGAAGCCTCTCCTATAGATGTCTAGGAAGAGAAATAGTAAATCAGTAATTGCCATGAATAACCAAGGCATCAAGGCAGCTCAGAAAGAAAGTGAAAATTCTCCAGAAAAGGAACTTAAAGATATGGAAATATGTGACTTAAATGGCAGAGAATTCAAGATTGCAGTTCTGAAAAAACTCAATGAGACGCAAGGGAACAGAAAGGCAGTTTAATGAACTCAGAAACACAATCAAATAACAGCATGAGCATTTTACAAAACAGATTGAAATTTTAAAAAAGAACCAAATAGAATTTCTGGAGATTAAGAACTCAACAGAAGAAATTAAGAATGAAATAACCAGCTTAGATAGTAGAGTTGACTAGATGGAGGAAAGAATCAGTGACATTGAAGATAGAAACGTGGAAATTACACAGATGGAAGAAGAAAGAGACTTGAGAAATAAAAGAAATGAAAGAATTCTACAAGAACTTTCTGACTCCATCAGAAAGAGCAATATAAGAATAATGGGCATACCAGAAGGAGAAGAAAGAGAGAAGGGAACAGAGAATATATTCAAACAAATTGTCGATGAGAACTTCCCAAACTTGTGGACAGAACTGGATCCTCGAATACAAGAAACGAACAGAACACCTAATTACCTCAATCCAAGCAGGCCTTCTCCAAGGCACATTGTATTGAAGCTGTCTAAAATCAATGACAAAGAAAGAATCCTCAAGGCAGCCAGGGAAAAGAAGATGGTAATCTACAAAGGAAAACCCATTAGATGATCATGAGATTTTTCAGCAGAAACTCTACAAGCCAGGAGGGAGTGGAACCAAATATTCAAACTATTGAAAGAGAGAAATTATGAGCGAAGAATAATATATCCAGCAAAGATATCCTTTATATTTGAAGGAGGAATAAAGACCTTTCCAGACATATAGAAGATGAGGGAATTTTTTTAATATATGACCTGCACTACAAGAAATACTAAAGGAAGCTATTCGACCACCATCAACAGGGACAATTTGTGGCAACCAAAACATAAAATGGGGGAGAGTAAAGACCTGAAGCAGAATATGGAAATGGAGAAAGTAAGTGTGCTGAAGAAAATGGAATACTCTAAACATCAAACTTTCTTTTACATAAACTTAAGGGTAACCACTCAAAAAAAATCCAGAACTGAAATATATACGTAATAAAAGAAGAAACAGAGGGAAACATCATAGAATACCACCACACAGAAATAAAGGACAACAACAAAAAGGCAAAGAAACAATGGAGACACAGCCTTACCAGAAAACTACAGATAGAATGACAGGAAATCCTCACATATCAATAATCACCCTAAATGCAAATGGACTGAACTCACCAATAAAAAGGCACAGAGGAGCAGATTGGATCAAAAAACAAAACCCAACCATATGCTGTCTCCAAGAGACACATCTCAGCTACATGGACAAGCATAGACTCAAAGTGAAAGGGTGGAAATTGACACTCCAAGCAAACGGTATCAAGAGAAAATCAGGTGTAGCCATAATGATATCAGATGAAACAGACTTCAGGGTAAAAAATAACAAGAGACAAAGATGGACATTTCATAATTGTAAAAGGGACTATACAACAAGAAGATATAACAGTCATCAATATTTATGCCCCCAATCAGGGAGCACTGAAATATACCAAGCAACTACTGACAGAACTAAAGGGAGAAATTGACCAAAACACAATTATACTAGGGGACTTAAATACATCATTGACAGCTATGGGTAGATCATCCAAACAGAAAATAAATAACGAAATAGCAGCCCTAAATGACACATTAGATGAAATGGACATAATTGACATATACAGAGCACTTCATCCTAAAACATCAGACTATACATTCTTTTCTAGTGTACATGGAACGTTCTCAAGGATAGACCATATATTGGGACATAAAATCAGCCTCAGCAAATTTAAGAAGATTGAAATCATACCAAGCATGTTCTCTGATCACAAGGCTTTGAAATTGGATATCAACTGCAAAAAGAAAGCAGGAAAAAACACAAATACATGGAGATTAAACAACATACTTTTAAACAACGACTGGGTCAAAGAAGAAATTAGAGGAGAGATCAAAAGACACATAGAAACAAATGAAAATGAAAATACATCCTACCAAAATTTTTGGGATGCAGCGAAAGCAGTTTTAAGAGGGAAATTTATATCATTACAGGCCTATCTCAAGAAACAAGAAAACTCCCAAATAAATAACCTCATGTTACACCTTAAAGAACTAGAAAAAGAAGAACAAGTGAAACCCAAGGTCAGCAGAAGAAAGGAAATAGCAAAAATCAGACCAGAACTAAATGAAATAGAGAACAAAAAGACAATAGAAAAAAATAATGTGTCAAAGAGCTGGTTCTTTGAAAAGATTAACAAAATTGACAAAACCTTGGCTAGACTCACTAAGATAAAAAGAGAGAAGACACTAATTAACAAAATCAGAAATGAAAACGGGGAAGTTATCACGGACACCACAGAAATGCAAAGGATCATCCAAGAATACTATGAAGGACTAATGGCACCAAATTCAGCAACCTAGAAGAAATGGACTAGTTCTTAGAAACATATAGCCTTCCAAGGTTGAACCATGAAGAACTGGAAAAGCTAAACAGACCAATCACCAGTAACGAAATTGAATCAGTTATCCAAAACCTTCCCAAAAGCAAAAGTCCGGGACCAGATGGCTTCACTAGTGAATTCTACCAAACCTTCAAAGAGGCTCTAACACCTTTCCTCTTCAAACTCTTCCAAAGATTTGAAGAAGAGGTAATACTCTGTAACTCATTTTATGAGGCCAACATTACCCTGATACCAAAACCTGGTAAGGACAACACAAAAACAGAAAACTACAGACCAATATCTCTGATGAATATAGATGCAAAAATCCTAAACAAAATTCTAGCAAATCAAATACAACAATGCATTAAAAAGATTATTCATCACGACCAAGTGGGGTTCATCCCCAGGGTACAAGGATGGTTCAACATCTGCAAATCCATCAATGTGATACATCACATAAACAAAATAAAGGACAAAAATCATATGATTATATCAATTGATGCAGAAAAAGCATTTGACAAGATACAACATCCATTTATGATTAAAACACTTAATAAAATAGGTATAGAAGGAAAATACCTTAACATAATAAAGGCCATATATGACAAGCCCTCAGCTAATCTCATAATTAATGGTGAAAAACTGAAGCCCTTTGCTCTACGTTCAGGAACACGACAGGGCTGTCCCCTATCACCTCTGCTTTTCAACATAGTGTTGAAAGTCCTTGCCAGAGCAATCAGGCAAGAGAAAGAAATAAAAGGCATCCAAATTGGGAATGAAGAAGTTAAATTATCACTCTTTGCAGATGACATGATGCTATATATAGAAAACCCTAAAGACTCCACCAAAAAGCTATTAGAAACAATCAACGAATACAGTAAAGTTGCTGGCTACACAATCAACATACAAAAGTCCATTGCATTCCTATATACTAACAATTAAATCTCAGAAAAAGAAATACAAAAAACAATTCCTTTTGCAATTGCAGCAAAAAGAATAAAATACTTAGGAATAAACTTAACCAAGAATGTGAAGGTCCTATGTGCTGAAAACTATAAGACATTTTTGAAAGAAATTGAAGAAGACACAAAGAAATGGAAAGACATTCCGTGCTCATTGATTGGAAGAATCAACATAGTTAAAATGGCCATATTACCCAAAGCAATATATAGATTCAATGCAATCCCCATTAAAATCCCAATGGCATTTTTTAAAGAAATAGAACACAAAATCTTCAGATTTGTCTAGAACCACAAAAGACCCCGAATAGCCAAAGCAATCTTAAGAAAAAAGAACAATGCTGGAGGTATCACACTTCCTGACTTTATCTTGTACTACAGGGCTACAATAATCAAAACAGCATGGTATTGGCAGAAAAACAGACACGTAGACCAATGGAATAGAATTGAGAACCCAGAAATAAAACCACATATATATGGACAGATAATTTTTGACAAAGAAGCTAAAAACATACAATGGAGGAAAGACAGCCTCTTCAATAAGTGGTGCTGGGAGAATTGGATAGCCACGTGCAAAAGAATGAAACTGGACTGCTATCTGTCACCATGTACCAACATTAATTCAAAATGGATCAAAGACTTAAGCATAAGACCTGAAACAATATATTGCGTAGAAGAAAACATAGGTACTAAACTTATGGACCTTGGGGTCAAAGAGCATTTTATGAATTTGACTCCAAAGGCAAAGGAAGTAAAAGCCAAAATAAATGAATGAGACTATATGAAACTTAAAAGCTTCTGCACAGCAAAAGAAACCATTGACAAAATAAAGAGGCAACCAACTGAATGGGAGAAGAGTTTTGCAAACAGTCCCTCTGATAAGGGGCTAATATCCAAAATATACAAGGAACTCATGCAACTCAACAACAACAAAAAACAAACAACCCAATTGAAAAATGGGCAGAGGACCTGAAGAGATGTTTCTCCAAAGAGGACATACAAATGGCAACTAGACATATGAAAAAATGCTCAACATCACTAATCATCAAAGAAATGCAAATAAAAACCACAATGAGATATCTCCTCACCCCAGTCAGAATGGCTTTCATCAACAAGACAAATAGTAACAAGTGTTGTAGAGTCTGTGGAGAAAAAGGAACCCTCATACACTGTTGGTGGGAATGCAGACTGGTGCAGCCATTATGGAAGGCAGTGTGGAGGTTCCTCAAAAAATTACGAATAGAATTACCATATGACCCAGCAATCCCTCTCCTGGGTATCTACAAAAAATATGAAAACATTTATACATAAAGACATGTGTGTTCCAATGTTCATTGCAGCTTTGTTTACGGTGGCCATGACATGGAAGCAACCAAAATGTCCTTCGATAGATGAATGGATAAAGAAGTTGTTGTATATATACACAATGGAATACTGTTCAGCAGTAAGAAAAGATGAAATAGGACCATTTGTGACGACATGGATAGATCTTGAGAGTATAATGCTAAGCAAAATAAGTCAGACAGAAAAAACAGAGAACCATATGATTTCTCTGATATGTGGTATATGAACCAAAAACAACAAAAGAACAAGACAAACAAATGAGAAACAAAAACTCATAGACACAGACAATAGTTTAGTGGTTATCAGAGGGGTGGGGGGTGGGAGATGAGGGTAAGGGGGATCAAATATATGGTGATGGAAGGAGAACTGACTCTGGGTGATGAACACACAATGGGATTTATAGATGATGTAATACAGAATTGTACACCTGAAATCTATGTAATTTTACTAACAATTGTCACCCCAGTAAATTAAAAAAAAAAAGATTGTTGTAACACAATGAAGAGTTGATGATGGCTTAATTTAGACTGGTAGCAGTGATGAGACTGTGCTATGGTGGTAGTCATAATCCCAGTGGTAGTAGTATCAGATAGTGCAGTTGTGGATATATTCATAATTGTAGTGGCAGTAGTGATGGTGGCGGACTAGGTAATAGCAGTTGTAATAATATAAGTAATAGTGGTTTTCTCTACTTCCTCCTCTGTGACATGGGGTTATGTACCTCTTAGAGTGGCTCTAAGGATTAAAGTAGCTAAAACATTAAAAGTAGCTAAAACAATATAAAAAGTTAGAAATGTACTGAAAAAAGTGAGCACATAGTAAAAGCTGATTGTTATTTTGTTTCCCTAGGCACTAAACTAACTTACTGTTCTACTTTCTATGTCTGTGTGGCATGCCCACTCATAGCAAGTGAAATTCTCTTCTTTAGTAACACTAGATCATATGTCTTCCTTTGAACATGCTTTATATTCTTTTCTGATCGCACTTTAAATGAGTAATTCACCTTGCTGAGACATTCTAGTTCCTCATGTTCAGTTCTCTGATTAATATGTCTTTCAAAGTACATTAAATTTTTTATTACTTTGGAATCTTTCTCTGTCCTTCAAAAAAAAAAAAAAAGGATATTTTCTTATAAATAAGCACCTGCACAGTATACTTTTTCAACCACTTAGCCTTTTATCATTCATTTAAGAAAATAAATAACCTAAAATATATTGAAAAATGCATCAAGAGAAGCATGCACAATACAATACAGGACACTTATAATGTCTATATTTGCATAAGTAAATCTTATAATTTTGTGATCATAGAAAATAATGTATAGCTGTATCCTTTAATGTGGTAAACTAAAAGTCAAATGAGTATTACTATGCCATTTTAATACTGTTTCAAGCAAACAAACAGACACAAATATTTTAATTTTTTTGCTTAGGGATTTCCAAAATGCTTACAATATTTAATGCACAATGATTTCTACTCCTCATAGTTTATTGGTTGAACAAAAGAAATAAAAAAATAAAAGGGAAAATAGAATAAAGGCACCAAACTTTTATAGAATTTAAAGTGTTTCCATTATTTTAGTTATGGGGAAATAATTACATGTATAATTGTTACATGTGTAATATGCCTTTGTTAGGATGAATAAGACTTTACTATTTGTGTGTTTTATTGTCAAGAGCAAATGTGCAATATAAATATTCTCCTTATTGAAAAATAACATCAGATTCCTTCATTTTGACAGGTAGAGCATTCTGAAATAAATAGACAAAGTAGATGTGTAAATCAGATTCATTTCAAGTATATTTAAAGTTGCAACAATTAATCAATAATGAGGTAATGGAATTTTAGATAAGTTGTGGGGCTGATGTGGATTTTGTCATGTTAATATCAGTATGTGTAACTGGAAACATCTGCAATCTGCATCTGCGCATTTTTCTGTATGGTAATGTGGACTTTCATATATCTATATAATAACACAGTAAATTTCGTTACTCAAAAGATCTTATCCACAGACAAGTGAATGCTCTAAGACAGTGAGTGATTGGTGAGCCTTAGTTAATCTCCGTAATATGATTTATAATTCTGTCTAGCATCGTTACACATAATACCTCTAGGAATGTAACATGGAAGAAATATAGTAATATTTCATTTTAACATTTTGGTACATTCCTGATTTGATGTGGAGGTTTTTGAAGTATGAGTCCCCCTTAAAAAAAATATGTGCTATCAAGTATATTGTAACCCTAGAGTAATGAACTAGTTTCTCACAGAAAATGTCAAGGTATGAGGAAGAATTATAGCATCATTTTAAGGAAAAGACTTGAGGTTATAGAACTTAAATTCAAACCTTGCTTTAGCAATCTAACAAGATCTTGACCTTGTGCAAATTACATGGTTTCAGACTCAGTATCCTCAATCAAAAAAGGTGATGTAAGATTCTATGGAGAAAATATATGTAATGTGCTTAGTTTAGAAAACACATAGTAAATAAGAGAATAAAGCCACTGACATTAGTGAAATACCCCAAAATAAAGGTTTACTTCATACTGAGTGAATTTTATGAGTTTTATCTTGGGAAAAAATGCCAAAAAAAAAAAAGAACCTATATATTATTGTGGAATGTTATAATCTAAATATGAGGTGTGATCAAACAATATGGTGAATGTCTAAATGAAAAAAAAAATGCTACAGTAAAAGACACATTGCCATTAGTCCCCCTCAAAATACTCCCCCTCACTTCAAGCACACTTATCCCATCGTTCTTGCCACTTTCTGAGGCAGTTCTGAAAGTCATCTTTCGTGAGTGTCTTTAGTTGTGCTATCATAGCTGCCTCAATGTCCTGAAATAATTAAAAACATTTATCTTTCATGGTCATTTTGACTTTGGGGAAGATCCAGAAGTTGCACAGTGCCAGATTTGGTGGATAAGGTGGATGAGGACAAACCGTAATGTTTTTATTTGACAGAAATTGCCAGACCAGAAACAATGTGTGACACGGAGCCTTTCTGTTGTGATCATAAAATATGGTGAATGTTGCTGATGAGTGTCATCCAACAGAAAGGCAGGAGTCTTCAATACGGGAAGCGGCACATTGAACCTTAGTACCAGTGTGTGACGAGTTTCAGCTTGTTTTGGTGCAGTTGGGTGTGACCTACAGTTGAGAAAAGGTGTGTTTTAAAGTGTGCCATAAATCACTTTCCATCATGACCATGCTCTATGTCACACATGGCTTCTGGTATGACAATTCCTGTCAAATAAAAACATAAGGTGTGTCCTCATCCACCTTATTCATCTGATCTGGCACCATGAGATTTCTGGCTCTTCCCAAAGTCAAAATGATTCAGGACATCGGAGGCAGCCAGTACAGCACAACTAGACACTCACGAAACAGGACTTCCAGAACTGCTTCAAAAATTGGCAAGAACGATGGGATAAGTGTGTTCAAAGCGACAGGGGGTTATTTTGAGGTTGTTTTATGGCAATGTGCCTTTTACTGTTTTTCATTTTTTATTTTTTATTTTATTTAATCATTCACTGTATGGTTTGATCACACCTCATAATATGAAAACAAACTCCAGCTGTTAGAGTAGTGGTAGGACTTCTATTACTGGCCACAAACTGTACCACTTCCAGAAATTTATTGTGGTGTTTCTCAAATCTTGTCACAGAACAAAATAGTTCTTGCTTGTTATCCAGGAACTGTTTTAAGTTTATTGCACTTGACAGAGATCACTTAATTGAGAAGTGCAAGCAAACTATCTTCTCTGCACTAAAATGCCTCTCCACCTGTCAGGTTGTCTAAATATCACTTTTAGAATTGTGAAATTCTATCAATATTTTATAATAATCTATTAAACTATAAATACCCTTAGAGTGAATAAAATCTAAATGGTTTTCCATTTAACAGGAATTAGTTTACCATATATTTTTTGAATAATTATAGTGAGATTAAACACTTAGAGAATGAAGCATAAAATAGGCAAGGGTATTAAAGACACACTGCCTATTTGAAATTTTACTAGATCCTGACTCTGATCCTTGTATATGTTGTCCTCAATAGAGTCTTTGTTTATATACATTTTGGCATGGTTACTGTCATTCTCTCTACAGAAGAGTGTGTGTGTGGGGGGGAATTATGCAATGTCTTATAATTGCCTGAGAAAATAATCCCACCTGCAACCATTTAGCCAACTAGCTGAATAAGTGTATGCACCAACATGTAAGTTACAATTGCTATAGGCCAATCAATTTGTAAAGACTGCATTCATATAGACAGATTGATCAATAGATCTCATATTTAAAGCTATATCCATATTTCTATCATCTGTCTATCTATCTATCTATCTATCTATCTATCTATCTATCTATCATCGATCTAATTACCTATTGATCTGTTTTTCTCTCTATTGAACTGTCTATCTAATCTATCATCTAGCGATCTATGTATACATAGCAGCAGATAATACACTCTATGTCAGGTGGGTAAACAAAAATTATCTTTTGTTACTACTTTTATCTATTGTTCCCTGTGTTTGTACCTATTTTTCAGTTGAAGATACTAAAGATATTTTATCCCTAGAATAAAAGTCCCTAGAAAAATGGGTAGAACAAAATTTCTATTTAGACATTTTTGACTCCATATGTATAACCCCAATATCTGCATTATATGAAGGAAAAACATTTCCTAGGAAGTAAAATAATCTGCTCTTTATTATAAGAATATTTTACAAGTCAGCTTGTACGGTAAAGAGGAGCCTTTCAGATTTTCACCGAGCATTTCTATTAAAAAATAAAGAATAAGTTATCAGTAAATTAAAATGAAATATTAAGGAATGGTTTTACCCTGAAAGGACGCACACAGATAGTAATGAGTGAAATAAATTCAAAAGTGTCTCTTCTTTGGTCTTTGTTTATTTATTTATTTATTTTTTATGTATTGTACCACAGAAATAAGGAAGTAGCTCTCTACTGAAGTAACTACATTTTGGAATAGAAAATATGTAGATGAAATGAATTTTTTTTACACCTCTTCTATGCCTAAGTCATTTTTATAACAGGTCTTTTTTTTTTTTTTTTTTACAATTTTTATTCACATCTGGTTTCTATTAAACTATATTATTCCAACTTTTTTCCTTCAGCTGTCTATACTATAAAACACTACTTTGTAAGTGTAAGTGTCTTATCTTTAAAATTGGGAATATTTTAAATAAATTCATAAAAATAAAATCCTATTAAAAGATTCTATTAAGATTATACAATAAATAAAATATTATACCAATGGCTCATTTCATAATCTGATTTAAATTTAATACAATAAATAGTATTTTGAGTTTGTAAAATACCTGAGCTTAATCATGCTAAATTATCACATGCATATTATCACTGAAAGGAAACCTCTGTTTATGCATATTGTAAGTAGAAAAATATGTATTTTTATATAAAATAATAACCTATTCAAATCTGTTTTTAGTATTGATAATATAATTTATGAACATGGATTTCTCAGTATTAGCATGTTCTCTCTCTAATGATAAATAAATTAGCAGTTTTTGATACTTCCTTCCAAATTTTGTGTGTGAGTATTTATATGTGTTTTACCTAGAAAGGTCTACTATTACATTTGATAGCTAAAAAAGGCCTCAAGAGATATCAGGCCCTAATCCCTGGAACACGTAATTTACCTTCTTTGGAGAAAGACTCTTTGCAGATGTTATTAAATTAAGCATCTTCTAATGGGAAAATTAGCATGGATTATCCAAGGATGTCCTAAGTGCATTCATATGTGTCTTTATAAGAGAGGCAGAAGGACGTTTAACACATGGAGGGAAGAAGAAACTGTAAGATGAACAGAGGAAGATTTGAAGATGCTAGGTTTTGAAATTGTAGTGATACAGCCACAATTCCACAAGCTAAGGAATGCCAACACCTACTAGAAGCTCGAAACAGCAGGAATGGAGCATTTGGAGGAAACATGTACTGATACCTTGATTTTGCCCTAGTGATTTGTATGACAGCGAATTGTATGACACATTGTATGTCAGGCCTCCAGAATTACACAGAATTAATTTCTGTTATTTTAAGCCTCCAAACTTGTGACAATTTGTTATAGTAGTCTCACGATGCTACTACACTATTGATAGTTCTAAAATTTGCTATAGATATAAATATTTTATGGGCATATTTTATTTGATGCTATAGAGATCTGACTCATTCTTATTGAGATCTGTATGATATAAAAAGTATTTTGGTGGTCACTTTTCAATACCTTTTTATTGAGTTTCATTGATAATTTTGTTGATAGTTTCTTTTTTTAATTAAAATTTATTGGGGTGACAATGAATAGTAAAATTACATAGGTTTCAAGTGCACAATTCTGTAATATAACATCTGCATATCATGTATGTTTACCACCCAGAGTCATTTCTCCTTCCTTCACCGTATATTTGAACCCCTTTACCCTCTTCTACTATCCACCCTCCCCCATTAGTCTCTGGTAACCACTGAAATATTATCTGTGTCTATGATTTTCTGTTTCTTGATTTATTTGTCTTGTTCCTTTGTTGCTTTCACTTTCTATCCCACATATCAGTGAAATCATATGGTTTTCTACATTTTTTGTCTGGCTTCTTTTGCTTAGCGTAATAATCTCAAGATCCATCCATGTTGTTGCAACTGGTACTATTTCATCTTTTCTGAATGCAGAGTAGTGTTCCATTGTGTATATATACCACATCATCTTTACCAAATCATCTATTGAAGAACACTTTGGCTGTTTCCATGTCTTGGCCACAGTAAACAAAGCTGCAATGAACATCAGACCACATACATCTTTACAGATAAATGTTTTCAGACTTTTTGGGTAGCTACCAAGGAGAGGGATTACTGGGTCATATGGAAATTCTATTATTAATTTTTTTCAGGAACCTCCACACTGCCTTCCATAGTGGTCACACCCATCTGCATTCCCACCAACAGTGTATGAAGGTTTCTTTTTGTCCACAGCCTCTCCAACACTTGTTATTATTTGTCTTGCTGATGATATCCATTCTAACCAGTGTGAGGTGATATCTCATTGTGGTTTTCATTTCCATTTCTCTGATGATTAGTGATTTTGAGCATCTTTTCATATGTTTGTTTGCCATCTGTATGTCTCCTTTGGAAAAAAATATCTATTAAGGTCCTCTGCCCATGTTTTAATTGGACTGTTTGATTTTTGGTGTTGAGTTTATGAGTTCCTGATATATTTTGGATATTAGCCCCTTTATCGGAGGCATTGCTTGCAAATATCTTCTCTTATTCGGTTGGTTGCCTCTTTATTTTGTCGACAGTTTCACTTGCTGTGCAGAGGTTTTCTAGTTTGATATAGTCTCATTCATTTATTTTAGTTCTTACTTCCTTGCCTTTGAGGTCAAATTCATAAAATCCTCTTTGAACACAAAGTCCATAAGTTTAGTATTTATGTTTTTTTGTTTGTTTGTTTTGCTTTTGTTTTCTTTTTCAATTTATTGTTTCAGGTCTTACATTTAGGTTTTTGATCCATTTTGAGTTAATTTTGATACACAGTGACAGAGAGTAGTCTAGTAGCATTCTTTTGCAGGTACCTTTCCAATTCTCCCAGCAACATTTGTTGAAGGGGCTGTTTTTTCTCCATTGTATGTTTTTAGCTTCTTTGTCAAAAATTACCTGTCCATATTTATGTGGTTTTATTTCTGGGTTCTCAATTCTATTCCATTGGTCTATGTGTCTGTTTTTCTGCCAATACCATGCTGTTTGGATTATTGTTGCCCTGTAGTACAAGCTAAAGTCAGGGAGTGTGATACCTCCAGCATTGTTCTTTTTTCTTAGGGTTTTTTGGCTATTCGGGGTCTTTTGTGGTTCCATACAAATCTGATAATTTTTTGTTCTATTTCTTTTAAAAAAATGCTATTGTTTTTTAATGGGGATTGCATTAAATCTGTATATTGCTTTATAATCTACAGGTTGCATTAAATCTGTATATTACATCTGTAATATAGCTATTTTAACTATATTGATTCTTCCAATCCATGAACACGGAATGTCTTTCCATTTCTTTGTGCCTTCTTCAATGTCTTTCAAAAATGTCTTATAGTTTTCAGTATATAGGTCCTTCACATCCTTGGTTAAGTTTATTCCTAAGTATATTATTCTTTTTGTTGCAATTGCAAAAGGATTTCTTTAAATTTCTTTTCTGAGATTTCATTGTTGGTATATAGGAATGCAATGGATCTTTTTTATGTAGATTTTGTAGCTGGCAACTTTACTATATTTGTTTATTGTTTCTAATAGATTTTTGGTGTAGTCTTTGTGGTTTTCTATATAAAGAACCATGTCATCTGCAAAAAGTGACAATTTAACTTCTTCATTCCCAGTTCAGATGCCTTTCATTTCTTTCATCTCAGCTACAAGAACAAACAGACTAAAGTGAAAGGGTGGAAATTGTTACTCCAGGCAAATGGTATTCAGAGAAAATCAGGTGTAGTCATACTAATATCAGATGAAATGGACTTCAGGATAAAAAAGATAACAAAAGACAAAGGTGAACATTTCATAATGATAAAGGGGTAAATATAACAAAAATATATAACACTTATCAATATTTATGCCCCCAATGAGGGAGCACCAAAATATACAAAGCAACTGCTAACAGAACTAAAAGGAGAAATTGACCACAACACAATTTTAATAGGGGACCTAAATACATCATTGACAGCTATGGATGGATAATCCAAACAGAAAATAAATAAGGAAATATCAACCCTAAATTGCACATTAGATGAAATGGATATAATTGATATTTATAGAGCACTTTATCCTAGAACATCAGACTATACATTCTTTTCTGGTGTACATGGAACATTCTCAAGGACAGACCACATATTCAGACATAAAACTAGCCTAAGCAAATTTAAAAAGGTTGAAATCATACCAACCATATTCTCTGACCACAAGGCTTTGAAATTAGATATCAACTGCAAAATAAAAGCAGGAAAAACCACCAATATGTGGAGATTAAACGACATGCTTTTAAATAATGACTAGGTCATAGAAGAAATAAGAGGAGAGATCAAAAGATTCATAGAAACACTGTTGGTGGGAATGCAGATTGGTGCAGCACCTATGCAAGGCAGAGAGGAGGTTCCTCAAAAAATTAAGAATATAATTACCGTATGACCCAGCAATTGCTCTCTTGAGTATCTACGCAAAAAATCTGAAAACATCTATCTGTAAAGATATATGTGCTCTGATGTTCATTGCAGCTTTATTTACTGTGGCCAAGACATGGAAACAACCAGAGTACTTCCATAGATTATTGGATAACTGGATTACTGGAATACTATTCTGCCATAAAAAAGGATGAAATGATGCCATTTGCCACAAACATGGATCTTGATATTATGCTCAGGAAAGTAAGTAAGACAAATAAAGTCGAGAACCATATGATTGTACTGATATTACAGAAAACTGAAAACAACAAAGGAACAAGGCAAACAAATGAAGAAACAAAAACTCATAAATACAGACAATAGTTTAGTGGTTAGCAGAGGGAAAGGGGGAGGGGTGTGGTAGATGAGGGCAAAAGGGATCAAATATATGGTGATGGAAGGAGAACTGACTCTGGGTGGTGAACAAACAATGTGATATATAGACAATGTGTTACAGAATTGTACACCTGAATCCTATGAAACTTTACTAACAATTGTCATCCCAATAAACTTTAAGAAAAAAAGATACATAGAAACAGATGAGAATGAAAATACATCTTATCAAAATTATTGGGATGTAGCAAAAGCAGTAATAAGAGGGAAATTTATACCATTACAGGCCTATTTCAAAAAAGAAGAGAAGTCCCAGATAAACAACCTCACATTTATCTAAATAGACCAATCAATAGTAAATAAGTTGAATTAGTCAACCAACACCCTCCCAAGAGCAAAAGTCTAGGACAAGATGGCTTCACTAGTGAATTCTACCAAACATTCAAAGAGGCTCTAACACCTTTCCTCTTCAAACTCTTCCAAAAATTTGAAGAAGAGGTAATACTCTAACTCATTTTATGAGGCCAACATTACCCTGATACCAACACCTGGTAAGGATAACACAAAAAAAAATGAAACTGTAGACCAATATCTCTGATGAGTAGAGATTCAAAAGTCCTAAAACAAATTCTAGCAAATTGAATACAACAAAGCATTAAAAAGATTATACATCATGATTAAGTGGGGTTTATCACAGGGGCACAAGGATGGTTAAGCATATGCAAATTGATCAGTGTGATAAACCACATAAACAAAATAAAATACAAAAATTATATGATTATACCTATAGGTGCAGAAAAAGCATTTGACAAGATACTACATCCATTTATGATTAAAACACTAAATAAACTGGGTATAGAAAGAAAATACCTTAACATAATAAATGCCATATATGATAAACCCTCAACTAATATAATTAAAGGTAAAAACCTGAAGCCCTTCACTCTATGTTCAGGAGCAAGACAGGGTTGTCCCCTATAACTCTGCTTTTCAACATAGTATCAGAAGTCCTAGCCAGAACAATCAGGCAAGAGAAATAGATATCTTTTAAACATAAAATGACTTGACATATAAGCCTTCTTTCAATTTGATCACTCTGTCACTGGCTGACTAAAACTGTGGTAGAAATCTACTTTCCTACAGAAATATCTATTTCTTCATACAGTAAAAAAAAAAAGGCATAGTTTTCAGAATTTAGAAATAATTACCTCATTTTATTATAATCTGTATTTTGAAGTTAATACAAAGATCAGACAATTAAGTTTGCAAACTCATTCTAGAAAAAGTGCTACATATCTCATTGCTGAATATCACTCCCGTCACTTTCAAAGTACTCCCCTTGGGAAGCTATGCACCAATGCCAGCACATAGTCCACCCTTCAAAGCAATTTTGGAACTCTTTTTCTGGAATGACCATCAAAGTGGTTGTTGTATTACCCTTGATGTCCTGAATGCCATTAAAATGTCTTCCTTTCACTATTTCCTTTTTCTTCAGGTAAAGAAAGAAGTCATTGGGGGCCAGATCAGGTGAATAGGGAGGGTGTTCCAATACAGGTATTTGTTTACTAGCTAAAAAATCCCTCACAGAGAGTGCCCTGTGAGCTGATGCATTGTTGTGATGCTAGAGCCATGAATTGTTGGCTAAAAAATTCAGGTCATTGTTGTCTTTTTCTCATAGCCTTTTCAGCACTTCCAAATAGTAAACTTGGTTAACTGTTCATCCAGTTGGTACAAATTCATAACAGATAATCAATCCCTCTGATATAAAAAAAATGTTAGCAACATCATTGTAACAGTTCACAAACTTAATTGTTAGACTGCATATAAGCTTTTTAATTATATATTAACAATTTTTATAAACTTGTCAAAATAAACATCATCAATGATAAGAATAAATAATAAAACTTTCCTCTTGTTAGTGAAATACTATTGTAAATCATATTTACTAAGATATAATTAAAATAAAATATTTACCTCATTATTTTACAAAATTATATGTTTTAACTGATACATACAGTCCTTAAACCCCATAACAATCATAATATAGATCATTTCTATTACACCCCAAATGCTGTCTTACCTTTTTCTAGTCAATAATCGTCTCTCCCAATATAAGTCTTTTCTTAAGTATTAATATTTTGAAACACAGACTTACATTAATTGTATATATGTATAAACTTTATATATATACGTATATGTATATATACGTATATATATAAAGTTTATATGTATATGTATACATATGTATATGCATATGTGTATATATATGTATATATATGCATATATATAAAGTTTATAAAGATATATGCAAATCAAATCAGGTATTTAAATTAAAACAAATCTGACTGTTATGCTTTAAGAGAATTAAAATTGAAAACACAAATTACCGCTTTGTACTTCAAAAACAACTGAAAAATATTCTTAGATTTTTGTCCTGTGATTGGAAGGAAATTAAGGAGAAACAGAACTCACCAATCTGTTTTCTTCATAATTCCAAAAATACATAAGGTATAACTAAAAAATTTTATCTGAGACTGTGTTTCACATTGAGATATTAGGGATTTTCTAGTCTTTATTTATGTAATGTCCATAGCACATATACACATGTAATTATATATATATATATGTATATATACATACATATATACATATATATGTGTGTGTAAATATATGTATATATACATATATACATATATATATGTGTGTGTGTATATATATATATATATGAACAGGGACAATTGCAATAAAATATTGATAACAACAGAGGAAAGTTCCCTAGTAATTCTCAAAGCTAAAACCTAATAAGATCAACAAGTAATTGACACAGTTTTTCCATCCCAAGTGTCTTAATTTCCAATGCCTTTTTTAGGAAATTGCTGTGTTTCCTTAATATCTCTTGTTCTTTTCTTGGAAAAGATGTTAAGTTTTTAGGTAGTCTCAAAATTAAGTAATTGTACTCTTTGCTATTGTTTTTACCAAGTACACTCTAAGAAAATACCTTGACAGATTGAAATACACAGATACTAAATTTTAACAAGAAATGTGTCTATCTGTTTATTTTTTAAATATTATGTAAACTTATTTACATTGTATGTATACGTGTGTGTGCATGTATGTATAGTTATGCAGGATATAGATACATAGGTATATATATAGATTTATAAAACATAAATGTTCATTTCTGTTAAAAGAATATTAAATACCTACCTAACAGCTAAATGTATTATTTAACTGCAGACATATTAAAAACTCCTGTTTTTCTTTAAATTTCCATATACTTTCCCATCAAGCCTATAAAATTTAATTACAAAATTTAAAAGTTTTATTAGCACTAAAAGCTTCTGTCTCCCCTGTACATTAAACTTGTTTTTTTGTCTTTTTTTCCCAAAGTATACTTAAGTGTTGAATCTACATATAAATCAATTTAGAAATACATCATTTTGCTGTCTGAGGGAAGATAAAAATTCTTAATTGCAGTATATTTGGAAACCCTTGGCTTTAGATCTGTATATGAGTAAGTTTTAATAAGTCCTCAATTTTAAGCCATCTACTAAACATTAATTGTGTAGTATATTAGTCCATGAGGATCTGCTCATTTTATAACAGTAATTAATTTTGAGTAATATCCCTTAACCCATTCTAAACAGAGGAAACAAATGAAATGATTAAGGAAGAGACTTGAGAAAGTTGAGACTGAGGACTTCTCTGGACATAGGCCTTATGAAAGTCATAAGAAAGTGGGACATTTAAACACTAGAGCTGGCATGGAGAATAGTACAAAAGAGGAGAAAATAAAAAAAGAATGGCATTACTTGTATAGCAATTTGAAACATATTCGGTCCCTACTACCTTAATGTGTCATGAAATTTGGATTGTCTGACTCTAAAGTGTATATTTAGACTATGATGCAAAATATCTGGTAAAAATCATCAAATATATCTTTGAATAAATATATCCGAAAATGTATTCATTAGTACCTGTACCTGTTTTTGTTGCTGTTCTTTGTGTTTGCAATCTCAGATCCTCTCACCTTCTCATGGACTACACTGCATTTTATTATCAATATTTTATGCGAGATAATTCCCCAAAACATACTTTAGTATCTCCCGTTCTAGCGTGTTATCTCTCTCTTTCTCTCTCTCTCTCTCTCAACACACACACACACACACACAATTTTATTTGTCCTTGATTCATAGCACTCATAACTCCTAATCACATTTTGCATTTTTCCACAAACCAACATCTGAGGAGTTTCCCACACCTGCTGTGTCCCTGTGCCCTACACTTAGTCACAGATCAATCCATTTCAATACAAATTTCATTCTTTCCAGGACATACACTGAAACAACTCCGAGGTCACAAAGACCTCCAATGGATATTATCTTTTCTAAAATGCAATGAGATTGTCTCAATGTGCTATGTAAAACGTTTTTCTGATTGGGGTTCTGTATGCTAGAGTGAAATCTAAGCAGCTCATCAGAACCCGGAAGTCATAGTCTGGCTCTTGCCTACTCTCTTGCATCTCATCTCATCTCATCTCATCTCATCTCATCTCATCTCATCTCATCTCATCTCATCTCATCTCATCTCATCTCATCTCATCTCATCATCTCTTCTCATTCTTCCACTTGCTCACTAAGAGCCACCCACTGACATCCACCATGCCTCAAACTCCCAGAATTAGGAAATTAAAAAAAAAAAAAAAAAAAAAAAAAATGTTCATGTTATTACCAAGGGTACAATGGCTCTCATTTCACTCTTTTTTTTATTTTTTTTATTTAATTATTTAAACATAGAAAGATTTGGTATGATTTCATTTTTATCTTCCAATTTCTCATTATAATTTTAACCTTAGAGGAATGCCACAGGCATTTTATAGCAATTTGCTTCAACTTGCAAATGGGAAAGAGCCAAACCAACCGCATGAAAAATAATTGTTAGTGAGATTTAAACTAGAAATGAACTATTTCAAATTTGCCAAAATTCAGAGAACATGTATGATTTTATAAAAAAATAAATGAAGCAGTATCATTTTCGATAAATGACATGTAAAGAAATAAAGCCTGATGATTATGATGGTAATGATGATGATGATGATGACAACGTTATTTCTATTCTGATTCTTTTAGTGTTGAGTAATAATTTATGAGGAATAAAATATTTCTATGAGCTTTGTGACAGACAGTGAAGTGCCTCACATTTGGGGGGTCTGATTTTCTCTTAATGATTGGAATTTGTGAGAGCTGATCCCATTGATTCCAGCACTTCGATGCCCACAGTAAAAGTAACCCCTAGATAAGAGCATTTGCAAGAAAGAGAGAAAGTTCTGTGTCCTGATTAGTGGTAAACCACACAATCCTGCACAACTATTTGATTCTCCTGGGTGAGAGGGTTTAGTGGAAAGATTGATACACTTGGATCCTGTAAGTGTCTATTTTAAGCCCTGACTCAGCCAGTTTTTAGTTATGCTTTGTGACTTTGGACATCCACTCTCTGATCTTCAGATGTTTTATCTACAAAAAAACTAGAAACATTAATGCATACATTAAGACTCTCAGTTGCCTAATGGAGAAATCATGCAAAGCATCAGCAAACATACCTAGTAGGATAGCACCATAGGAACATAAATTATTTTCCTTTAGTAACAGTGTATGGGTGGGCAATGTTCTTTGTTCTTGCTGGTCCAACACTATTGGAAGATGTGGTAGACAGTATGCTTGACTCGGAGAGATGATGATAATATAAAATATCTTCTGGGCTTATTGGTTTGGAGACTGAGAATATGGGCACTGAGGTACTATCCTTTGTCTGTTGTGTGGGGAGGCCTGCAGCTGGTGTATTAAATTAAGAATGTACAGGGTCAGCAGGTGGCTCCCTCAGCATCCAAGCTCCTACTTTGGGAAAGTGAAAACCTCAGGGTCATTTTAATTGAAGGCATAGTTTCAACACACTAGCACAAAGGGAAATAAGTCACAAGATTTATTACTTCCAGATCCCAGAACCCGGGGTGGAAGGGTGGGGAGAGGAAGAACACGCACAATGAGCCAGGATGAGGCCAGTCCTCAGTCCTAGGCCATGAGCCAGAAGAGATGGAGAGCAGTGTGGCAGGCATTTATTACTTATAAGGTGACTGGGGCAGGACTAATGACTCATCTCAGGCTCAGCGCTAAGTGCTTATTTTAAAAGGGTCTGTGGGAAAAGCAAAGTAGCAACTTGTGGGAATCCTGAGCTCAAGTTCTTATCTTAATGTCCAGACTTGGCATAAGCAGTATTGTCATACTGTGAAATGCCTAGGCAGCGTCTAAAAATAGTTATTTTTCTCCTCATACCTTTACTATCAACTCTATGGAAAGCACAGAAAATATCTATCTGGATCAAGAACCTCATTATTTGCGTAGATATGGTTTTCAGGTCTCTGTCTTTTTAAAAAATGTAAGTATAGTTGCTATACAATGTTACATTAGTTATGTTAGGTTCATATGCACAATATAGTGATTTGATACCTCCGTATCCTATAACATGATGACCCCACTACTTCTAGTAATCATTTGTCAATGTGCAAACTTAGCGCAACATTATTGATTAGAATTCCATTCATCTTTTTCAACTATCCCACCAACCCCCTGCCCTCTGGTCTCTGCTTTTGTGAGTCTGTTTTTATCTTGTTTTGTTTGTTCATTTGGTTTTCTCTTAGATTCTAGATATGAGTGAAACCATATGATATTTGTTTTTGATTAATTTCACTTAGCATATAGCATCTAGGTCTATCCATATTATTGTAAATAGCAAGATTCATTCTTTTTATTGCTGTATAATAATCCATCCTAGATAGATAGAAGATAGATGATAGATAGCTAGATAGATAGATATAGATATAGATATAGATATAGATATACATATACATATACATATACATATACATATACATATACATAGATACATCTATATATATTTCTTCTTTTTCCATTCATCTATCAATGGACACTTTGGTTGCTTCCATATCTTTGCTATTGTAAATAATGCTGCAATGAACACGTGGGGGGGAGATATCTTTTCAAATTAGTGTTTTTGTTTTCTTTAGATTAATACCCAGAAGTGGAATTCCTGGGTCATATGGAAAATCTGTTTTTAGTTTTTTGAGGAATCTCTGTACTGTTTTCCACAGTGGCTGCACCAATTTACAGTCCCACCAGCAGTACATGAGGGTTCCCTTTTCTCCACATTCTTACCAACATATGTTATCAGATATGTCTCTTGAAGGTTGAGGAGAGTCCTGAATTTCAGGCCTTTACGCCATTTTAAGCTGGTAGGAAATCCACACATGCATTCAGATTTTACCTTATGACTGTAAAGGAATTGCTTTCTGTGTCATAGTTAGATAATCAGATTTCTTCTGAATTATATTTTGATGCATCCAGCCAGGCTGTCACCTAACATGTTGTGAAGAAAACAGAAAGTCACAGAATTTCAATCCTTCAATATAAAATCATGAATATTATGATACTCCTTATTTTCCTATCCCAGATTTATCAATCTGAGGTAAAGTACCATTACAAAATGAACTCATCAAACCAGACATTTATCACAGTGTTATCAATTCCTGTGCTTCATTTTTCTGTGCAATGCATTCTCAAGTGGTACTGTATATATTATTCCCATATCACCTGACTGCATTGCATTTTCTTTCTCCATTGTCTTCATTTCTGCTCAAAGCACAATCATCTCCCATCTAGTCCATTAGATGAGAAGGTGATGCTAATATTATCCTAACCAGTCTAACTACATGTTTTCTTGTCTCTGAGTAATTCATTATCCATTAATAGTCAGAATTACAGTTTTTAAATGTGACGTGTCCCTATGGACATTCTCCACAGAGATAGAACCATAACTGGCGAAAATTTAAAAATCAAACAAATAAAAGTTGTTTAAGAGAAACCACTATAAAAATAAATATTATTAAATAAATAATAAAATAACTGTTATTGATAGGCAAGGTAAATAAATTATTTCATGTAAAATGCTCACTCTTACCAGGAAGGAAAAATGAGAGTACAATTTAAAAAACAAAAAGAACAATTACAACTTTAAAAAGGCTTTAGAAACATGGTAGATGTTAATCCAAGTACATAAATAATCTCTTTGAAAATGAATCCTTGTGAGAATTTAGCGACATTCCTCCATGGTATTGCTGCTTTAGCATACACTCCGTTTGGTTAAATAGCGTGTTTGAGCCTTGAACTGACATTATCCTCCTCAAGTAAACACATGCCCTGAATAGCAGCCCTCAGAGTCACAAGCCAATGGAACTTTCTGAAATACCTTCCCCAACTCTCTTTGTGATAAATATCCCCCCACCTCCCAGGGCCTGTTTTTATGTGTCCCTTAGGTAAGACCTTCTGCAACTTATCAAAACCTTGCTCTTTTGGTTTGAATTGGCCAACCCAGCATATGACACAACAGACTGCATTTGTACTTGTCTTAATTCCTGAATGATAGATTTGTTTTACATATATATGTATCTATATATCTATATATCTATATATCTATATATCTATATTGATATTGGTATCTATATCTATATCTATCTATCTATCTATCTATATACATGTATATGTATGTATATATGTGTATATATATGTATATATAAAGAACTTTATTCTTTAAAACTGTGAGTAAACAATAGAATAGAATAAAACTTAGGACATCTTGCAGGTTTGTTGTTCTAAAAGCTACAATGAGTATTTTTTGGCAAAGTTAATGTTGACAAATATCAGTGGATAAGAACCCCTCTTGTTAAGTGGCAGACCCATCTGAATTTTTCTTGGGTATAGTTTCATTGCTATAACTGGGGACAAAGGGAAAAAACAATGAATCCTACATATGTGAATCTAGATGTTCCCTAAGAGATGGAGAATTTAATTATGCTGATCTAATTATGCCCAAATCTAGTTTGTCTGATTTGATTACAACAGAATTTAGGTTTTGTGTAAGGTTACTGCTGAATCGGGATTACTCTAATTTCTACCAAATCTAGTTTACTTGCTCTTTTCATGACCAAAATTATCTAGCTTATAGCTCCAACAAAATTAACATTTTGTTACACAGGGTATTTATCTGCATAATTCCTCTGCCCCAAAAGCAAGAAAATATAATTAAAAACTTAAAGAGATCATTGGAATGAGCATAAACTGTTCTGGATTTATAGAAGGCAAACTAAGAATTTGCATGTTTTACACATAAGGGAAAAGTATTCAGTATTTCAAATGTAACTAACTTCCTAATAACACTGTGTACATTTACATCTTTCAGGACCCAGAGAGCCTTCCCATTTGGAGGAAAGTTATATTGTTGTTAGAAACAAGTGATGGCATATTGGGAAAGATAAACACAACGATTTTTTCAGTGCAGGCTTAATTTCTCCAGATCCCAAGAATTTATGATTAGCTTGGGGATCTAGAGGCCCATTTAGCTAGTCTCAACGCACAGTTTCTTGAGTTGCTATCTGCTTTCTCTTGGGAGAAGGTAAAAGCAGAGCAAAACATCTCCAGATTATATATTTTCTCAAGGAAACAATCGCTGCCATTTATTTAAGAAGGCTCTGGAAATTCCCCGCATACTCGTCACTTCAGCTTTCAGGATGGGGCAAGAAGGCTGGGCTGTGCAGGTTCAGTTTATGACATCACGTGAGTATGAATTAAGCCTCAAATGGGTGTGAGACTTTTTGAGAAAGTTAAGTAGCATTGCAGAAGTAGTGAGTTGTAAAGAATATATGAGAGAGACTTAGAAAAATAAGTTGAATTTCACTAAATAGGCAAAATTATTATTTTTTTCCTCCTGTGATTTAGAAGCTAATCATTTATATTTGCTCTGTGACATTTTAGGAAACTGCTCTCAAAACAAGCAGATGAACAATTACTGATGTAGAATGTCGTATTATGACCACTTACTATTATAGGGGACAAATTCACTGTTAACATACTTTGCTTTGTATTACTTTTCTTTATTTTGAAAAAAAAATCTATATATTTTCCTCTTCCACATTTTAATGCAAACTGGTAAACTGAAAACAAATTCAAGCCAAAAAACCTATGGAAGCACAACAAATCAGAACAAACATACCAACACTGAGATCAAGGTCCTCATGAAAAATAATGCTAAAATAAACTCAAGACATTGAATTTTCCTGTTTTTCCTTGATTTTTTTGTAGGAATAGGAATTTATTAGAAAACCATAGATTTGCTGTGCAGATAAGCTACAGGACATAAAACAGATTTAACTATAGGGCAAGAAATCTAATATTTAACCTATAAAGCTTGTTCGTGCTAGCTTACTCTTTTTTAAAAAGATTTTAATTAAAATATAGCTAACATACAGTATTATATTAGTTTCAGGTGTATACTGTAGTTATTCAACATTCATATACCTAAAGAAGTGATCGCCATGATAAGTCCAGCAACCATCAGACGCCATGCTATGCTATCACAATATTGCTGACTATATTTCCTATGCTGTACATTACATCCCCGTGACATATTTGTTTTATACCTGGAAATTTGAACCTCTTACTCCCCTTCACCTTTTTCTCCCTTTTTAAATTTTTGATCACAGTTGACATTTAATATTATTTCATATAAATTTCAGGTGTATAGCATGGTGGTTAGACATTTATAGAATTTAAGAAGTGATCGCCTTACTAGTCTAGTACTCACCTGGCAATATATATGGTTAATACCATATTATTGACTATATTCCCTGTGCTTTAGTTTACATCTTCATATCTATTTTATAGTACTAATTTGTAGTTCTTAATGCCTTCACCTTTTTACCCTGCCCCCCAAACATCTCCCATCTATCACCCCAATAAATCTAATATTCATCTGACACCATACATAATTATTATGATATTATTGACTCTATTCCTTATGCTATACCCTACATACTCATGACAAATTTGTACAGTCAATTTGTACTTCTTTATCTCTTCCTCTTTTCCACCCATTCCCAACCCCTCTTCCGTCTGGCAAGCAAAATATTCTCTGTACCTATGAGTTTGCTTCTGTTTTGTTTGTTTATTTATTTTGTTTTTTAGATTCCATATATAAGTGAAATCGCATTGCATCTGTTTTTCACTCCCTGACAGACCTTATTCAGCACAATACCCTCCAGGTCCATTCATGCCACCACAGATGGCAAGGACCTATTCTCTTCCATGACTGAGCAATATTTCATTGTATATATGTACCTCTTACTCTTTATCCATTTATTCATCGACAGACACTGAGGCTGCCTCCACATCTTGTTCTAAACTATGCTGCAATGAACATATAAATGCACATGTCCCCTCAAAACCCTTTTGGGTTTCTTTGCGTAAATATCCAGAAGTGAGATTACTAGGTCCTTATTTGTCACTTGTTATAGCCTTTGTTGTAAAGTCTGTTTTATCTGGTATAAGTATTGCTACCCCAACTTTTTTGTTGTTTGTTTCCATTTTCATGAAGTATCCTTTTCCAATCCCTTTACTTTCAGTCTGTGTGAGTCTTTTGATCTGTAGTGAGTCTCTTATAGGCATCATATGGAAGGGTCTTGTTTTGTTATCCATTCAGCCACCTTTTGATTGGAGCATTTAAACCATTTACATTGAAAGTGATTAGTGATAGGTATGTAGTTATTGCAATTTTATTATTCTTATTCATATCTATGATTTTATTTTATTTTTTTATCTTAAAGAAGTCCCTCTAACATTCTTTGTAATACTGGTTTTGTGTTGATGAACTCCTTAGCTTTTTGTCTGGGAAGCTCTTTATCTGTCCTTCGATTTTAAATGATAGCCTTGCTGGGTAGCGTCCTCTTCATTGTACATCTTTACTTTTCATCATGTTGAATATTTTGTGCCAGTTCTTTCTGGCCTGCAAAGTTTCTGTTGAGAAATCAGCTAGCAGTCTCATGGGAGCTCCCTTCTAAGTTACTAGTCACCTTTCTCTTGCTGCTTTTAGGATTCTCTCTTTGTCTTTAAGCTTTGACATTTTAATTATGAAGTGTCTTATTGTGAGCCTCTTTGAGTTCATCTCGTTTGGGACTCTCTGCACTTCCTGCGCTTGAATATACATTTCCTTTGCCAAGTTAGGGAAGTTTTCAGCCATGTTTTTCTTCAAATAGGTTTTCAATTCCTTACTCTCTCTCTTTTCCTGGTGGTCCTATGATGCAAATTTTGGTATGCTTATGTTGTCCCAGAAGCCCTTTAAACTATCCTTATTTGGGGGAGCGGATTTTTTTTTCTTTTTGTTGTTCTAATTTCTTAATTTTTTTTCTACTACTTTATCTTCTAAATTGCTGATTCAATCCTCTGCTTCATCTAATCTATTGCGGCTTTCTTCTAATGTGTTCTTTATTTTAGTTATTGCATTCTTTATTTATGACTGGTTCTATTTAATGTTTTCTATCTCCACTTTTATATTTCCTATCTCTTTGTCGAAGTTCTCCCTGAGATCACTGAGCATCATTATAACCAGTGTTTGGAACTCTGAACTGGTAGATTGCTTTTCTCCATTTTGTTTAGTTCTTTTTGAAGAGCTTTGTTGTTGTTGTTATTATATTATTATTATTATTATTATTATTATTATTTGGGACATGTTTCTTTTTCTACTCGTTTTGGCTGCCTCCCTGTGTTTGTTTGTATGTATTAGGCAGGGCTGCTATTTCTCCCTCTCTTCACTGAGTGGCCTTATGTAGTTGGTGTGCTGTGGGGCTCAGTGAAGCAGTCTTCCTGGTTTCCTGAGATATGCACTCCAGATTTGTCCTTATGTGGGTTGTGTATGCCCTCCTCTTGTACTTCAACCTTAGTTGCTGTATACATATTAATGGGAGGGATTGACCCTCAGGCTGATTTGTTGTGAGGACTG
The DNA here is from genome assembly GCF_036562045.2 of Rhinolophus sinicus. Taxonomy (NCBI): domain Eukaryota; kingdom Metazoa; phylum Chordata; class Mammalia; order Chiroptera; family Rhinolophidae; genus Rhinolophus; species Rhinolophus sinicus. Next base: position 180,792,185 of record NC_133753.1, read on the forward strand.
GCCGTGAATACAGTGGAGGAGCTGTTGTGCAAGGGCTCATCCTATGGAGCAAGATTCACTTTTGCAGGGCTCTGGTGCCTGCCCAGTATGCCCTTTGGGGCATCATTAATATTAAAATGAAATAAAATGAAAACAGGAGGGAAGAAAGAAGGAAGAATTAGAAAATAAAAAAGAATAATGGAAGGAAAGTAGGAAAAAAGGAATAAAGGGAGGAAGAATAAAGGAAAGATAATCTCTTCACTGTAGAAAAAAGTCACATAGTATTTACCTTACCATAAATATAAATGGACTTTATTAAGTAAAATTCCCAAACTTGACAACTCTCCATACTAAACATCTCAATAGTGTGCAGGAATAGAAGTGTGTTCACATGTATAATTAGTCATGTTACTTGACAAGCAAATACTGCACATAACTTGTGAAGGAATCAGGTTGGAATACAAAAGAAATGACTGCATAGAACTCCCTCTCAACTAGATGAGAATCTGTCTATTATGCTCTGAGAAGTGTGCCCATGATAAGAAGGAACAAACAACTGTAAATAGGTAATTCTACCATAGTGCCTGCCTTGTGGTGATATAAGTTGAAACAGCCACTCAACATCTCTCTGGAAATTTCGTTGTAAACCTCTGCCCTTGATACACTGTCTGTTTAGGGGTTTTGTTTCATTTACTTATTTATTTATGTGTTTATTTATTTATTATTTTTTATTTTTTTATTGTTTTTTTTTTTTAATAATAACTCATGACCTCAAGAGAGATCACATTCATACAGTCACATCAAGTTTGGAGCTAGCTAACTGAAATATTTTCAAGACATTTTTCAAGTCATCCAAAATGAAAACTCATTAAGGAGCATTCAAAATAAATGTATTATGTTGCAATCTGTTAGAAAAAAAAAAACTTATTTTTATGCTGTGAGTTTAAATCTGTCTATAGTTGAGCTTCATTGTTCAGGGGATGTTTTTAGATCTGAAATAAGTAGAAAGATGGGTGGTTTTGGAGACATTTCTCTTACATAACATCTTTGAGCTATTGTTATTCACAGTAAATGATAAGAATAGCTAGTTTATTTTAACTGTTTTACATGATACCCTCTGCTAAGTGCTTCACCTTTGCTGTGTAATTTAATCCTCCAGGTAATTCTATGAGGCAGAACTATCTTCTGTGCAGGTGTGTAAAACACAAGAAATTGTGTATCAGTGAGGCTCTGTAACTGGACCAAACTGCATTTGTTTAATTCCAAATTATCTCCTTTTAACTATTGCATTATTTTATAATGTTATTATATGTCAAGTTGTTTGAAAATGTAAAGCTCATGGCTTAAAATGGTGAATTCAGTTTTAATGAAAAGCTAATGGCTAAAATGAAATTGATGAAGAGGAACATGTAGGAGTCAAAAAAACACTTGGAAGTTCCCAAACTGAGGTGGTACAAGCTTTGACATGGCAATACATCAATCAAAAAGCAAAATTATCTAAGTCAAATACAAATAGAACCCATTTTTAAAATAAAATCTGCTGATATCAAAGTGCCTGTCATGCTGAAAGCATGAGATGATACAATTTTGAGGTTATTTCACTGTCTGAGTGATTCTGGCCAAGCAGGCACTACAAAGACAATAATCATTATCAAGGCCAATTAAGTCTGACGTATTCTCCTCTCTGGGGCATTAGAACCTTGCTTTGGAAGAATATGGATGGAGTTGGAATGCACAGGGAAAGTGTTTGGTTCCTAAGAAATCATTTTTATGTGAAGTTTTCAACTAAATTGTGATACAAAATTTTCCACTTCTTAATATAACCCATAAATTTTTGTGAAACTATATGTGGAGCGGACAGATTTTTCAATGTAAATTTTGATTCTCATGTTTTGTTTGCCAATATAGATTTTCAAGGATACATGTAAATGTGACATTCAGGGCTTTTTTTCTTTTCTTTTTGCCAGACTGAGAACAATATTTCTTTATAAAACTGCATTGAATACTATTTAAATGCCTATACCAGCAGTCTTGCAATATATGGAAATTAATATTTTATGCAAAACACTTTGAAATACTCAAGGCAATATCTGTTGCAACTATAAATGGGATAAGCTGTTAATTTTTCAATAATGAAACTTCTATTTATCATTAGTGATAGTTATATTATACATTTATGTAGTTAACATAATTGATAATATATTAAGACCAGGGGCTTGTAAAAATGGGAAATTTGAAAAGCTTAGGAGGACTCTTTATATTGAACATTCATCTGGACTATGTCCATTTCATTTCCATTTGCAAAACCTTTGCCTTTACATAGAAAACAGTTTTCTCAAGAACACTTAATGAACAAAAGAAAAGTGATGTCTTTGAAATTCATGAATCAGGTGACAATGCTTCCTGTCTTAGGTAATACTGTCCTTTGTTATTGTTATTGTTCGGTGACATTTTGCCAGTAGGGATTCAAGTTATAATTATTTGATAAATTCTCAAAGTGAGAGGATTTATGTCACCACTCATACAGTGAAAGAATCTGTTAACATATTAGATGTATGGAGTTCTAGCATTGAAATAATTATTTGCTTTATATGTTTTCAGTTTACTTTCATATACAAGTTCAGATTATATTAAACAGTATATGACAATTTTTCAGTGACAAGAGGAGCTTTCATTTTTAACATTTTTAGATGAGTGTTTAGATGCTGTCTTTTTTTTTTTTAGAAAACCCAGGAATTAAAAAAACAGTGCAAAATAAAAAAAGAAAATTATAGTGAATTATATTACACCTTATACCATTATTATATTTCGGTTTTAAGAATCTCTCCCATAGAGGGCCAATTCTGTAAATAATTGAATGTACTATACAATTATTGGCAAAATAATATAATTATACATATAAAACTTACCCCTTTCTCATTCTCCTTTGATCACTTCGGAGAAACTAATTTTTAAAAATCTAAAGGCATAGAAGCAAAAATAATTTTTTAAAAAAGGAAAGGAAGGAAGGAAGGAAAGAAGGAAAGAAGGAAAAGGAAAGAAGGAAGGAAGGAAAGAATCTAACTTGTTGAGAACATTTTAATCAGGTTCCAATCCTGAAAAATCCTGTGATCATTGTAGGCTCAGTATATTTCAGACTTTTAAATTCCCAAATTAACATTGTAACTATGGCTTCAAATGGATTTTGCCTTTTGGATACACATAAAAGTCTAGGTAAGTTATTAGAATTATGTCTAACCACTTAGACCTGAATACATTCAAATACTAAAGATAATTTCTATATGACTGAAAATAGTGAATGGCTTAATCTGTCTTAGAAGTTTCCTCAAACCTAAAATCATGCATTAAAAATATCTGACAACATTTTTAAAACCCAACAAAAGTAATGATTTTAGTTGTAAACATAAACATTAAATTTGAGGTCTACGTGTGAGATATGTTTCCCCTTAATTATATTTCTGATGGTTCATAAAACTAAATTCAGTAATGTTAAGTGAAACAACATGACTATTGTTTATATTTGGGTGAGATTCTATTTTTGAAATATTAAACAAGTCTACACAACACTCAATTTCCTATTCCTTTTGTTCTTTTTTTCTGTATTTGACAGCTAGATCCTCCTTCATTTTTTCCCTAGGAAAGTGGTAATGCAATTGATCATATAGCAAAGATAACTTCTATAGTTTGGTGTTGGAAAGTTGAAGCCCTGAGGGAATACGAAAAGTCCTAATGAAGATTTCAGCATGGGAGGAAAACGTGAAGATGTTAGGTTACACTAGCAAACTCTCAGATTATATGATAGGCCTTTTGTGCTAAAGATTAGGAGGAGTAAGTAGGAAGAGAAGCAAATAGATGTGGCAAGTCCTTAAGAAACTGTAGGGGAGATAAAGATATACAGATTTGAGAGAAGGATGGAGATATTGCAGATAGGTGATAGATAGATGATGGATGAATGGACAGATAGATAGCTGTGGGGATTTGAGAGTACGAAAAAACCATTACTCTTTTCCTAAGAGGAGTGTGAAGTGACATCAAGGCCCCAAATTAGACAGGACATATTGTATCTATGGATGGACTATCTTAATACAATGGCAAAAAACTGGCACGTTGACAGTGCATTTAAAATAACATGACACACATGCTAAAGGGTCTTAACCAATGCAACAGAATACCATGTGCCTCAGAAAGTATACCAAGATGAAACCTGAGAACCAAAGAGAGACCTAGAAGTAGTTTATTTTGAACATGCCAGAAAAAGGGCAGGACTTTGCAGAAATGCAACAGTTACTTGCCTACATGTGGGAGCAAATATCAAAATAACCAAAATGTTTCAGTCGGTACCATCATGGGTGAGTAGAGACACCAACGATCATATAATTACTAGTCCTTGACTTCTTGGTATTATGTATGCTCCACAAGAAGTTAGACTCAACCCCAGGAGAAGGATGGGGAAACCCAATTTACTTTAACTTTCTACCTCTCGGGAGAAAAAGCGCTTGACATAGACATTGTCTTACCTAACGTTGTAGAAACTCAGATTTTCTTCTCACAGCACATAATTCCTGAATGAAAGTGCATAGCAATAAACAAGTAAGAAGTTTCATTCTGTCTTGTAAGGTGAAGGAAACAAACCAACAAACAGATTTGGATGAATGCAATATACTTCATATCAAATGTGATAATCATAGTGCTAAAGAAATTACTTTTCTGGTTCCTATGTTGGTAGTATGAATTAGTTTATAATTAACTTAATTAGGAAGGCAATTTGAAACTATCAGGAAGGAAGTAGTTAAATTTGACTCATATATGTTTTTCTTAGCTGACAGGTTGGATGGTGAACTTGTCCAAATTCAGGTATGCAGGCTGGAGCAGTTTCAGGAACCTGAAGACCCTTGAGATACTCAAAACAATATACTTAGTAAAAACAGAAAAAAATAGACGTAATATACACCAGAACATCTGATAAAATATTACACTTACAGATATTCAATAACGATTTTTTGAATAAATATATTACCTAAGAAAAAAATAGATGAGAAAAATCAGAGCAATTTTAGAGGTTTGTTCATATACAATCATCATATTCATTCATGTGACATCTTCATTTTGGGTATTTTAATATTCAATTTACATAGCATTTTAAATCTGATGGCTTTCATAATCTTACTGCTTTTTATTTAATTTGATTATGATCTGCTAGATACAGGGTTGGGCTTTTTTTGGATGGTTAGTTTATCTTGTGAAGCCAGATGGAAAATGATTAATTTATCAGCAAAATTGGGGGAGCCATATTCAGTCAACAAGTCCAAGGTGCTGACTTCTTTGACAAGACATGTCACAAGGCAATAGCATCAAACATTTAGGTGCTTTGATAGCACCTAAGGATGTGGAAAAGGCACTAGAGAAGTGGAAAGAAACTGAGAGTGTCCAAAGCTTTGGCATAATTAGAACCAGGATGAAAAAACATACTTTGAATGTTCATGGACCTGAGATTATAAGGATATGACACACACCATGTGACATGATGCTAGTACGTGCTACTATGAAGATAGCATTTGTAAGGCAAGAATACATGTCTGGAAATTTAGTAATGTTTGAAGTGGCTATTTAAAACAATGGCTCAGTACTATAACATTACAAATGGAATAGTAAATGTAATGTATCTGTATGGATATATATATATATATATATATATATATATATATATATGATTACATATGTATGGATTCTGTAGGGAAAGCCAGCAGATTGGAAATTGAGGTAAGAGTAGATATTATAACCTTCAGTCCAAAATCTACAGGGCAGGGCAGGCAGGTGAAAAACTCAGACATCCAGGAAAGGTTTACAGGTTTCAATATTAAGGAGAATTCCATTTTCTTCAGGAAACATCAGTTTTTGTACTTAAGGTTTTCAGCTTATTTCATGAGATCCATCCACATTAGGGAGGGTAATCTGCTTTTTGAACGCCTCCTAATTTAAATGTTAACCACATCTACAAAAACATCTTCACAGTCACGTCTATGCTGGTATTTGACCAACAACTGGGCACCATAGCTTAGCCAGGTTGATACAGAAAATTAACCACTACACAGACAAATGGGCTAGGAGAAGGTAATATGAATAGTTATACTCAGCATGACCCAAAAACTCACTGAAAAGTAGAGTTTCAATCTTCTTAGGTTAGGGGCTCATTTTTCATGGGCTAATGGAAACATTGCTCATTAATTGAGATCCTAGTACAGATGAAGTGCATTGTGTTTCTCCATCCCAGTATTACAATAATATGTGTGTTAATTACACTGCATTTGCACATCTCTTTCTGTGGTATTCTTGAAATTTATTTTGTTGTCCTCTCATGACAACATGTCTGATCTTTCAAACTTCCTAAAATGTGACATAGTGCTCTAACGTTATCAAGTTAGAGCCAATACTTTAAAACAGTGAGATTAGGTTTTCAGTTGTTTTTTAAATATAAATAATCTCATTATGTATTCACTCAATGATTCAAATATATCTAAAATGTGTCAAGTGTCAGGTTCTATGCTCAAAGTTATTATGCAAATATGACAATACAGAATTGACAGTTGAACGACAATATCAAAGAACTATATTTTAAGACCCTGAGATGGAGACAATTAAAAGCAATTGTGTAATAGCAACAAAAATTTTTAAAATTACCCCAAAATAAGAATTATCACTCTTACATCTTGGAAAAATTGATTTAGGTGAGCCACTATGATACACAGAAAGCTCATAGACCAAAATATCATCAAAATTATGTTAGTATAGATTTAGGCCAACCGAACTTACCTAAAACTTATCTCAGTAAGCCTAGCTATGGCTTGATCAATTATACTTCTTTAACTTTCTTAGGTGTAGATTTTCACTATAAAATCCATTTAAGAAATCATATAAAACATTGGTATGGGAATGAGTGTTTTAAGAACAAAGTGATTATGGTATTTTTATCATCCAATTTTGATATGAGGAAGGCACTGGCACTTGAAGTTTGTTGGAAATATTTTATAGTCACATTCGATAATTATGGAAGCACCTTCAGTGCATATGTGATGCATTGAAGTTGAGTTTAAATAATTTAGGTTAATTCAGGACATTTGTATCTCGGCTCAAATTTTCTAAATCACTGAGTGCCTAGCTTTTCACTTCTCACAATTGTCATATCAACTTGGCTTCCAATGTTGAGCTACAGAGAACAGAACCACATCATTCTCTTTCCAAAGATAGTCTCTTGGACTCTTTTCACAGTACTCTTTGTTTCATTTCTATTATTGTCTCTATTTATACAGTAACCTTGACTCAGCTCTGAGGGTGAAGGGTGTAAGCTAATATGATTTAAAATACATATAAATTTTTTATTCAAATCTACTATTTTCCAAATATAGCCTATATTACATTAAGGCAAAATTATTAATAATTGAATATCCTAAGTGTCCTCTGAGGGGTTATATTGTCTTTTTTTAAGTTAAAAATCATTTGACATTGGCATTATAATTCAAGTAAATCCTGAAGTCATACTGTTACGTATTAATAGAAATATAGTCATTACTATAGTATCCCATTTACTTTAGAAATCTCTACAGTACTATATGTAAATTCATAAAGACAATAATGCACATTCACCTAGGAGAATGGATATTGAAGCAGTTCATAGGAGCAATGACAATAATTCGTTGTTACTCAAAGTGAAATTTCTGATATGACACTCCAGGGCGACATAGGCAAGTATACTATCTAGACACTGTCTATAAAACATAAAATACATATACAATAACACCCATCTTAAGTAGTAAAAATATCATTCCTAAATAATGCAACTCCTAGAAATCAATGTCTTAATATGTACCTTTAAGCCCAGAGGGCCAATGGGATAAAATTGCTAATTAATAATTTGATTCTTCTACAAGATGTAATAATGCTTGTAACTATACACCTCCTTTAAACACACAGCTTAGATTAGACTAGCCATGTCTATGTGCAAAATACAAATAAATATTTAAATTAATAAAAATATAGTAGTAACATGTGGTGATATGTCTCCAGTGACAGAATGTAAATTAATATTATTACTATTTGGCAATAGCAGAATCCCTTAATATAAATTAAACATGCTAAATAATTTTGGGGAAAAAAACAACAACAACTCTTCTAGTGCTCTGGCTAGTGCTAGGTAATTCTACTCATTCTTCTCTTTTGATTGTCAGCACATCTCTTTAAGCCTTCTTCTTACTATTTGGGAAGAATCCACCAGAGAAGTAGATTAAGATTCTTCTTCCCCATGTGCTCTGAAAACCAAATCTCAGAATAGGTTCCAGCAAGACTTCACTGGCTGGACCTGAGGAGAAACATGAGTGAGTGGTAAAGATAAAGGTGCTTTTCAAAATCAACCATGACAGTAAATTTATGCAGTGATGGCTTGTATTCTACAGTTATTGCTACCTTCGTTTGGTCCAACTATTAATTCTAAAAGATTATTTTGTTTTGTTTGTTTTGTTGTATTTTCTCTTTTACCTTATTTTCTGGCCATTTTTCATCTTGATTCTCCAGTTTCTATCAAATTTGTTAATCCCTAATATCATTTATTAAATTGTCCATTCATCCACCACGTATTTCTTTAAGCACCTTCTATGTGACAGGCATTGTTTGAAGTATGTAGGCATTAGCAATGCATAACATAAAACATCTGCTGTCAATTAGCTTACACCATTTGGGATAAGACCTATAATAAAATAAACAAAATATATAATCTATCAAATCATGATAACCAATACAAAGAATATTAAATCAGGGAAAAATTAAACAGGGCTATGGAGGGTCTGTTTTCAATGGGGTGATAATGAAAGATATCTTTGATAAGCTGTTATGTAAGCGAAAAACTGGAAGAAGGTAGAGGAGAAGGAGAAGATCAGTACATGGATGTGTGGGGAGAAAACTTCTTAGGCAGAGGAAACAAGAAGAACAAAATCCCTGAAGTCATTTATGTTTATTGTGTTTGAGGAACACAAAGGTACCAGCATTTGTCATCTTCTAACAAGTCCATATTGCTTTGTGAAAGCCAGGGTTACTTTCTATTACATATGTCAGAAAGTGTCTTTTCTGATGTTAAAGGAAACATGTAAAGATGTGGAAATAAGTCTTTGAGAGTTTAAATTTATTTTAATAATGGAGAACCTACTTTCTGGAGCCACTTATTTATATTTTACCTGTGATTATATGCATCCATGTAACTATTCATATAATTAACTACAATTCTATCTATCTATCTATCTATCTATCTATCTATCTATCTATCTATCTATCTATCTATCTATCATCTACCTACCTACCTACCTACCTATCATCTATCATCAAACTATCATCTTCTGGTACCTTCAAATTATGACATATTTAAGTTCTTTTTCTATTTTGTGTTGTAAGATGGCACCTACTGGTGACATTTAAAATTGCTGTCAAAGTAAATAATCAAAAGAAATACAAAAGAAATCCCTACTTTTGACAATGCAAATCAGTGTGGAAACAAGAAATCCATCAGAAGAATTCAAGGGTGTTATGTGAAGAAGATCTTAGTAAACTCAGGATGAATATCAGAGTCTTTTGTGCTTTACGTTCAATTTACAACTTTCTTTTTTTTTGTTGAGACGAGACTTTGCAACTTTCACAACACCTTTCTTCCTAGAAACACTGAAAGGAATTAGGTCAGCCTATAGTCCTTTTTTACTCTGTGTCTTAGAGATCTGATTATTTTCTGGGCGACTCTTACAATAATAACACAGAAAGGCTCAAAGAAAAATATGGAATATTTTACCTACTGTTATGTAGTTTCTGGACTTTACCTGTACCCGAATCAAATGGGTGAGATCTGTGCATAAAAATGATAATAAAGACAAAATTGCAACTAATAGATTTAATGGGACAATGAAATAATTAGGAAAAAAAAATGAAAATTAGCTTTTATTGGAAATTTCAGGGAAAACTACTCAGAGAATGTTACATTTATAGAGGGTATTGAGCATGAATTAAATGTTAATAAAACATAATCTAAATTTAAAATAATAATAATAATAATAATAATAATAATAATAATAATAAAAAGAGGTGAACTTAATAGAGTCCTCCAAAACATAAAGAACAAAGAAATAGAGAAATAGATGATCAAATTCAGCAAGATTTTATGAGGGTTGTTGTGGCTGGAATAGGTTTTCTGAAAGGCTGAGTGGGGACAAAAATAGAGCCTTATTTTTTCAATAGAGAAGAACTTATTGTCAGAGAAATTCAATGTTTGTTCATGGGTTTGTATGGCAAGGAGAGATGGGTATTAACAGTTTTGGGAATAGTATATAAGTTACACTATTTGCCCCCAACAAAATATTGCTAAAGATAACAACCAAGGTATTGACAATGGTCGTTTAAGACCAATATGAAAAAATTCATTCAGAATTTTTGTTTGATAGGCCTTTGCAATTAATTCTATGTTGGCAGTGATGAAGAAGGAGACATCTAATGTGACTCTTTAGATTTTATATGGTGGGACGGTGATTCAAATAACTGAAAGTTTTAACAGACAAATTATAGAGTGTGATCAGAAGACTTTCTGAACAAAGTTTAGGGATGACAATTTAGAACTCCCATGGAAAAATAAGGTGAAATTGCCTACCACACAGTTAGAAACATACATAACATAACTAGGAACCTAGAAGAATAAGCAAAGATGATAAATATCGGGGAGTTAGCATATGTGCAACAAATTTTGTTCCATGTGAAAAAAAAAAAGGAAAAATTAATGATGCAGAAAAGTAAAAGAAAAATCACTGAGTTTGGGGTAATAATTGCCATATTTTTCCTTATGAGAAATGTGGAACAATTCATTAAACAAAGATATTGAGAAGTACTATAAAAGAGAAGAATAACGTAAATCAATGGAAGGCATTTTCTACACGGAGTACATGCCCCTTAATCTTATTAATCATAAAATTCTTCACAAAGCAGCATATTCAGTAAAGCCCTCTGTTTCTTTTGTATCATTTTTTCTATTTATGCAGAATCTTGGCTCAGCTCTGAGACAGGGTGTGTGTTTTTTCTTTTCTTTTTCTGCTATATTTTAATTATAAAATACATATAACATAAAAATTGTCATTTAACCATTTTCACATGTACAATTCACGGCCATTAATTGCATTCACAATGTCATGCAACTATCACCACTATCCAGTTCCAAAACATTTTATCACCCCAAAGGGAAACTCTATACTCATTAGGTGATAATTTCTTATTCCTCATCACTGATAACCTCTAATCTATCTTCTGTCATAATAAATATTTGTGTTTTAGCTATATAAGAGAAGTCATACAGCATTTGTCCTTTTGTGTCTGGCTTGTTTCACTTAGCATATTGATTTCAGGGTGTATCCATGTTGTAGCTTGTATCCGAATGTCATTTATTTTCATAGTTGGATATTAGTTCGTTGTATGTGTATCCCGCATTTTGTTTATCCATTCATCTGTTAATGGATGCCTGTGTTGTTGCCCCCTTTTGGCTGTAGTAAGTAATGTTGTTATGGATATCTTCATACATATAGTTGTATGAGTTCCCTGACTTCAATTATTTTGGGTATATACCTAAGAGTGGAATTGCTGGGTCATACAGTAATTCTACCTTTAACTTTTGAGAAATCACCAAACTGTTTTTCATAGCAGATGCACAATTTCCACATTTCTACCCACAATGTGTAAGGTTGCAGTTTCTTCACATCATTGCCAACATTTATTGTCTTTCTTTTTTTTATAATAGCCATCCTAGTAGGTATAAAGTGATGCCTCATTCTGGTTTTGATTTGTAGTTCCATAATAAATAATTGTGTTGAACATTTTTTTCATGAGCTTACTGACCATTTTGCAATCTTCTTTACAAATCCCTTGTATATTTTTAAGTGAATTGTTTGTCATTTTGTTGTTTAGTTGAAGGAGTTCTTTATACATTCTGCATATTAATCCCTTATCATATAAATGATTGACAAATATTTTCTCCTATTCTGTGGGTTATTTTTCACTCTCTTTATAGTGTCCTTTGATGTAATTATTTTAATTTAATGAAAACAATTTATCTATTTTTTATTTAGTTCCTGTAGTTTTGGCATTATATTTAAAAATCATTGCCAAATCCACATTCATGCAGATTAGTTCCTGTTTTTTATTTTTGTTTGTTTGTTTTTTTCTTAAAAACTTTACAGTATTCTTAAATCTAGGTGTTTGATTTGTTTGGAATGAATTTTTTTTTTTCATCTTAATTTCTCCTTTACTCTTGAAGAATAGTTTTGCATGACAGTTCCCCTCCCTCCCTCCAAACTTAGGAATTTTACTATGTGATCTGCTGCCTTTTAATCTCCATTGTTCAGGTAAGAAATCAGATAGTATTAATGGAGGATATCTTGTACCTTGCATGTCACTTTCCTCTTGCTGCTTTTAAGAAACAAAAACTCATAGACATAGACATAGTTTAGTGGTTACCAGAGGGTAAGGGGGAAGGAGGTTGTAGAAGAGGGTAAACAGGGTCAAATACATGGTGGTGGAAGGAGAACTGACAATGTGAGATATAGATGATGTATTACAGAATTGTACACTTGAAACCTACGTAACTTTACTAACAATTGTCATCCCAATAAACTAATTCAAAAAAAAGATTCTTTTTTTTTTGTCTTTGTCTTGATAATTTGACTACAAATGTGTCTCTTTGAGTTCATCCTGCTTAGAGTTGATTAAGCATCTTACATATATAGATTCATATCCTTCATCAAATTTAGGGAACTTTCAGCTTTTATTTGGTCAGATATTCTTTCTGCTCCCTTTTCTGTCACTGCTCCTTCTGGGCTTTCAGTAAGGAATATGGTGGCCTGCTTGATGATGTTCCACAGATCCCAATGATGGATTCACTTTTTTTTCATTTTTTCCTTCCTATTCCTCACACTGTGTAATTTTAATTGTCTTAGTATCAGATTCACTGATATTTCCCTTGTACCTACTCAAATTTGTTATGGAACCCCTCTAGTGAAATTTTTGTTATTGCACTTATCAATTCCAGAATTTCTATTTAATTTGTTTATTTAATTTCTCTATATTGACATTTTTATTTAGTTCATGCATTGTTTTCCTGGTATCCTTTAGTTCTTTCCAATGGTTCCCTTTATCACTAAGTATATTTAAGATAGTTGACTTAAAGTCTTTGTCTAGTAAGTTCAAAGTCTGGACTTCCTTAGGGATACTTTCTGTCATTTTGTTTTGTTTTGTTATGTTTCCTTTAAATGGACCACACTTATATGTTTCTTTGCAGGTTTTGTGATTTTTTTCTTCTAATTGCTAATTGAATGCTAGCATATTATACTGTAGTAGCTGTGGAAGTCAGATTCTCCTCTTCCCTAGGTTTTATTGTTCTTGATTATTGAAGGCTTAGCTTATATCCAACTAATATTTTGGCTGAGATTTTCTTGTTTTGCAAAGCATTTTTTATGTTGTCTTTTATTGATTCAATTTTCACTTTGTTGCTGTAAAAATTTGACTATTTTCCAGAATTCTAACAATGGTTCAGATGGTTCCTTTATCTTTCTTCTTTTCTTAAATATATTTATTGGGATAACATTGGTTAATAAAATTATATAGGTTTCAAGTGTACAATTCTATAACATGTCATCTTTATATTCCATTGTGTGTTCACCACCCAAAGTCAAATCTTCTTCTGTCATCATATTTTTGACCCCCTTCACCCTCTTCTACTTTTCCCCTTGTCCCTTGCCCTTTGGTAACCACTAAATTGTGGATCTTTATATATATATATATTTTTTTTTTTTTTTTTTAATGTTTCTGTGGATACACTGGAGTTTGGAGCTGCCTACTTTCTATTTTGCTGGTATCATTCCCCAAAGCCTCCTTGCATATTCAATCAATTTTTCTTCCTTGAAATGGTATGTGGAATTTTATTTATTCATAGTTTTATATCATTACTAAGGTATTCTCAGCATAGACCAAACATTATAGAACAAGTGCAATCTTATTCAAATTATAATTATATTCTTAGATAATGATTTATAATAATAGATTTACAAATTAGAATAAATTAAATGAGTAAGTTTAGTTTATACAATTGTTTCTTAAAGGCTTAACTTGCTGACTCCAATCAAATATTGCTTTATTTTATAATTATATATTTTGTATTATTGAAATCATGATTGGAAGCCAAAATACATTCAATTTATGTCTACATGAAATATGAAACTGCTTTTTTTTTGGCATGGGCTTATGGTGAAAATTAGTATGTCTTAGTGACAAAATTGTCTACCACAGAAAAGATTCAAAATGTATATTAACTCCTGGCCATGTCATGTGTACTATTTATTCCCAGTATGATTTTAGTTTTATTTGACCATCTAAATATTAGTTATTAATTTTTCTACTTATAAATGCTCATGATCAAAGATTAACAGAACCAGCAGTACTTTTAACACACATCATTGTCACGACAAAGAAGTCTATATAAAAGTAAATTTAAAAATTTACCTTCAAAAAGTCTGTTTGAATGAAAAAGAAATAGAAATTACAAAAATAAACCCAGCCATTGCTCTTATTCTATATATCTAAGAAAATATTTTAAAATGCTTGGTAAATGTGTGTGAAATGTGAGATGAAGCTATCACACCACAAGATGGCAGATTAAGGCCACTAAACCAGTATTTCTTGCGGGACTAAGACTTTCCTGTTTTATATACATATGGACTTTTTATAGCATTTTTAATAAAATAATACAAACCGCACACAATTTAGATTTAAACTGATAATTGGAGCTTCAGTACATCAAACATTATTTTTCAATACAGAATTCCTTTCTTGTTTTGCTTTATTAAGATATACTAAATATTTTTTTTTTCTAAGGGTAAAGAATTTTTTCTATAATTTAAATGTCTCTGTGAGGATTTCCCTGAAATCCCCAAAACTTCTATGTATCCAATAAATATCAAGGTGCACACAACAGCCTTATGGCTTTATTTTTAAATAAAATTTGTATTTTGGCCATGTTTGAAATCATGAGACATTTAGAGTTACTAAAAGCAAACAAAAAAAAACTGAAGAAAAAAATAAACCAGAGTTGAAACATTTTTAATTTGGAATCAGCCTAATTCAGATTTTTTGTAATGTCTACCTGAGTAATCTTTTTCCCATCTTAAATATTAAGGTGTCTGATATCCTCTTATGATCCCAGGCTTTATTTATATTTCAAAATATATGATGCTGATTGTAGCACAAATGTATACGTATGTCCTAACTCAACAACATGTATACGTTAATTAATTAATTATATACAATATGTGAAGTTTTTGCATACCAATTATACCTCAATAAAGCTGGAAAAAAAATAAAATCTGTTTGTTCAATCAATCAATAAAGCAACTGCATCTTTATATTTGAAATTATATTAAAATTACTATTATAAAATCAGTACAATTACATTATTGAAGTAAGGAAATCTACAGTGAGGAGGTGATGAATTTTCTAGATATAGATAACACCTGGTGAGAAAGCTCTTAGCTATAAACAAATTGTAAAAATGTATTTTCTTGAGGCAATATGAAGGCGTTCAATAGTTCTGTATTACAGAAGGTGCATGTAGTTATTATAGCTTCAGACTGAGACTGAGACTATGTTTTGAAGGACAATTTACTCCCAAAAGGAAATACCTGGATGAGCCAATTCATATTGGAAAGCTTTTTAAATGTTAAACTAGGGGCTTATTATTATTTGGTTTAACATTTATAAAGATCAAATTTCCAAGCTTATTGAAGATGACACTGACTGGAAGGGAAAGCAGAATTTGGGTCATAGAAAGACCAATTAGCAATCTTTTCCAATATTGATGATAACACATAATGAATATTCAGACATGGGAAGTGAAGAGGGGAAGGACACCTAAGCTGTTCAATTAATCGCACAGGTGGGTGTGAGGAATTCCTAATAAACCAGTGAGTTCAAAGATCGTTTATCTATTCATTCAGCAAATTCAATGAACTCCTACACTATGGTAGGCATATTTTTAAACATTAAATCACAATTTTGAAAAAGACAAAGGTCTAAAGAATTGCAGAGTTATTGTCTACTGGGAATATATACACACACTGTGAGGGTGTGTTTCAGGCAGAGAGGACAAAACTCACAAAGCATTAAAACTCAGGTGTTTTAAATACATTTTTGTGTAAACTGTATTTTACAAATAGGCTGATTCCAAAGTAAACGAGGCCAAAGTTACTATACAGGAATGAAAAAGGGAAAGCATATTAGGGGATGCTTTTTTAAATCACCTACTAATTTGTGAATCAACAGTGCCTAGGCATTGGGTATATAGAAGTGAAAAAATATAACCCCTTTTGACAGATCTTACAGTCTAATTGCAAATTTGTTTATTGGAAAAGAGGTAAGAACCCATGTAGGAAAAAGAAATATCTGGAGGTATGAAGAAAAAAACAAAAACAGCAAGGGTATATGCTGTGGTTTCTGGGTAAAGCCAGCTAGTTCTATAGCAATGCCATTAACCTACGTAAACATATGAGAGAAGCAGTTATGGGTGGGACATGGTGGAAGAATGAGGATAGTAAGTGCTGTTTTTTAGATATCGAATTTGCCAGACTGTGGAAGTACTAGACGATGTCAATACAAATTAAAATCTTAGAGAACATGATACATAGTCAATTCTAAAGATAGCATATAATTAAAATAAGTGAGGTACACAGCCCTATTGAATGTTAAAGGGAAACATATATTAGGTTCAGAAACCACAGAAAGCTTCCTGGAGTACATACCAACTGGTATATAATGTCAAGAATGGGTAGGATTTCAGGAGAAAGAAAGTATGTTAGGGAGAGAAAGTTACTCAAGCAGAGAGAAAAGCATAGTCACAGTTAAGGACATTTAAAAAGCATGGGAGAGTTGCTGTTTTAGAAACAACAAATGGTATACTTTTGCTTGTGCAAAGGATGTAGATAAGTAGGATTGTCATTATCTCACAGACTTATTCATTCAACTAGGGGAGTAAATTCCTCATTTTTCAATACTCAATTTTCACCTAGTTTGCCTGGTGTCAATGATAATGAAACATAGATTGAGGCGGGGGACAAGCAAGATAGGAATGAGAAAACCTTATTTCTAAGATTGAGAGCATGGAGATTTTTGTTCACTTGTAAGAATATGAAGAAAACAAGGCTCACATGTCAGTGGTCTGTCTAATTAATCAAGCTTAGGATACACAGTTCTCTAACACAATTTATCCAATGACTCTTCATGATGAATCTGGGCCCAGCAGTTTTACGATAGCTAAGAAAGAATAAGTATGTCAATAAAAGACACATATTAACTCAAAGATGCAATACCAAGTGAAGGTCAGGCTAGCCTGCTGGCATGGAAATATATAGACTTCATAAATTCCTAATGCATATTAATTTCTTTGGTTGAGGTTGAAGGAATAGTCTTTTTAATTAGACATCATTTGCTATGGATAGTGTGGTGGATATCTTCATATACTGACAGATTGGGAGAAGGGTATCAGCCATCAAAGGAAAACAAATATGCCCACAGACTATGGGGAAGAAGATGAGTCAATAATTGTGCATGTAATAGTGTTTTGATAGATACCAGTAGGCATATAGGAATGCCATTAATTTAGATAAAGATTTTGAGAATGACCATTTTGTTGGGGCAGGGTGAGAAAAAAGAGAGAACAATAATAAGTAATCTTTTACATACATAGAATTTACTATACTTAGGAGAGTTCTAGTGGAACAAATAAGTGAGAACTTATTACTCAGGGAAGTAGTCACATGGTAAACATTGACACTGATGCATGTAGAAGACATTAATTACATTTCTGGCCTCTGAGGCAAAGGGCAGAAAATGCCTCTGAATTTGCATTTCCTTCTGGCTGAACACTGTATCACAGTCAACATTTATATAGCTCCATCCTCATTTCATTCTCATCTCTATTTATATATCACTTCCACAAAGAGGTCTTCACTCACAAACCTGTCTAAAATAACCACCAATCATAAATTTTGCCCTGCCCTAATTTTCTTCATAATGCACTTATCACTTCCTGGCATTATATTGTGTATGCTACTTGACTGATGCTATTAATCTGAAACAGTTTAATAATTTTGGAGGCAGAACAGATGGACTAGACAGCAGTTATTATCTCATTCTAGCCAGTGCTGCAATTATAAAAATTGATTGCTATAGTTTATTGTTAAGGGTCAAAATATTTTTTCCTGTTTTAATGATCAGAAGGACAAACATTTTTAGTTCGGTTATATATCATAAAATCATAATGTGAAATTGCGCTCCTGGTTTTGTACTTTCGATATCAGCCATTTTAAATTTATTTTGGTGAGCATCGATGCAGAAGCTGACTTCATCTTTCCCTTTACTTCCTGATAGCAAATAATTAGATTCTATAAAAGACATAAAGACTGTAGCTTATGTAGGTGTTGATCAAAGATGCACAGATATTTAGACCAGGTGGCACACTGTGTTGTTCATTTGATGTCACATCTTTGGTTAGATAAATCCAAACCTTTGACATTTAGCCATAACTGAGAGCAAACAAGATTGTCATTCTGTTCTAAACTACTGCTGGTCAGCAAAAATGTCTAATACCTGCTTTTTTCCCCTTGTAAACTCATACTCGCAACAGGATTTACTTATGAGGTCTGGCAATTATGTTCACAAACTCATCCTAGAAAAAGTGCTACCTATCTCATTGCTGAATATCATTACGGTCACTTTTGAAGTACTCCCCTTGGGAAGCTATGCACGCATGCCAGCCCCTAGTCCACTCTTGAAAGCAATTTTGGAACTCTTTTTCTGGAATGGCCATCAGAACTGTCATTATATTACCCTTGATGTCCTGATGTCATCAAAATATCTTCCTTTCAATATTTTCTTTATCTTCCGGTAAAGAAAGAAGTCATTGGGGGGCCAAATCAGGTGAATAGGGAGGGTGACCCAATACAGTTATTTGTTTACTGGCTAAAAACTCCCTCACAAACAGTGCAGTGTGAGCTGGTGCATTGTCGTAATGCAAGAGCCGGGAGTTGTTGGCGAAAAGTTCAGGACATTTTCGTCTTTTTCGTTTCCATCTTTTTCACACAACCTTTTCAGCACTTCCAAATAGTAAATTAAGTTAACTGTTTGTCCAGTTGGTACAAATTCATAATGAATAATCCCTTTGATATCAAAAAGGTTAGCAACATCGTTGCAACCTGTTCGCAAACATAATTGTCATACCTCATACATTTAGTAATTAGAGATATTTACAAGAAAGCATATTTTATTTTCACTTTATTATTGTCTTACTCAAAGTTTTCAATGAGGCTTGACATTGAGTTAACAAGCTGTTACAGTGAGAGGAACTTTACAGGAGAAATTTAACTAGTATCTCAGGTTTCCAGGGAAAACATCCAGCAGCTAAACCATTAAGGTAATTACAGGGAAAGAGAAGTGAACTGAAGCAGTTTGTCAGAGCAAGAAATCATAGATCTAACTTAATTGAATTCTCTGAATAATAATAAAAAAATGCATCAGCTAAAATACAGAGAGGAATTTTAAGCCAAGTCCTGAGCTACTGGCAATATCTCATTATAATAGAAGTCACTAAGTAGAATGATTTAAATGTGCTGCATATAAAACATTTACTAACATAAATAAACAGTATGAGTTATAAAAAGTCTTCATTATAATCTTGGAATATTTAAATACAAATAGAGATATTAGGCTTTGCTCTATTTTTTTTCAATTTTTAAAAGCATAGTTAAAACAGATTTATTTTTCCACCAATAAATGAGGTGATACACATAAGTGACTTAATTTGTGTTAAGTATATTGATTATCCAGTAAAACAATGCATATAATTTAAAGGATGATTTACTTCAACATTTTATGCATACTAGAAAGTGAGAACAGATGGTTTTTGTGTTTATTTTATATAAATTTGAAACCTCTATAACCTAAGTAATTGTTTCATATGTCACTTACTGTAGTTCAAATGCATCCTACAGAAAATATTTCTTAAAATACTATATTTTAATGATATTTTAGATATATAATAGCTTAGAAATATTTTCTACAAAAATTACCTGTCTCAATTGTAAAATGCTCTTGGATATTTTTCAACAGACGTAGAAAATTTGCTGTTAAGTCATGACATTTCTTTAACAAATCATTCCTCCCTTTTCCCCAAAATTCTGGAAAATCAAAGTAAATACAAACTTTCATTTATGTGTATCTCTTTGGTTTTGTATATTTTAGGAATTGGAAGAATGTGGAAATATAATTTTAGTATTTATATAATATGGTATATATTGTAGATTATTTCTTCTTTACAGACAAATAATCAGAGAAAGGCAACACATAAACCTCTTATCATAACATTAATTCATTCCATTAGATTTGCATCTAGTATCTTTGACCTCCAAGGCATTGATTGTCACATTTATTGCAATGTTCAAGAACCTGTCCGCCAAAGTAAAAGAATCTGATGGACCCCTAACTACAGAAAGGAATGATTCCTGGAAATGCAATCTGTAATGTTTCAAAGTGTATTGATTTGAATTTACTTTCAATATTATTTTTTCTAAAACTGAATGTATGGGCTTATTAAAATGCATACTCATGAATAAAACTTTAAGGACTACTACCAATTATAGGCAACATGTTCAGCTGGGTACTCTCCCATTAATCCAAATTACCTCCTGGTGAAATGACCTAACTAATTCTTTAAATCACAAAACAGCAAATGCCTGGGGAATGAATAAAGATTACTCAGTCTATACAAAGAGCCTACTTTATATTACCTTTCATGTCATGGATGATTGAAAATAAAATGTTCATTAAGCTCTCACATAAATAGTTTACCACTTTCCTTTACCTTCCCAGTTCATAACTAGTTGCAGATTCTTCAGCTACAATTGAATGTGCACTCATTTTCTACCATATTATTTATAATGAAATATGTAGGACCACTATTTATGTCACATGGACTTGTTTTGTGTTATGCCACAAACAGGTTAGAATTCCAGGGGATTTTGGTTATTACCATCCTGGGTTTACTCTGGATGTGCGTGCAGAGCCCCAAAACCAGGGTTTTATGACACATGAAAGTTCCAGAGCTCAGTTGAGCCTGGGAAGTTTGACCTAATTTTTATTCAAATGTTTCATTGATGAAAAATATTGACTATGTAAACTAGACATAAAATGACAAATATAATATATAATCCCACAGTAGTTAATTGGTTCATATGGCCTCGGGAACCATAAATAATAATTTACTTATACTGGCTAATTAAAGGTTAGTGGTTTTGTGGTTTACTACATAGGTATTGCTGAAATCAGAAGTGAAAAAGAATAGTTTAAAGAGTCATGACTCTTTCACTTCAAGATGTTATTGGATTTCTAAACATAAGTCAACACATGGGAAAAATAAAAAGGCAAGTAGAGTCACAAAGTAGAAGAATGGTTTTATCAATGTAAAAAGGAAAGACAGAGGTGACCATCATGGGAAATGGAAGAGGGAGTATGGAGGGAGAGTGAAGCGATTTTTTTTGACATAGAGTGCAACTTCTCTTGTAACAGTGGAAAATCAAGAGATGGTATCAAAATTAACGGATCCTGAAATGTATTTTAAATAAAGTATTTAAATATACAAAGATAATAATGAAACAGCATTTTAAAGAAAGGAAAGGAAACAGACCAAGGAGAAAGGATATGGCATAAGCTGAGCCAAATCTTTAGGGGATTCCAAGGTTAAGAAATTAAGCAATAGAGTTATAAAAATGTTTTCTAAAAATATATGTAATGTAGTAACCATAATAATAATAACGTAATAACCATAATAACCACCAATGGATTGAACAAAAGAAAAAGAAATAATTGAAAGGAGTTGATTAAGGAAGTGGTGGGCATGAGGGTGCAATTTCCTTTTCTAACACATAGATATGTGTACTGTTAGAGGTCAGGGCTAAGATTATCCACACCTTTGTATTCCCAATAACTATGAATTGATGCAAAAATTGGACAAATAAGAAGGAATAGGAAACACAAAAAAAAATGATTCATTGGAAATTTGGTTTTGGAGGAGAGCTCTACTGATACCCTGGACCACCAGAAAGACTGAATAAATGTGTCCTAGAGCAAATTATGCCTGAAACACTGCTGAAGGCAAAAATGACAAAACTGAAGCTGTCCTACATTAGACACATCATGAGAAGGTAGGGTTCTTTGGAAAAGATAATAAAGCTTGGAAAAATAGAAGGCAACAGGAAAAGAGGAAATGCAAATCAACGATGGTTTGACTCCATAAAAGAAGCCATAGGCATGAGTCTGCAAGAGCTGAGCAGGGCTGTTGAGGACAGAACACTGCACCACTCATTCATAGGGTTGCCAGGAGGTGGAGCCAACCCAACGGCGTGTAACACACAACACACATATACAGAGGGTGCCAAAAAAATGTAAACACATTTTAAGAAAGAAAAAAAACCTGTATTAATTGTCACAGTCAATATATATACTGATAATAAAAGATGAATGCAAGTCACTTTTGACTTCTGCAATTACAAGAGTTGCTCAAAGTGGTTACCATCAGCATCTAGACATTTCTGATTATAGTGACCTACTGCTTGAGCATAGATAGCTCTTAAAATGCATATACTTTTGTTTGGCACCCCTGATATCTGCTACTTTCATAAAATTAACAGTATTACAAACCTTGTCCACATATGGCTACTTATCTCAACCCAATCATTACTAGCATAATAAAAAGAGATACATCCCATGGGGGAAATGACGAATGCTATTAAAAAATGGATAAAAGTTAAAGGGGACTTGAAATATATTTTTAAGATTTTGTGACTTACTACAGAATTTTTTTAAAATGCTCACATTGGGAAATAATAAGCTGTGTTTGTATGAAGAGTGTCCTGAAGTATAATTTCCCCATTTCAAATGAGAACTTTAAAAAATTATGTAATTGACCCACGTGGAAAACGGAATGACTTCAAAAGTAAGTTTTTTAACACAACTTAAAAATAAAATCCTACTGAATGGATATCCATATAGTCTATATATTTTTCAATAGGTGTTAGCACACTTGTAAAATAATTACATTATATATAGAAACAGTTCAATGAGCATTTAAAGTTTCTGAGTGCTAATGGAAACTAAACAAATACCAAAACACTATATAAAACTTTAATTGGCAATAAGTGCTGGGCAGTTATAGATCTCTTCTCCAGCTTGACAGTAAGTTTCAAAACAGATTCAATCCTTGAAATAATAATGGCAGAAAAAATATAAGGAAAGCAAGGATTTCTTCATGCACATCATTTTGGAGTGAAACTCTCAAAGCTTTCGTCTTTGAATACAAAATATAATATTATTCAAGAATAATAAACACCGATTAATATTATTCCTGATTGGAATGGCATACATAATGTTTGCATTAGAAGGTTCAGTGTGTAAGAATAGAAGGGAATGATAGCATGTCTTTCGATAGACTAATAAAGAATGTCTATTGCTCTAATATTATAGATGATGGAGAACTTGCTCTGTTCTGGGCTGAATATATGCCACCAGACATAGTTGTGTGAATCACTACGGCCTGATCAGCATTTCCCTTGAGCAGCAGTGCAATCAATATATCTGATCTAATTCCAGGAAGTCATTTTTTTTCTACAGATTCTAAGAAACTATGTACCATTTGGGATTATATGTCAATCATATTGCTTTAGAGACTCAATTAAGGAAAGTAGAAATTTAAAACTAATGTGATTTATTTTTAGTTTATATGGAATAAATATGATAACCTTTTCAAGAAGCTACAAACCAAAACTTAATCTAATCAATTGATAGGGATTACAACTTTAATGAGCATGCAATACCAAAACATACCATAAAATGAGATAATGCAAAAACTAGTCACATATTCTTAAAACTTTTAATTTGTAGTTTGAAAAAGTCATGAACACTTGTATAGCTTCTATATGTATTTTACTTCTGATTAGAAATGAAGAACTGTTTAAGTATTTTTTTTTTAATTAAAATTGTTTTACTACACTCCTCTATTTAGTCTTCTGTAACGTAAGAGGAATTCACTTAGAATTTCCAGCTGCTCTGAATTCTCAAACATCTGGAAAGAGCAAATAGCCTACAGGTCCTATAATCAAATGAAAAGAAAAAGAAGTAGTAAAACATAATCAGAAATTTTAATATTTTCTGCCTTAATATTAGCTAATTTGACAAAAAAATTCCCAGTTTTATAAAGGAAAACATGCATCTCATAGTTTCTTATAGATGTTTAGGTTATTTTTATTTGTTTTAGTCTCAAAGATATTTTAAATTTTTTGAAGGTTTTACTCAGAGAAACATCAGTATGAATGCTGTTAGTATATAGTATTCATTTAATTACTATTGTTTTTTGCAGGAAAGGGGTTTTCCAAACCCTGCACATTTGGAAGGTCTTTAAGATTGATCCTTCATTGGCTCCTGGGAGATAACCACTAATAATATTGTGGAGTATTCAATATATTTTACGCTCTTAGGATATTTCTCAAAAATATGCCCAGGTAAATTTTTGAACTTTATATTATCAATTAAATATATTTAAGATATCTGTTGAGTAGAACATTTATCTTAAGAAATATACATCTACAGTACATAAATATTATATGGAAAGGTAATCAAAAGTTATTTTTAATAAGAACTTGTGATTTTAGTCAAACTAATTAATGCGAAGGCATAAAATACCAAAAAAAAAAAAAATGTTAGGCTAACAATATAATCTGAATGAAAGTTTTTGTGAATACAAATTGAAATATAAGAGACTCTCTTCACTTCCCCTCTGTCAAATATACACATAGATATGAGACTAGCACCTACGCATGCAGAAAGTCTTTTCAGAACACCACAAATAATCTCAAAATTAATGCTCAAGGCCCGTGCTTGAAATAAAACGTAAGGCCATATCACATTGCCAGAGAATTGACTTAAAACTGAAATGGTACTGCCGATTATCTCACTTACTATTTAGAGAATGAGACCCTGTACTAAATTGACTTGTATATGGTCTGTCACAGTGGGCCGTGACTTCTACATAAAGGTCCCATGTCTACTAATTTATTTATTTATCTGTTTACCCATCCCTCCTCACTCCTTCTAGTTGTTATCTATCTGTTTCAATTTTCTCAATAAACTCTGTCTTTATAACCCATAGAGTTTAAATTGGATATTAAAAACTATTTTTCTTATAACACTCATCACAAGATATTACATTATAAATATTTGAGCACTTCAAAATACATGTGTAAAGTGTTATCATTTTTTTCTAACCTAAGTCTCTCAAGGACAAAATTTTTAATGCCCGTTAGAGGGTCTCGCAAACAGTAAGTATGCAGTGAGTATTACAGAAAGGATAAATATGACATGGTGTCATGTACATAAATGCCAGAACGTACGTATACACATCCGTAAGCAATGCTTTACTTACCGGGTTTTAATAGGCAAATTAGAACCACAGAAAATTTCAACCTCATAGTACTATGGAGTACAGAGGCAAGGTATGAACAAAAAGGGCAAGAAAGCAAAGACTACAGAAGTAATTTTAGCTTTAATATATGCTCTGAATTTTGATGAACATGTCTTAAGTAGAATAAAAGTTTTCTTTGAAAATGCCTATTAGTTAAAACAATTGTATTAATTACTAGGAGGAAAAAATAAATCTAAGTTATCTTTAAAAAATCTTAAAGCATATAGCAGTACAATCTAGAGAAAATGTATTACTCACTGGCAATATAAAAACAATTCCTAGAAAATTTAACACATTTTATATATTCTTTTAAATGTGAAAAAAATGAATAAGAGGGATCAATTTATACCCTGAGAGTTACCAGGTAACTAAATTGTGGTGTTCCTTTTGTAAAAACAATCTGAGTTATGCATTGAAGTATACATATACACTTTATGTCATAGAAGAGCATTATCAAATTCTATGCCCCAGAAACAACACTTATGCTCCAGTAAGCTCTAAGAAGTGGAAAGGACTGTACCTCTGCTGTTCATGGTGAGTGAGCACTAGAATGATTACATGCCTCAAACAGGAGGTGAAACTCTAATTGATGTTGTTAAAAAATAACCCTTTTTTCGACATGTATGGATAGTTGATTCCTAACTATTTTCACTTACCTTCAAAAAAAAAAAAAAAAGGAGAAATGATTCACATAGAAGCTTGACTGTAGTGTGAAAAGTAATAGGTACAACCTATGGATTAACCACTTCTCTAAATTTCAAAGCTTAGTTCTGAAATAAACCATGGTCTTACACTTACTTGGTATGGGGTCTTACTTGGTATGGGGTCTTTACAAACACACATGCCTCATCCCATCATCTGTAAATGGGAATAACAATAACGTAATATCCAAAAAGTCATCGTATGGATTAGGTTAGCCAATTCCTACCATGGGTTTGGAGCAGATTTTTGGCAGATAGTATCAATTATTGTTGATGTTGTTGTTGCTATTGTTATTTCCAGTCTATTCAATTGTTCCACAGACTATTTGATTATCTCACACTGCATCTACTGAGCAGAATGTGCTCACATTCTTTACATAATATACCAGTGCTAAGATTTATACCCAGACTCTCAGTTAAACCACCTTGGAAATATAGAGTAATGGAGACATATTACTAACACATATCAGAAAATGAAGGATTTCCTTCTGTACACAAAAACCTTTCTTTAACCTAGTTTACTGAATTACTAGACTTAAAGCCCACGATCCTTAGTTTTCATAGTTATTACAACTGGAATAATGATAGCTACTACTTTAAATTGTTATAATGGAATAAAAAATGTTTGATATAAAAGTGTTTGACATATGGATATTTGCTAAATATTCTGTTTCCTATCTTTCTCTGCTTGGATATATTATTGCCCAGTGGACTATTTCACTGCATTTCCTTATCTTCATTACTTTTATTTTTACCAGTTGTATTGTATCTTGGTACAAAACTGTGATATGACAATGGAAGGTTACCTAGTGGGTGATGTCAGAGCAAGCCGACTAAAATCATTGGTGACCTTAATCAAGAGAATAACATGATGTTGTATTTTGAAAAATTCCTCTGGATACGTGATAACAATATCAAGAGATGTAAGATTAGATATATTACAAGGCTGAATTGGGCATCTGTTGTTTAGATCTTGTGTGGTAAAGGATTCAATCAATAGGACTGAGTTGTTCAAACCCTGACATTCCAAAGGTCTTTAAGACAGGCCCTGGACCAGCTCCTGGGAGATAATATCTAGGATGTGCCTGGTAAGAATGTGTTTTATACCTGGGGACTTGGATCATATCAGATAGTTTATGATAACAGTGTGATTTGTGATGAATGTTTATTTTTGATAATTTGGGGCCTTTGGCCATTCTTTATTAATTTGATTTCTGGAAGGGCTGAAGACTGAATAGCTAAGGTCAGTTACCTTCCTATGTACTCCATTCCTATATGACTGATCCCCAATAAAAATCCTGGAAACCAAGGTTTAGGAGAACTTCTCTGTTTGACAACACTGTATGTGTTATCTCAAATTGTTGCTGGGAGGATTAAATATTATCCATGTGACTCCACTAAAGTAGTCACTGTGATCTTTTGCTGGGTTTCTCCTGGACTCTGTCCCATGCTCTTTGGATTTTGCTGATTTTAATCTGTATGCTTTCACTGTAATAAATCATAACCATGAGTAAAACAGCTCTTCTAGGTTCTGTGAATCGTTTTAAGAAGTCACCAAACTTGACAATGTCCCTTTGGACACCCCATGCTGACTTAAATCACTTCCTTTGGAGAAGCATAATGTCCCCAATCCCATGTCATTCTGGGTGGTCTGAAAATACAGTGCCTTAAAAAACAAACTTTTAAAGTATTTATAACATCCAATTAATCAGTTGCTTGTTGGTCACTTGTAATTTTTATGTCATTTCTATGAATGCTTTTCCTAACTCACGAACACAAAAATTTAATCTTATGTTTTTTTTAAAGAGTTTACTGGTACAAGTTTTAGCTCTTTCACTGAGGTCTATGATCCATTATAAGATAATTTTTTCACATATAGTTTTGCAGAGGTCCATCCTAGGTTTTTTGTTTGTTTGTTTGTTTGTTTTACTTGTACATATAAATATCCAAAACATTTGTTGAGAAGATTGCTTTACCAATGGAATGACATTGGACTCTTTGTTGAAAGTCAATTGATCATAAATGTAAGAATGTATTTCTGGACTCCCAATGTGATTCCATTGATGCATGTCTAGCCTTATGCTAGTACTACACTGTCTTGATTACACCAGCTTTGTGGTAAGTGTTGCATTTGAAAAATGTGAGTCTTCCAAATGTGTTCTTCTTTTTAAATGGTGGCTTTGCTACTCTTGGTCTTTTCTATTTCCATATGAATTTTAAGGTAAGTTTGACTATTTCTGCAAGGAAGGCATTGGCACTTTGATAAGGATTGTATAGAATCTGTAGATAAACTTGGGAAACAGTAGATGTTGATTCATGTTGAAGAATATATAACAATTTCCATTACATATTAGCAAACTTTTCCAATAATAAATAGAAACTATTTCAAAAATGTCATGTGAGTAATATGAGCAAGTAAATTAGCTTTGCTAATACAAAGGTACGACATAACTTCAGTTTCTAAACTGCAGATACACGAGCAGGCATTGTCAGTTCCCAAACAGCAGATATATGAGCAGGCATTTCCCACACAGTAGGGATTTTTTTTTTTTTTTTTTTTTTTGTAAATTTAGGTTAGAATTTTGTTCCTATCTGCCTGCTGCTTTTTAGGTGGCAGTTGATTTTATGTCTGTAAATAAGAAAGGTCGGAAAGTACTTGGACTGCTTTCATATGATCCATACATTTTTCAGAAAAGTCCAGCTTCCTGGACTGTTTCTTCAGAAGTACAAGTCTTTCAACAGTTTGTTTTACTTTTTTTGTTTTTTTATTAGTTTCAGGTGTACAAAACACCCTAATAATTAAACATTTACACCTCTCACAAACATTTACCCTCCCCACCAACCTACTACCCCTTTGACATCGTATGTAGCTGTTACTAAGTATGTTTTAAAACCCACTTTATGTTTTTTATGCTGTCACCCTAGTGTAACCCTTGGAAACACTCCCACAGTTTTCCCTCATTACATTGCTACATAATTTTTAGTGCCATCTGACTCAGTATTTTTCTTTATTATAGTATTTTTTTTTTCCCTAAAATACTGTCTTTGCTTTTGGACACTCTTTACTCTTCACCTTCGGAAGATGGGATTTCATTTGTCTGACTCATTGTTTTATCACTTTTGTCTCCTCAAGCACCGAAGTGACAATGGTTTCGTGCTGAGAAAATTCTCAGCCTTAGTTTGAAATTAGAAATCTTTCTCGTCACATGTAAAAGTTTATGAATCATTATAATTTTAAACACTTGGATATCCATCATTAAAATTGTCAATGGGATACACATAAAGAAAGTTATAATAAACTAAATGTATCATTATAGTATATTAAATCATGATCTTAAACAAAGATCTTTCCTGTTGTATATTCGGTAAATCTATACTATGAATCTACTGTTATACTTATACACGAACACACACGTGCTCACTTGAACACACACACACACACACACACACACACACTCAACATGCAATTTTCCTTCCATAACTATTAGCCAGGACCCATATCATAGTACAGGAGAATTAGACTTTCTTTCCCCACAGAGAGATTTCTGACAATAGAATCATGATATAATTTTTTTCCTCCTGTCCTTGGTTAAAATGAGTCTCCTTTTCCTTTGTAGGATGGCAATAATGTACTAGGTTAAAGGGTACTACTTATGTGTTTTCTATTTAACAGAATGACTAACACAGATTCACTATGTCAATAGCTGCTTACAGGAGCCAGGGATATATTGATTTCACCATTAAGGCAACCAGGGCTGCAAATGGAATCTTAACTTCATTAGGCTTAAGTAAGCGCATTGCAATTACCCCAGACCCATCTGTCTTTTTCCATTGGCTGACCAAGTATATCAAATGGGATGTAATAGAAATCACATCACTTGTAGTATAATATAAGAGCAAAGGTATTGAAGTCCAAGTGCTCAGGTACAAATTTAGTTTAATATGGGCTAGCAGGGAAACTTAGGTATATTATTTAATAATCTTTGGTATTCAGTTTCCTCTTCCATAAAATGAGAATAGTAATTGTGCCTGCTTCTTAAGTTTGGGTTGGGATATAATGAAATATTGCATGTAACATTATCTAGTATCAAATAAATATCAACATAATTATTATTTTTATTATTATTATTCATGATGCGTGGTTATATACATTGTAGATATATTTAAGAAGGGAAGATATGTATGTTTAACTTTAGAATATATTTGACAGCACATCATTGCATTTTCAATAGAGGAAGTTGATTGTACATAAGGATACAGGTATGGCCATTTTCATGAGGGCACAGGTCTGTGAATGTTGTGGCATTGGAGCTCTATGACAAAGTACACAAAAGATTTCACATACTGAAAGGGCACAAGGAGGAACAATAATTTTTTGATTTCAGGTTTCAGCTAAAGTTTGGACTGATAAATATAGTCAAATTACCCTAGTCAGCATGTAGCTACAGGTGGGACTTATTAATTATTGTATTTTTTTTCACATTGCCCCAAGCACCAATACTTGTTTTCTTAGGAGTGATATTGCCCTCATTGATAAATGCAGTTTTATAGTAGCCTTCCATATAATAACAATCTGGAATTTTTGATGGCAACTTTCATCAAAAGTTTCATTTTTGTGGAGAACTAACAATATGACTATTTCCATAAAAATATTGAACTCTACATTTGGTCTCCTATTCAATTATTTATGTAACGTCCAATTCAATTATTTATAATATATGTGTATATATATAAATATATATGTATATATGCATATACATATATACATGTATGTGTATATATGTATGTGTGTGTGCATATATATATAAAACATGGAATGTTATATATATATATATATATATATATATATATATATATATATATATTTACACTCCATGTTGATAATATCAAACACAACTGGAATAAGCTGTTTTGTCAGTAATGGGAATTTCTACTATATACACGCTTATAAACTTTGGATTGACTTGTGTGTGTGTGTGTGTGTGTGTGTGTGTGTGTGTGTTCATATATTTGTATATATTTCTGTGTGAGGGAAAGACTAATTTATTAGGTAAATACAACATTATTGAGTGAACAAAATCAGAAGAACAGATCAGAAAATAGTGTTTGTTATTTTTTTATTGTTGATATTTTTAATTAGGAAATTAAAAAAATACTAATTTCTAAGAAATATTTGTATACTGATTGATAGTCACTGGATTGGAGGCATGGATTTCAATTAAAATCCTAGAAAAATCCTTGATTGAATTTGTCTTTTGATTAAAATAAAAACAGCCTGAAGTTATTCCATAAGGAAGTATAAATGTTATTAATTCTACCTGAGTTATCTATCAAAAGAATTATTAAACTCATAGCTTAAATTCCTACATACCGGTCCCTTTAATATAAATGAGCTGTGAAATAACAAAGACTTTTCAAATATCACATTTGAGGAATTTTTTCAATACTAAAATTTTATCCTATCTTTATTAGTTTTTGAATTGAAATTAGATTTTTAGCAACATATTTTTAATTCTCCATATTCATGCAGCAACATTCAGATAGCTTAACATATCACAGTATATAGCTCCATCATAAATGGCTTATGGCTATCACAATAGTGTCAATTCAACAGAATTCATATCAGGGTTTTATGTTATTAAACATATATCTTTGGTCCATACCTTACAAATTAAAGATTATTATTATATAATATTATCCTTGAAATATCATTACAATAAAAGTAAAATAATATTAAATGCACAGAAAATAGTCATTGATACATGAAAAAAAGTGTAAAGAAAAGCTATTTATTAATAGAAAGCTGAACAAGGAAACTTTATATGTTTATATATAAGATTTGGATAAAATCCCAGATTCAATTCACATATATAAAGAACATTGAACCCTGTCAAAGCAGGATGCTTTGTCTTTTCTAAGTGGTTTTCATTAACTATGGATTTTATTCCTACTTCTTGTAATGACTCACTGAGAAAGGTTATAGGGGGTTATTGGGGAGGTTACATAAAGAAGCTTTCTGGATCATCCATTTTAAACAGAAAAAGAAAAAGAAAAATAGAACACAGGTCATGCCATTTAAAAGCAGCAAAAATATATAAAATTATATTGCACAATATATTTCTAATATTAATTACGCACATAAGATATATAGCTACTTTGTGAATAACAAATCTTATGCCATTCTTTGTTAAAAAATAGCCAATAAATCTCACCTAACTGGAAAAAGAAGATGTTTTTAACTAACTCTTTCATTAAGCCTCCGTGTGTGTGTGTGTGTGTGTCTATGTGTCTGTGTGTCTGTGTGTATTCATAATTTAGTTTTTGAAATAGGAGAATGCCATTGATTTTCTTCTACATTTTTATTTAGAAATTCAAATCTAAATGGTAACTAACACTAGGTGAATTTGCTGCTCTTCTCCAAAGTAAACAAGGAGTGTTTATGCCCTATCTGCTTTTCCCTTGTTTAAAAATGAAAAGAAATATTAAGTTCTTATGGCCTCACTTTTCCTTTAATAACAAACAGTAGGACATGTAAGTGAGAGTTCCAAGGCTCCTTGCTGAGTGACAAGTTGTACAAGAAGCACTCATTGGTTTAGTCAAATATTCAGGTCATGAAAAATGGATAAGATATCTCTACTTGTATCTCCATTACTATATGCTAACCACCTTATGCTCTGTATGTTAACGTGCCATTGTGTCAACTCTTATTCCTCCTGATTCTGTGAATGAGTGATGTCCCCAGTGTCCTGAACAGCTCCTGTAGATGCATGAGTATGGCTTCTTTTATAGAGTCAGTCCATCTCTTATTTGGGCTTCCTTTTCCCTGCTGACTTCTAATTTTTCCAATATTATTCTCTTTTCCAAAGAACCCTGTCTTCTCATGATAGACTCAAAGTAGGACAGCTTCTATTTCATCATTTTTGCCTCCAGCAGTGTTTCAGGTTTAATTTGCTCTATGACCCACTTACTCATTTTTCTGGTCATCCATGTTGTCCATAGTTTTTCTCTAACACGGTATTTCAAGTGGATTATTATTTTTTTCCTAGCAGCCTTTTTTACTGTCCAACTTTTATATCCATACATAATAATTGGGAATATGAGGGTTATTATATATATATTAGAATTAAGGGGTTGGCAATACAAGACGGGCAAACGTATACTAAGAAAATGTAACCTGAAGAAAGTTGTTTATATAACTTTTCTACTCACCACCTGAGTAGATACCATTATTACTGGCTACAGAAATGATTTAAACTATTTTAAAAAATAAGATCCAATAGTATGCAATAGGAAAAGGAGATGAACACTTTAGCTTGTCTACTAGATCTTCATTTAATTTAAGTTAAAAAGTTTAAAAATAGATTTATTACTGTAAATATATACTTTCTATTAGAGTCTTATGAACAAATACCATAATGAGAATTTTATTATTTAGGATTAAAAATCTTAGACAAGTTATTTACTTAAGCTACTATTATGATGTGGTCATGAGAACCTTCTAATTACAGCTTCTGAAAACGCTGGGACCACAGTTGATCACAACTCCATCATTTTGTTGTTTACAAATAATTCCCCCCACATCATTGTTAGACCAGGAACCCTGAATTTCTTTCTTTCTTTCTCTTTCTTTCTTTCTTTCTTTCTTTCTTTCTTTCTTTCTTTCTTTCTTTCTTTCTTTCTTTCTTTCTTTCTTTCTTTTACAAGATTCAGAAAATATTTATTTACCACTTTTTGTAAGGCCCTTTCATAAGTTCCTCAAAAGTTGTGAGCTGTAGCACTTTACTAAGTTATTGTAGCTTTTTGCACATTTTATTTATAGTTAAAGGTCATTTTATTATTTTGAATTTTTTTCTGTTTTTTTAAATTAAATTTTATTGGGGTGACAATTATTAGTAAAATTACATAGGTTTCAGGTGTATAATTTTGTAATACATCATCTATATATCACATTGTGTGTTCACCACCCGGAGTCAGTTCTCTTTCCATCACCATATATACGATCCGATTTTCTTTGTCTTGTCTTTCTATTGATTTGTATTTAGTTAATTTCCCCCTGTTCCTTCAATAATCTTTGGAAGCTGAATTTCATTCTCATATGCACAAAGATAAATTGCAGCAATATGCTACATGTTAATTTCTTAAAATGAATTGTAATAGGTTCCTGATAAATGTTCATAAAAATCTCTTTTGATATTACACTAATATTCTTTTCATTATACATTATCACTAAATGTTGATAAGATAATTCTTGGTCTCACCTAAAGACCTGACTTTTCCTAAAGACCTGACTTTTCCTAAAGACCTGACTTTTCCTAAAAATGAATCCATGAAATTAGTTGTCAATCAAAAATTAGGTTATTAAGACTGTACTCAGAAGTAAAGGTCTGTATAAGGAATAGGAGTCATAACTTTTGAATGTAGTTTGTATTTATTTTTATGTCTGCTTAATATTATTCCTTTAAATAATCATAAAAGAATGAACATATTAGAGATAATTATTAAAATGGTATGTAAAATGCAATATAGTTAATTAAGTCATAATTTAAAGTCATGTATATTTTTGCATAATTTGAGTGGAATGTATTTCTAAGCATTCTCAGACACACAATTTTTGCTACTTTTACATCTTTTCCTGTATATATGATTTAAATGTTGTTATAATAAAGTACATATGTGCATATATGTGCATATATATACATATACACATATATCAAAAAAATGCATGTATTTAGATGTACATGTATAAATTATAGCAACCTAAAGATATCATAATATGATTTTCATAGTTTCATTCATTTGTAATGATACTGTTACCATTTAAAAATATATACCATTTAAGAAGTCATGAAAACATACATATTTGACTCAGGACTAATATATGTATATAGAAAATTATGTGTGAGACATCCAAAGTGGACTGTATTGGTAGGGAGTGTCTATATTTGAAGTGGGAATAGTGAGTGGCTTTTGGGTGTGTGCTTTATGTTTCACAAAATGTATTCATTTGATTCTGGAATCCCAGCTCACTGTGAGGAGATCAAGCTGTTATATAAATAGGGTCTACAGAGAATCCCTAACTTATTGAGGCTTTCGGTTCTCAAGTTTAAGGTACAGGTTTTAGGTGTTACTTTCACAACTGTCAGAATAGATTCTAGGAAAGAAGTGAGATTTCCTGGAAATGGCCAAGTTCTCTGGATGAGAACAGAGAAAAGAACACCAATCTGAATGCTGTGTGAAGAGGTCCAGTTGGCCCAGCTGAGTGGATACTACTAGCACCCAGAGAGGAACTGTCTCACTTGCCTGTATATAAGTCTACATATATACACTAGTTAAATTACTGCTCTTAATTTTTGTCCTATCATGATTTGAAGAGTGATGGTTGTCTTTACCACTCCAGAGTTGAAATTCAGCTAGTACCCATTAGTACATTCTCGGTTATGACTGTTGGTATCAATGCTATATCATTCTCAAATACTTTGAGCATCACCAGCAGTTCATTGTATATTATCACTTACAATGTTATTTTATTATTTTTGCATTCCACTGAATAAAAATGTTTGCCTTTTTTTAAATAAGACATTTTACCTTTATAAATATTATTTAATCAAAGTGATTTTGTCTTGTGTTGTATGTATGAGATTTATGCTTTTAGGTTTTCTAGTTTTTTCCTTTCAAATTTATATTTCTTCTTTTATGCTATACTATTAGATTAGTTCTTGCTGTATTTCTTTTATTTTTAATAATTTGAAATGAACAAACATTTTATTGTATTGTATTCTTTTTATATTTATAGAATAAAGGTGTGAGCATATAAATAAAAAGGACTAAGTAGAGGATAGTGTGAATACAGTATCATTGTATACCTAGAGAGAATATACAACTCTATGCTAACAATTAAATTTTACATTTAAATGAAATGACATGGAAGACTGTCTCAGGCTTTCTGTTGAGGACAAAAATATATTTATGTTACATATACATGTACATCTGTTCAAAGAAAGAGAAAGAGAGAAGGATAGACAATAAACTCTACATAATGCTAATCATTAATATACCAATTAGTATGAATATTATCTCAAATTCTAGCCCCATTGGTCTAGTTTTTGGTCCCAAGACCAATACTTGGTAGATTTCCAAATTCGTCTGTTGGCTTCATTCCTGCTGAATTCAGATGATCTGCTTAAATATCTTAGAAAATATCTCAAACTTGAATTATGGTGAGAGTAACTGAACAATAGTTTTAAAAAATATGTTAAACTATGTTGTATTAACAATTAGGAATATTTATATTTCATTCAATAAGAAATAGGCATTGATAATGAGAAAAATATATGGTATTTTCAAATGTTTTATAAAATATTTAAACTA
Source organism: Rhinolophus sinicus (assembly GCF_036562045.2). Taxonomy (NCBI): domain Eukaryota; kingdom Metazoa; phylum Chordata; class Mammalia; order Chiroptera; family Rhinolophidae; genus Rhinolophus; species Rhinolophus sinicus. The sequence continues at coordinate 180,828,851 of NC_133753.1, forward strand.
TTTAGTACAGTATTTTAATTAGTTTAAATAAAACCATGCAAATTATTGATTTAACTTAATATGCATTCCTCCTACTGGAATGTAAGCTGCATGAAGACAAAGCCTTTGACACATTGTCCACAGCATAGAATGGGGAAAAATATATACACTGAGCACTCAATGATAATATACAGTAATAAATATGTAGAGAGTGAATGATAGAATCAGCTACTTATGACACATAGAAATGACTGAATATTGTTGGAAAGCAAACAAGCTAGGAGAAGGGAGCAAAAGAGAACTGGATCTAGGGAGAGGAAGAGAGAGGAAAGGAAGGAAAAAAAAGAAGGAAGACTGGAAATAACATTATGAAATACACTTTCTCTTGGCTGGAAAAGTATTATATTATATATGGAATTCACAAACACTAAACTAAATTTCTTTTCCCAGTTGGAACAAAAAAGATTCTTATGTCAATTTAAATTGAAAATCTCTTTCAATTCTTCAAGCAGTTGGTAACCTGAATGTTTGTAATTTGAATAAAAAGTAGGATGATTTCCAAAGAGGAATTGAGATTTTAAAATTCAGGTCTCTCAAATGGGAATAGGAGAGCAGTTCTCTGTTTGTGAAATGCATTGCCTGCTGTTTTCATTAAACAGTAACTGTGCTTTTTTGGAACCTTTGCCCTATAAAAATAGAAAGAAAAAAAAGAAGATCAAATGAATTCAAGTCAAACAGTTGGAGTTTTCAGTATAGCTGTCGTAGTTTAGCAAAATGTCAAGTGCTTAAATGCAGATGGTTTATGTTCACTGCTATTTTAAGAGCAACATTCCTTGGATTGAAGCTCTTATTGATGAAAGTAATGCACATTACCACCTTCTCAGGAGGTGGAAGAACTCACCCATAGGAGAAGTATAAGTGCAGTGAAAGCACCTGCTCTGAACCCGAGAGGATGCTGTAGGGAAATATAAGCTGTTTGTATCCCTAGCTATGCCAGCTGAACTATTTAATAAAGATCAACTAAGCAAACAAATCATGTTAGATTTCATGTACAGCTAAAGCAGACAATTCAACAAAAACATTTAAAGTATGTTTAATTATTAATATAATTGCAATGAAATGTATAAACATTCTATCTAATCATATATTTACTCATCATTTTTAAGTTAATTTAAATGTTTTGTTTAACTTCTATAAATTATTAAATGATAGGGTAGTTTGCAAAAGCTGATTACAAAATATTAAATTTTGTTTCCAAGATCCTTATTTTCAAACACGTTTTTTGTATTTATTAACAAATTATTAACAAAATCCCATCCCTGCGTTAGTATGGTATTTAAATTCTGGCAACAATTCTAATCTGGAGATCTGTATAAAGTATAAAACATTTTGTTAAAGTTTGCTGGTTGATGTTGATAAACAGAAGAGGTAAGACAAGAGACTTGGAAGCCCAATTATCTAGTTTCCATCCCAGGGTTCTTTTAAGTTGAGGGATATGCCTGCTTACCACAGCAGCTCTCAGATGGTAATGTATACAGTCTACCTGCATTGTTCACAGATTTTCTACAGAAGTGTGTGCCTACTCACTAAAATGTATTTATAAACCCCAAATCAATACTCACAGTGCTTCGTGATCATTGGTGGACATACTCAGAGTGGTAAAAATTTGGAGTCATCTGACATGCACATTTTTATCTGAGGTCCACCAAAGTGATGCTCTTCTCTTCTATAAACTGTAATAAATTTGATATAGGGAGGATCAAAAAAGAAGTAGAAATTAATGAATGAGTTTCATATTGGTGTCATATTTGGCAACACTGGATTTTAAATTGCAAAATCTTAGGGAGGAATTATTTTAAAATTGGAATACTGTACCCAGAATAAACAATCAACTGTAGGCTAAATAAATCAATTTGGAAAATGCACCATCGTACTAAAGAATTACTTATAAATTGACCAAATCCAAAGATAATTTCTACTATTAATACTACTATTATTTGTGGAGTTTCTGAAAAGTTTATATGTTCACATCATAATTTCTGTTGATCCACACAAATATCTGTCAGCTCTTCAAGGTAGGTATTATTTTCTGTTTGGGTTCTTCATGAGGAGCAGTTGACCCACCTGAGAATTGCCATGTACAAAGTATAAGGAAAAAGAGTAGAGGATGCTGAGTATTTGACCATGGGGATAGTTGCTATGGAGTATGTGCAAAAGACATGAGGTGAAAATTCAAAAAGAAAAAGTCAGAAATTCAAGGAAGTATGTTGTAGGAAAAAAAAAAAATAAAATAATAATATATATATATATATATATATATATATATATATATATATATATATATATTTATATTTATATTATATATATTTATTTATTTATTTATATTTATATTTAGAGAGAGAGAGAGAGAAGACAAAAAGCAAGAGAGATCAATCAAGAAGAAATACAAGACCACTGCACTATACACCTGAAGCTGACATAGAATAATATTATATGCCAATGATAATGTGTATACATATTATATGAGATGTAAAGTACAATATAGAGAATATAGTCAATGGTATTTTAACAGCTATATATGATGTCAGAGGTGTATAGATTGGGGAGGTTATCACTTTGTTAGGGGTGTAAATGTGTATTAATGTTGCTTTGTATACCTCAAAAATTAAAAAAGACATATAAGTTCAACTTACCCTCTAAATTGTCTTACAGTATTTCAAAAGTTTTTTCTTATTTTTTCTGTCCTATTCTCCAATTGCAATATCCATATCTGTTTCTATATAAATAGATATATAGAATTCAAGTTCTTTAAACATATGTCAGAATGTACACAAGCAAGAAAAAAGCCTGCTGTGGTCTTTCTTTCTTCCCCAAAATTCAAAAATTGAAATCCTACTGTCCAATGTGGTGGCATTAGGGGTGTGTTTGGCAGGTGCTTATGTAAAGGGGCTGGAGCCCTCCTGAATGGAATCAGTGCTCTTATAAAAGACACCCCATAGAACTCACTAGCCCCTTCTGCCATATGAGGATACAACATGAAGTCTGTGATACCCAAAAACGGACACTTGCTTATTGCCTTATAGTTGCCAAACCATTTGTTCCCCAATGTCTTTCCCAGGGTATCACAAGGGAGTGTCTCAGCAAACTGAGACCAATGGAAAGACATCAGTAAAGCTTCCTTGAGGGGTGTTTCAGCAAACTGAGACCCAATAGAATGTGTCCCTCCCCTTCAATGGATGGTTTCAGAACAATGACTCCATCCCCTGCGGCTCTGCGTGGGTGTGAAGGCACAGTACATGCTGGAGAACAATGGGGACTTTGATTAACAAGCTTTACTTCCTCATTTGTTTACTAATAAAAACTACGCATTGGTCCTATTTGGGTCTTAGTCTTTGAGGCTTGAGTCCCTTTGCCCTGCTTACACTTTCTTCTCGGCTACTGTCTTTCTTAACCCTGTGCCACGCTTCTTGCTTCTCACAGCTCCTGTCGTGCAGGACGCAACACTTGCTGACCATGCTGTACCCTGGTTTCAGACTTACAGTTTCCAGAACTGTGAGAAATCAATTTCTGCTGCTTATAAGCTACATAGTTTGTGGTATTTTGTTATAGCAGTTGCAACAGCTTAAGATAATGCCTAAACATTTTAATAAAGAAATAAACACTGCTTGTTTAAAGCATAATGAGGCAATTTGAATGAATTTTTTAAAGATTTTTCTTAAAAATGTAGCTAACATACAATATTATATTAGTTTCAGGGGTACACCATAGTTATTCAACATTTATGTACCCAAAGAAGTGATCACCATGATAAGTCCAGCAACCATCTGACACCATGCTGTGCTATCACAATATTAGTGGCTATATTCCCCATGCTGTATATTACATCCCCATTACTTACTTGCTTTATACCTGGAAATCTGAACTTCTTATTCCCCTTCACCTTTCCACCCCTTTTTTAATTTTTCAATTACAGTTGACATTCAATATTATTTTATATGAATTCTAGGGGTATAGCATAGTGGTTAGATATTTATATAATTTAAGAAGTGATCCCCCTGAATTGTTTAGTACCCACTTAGCACTGTACATAGTTATTACCATATTATTGACTATATTCCCTATGCTTTAAGTTTACATCCTCATGACTATTTTTTAACTACCAATTTTTACCTGCCCCCCAGACCTCTCCCATCTATCACCCCAACAAATCTAGTATCCATCTAACACCATACATAGTTTTTACAATATTATTAACTATGTTTCTTATGCTATACCCTACATCCCCATAACTACTTTGTAACAACAAATTTGCACTTCTTAATCCCTTCCCATTTTTTTCACTCACACCCCTAACCCCCCTCCCATCTGGCAACCATCAAAATGTTTTCTCTATGTATGAGTTTGTTTCTGTTTTATTTGTTTATTTTGTTCTTAAATTCAACATGTAAGCAAAATCTCATTGCATCTGTCTTTCTCTGTCTGATATACTCCACCCAGCACAACACCATCTAGGTCTATCCATGCTGCCACAGATGGCAAGAACCCATTCCTATCCATGGCTGAGGAAAATTCCATTGTATATGTGTACCGCCTCCTCTTTATCCATTCTTCCACACACAGACACCCAGGCTGCCTCCACATCTTGACCATTATAAACAATGCTGTGATGAACATATGGTGCACACATCCCCTTGAAGTAACATTTTGGGTTTCTTCTGATAAAAACCCAGCAGTGGGATTACTGGGTCCGTCTTTGTCTCTTTTTATAGCCTTTGTTTTAAACTCTATTTTGTTGGGTATAAGTATTGCTACCCTAGATTTTTCTGTGTTTTTTTTTTTTTTTTTTTTTAATTTCCATTTTCATGTAATGTCTTTTTCCATCCCTTTAATTTCAGTCTGCTTTTGTCTTTCAATCTGAAGTGAGTCTCTTGTAGGCAGCATATGTAAGGGTTTTGTTTCCTTATCTGTTCAGCCCTCCTCTGTGTTTTGATTGAAGCATTTAATCAATTTTCATTGAAAATAATTGCTGATAGATATGTAGCTATTGCCATTTTCTTATTCGTAATTCTGATTTTTTTTTTTCTTAGCTTAAACAATAGGACTTTATTTTTTTATAGTTCTGGAGGCTCGAAGTCCAAGATCAAGGTGTCAGCATTGCCACTTTCTAGTAAGGGCTCTCTTCCTGGCCTGTAATGGGCTGCCTTCTGTGTTCACACATGGGAGGGAAGGTGGGAGGGAGAGAGGGAACGAGTGAGCAAGGGAGAGCCCATTTCTTTTATTTTTCTTTTTAAAAGAAGACTCTTTGTCTTAAAGCAATCACTCTAACATTCCTTGTAATACTGGTTTTGTGGTGATGAACTCCTTCAGCTTTTTCTTATCTGGGAAGCCTTTTATCTCTTCTTCATTTTTAAATAAGAGCCTTACCGGGTAGTGTCCTCTTCATTATAGGTCCTTACTTTTCATCATGTTGACCATTCCGTTCCAGTCCCTTCTGGCCTTCAAATTTTCTATTGAGAAATCAGCTGACAGTTTTATGGGAGCTCCCTTATGAGTTACTAGTTGCCTTTCTCTTGCTGTTTTTAGGATTCTCTCTTTGTCTTTAACCTTTGCCATTTAATTATAATGTGTCCATGTGTGATCCTGTTTGGGTTCCTTCTGTTTGGGACTCTCTGCACTTCCTGCATTTGTATGTCTATTTCTTTCACCAGATTAGGAAAGTGTTCAGTCATTATTTCTTCAAATAGGTTCTCCATTTCTTGCTTTCTCGCTTCTTCTGGTACCCCTATCATGTGAATGTTGTTATGCTTGATGTTGTCCCAGAGGTCTCTTAAACTATCCTCATTTTTTTTCAGATGTTTTTTTTTCTTTTTGCTGTTCTGATTGGGTGTTTTCTGTTACCTTATCTTCCAAATCGCTGATTCAGTCATCTGCTTCATCTAGTCTTCTGGTGATTGCTTCTAGTGCATTCTTCATTTCAGTTATTGTATTCTTCACTTCTGACTGACATTTTTTAAGGTTTCTATGTCCTTTTTGTATGCTTGCTATCTCTTTGTTGAAGTTCTCACTAAGTTCCTTGAGTATTCTTATAACCACTGTTTTGAACTCTATCTGGCAGGATGCTTGCCTCTATTTCATTTAGTTCATTTTCTGGAGTTTTCTCCTGTTCTTTCATTTGGGGCTCATTTCTTTGTTTCCCCATTTTGGCAGCTCTGTGTGTTTGCTTCTATGTGTTAGGTAGCTCTGCTATGACTCCCAGTCTTGGCCGGTGGCCTTATGTAGTAGGTGTTCTGTGAGGCCCAGCAGCACAATCTCCCTGACCACCTGGCCAGGTTCTCCAGGAGTGCTCCTTGTGTGGGTTTTGTGTGCCCTCCCTTCTGTTATTGTTGAGCCTTAACTGCTCTTTGTACGTCAGTGGGTGGGATTGACCCTTAATTTGACTGGTTGTATGGTTTGGACATTTCCACAGCTTATGGGCTGCTGTGTGGGAGGCTTACCCCACTGAGTGGGATTCACCCAGGTGGGCTCTGGTGCCTGTTGAGATCACCCTTTGGGTGTGCACTTGTGGGCTAATTGGGTGGTGCTCTGCTGTGGTATGACGCCAACCTCCAAGTATGTTAGTTCTGGGGCCTCTTACAAGGGGCTTCAATGAAGGCTCCAGTCACCGTCTGCCTGTGACTGGCTGGGGGCTATCTGGTAGGAGCTACAAAGCAATCCGTAATTGTTCACTGCCTGTGCTAACCATGGAGGCAGGTGGGAGAGGCCACACTGTGAACTGAGGATAGCTGATACCAGCACTGGGTCTGGGGTAGCTTCACAAAAGGCAGGACACTCGGAGGCCTGCTGCTACCTGCCGTCTCCCTTAAGTCCATGAGTTGAGTGAGGCAGGATCTGAGGGAGTAATTAGAGTTGGAAGAATAGTGGTCACCAGGTTAATGTATATTGTGGTTTGATGCCAGTGCTAAGTCTGGAGTGACTCAGCAAATGTCTAAGAGCACACTGTGGCAATTTGCCGCCCACCTAGGGCCTGCTGGACTCTGATAGGTTTCCAAGAAAGCGTGCAAAGCAGGTGGGGCTGGATGCTCATTGAAAAAGTGCCTCCAGCTGGGTGCAATTTTGGTGGGGCAGGTTCCCAGCAGGGCTGAGCATCAGAGCTCAGCAGGCCAATCAGATTCAGGTTTGGCCTGTGGGCTCAACACATTAAAGATGGCAGCTACCTGCTGGCTGGAGGAAGATGAACCACTCCCCCCAGGAAAATGATGACTGTCCTCCAGTCCTCCCTCCAAGGCACACACCTCAGTCTGCCCAACCACTCATATGTCTCCGAAGTCCCCCAAGTCACCGTCTCTCCACTGGAACCCAAGGTGAGTGTCTGCGAGTGAGTGAGTGGGTCTGTGCATGGGCTTTTTAAGAGGATGCATGGGTATCCTGCTGCCTTTAGGCACACCTGAACAGACAGAATCCCCACTGTTTTTCACAGCCAATTACTGTTGGTGGTCCTCTTCTGCACATCAGTATTCCCAGCTGCGGAGCCTGGTGTGGGGCCTGGGGTTCCTTGTTCCTCCAGGGGGAACAAGGGCAGCCAAGATATCCCTCCTAATTCTCAACTGCCACATGCAGGTGTGGGGCCTGTTCTCCGTCTCCCCTCCTCCTACCAGGCTCCACGTGGCTTCTTTATAGTTTTAGTTGTAGGACTTCTATTTGGCTAGACTTCAGATGGTTCCCTAGGTTAATTGTTCTATAATTTAGCTGTAATTTTAATGTGTTCACGGAAGAACACAGACACAGGGTTTATCTACTCTGCCATCTTGGATCTCTCCTGAATGAACTTTTGAATATAGCATCATAAAACACTAAAATCAGGATTTAGGCAATAGGTCTTCTGAAAGGAAACTTTAAAGGGATAATTTTACATATTTGATGAGTGTAATAGAGTTTTTTTGTTTGTTTGTTTGTTTTTTCCTGTTTCTAGTGAAACTCAAAATGTAAATAATATTTTTTGGGGACCTAAAAATTATTTTCTAACACTGGCTTTATTATCATACATGCACTTATTCTCTGATTCCCAGTCAGGACTGGAATGGTGGGTATCATTTCTCTCCATTTCCTTCTTGAAAGATGGACATGGTAGTAAAAGTTTCAAAAGAAGCAAGTATGAGTGGTTTTACAGGGACTTAATATACATGCATTAGATTCTAATATTAGTTCAACTAGTGGTAATGATTCTTTCTATTATATCACATAATCGAAATGCATTACTAAATTAACATGTAAGAAATACAGAGCCATTCAATCTTTCATAAGCCTCTCATTTCAGCACTTTTGGAAACCAATTTCCATACTCATTTTCCTAGTACTAGTAAATCAAATCGAAGTACTACAATTTATCCATGACTAACCTATTAGGTATTAAATATGTTCTTGGAACCAACTATAACAAATATCATATTTATAAATTAGTATTGCTGGACTGTTCTCAAAATGCCAAAATGATTCACATTTTTGGTATTTTTGTCTAATTCTATTTTTTATTTCTATCTTTAAGCTACTGTTGTTCACACAGTTTAACATAGCCAAAGAGTTTTGTTTTGTAGAGAGATACCATTTGTATAAACAGTACTTCAATTGAAATAACAATTTCAATAACTGTGGACTGTATTGAGTATATATATATATGTATATATATATATATAATTCCAACAAATTATTGTGAGATATTAAGAAATATATTTGGTTAGAGTTATAATTTTCAAAGTCTTAGTTTTGTATATTTACTATATAGTGATCAACTTTGTGATTTACATAATAAAATATTTTCATTGCATAAATACATTTTATTAAATGTGTATAACATCAGACAATTATAAGTAATGGATACTTATAAGTAAACCTTTACTACAAAGAAAATAAATAAATAATTTGTTTCTGTGTCACTATTGATGTGCAATGATACTATACTACTGTATAGTATAACAACAAATTATATATATATAATATATAAATATATAACATATATATATATATATATATATATATATATATATATATATATATATGTTCTGATCAACCTCTACTCCATACATATATGGAACAAACTAGGTGACCTGATTCCCTGATTCGCTTAGTATTTTGGTTGATAATTTACATTTAAAATAATTGTGGCTATTAATAGTGCATGTTGTTTTTTGTCTGTCAACAAATATCTAAAGCTAAGGTGAACTGTAATGGTCTGGGACAGTTCATTTTCTCACCATTGCAACTGATGTATATGTGTTTCATGTACTAGATAATATGCAATGTAAAATTGACTGTATGCTTATAATTTGCCAGGAATTCAGCCAACCTTTTCAATTTCTCACAACAACCTTAAAAGACATAGTATTCTACTCCTCTATACTGAATAAAAAAAAAGAACAGTAATGCAAAGATAAATTGCTTTGATGACAGAGTCCACTTTGCCATCAAATTAATCACAACTCTAATCAATATTATTTCAAAATATTAAATTAGTCAATTATATATTTGTTAATACTCAAAGAAAAAATTAACACGATATTTTATTGAGTTCATGACTATGTTGTATCAACTGATAATAAGTAGAAAGTCCAGTATAAATTATCACCTACCAGTTTTTGGGGGAGAGCTGTTATATAATATGACCAAGACCCAAAACTCACTCCTCTTATAGGAATTAACAGAACTAATACACCCATTTAGATCCCAAGAGATATAAGCAGAAATTATAAAATTAAGCTTAAATGGTTGTGTGATTTATATTCTATCAATTTTTTTTTCAGCTTGTTAACACTTTATTCTCCAGTTTCTATTTTTTTTTTTAATGAAGAGGAAAGATGAACTTATTTTTTTTATTAGTTTCAGGTATACAAAACAACATAAGGATTAGACATTTACACTCCTCACAAAGTGATAACCCCAACAAGTCTACTATCTATTTGACACCGAACATAACTATAACAATAACATTGACTGTATTCCCTATGCTGTACTTCATATCCCGTGATAATATATATACCAGGGGTGCCAAAAAAATGTATACAGTGGACACTTTGTTCAACATTGCCCAAGCAGTAGTTCACCATAATCAGAAGTATGTCGACACTGATGTAAACCACTCTGAGCACCTCTTGTAATTGCAGAAGTTAAACCTGACTTGTATTCATCTTTTGTCATCGGTATATATTGAGTATTGCAATTTTAAAATAGTTTTTCCTTTCTTAAAATGTGTATAAATTTTTTGGCAACCTCTGTGAGTATTTGTGTTTGTGCATGTGTGTGTGTGTGTGTGTGTGTGTATATATATATATATATATATATATATATATATATATATACACATATATAAATTTTATATATATATATATACACATATATATATACACTTTGAATACATACATACACACACACACACACACACACACACACACACACATATATATATATGACAGATGGCATTAGATATTATTTTGTATTAGTTTCAGGTATACAGTTCAGTGGTTAGGCATTTATATAATTTATGAAGTGATCCCCCCAATAAGTCTAGTACCTATCTGACACCATACATAGTCTTTACAACATAATTGACTAATTCCCCATACTGAATTTCACATCCCCATGACTATCTTGAGACTACCAATGTGCATTTCCTAATCCCTTCATCTTTCTCACTCATCCCCCAACCTCCCTCCCATCTAGCAACCATCAGTTTGTTCTCTGTATCAGTCTATTTCTGTTCTGTTTGCTCATTTATTCTGTTCTTTAAATTCCACATATAAGTGAGATCATACGGTATTTGTCTTTCTCAGTCTGACTTATTACACTTAGCATTATATATAATCTAGGTCTACCCATGCTGTTGTAAATCATAAGATTTCATTCTTCTTTATAGTAGAGTAATGCTCCATTGTATAAATGTACCAAAATTTGCTGCTCAAATCATCTATTGATGGGCATTGCAGTTGTTTCCATATTTTGGCTGTTTTGAATAGCACTGCAGAAAACATAGGGGTGCATACAAAAATACAAAAGACTAATTCATATATATATATATATATATATATATATATATATATGCACAAATACAAAAGACAAATTCATATATGAATTTGTCTTTTGTATTTCTTTGGTTAAATACCCAGATGTGGAATTGCTGGGTCATAAGATAGTTCTATTTTTAATTTTTGAGGAACCTCTGTACCGTTTTTGACAGTGGTTGCACCAATTTACTGTCCCACCAGCAGTGCATGAGGGTTCCCTTTTCTCCACACCCTCCCCGAACACTTGTTTGCTGATTTATTGATGGTAACTATTCTAACAGGAATGAGATGGTATCTAATTGTGGTTTTTATTTCTCTCTTCAACGTCTTATAATTTTTATTTCTCTGATGATTAATGATGTTGAGCATCTTTTCATATGTCCGTTGGCCACCTGAATGTCCTCTTTGGAAAAATGTCTGTTCAGGTCCTCTGACCATTTTTTAAATATTAGATTGTTTGTTTTTTTGGTGTTGATTTGTATGATATTTTTTTCTTAATACCTTTTGGATATTAATCTTTTATCAGATGTATCATTTGCAAATATCTTCTCCCATTCATGAAGTAGGATGCCTTTTCATTTTGTTGATGGTTTCTTTTGTTGTGAAAAATTTTTCAGTTTGATCTAGTCCCATTTCTTTTTTTTTTTTTAATTTTTTTTTTTTTTTTTTTTTTTTTTTTTTTTTAATTTTCTTTCCCTTGCCCAAAGCGATATATCAGTAAAAATATTACTAAGGGTAATATCTAAGAGTTTACCTCCTATGTTTTCTTCTGAGAGTTTTATGGTTTCAAGTTATACATTTAAGTCTTTAACGTGAGTTTATTCTTGTATATGGAGTAAGATGGTGGTCCATTTTCATTTTTTTGTTTGTTTGTTATTATATGTATCTGTCTGTTATACCAGCACCATTTATTGAATAGACTGTCTTTACCACAATCTAAGTTGTTGCTTTCTTTGTCATAGATTAAATGACTGTATAAGCATGGATTTATTTCTGGGTCCTCTATTCTTTTTCATTGATCAATGTGTCTGTTCTTATGCCAATACCATGGTGATCCGATTATTAAGGACTTGTAGTATAATTTGATATCAGGTAGCATACTGCCAACGTTGTTCTTCCTTCTCAAGATTGCCATAGCTGTTTAGGGTATTTTATGGTTCCATATAAATTTTAGGATTATTTGTTCTATTTTTGTAAAAAAAAAAAAATGCCATTGGTATTTTGATAGGGATAGAATTGAATCTATAGATTGCTTTGGGTAGTATGGACCTTTTTCTAGTGTGTATGGAACATTTTACAAGATAGACCACATATTAGGTCACAAAATTCTTCCTATCCATGTACATGGTATATGTTTTTAATTATTTGTGTTTTTGTCTGGTTTGGAGATCAGGGTAACGGTGGCCTCATAAAAATCACCTTGGGATACTTCTTTTGTCTTGGATTTTTGGGAATAGTTTGAAAAGAATAGGTGTTTATTATTCTTTAAATGTTTGGTAAAAATCACCTTTAAAATCATCTGGTCCAGGACTTTTGTTTGTGGGAGCTTGCTGATTACTGATTCAATTTTGTTGGTAGTAATCGATCTGTTTAGATTTTCTGTTTCTTCTTGATTCAGATTTGGTATATTGAATGCTTCTAGGAATTTAACTATTCTCCCATGTTGTCCAATTTGTTGGCATATAGTTGCTCATAGTATTTTCTTCTTATTATTATTTTTTAATATTTCTGTGGTATCTGTTTTCACTTCTCTTACATTTCTGATTTTATTTGTGTCCTCTCTTTTATTTCCTTGATGAGCCTGATTAAAAGTTTGTCTGTTTTGTTTATCTTTCAAAAAAACAAAACCAAAGCAGTTCTTCGTTTCATAGATCTTGTATAGTTTTTTGTTTTGTTTTGTTTTGTTTTGTTTGGTCTCTATTTTATTTATTTCTCCTTTGACCTTTATTATTCCCTTCTTTGTACTCACTTTGGGCTTTGCTTGATATTCTTTTTCTAGTAAATTAGGCGTAAATTTAGATGGTTTATTTGAGATTTTTCTTATTTCTTCAATAGGCCGGCATTACTATGAGTTTCCCTCTGAGGACTGCATTCTCTGTGTACCATAGATTTGGGGTCATTGTGTTTTCATTTTCATTTTTCTCAAGGGATCTTTTGATTTCTTCCTTGATCTAATTTTTGACCATTTGTTTATTTAGTAGCATGCTATTTAGCCTCAATGTATTTATGAGTTTTTCAGGTTTTTTGTTTGTTTGTTGTTGTTTTTGTTTGTTTCTGGTAATTGATTTCTAGTTTTGGTCAGAAATGGTCAGAAATGATTTCAGACTTTTTAAATTTATTGAGACTAGTTTTGTGATCTAACGTGGTCTGTCTTGGAAAATGTTCCACACACACTAGAAAATAATATATTTCTGCTGCTTTTCGGTGAAATGCTCTAAAAATATCAATTACATCCATCTAGTCTTGTGTGTCATTTAAGGTCACTTTTTCTGTGTTGATTTTCTGTCTAAAAGATATGTCCATCCGTGTCAGTGGGGTGTTAAAGTCCCCTACTATGATTGTGTTACTATTGATCTCTGTGTTTGTGTCAGTCAACATTTGTTTTATATATTTAGGTGCTCCTATGTTGGGTTTATAAATGTTTACTAAGGTGATGTCCTCTTGTTGGATTGATCCCTTTATTATTATGCAATGTCCTTCTTTATTGATTATTATAGTGTTCATTTTTAAAGTCTATTTTTTTCTGATACAAGTGTTGCTACTTCAGCTTTTTTCTCTTTTCCATTTGCATGAAATACATTTTCCCATCTACTTACTTTCAGAGTACATGTGCCTTTCTATCTGAGGTGGGTCTTTTGTAGACAGCACATTCATGTTTTTGTTTTTTTGTTTTTTTCCCCCTCATATCTGTTCAGCTATCCTAATGTATTTGTTTTGGAACATTTAATCCATTTACATTTAAAGTGATTATTGATAGGTATATAGTTATTACCATTTTATTATTCATATTTTTGAACTTTGTTTGTTTGTTTTCTCCTTTCTTCTGATTAAAGAAGAGCTTTTAACATTTATTTTAATACTTGCTTGGTGGTAATGAATCCCTTTAGCTTTTTCTTATTGCTTTAGGATTCTTTCTTGGTCTTTAATCTTTGATATTTTAATTATGATCTTTCTTGGTGTGGGCCTATTTGGGTTCATCTTGTTTGTAACTGTGCTTCTTGGACTTGTACGAGGTCTGACAATTAAGTTCACAAACTTACTGCAATGATGTTGCTAACCTTTTTTGATATTTCAGGGATTATTCATTATAAATTTGTACCAACTGGACAAACCATTAACCAAGATTATTATTTGGAAGTACTGAAAAGGCTGCATGAAAAAGTTAGTTGATTTGAACTATTCAACAATTCATGGTTCTTGCATCATGACAATGCACCAGCTCACACAGCACTGTCTGTGAGGGAGTTTTTAGCCAGTACACAAATAACTGTATTGGAACACCCTCCCTACTCACCTGATCAGGCTCCCAGTGACTTCTTTCTTTACCCAGAGATAAAAAGAAATATTGAAAGGAAGCCATTTTAATGACATTCAGGACATCAAATGTAATACCATGGCAGCCCTGATGGCCAGTCCAGAAAATGAGTTCCAAAATTGCTGTAAAGGATGCACTAGGTGCTGCCATCAGTGCATAGTTTCCCAAGGGGAGTCATCGTAGTGATATTCAGCAATGAGCTATGTAGTACTTTTTCTAGGATAAGTTTGCAAACTTAATTGGCAGATCTTGTATGTCTATTTCCTTCACCAGTTTAGAAACATTTTCAGTCATTATTTTTCAAATAGGTTCTCAATCTCTTAATTTCTCTCTTTACCTTCTGGTACCACTATGATTTGAATGTCTTTCTCCTTAATATTGTCCCAGTTGTCTCATTTGTTTGGAGTCTTTTTTTTCTTTTTGCTGTTCTGATTGGGTTTTACTTGCTACTTTGTCTTCCAAAGGCTAATTCAACCCTCTGCTTAATCTAATCTTCTGGATGAAGACTAGAATTTAACCAGATTTCTTGTACTTCATTCTTTATTTCAGTTATTTTATTATTTACTTCTGACTTTTTTTTTTTTTTTTTTTCTTATGGTTTCTTTGTCCTTTTTTATGCTTGATATCTCTCTGTTGAAGTTTTCACTAAGTTCCCTGAGTGTCCTTCTCACCATTGTTTTGAACTCTGTCTCTCATAGGTTGCTTGCCTCCATTTCATTTAGTTCATTTTCTGTTTTCTCCTGTTCTTTCATTTAGGACTCGTTTCTTTGTTTCCTCATTTTAGCAGCCTCTCTGTGTCTGTTTCTATGTATTTGGTAGATCTGCTATGTCTTCCAGTTTTGGCCGGGTGGCCTTATGTATTAGGTGTCCTGTAGGGCCCTGGTAGTGTTCTTTGTTTGGGTTGTGTGTGCCCACCTGTCAGAGAAGAGCCTTGATTGCTATCGATATATCTGTTGGTGGCATTGACCCTCAGACTGATTGGCTGTGGGGTTTGGCCATGTCCACAAATAATAGGCAGCTGTGCAGGGAGCTTACCACACTATGTGAGATTCTGGTGCCTGTTGAAACTGTCCTTTGAGTGTGCCACCTGTGGGACTAATTGGGTTGTGCTCTGCTGTGGGCTGAAGCCAGCCTCCAAGTATGTTGGTTCTGGAGCCTCTTGCAAGGGACTCTGGTGCAGGCCCAGGTCATCCACTGCCCTGATCGGCTGGGGACTTCCTGATAGGAGCTTCAAAGTGATCTGTGGTTGTTTGCTGGCTGTACTAACCTGGAGGCATGTGGGAGAGGTCATATCGTGAACTGATGATGGCTGCCACTGTTACCAGGCCTGTGGTAGTTTCACAAAAAGCCAGGACACCCTGAGACCTGCTGCCACCTGCTGGCTCCCTTAAGGTTCAGCCCTTGATAAAACCTCATATGATACACGAGTTGAATGAGTCAGGGTCTCTGGGAGTCACCAGAGTGGGATGAGTTGTGGTCAATAGCTTAATGTAGACTCTGGTTTGGTGCTAGTGCTGAGCCTGGAGGTACTCAGCAAGAATCTCAGAATATACCAAAGCCAGCAGTCACCTGCCTGGGTCCTATGGACTCAGAGAGTTTTTAAAAAAATAAGTGTAATATAGGCGGGACTGGCTTCTGTCAGTAAAAATGCCTCCAGTTTGTGTGAGCTGTGGGGCAGGGGAGTGGGGTGTCTCAGGGTGTCAGCAGGGTGGAGCATCAGAGATCACCAGGCCAATCAGATTCAGATTTGGCCTTGGGGGACGTCTCAATACAGGAAAGATGGTGCCCACCTGTTGGTTGCAGGGAAGGAGGACGCCATGAAGGCAAAATGGCAACTATCCTCCATCCTTTGCTTCAATGCCCCCCGAGTTACTGTCACTCTGCCAGAGCTCAAGGTGAGTGTCTGCAAGTGAGTGAGTCTGTGTGAGATCCTTTTAAGAGGACATCAGTGTTTCCTGCAGCTTCCCAACCCACCCAGATTGTCTGAATCCCCACTATTTTTCACAGCCTGATGTTATGGGGGCTTCTCTTCCTGGCACCAGGACTCAGGAGACTGTTGTGGGGCTGAGGTCTCTCATTCCTCCAGGGATGTCTTTGGCTGAGGTATCTCTCCTAGTTCTCAATTGTCACACAGAGATTTGGGGCCAGTCTGTTTTGCATCTCTACTCATCTTATTAATCTCCACATGGTTTCTTCTTATATCCTTATTTATAAAACTTTTGTTCAGCCAGATTTCAGATGGTTCTCCAGGTTGATTTTTCCATAATTTAGTTGTAATTTTAATGTGTTCACTGAAGGAAAAAGGCACAATGTTTACTCCGCCATCTTGGATCTTTTCCAAAGATATGCTTAATTGATATTTCTGATTAACAGCTGAAGCTTTATAAAATTAAAAAGAAAAAAAAATAATTCAAGCATCTAAAAAATAGCAACAGGGAATAATATAAAACAGAATTATTGTCATATCTAAAATTTATGTGCAAGTATTTCACCAAACCAAAGTATATTACCATATATTAAATATATTTTGTTTAATGTGTATAATAATATATAACATATATTACTAAATATGAAATTCCTCATTCCAGCTCTGTGTGTATGTGTGTGTCTGCTCTTCTGAATTTCTTGGAATAAATAGCAATTTTAAGGTGGAATTTAGAGAAAAATTAGTCAAATACAGTGGCATATACTTCCAGATGTCTTGTGCCAAGGGCTGTTGGATGTGGCTGCGGCACATAAGGTACACTGCTAGGGGCTCTATGCATCATTTATGTTGGATTATATTTACAAAGACCAGACCAAACTTCTGAATGATCATATTCAATAGAATTTCACTACTTTCTCAACATCTGCTCAAAGAAATTTGCATAGTTACCACATGTGATAACTAGCAGATAATGCTTCAGACACTTCAGGCATTTTAAACTAGATTTTACACAATGTTCCTGCACTGATCAAGGAGTCTTACTTTAATGTTTAGCTACTGAGGGAAATTCTACCTCTTCTATTATTTCAGAGAATGTTATCATTGGCTTGTAATGAAAAAATATTACAAAGTTAGTTGAAACTAAGAGAAAAGAAGTTTGATAACAGAAACCAAAGGTATAAAAGAAAACAACAAAAACATACCTATTAGATGTTCTAATGAGGCTTAGGAAAACAGTGTTTGTTTTGGGGTAAGAGAGGTATTATAGGTAGAGGTATTAGAGGTATTATAGGTATTATAGGTTTTGGGGTCAGTGAGTAAGAGAGGTATTATAGGTAGTTGCTAGATGAAATATATTCATTTAAACAGATTAGAAACATATTGCTTAAAATATTAAACAAGGAAAATTTGATTGGCATAGATTGAATTTGATATGGCTGTCTGCATCACAATAAAACATGTCACATTTTGTAAAGACATGATTTGAACCATTTCCATTTTTAGGGTCTGACATTTTACTTTGGGATATTTGGAGGAAGCCCTTATTTCTAATTAGAGGAATCAATTGCTTTCTTTGTTGATTTTCCTACCATTTTGAAGTGTTTAATTATAAGTAGAACTATTTTTAAACTTCCAAGGCTTAAAATGTATTTTTGTAGAGCATGTTGTAATATAGTCATCCGTGCAACCTGCGTATATCAAACCTCAAAATGTGAATAATCTGTTTTAACAAAAGATAAAATGAAGACTCAACTATGATGATTTATTCTAATTATTTCTTAAGTTTGCAAAAAATGTCAATACTTTATTTGTGTATGTTTCTTCAGGGCATTTACATTTTCATAAATTGAAAAATAACATTAGCAGCAATGGGAATAGTTCATGTGTGAAAATGTTAAATTATTTATTATAAATCTTTGTTAGTAACTATTATTTTCTTTTTGAAACAGATTATTTCAATGCTATATAACAATAGAAAATTATATAAATGTGTTGTTTCTATTGCTTTGATTTATAAAAATGTTAAAAGCATATTAATAGCTAATTCTATATAAAATTCAACATTTTAATGGAGTATTTTCTGAAACAAAAGATAATCACATATTACATGAATATTTACAAATTTGATTCTCTGTGTAAAATGACAATTTTATATATTGCAGGAATTCTGTACAAAAATTGTAGAGCTAAGAACTTACATTTTTAAAATATTTTGCATGTCTTTCAATTGTAAGTGTTTGCTTATAAATGCCTATAAGTCATAGTGTATTTTTAATTTAATTTAATTTAATTGTTTTGCTTTATTTTTTCTAAAGGGATTCACCTTTCTAATTCACTGTCTTTATGTAGTAATCACAGTTCAATATGCCCAAAATGTCCTGATCCATAATTTTTCTTCCATCCAGGAATTCAAACCCTAAAATCAATAGTATTGGTTTTATAACTACTCAACACTATAGCTTCCCCCTGCTCTTTCTTTCTTTCATTTGTTTCATTTTTCTTTTCCTTTTCCTTCCTTCTTTCCTTCATTCCATTCTTCCTTCTTTTAAATTTTGGTAAAATAAGCATAATGTACAATTTACCCTCTTAACCATTTTTATTTGTATAGTTCAGTTGTGTTAGGTATTTTCACATTGTTTTTCAATCAATCTCCCAGAACTTTTTCATCTTGCAAAACTAAAACTTTATACACATTGAATCACTTCTCATTTCTAGTCCCTGACAACCACCATTATACTTTCTGTTTTCATGGACTTGAATACTCTAAGTATCTCATGTAAGTGGAATCTTCTAATATTTGTCCTTTCTTGACTGTCTTATTTCACTTAGCATAATTTCTTCAAGATTCATCCATAATATAGCATACATCAAATGACTTTCCCTTTTAAAGCTGAATGATATTCCATTGTATACATGCCACATTTTGTTTATTCATTTATCCATGAGGAACATTTGGGTTGCCTTCACATTATGGTTATTGTGATTAATACTGCTGCTATAAACGGGTGCACAAATATCTCTTTGAGGTCCTGCTTTCAGTTCTTTTGGATATATACCAACTAGGGGAATTGTTAGATTATATAGTACTTTTATTTTTAATTTTGGGGGTCATTGTCACACTGTTTTCCATAGTGGCTGCACTACTTTACATTTCTACCAACAGTGTACAAGTGTTTCAAATTCTGTACATCTTTATTAACACTTATTACTTTCCGTATTTTTTTTTTTTTTGTAATAGCCATCCTAATGAGTGAGAGATGATAGTTTATTTGCTTTTGATTTGCATTTTCCTAATGATTAGTGACTTTGAACATCTTTTCATCTGCTTGTTGGCCTCCAAGAATTTCTTGAATTTGAAATGTCTCATTTGTACTTTTGATCTCAGCGATGCATTTTAAATTTTTATATATATATAGTGTTGGCCCCAGCTTGTTGATAATGATGTTCTTGACTGGGGGTGCCTGAGGCATTCACCAGGCTACATTTATTTACAGAAAGTCCCAAAGACCTTCCCCTCGCCATCATCACTGGGGCCAACATTATAACTGGACTGGCCATTGTGATTCTTACTGTTATGATTGCAGGATGCAATTGAGAAAAATATCAGGTAACTTTGAAAAACAAGGTTTATTACTCACAAGTCCTGGAGGTACAGACATGCCTGAAGGCCACACAGCAACACCACCGTAGAGAAGGAGAGAGGATTTGCCTTTATTAGCATCAGTATAAGGTGCTCAGGGCTTCTAGAGTCCAGTCTTAGTTGGAGAATTTAAAGACTGAGAGCCAAATTACGACACAGAAGGGAAAAGCAGAGTCACTCAAGCAGTCAGTTATTGAGGCTAGCCAGGGCTGTCTAAAATGGGAACTCCATGGGTGGGTGTAACCTAGTTTCTTATCTAGTTGTTTTGCTGGTAGCTGTGTCATACAACTGGCGATATGTTTATTCAATATGAATATCTTTGAAATGGAAGTCTCTGCAATTAAAAACTTAATGTCAGGCGCTTACATTGCAATAAGAAAGCTTAATATCAGGCACAACAATACAGAATAAGTGTGTTTTAATATTTTAAATACACTGTAATATGGAATTGGAGAACAGTTTGAATGCCCAATGTACTTATTTTATTTAATATTTTCAGTATTTTTCTGTCAGTGATCTTGAGCTTCCTTCACATGCAAAAATACCTCATCTGCATATAACATTTTATTTTCTGCAGTTATATGTCCATTTTATATAACTTTTAAAATCTGAAGGGATATAGTAAAATAATATAGTAATATAATTTGCCTCACTAGAATTGTGTAGCCATGGCTTCAAACTCAGAGTTTATTTAACAAATAAAATGTGATAATTATTTATTACCCTACTGAATTTAAGAAAGCTGATTTCCTCATGAATAGAAAGCTATGTAGACCCACTACCTACAGTTTCCACAAAAAATAAGATGATATAATTTTAGCTCTATCTGAAATAAGATTGGGTCTTTTACAAAGCTTCTTCCTCATTACTAATATCTCACTGTCTCAATGCAGTTTCAATACTGGGAAACCTGGAACAATGCTTCCCTAATGACCTAACTTCACCTCTCCTGGGAATGAACATCAAAAAAAAAAAAAAAAATCATTTCCTCTAATTATATCTTTCTGTTCTCTCTCTGGATGATATATAAAAAGTAACTTTTAATTAAGGGGCTTGAAAAACAAGTGTGTTATTAGGTACTATCCTAAAATTCCTGAATACACTTTTTCTCATGTCTTCAATATAGGTTTTCAAAATCTTACTTTTTGTGTACCATGTCTATCATTCTGCAACTTCATATGTGAAGGATTCTTAACTACTGTTTCATACAAAAGTATATTTGTGTAACATAAAAAATTATATTTAGTCTTTTGCATCCAATAAACTATTCACATATTTTATAATTTTCTCATCGTAAAAGTATCAACATGGTGGAACATACATTCTTTAATTCAGAAAAGTGAATTTTGTAGAGCTAAATGATTCTGTCAAGTTTTCCTAGTAATGTGAGTGTGTGTGTGCGTTTTGTGTGTTAAATTGTAGGTCAATAAAGTACTTTCTTATGAGCCCATGAGAAAACAAAAAGTTCACATCATGCATATATATGTATGTATATGTGCATATATGTATAAATGTGTGTGTGTGTATATATATATATATATATATATATATATATATATATATATAGAGAGAGAGAGAGAGAGAGAGAGAGAGAGAGAGCCCAAAAACATATATATATACATTTTAAGAAAGGAAAAAACTGTATTAAAATTGTAATACTCAATATATATCGATAACAAAAGATGAAGACGAGTCATGTGTATACTTGTTTTTTACACCCCGGTACATACTATATACCTGGGATGCCAAAAAATATATATATACACCCATTTAGATCCCAAGAGATATAATCAGAATTTATAAAATTAAGCTTAAATAGCTGTGTGTTTTATATTTAATCAAATTTCTTTTTTAACAGTTTGTTAAGACTTTATTCTCTAGTTTCTAGTTTGTTTTTTATGAAGAGGAAAGGCAAATTTATTTTTGTATTATTAGTTTCAAGTGTGCAAAACAACATAATGATTAGACATGTATACTCCTCACAAAGTGATAACCCCAACAAGTCTACTACCTATTCGACATTGAACATAACAATTACAATACCATTGACTCTATTCCCTATGCTGTACTTCACACCTGGTGACTATATACATATATACATATATATATGAATGAGGGGTGCCAAAAAATGTATACAAGTGCACACTTTGGTCAGTATTGCTTAAGTAGTAGTTCACTGGAATCAGAAGTGTGTAGACACTGATGGAAACCACTTTGAGCACCTCTTGTAATTGCAGAAGTCAAACGTGACTTATATTCACCTTTTGTTATCAGTATATATTAAGTATTATAATTTTAATATAGTTTTTTTCCTTTCTTAAAATGTGTATACATTTTTTTTGGCACCCTGTATATGTATATGTGTGTGTGTGTGTACTTTTTCCCCAGACAAGACATAATTATACTGATATTAAAATATACTCATTTATGTGTCTAAAACATACATAAAAATAAGCAAGTCAAAATTTTAAAACCATATATATCATTTCAAAATGAAAATGTTTTAATGAAAAGCATTACTCACGTTTGTGTGTCTATGTTTGTGTATTTATGTATGTTTCTGTATATGTGTTCAAGAATATATATTGAAATAATCAAGAATATGATTTGCTTCACAATGGTAGACTTCCGGATCAGTAGATACAATATTTTATTAAATTATATCTGCTGAATATGATTAAGGAATATAATAGGAAATTAATTAAGGAAAAAATAGGGGAAAATTACGTACTGAGAATCAGAAGTTCCTTATTAAAGTTACATTCACTAATATATCCCCATGAGTACAATTAAATGTAAAACAAGTCAGTTGTATGTGTATATATATATATATATATATATATATATATATATATATATATGGCCAGAGAGTGGTTGCTAGGTAAAGACCTGTTTACTAAAATAATGAGAAAGCTGGTTCTTTTAGAATTGCCACAGAAACTAATATGTCCAATTCTCTACCTATCTCAAAAAGTTTTAGCAAATAAAGTGTGATGAAATATATCTAGAAACAGTCTTCTGTGTTTCTAGCTGGAAATTAATGGAAAAATAAATCAGTAATGATAACATAGTTTTAGTAATATGCTAAATGGAAACAGTGTATGTAATTCATATTCAATGTAATTTTAAAAATGTTAGCTTATGATTTATTACATGAAAAATGCTGATATAGTAATGGTATAAATTATCATCAAATGATTTTGACTTTCAATTTTTTTCAATAGTTTTCTATGCAAAAGATAGTTATAAATGTACTGAATCATTGTTATAAAATAATTGTCTATACTGCAAAGTACCATGAGGGCAAAGAATTAAATAATAGTCCCATTAAATGTATTTAGATATAATATCTGCCTCACTCTTGGCCTGGCCTATGTATCTATCTCTATTGTTGTATTTTTCTGTTCTCCCAAATAAGACTTTTGTTATGAATCCACTGAAATGCAATTAAATAATCAGATTGCATGCACTTATGTTTTTCTAGCATTGTAACACATTAAAATTAAGTATCTAGTATTTGAATATTAAATATATTTTATGTATCAATGAATATGTTACAAGGCAAGTTTCAATAATAAAAATAAATTGTGTTTTAAAAATGTGTGGTAGTGAAAGTCTTCTCAACTCTACAGAAAATAATGGAAATATTACTTTGAATATTAATTTTATTTATATTATTAATCTGACTCAAAATATAAGCATGAATATATTATCTATAAAATGATAGCATTGAGCAGTTTTCAAGAATAGATCTCTTTAAGTGGGGCTGTATATATATATTACCTTTTTAATATAATGCAATAACTATAAATTTGGATACTATATTTATATTTTTCTCTTTTGAACACTATTTGCAATTCCAGTTGAATCTCTTCTAATTACAACTTAATATATTGTGCCCTTCTTTTTAAAATTTTATCTGGCAATTTTCTCTGCTTTACCTGGTAGTATATGCCATTTCAACTTCCTTTCCTCTCTCATGCTTTCTCAAATAATTTGTAGTCCAACTTTTGATCTTACTCTCCCTCAAAACATCTCTGGACAAAAATCACCCATGACATCGATAATGCAAAATGCAAGGGTCAATTCTAAGTCTACAACTTAACCTGTCGCTGGCACTTGACAGAGTTGATCACTTCATCTTTTCTGAAAAACTGACTTTCCCTTAATTTTTCAAGATACTATTTCCTTTTTAAATTTCTAATTTATTTTATTTGTCGATACTTCTCAGAATCCTCTGCTGGATCCTGTTAAATTTCTAGCTTTTAAAGTTTGTTGATTCCCTGGGCACAGTCCTAGCTCCTCTTCTATTCTCTACCAAAGTTCTCTCACTACCTCTTCATTAGCATATATATGCTAGTGACAGATATGTTTGTAGCTTCATCCAGAACCTCTGGCAGGAAATCCAGACACAATTACCACTTCAAAATACAATTTTCATATAAATGTTTAATAATATCAAATATAATATATCCATCAGTACATGTTTTGATATTTTCTACTACCCCATAACCAAATCTGACCACGTCCACGGCAACCACTCTGGTCAAAGCCACTACCATCTCTTTCCTAGAGTATCAACAAAGCCATTAACTAATCTCCCTGCTTCCACTTTTGCTCTGCCCCAAGAGTCTCCTTTCCACACAATACCCAAGGGATCACATTTCAGTATGTCCGATTTGGTCACCTTTCAATTCAGAATCATCTAATGGGCGCTTTCATATTTAGAATGAAGTCCAAAATCATAATCATTCCTACAAAGCCATTTGTAATCGACGTTTTCTTCCCTGCCATTAGATCTTACAGCAACCTCTATTTTTCAATGTGCATCATCTACACTGGCATTCCTTTGGTTTCCAGCCTCAAATAATTTTTTAAAATATTCTTTGCAATGACAAAGAGAGGTCAGTCTTCAAATACACAACACTGATGTGGGAAAATATTTTAAATGTATGTTAAGCTCTGTGGCAAGGAAAGGATGACCATGACTGAGATGTCCTAGCCCCTAGAATAGTTTCAGTCTTTGTAATACCAAAAAAAACACACCAACAAACAAACAAACAAACAAACAAAAAAGAAAAAGAAACACAAAAAAACAAAAACAAACAAACAAAAACAGAAAGATAACTAAATTGTCACAGAAAAAATGTTGAACATTAATACCCTCTTAAATACTCACAATCATACAAACATTCACACACACACACATACACACACACACATACACAAGGAAGCACTCATCAATTCCTATTCTTACAAGTCTTTGTATTATATGTGTATATATTTAATTTTACCAGTTGGGTTTTTTCAGCAGTGGTGGATATCTTTTGGAATCTTTTCCAGGTGTTCTCTCCACTGTGTTCTGTGCTGTGTATAAGGCTGTCCTGGATGAACTATGACAAAGAACAACCTTGATCATAGTGTGGCAATGAGATCTAGATCTATTCCTCTACCAAAGCAGAGACCATTCCCTTTTCACAGTTCTCTCTGGATTCTGCTCAATTGTGCTAGGCAGTTGTTTCATCTTAGATATAGTTCATAGCTGATTTTCAGGAGTTATTGTATAAGGCATTGTATTCTCTTGTGGGACCTTACAACGAGCTCATGTCTTTGTAAATAATCTCTTTACTAAAATTTCCTCAGTTACCCAATTTGAGTATTTCATTTGCTTTTGGCCTTGACTGAAATAGAGCTGTTAAAATAGACAAATACATAAATTCATTATGGATATTTGCTAGAATTTTACTTTGAAATTTTGTACATTTTCATAAGTAATATTTATCATATCATCCACATTAGAACTATGTGGCAGGTTCTCTACTTATTGCTTTTAAGGGACTTCTTATTTGGGCAGTCCAGGAAGCTGTATGGTTTATTAGGCTTAGAGGTAATTATTTAAACTTGTGTTTGGGCGTATTTAAATTTGACCAGATAGAGGAGAGATAAGAGGAGAAAGAAGAGAGGTAACACATCTACATTTGTATTTTCCTCAGTTTATTATTGACATGATTAAGAACCAGTCTAAATCCATATCCCAATCCAGGTGAGATTATTAGCAAGATAGGCAACAGCTGTTGCATACGTGTATACCTGCCAAAGCATGGCGTAGTCATGATTCTCGGACTTTGGGTTCAAAAGTAGAACTCAAAGATCTGTGCAGTTGATGACATTTGATATTTTTTTAAATAAATATTATGACACTCCAGCCATTCAAATTATGGTAGTTAGTTCTGAGCTGAGGAACATATATGGTTGAATATTAAACGTGTGTTCTCTTAAAATTCTAAATATTGATTGTTGAATTATTTATTGGAAATAATTATCTATGTATATAGATATTATTCCATATATTATCTGTATATATATATATATATATATATATATATATATATGTGTGTGTGTGTATATATATTATTAAGCTGATCATATGAGATTTCTCCTTCAATCAATAATGTGATAATTATGTTAATTATTTTCTAATAATGAATAAACTTATGCCCACAATATACTCACCTTGACTGTTTTACAATTTTGAAAATCTATCTTTAAATTGTGTTTGATAAAGTTTAGTTTAGGATTTTTGCAAATACATGTAAGAAGTGTGGTTAGCCTATAATTTTTCCTTTCCCATAGTCCTTTAGTACTTTAGGCACTGATGTTATAACCACCTGATAGTATGCATATTCAAAGCCAGACTATCATTTATAGTCCCTTAAAAATTTTAATGAGATTTGAATTATTTTCCTTAAATATTTTAAAGAATATATCTGTAATTTAATGAGGCTTGCTTTGTGTACATGTTTTGTTTACTTTTTATTATATGATTGGTGGGAGGAAGCTTTCAACTGATTCAATGTCAATAATTAAATATACAGAAATAGACTATATATTCGTAGTTAGTTTTAATATTTTGTATTTTTACATATTTGTATATTTCCAAATTTTTGGCTTATATGTGTTTATGTTTCATTTTAATATCTATCACCTCTGTATTTTTATATCCCTTTTCATTTCTTAAAAAAAGTAGAGAAAAGTATTTCTATAATATTTTTTAATCAATAACTCATGAGGAGTTTTGAGATAAGACCATATCAGTATTTGTCTGGCAAAGATGGAGTGAAAAATCATACAAAAAATAATGAAATAATAATTAAATTGAACATGGTGGCATTGTGAAACAGGTGCTAAATGTTTCTACATGAAATATAAAATAAAGGTAGAAAAAATAAAACAAAAAGGTGGGGGTGGGTGGGGTGGTATAATTTAATTAAAAAAAATTCAATTAAAAATGATTTTATTTCAGTGTATCAGCAAGGAACACAATAGACACAAAAAAAAAAAAAATCTAAAGTCAGAATGTCTGACACTACACATAAACATAAACAAATAAATAAATAAAAATAAATATATATATATTATATATATATACATGGGGGGATTGTGGTTGATTTTTTTTTTTTTTAGTTCTTTAAAACAAACACAACAACACAAAAACAAAATGATGATGAATCAGATGATTTTTTTTTTTTTTTTTTTTTTATTTATTTTAAGCAATTTATATTACTGTTACTACTACTTATTTTTTTTTAATAAATTAATGATTGTGGTGATGAACCTGAGTGTATGTTATTAATTTTGCTGATGACACCAAATTTACAATGACAATTAATACATTTAAAATTAAAAAAAAAAAAAAAATGACCTTGATGAGTTGGAGAGGAGGGAGGATATAAACAAGATGAAGTTGATTAAGTTTATATGCAGCATATCATATATTTTATTTTACATTTACACTGGCCAAACCATTATGTAACTCCATTTAGAGCTTTTAATCAGAATAGTTTGAATGATCTACCTTTATTGCCAGCACAGTCACATCAAATATGAAGTTAATATTTTTGTGCACTGGCATAAAAAAAAAACAAAAAATTTATTATATTAAATAGTGTCTCTGATGTCTCTCTTCAAGACATGAACACTGAGGTTTAGATGAAAGTATATAAAAAAAAAATCACAAAGGATATGTCAATGCTTCTAAAAAAAGAAAAAAAAAAAAAGAAAAGTCACTGTCACTGTCATGTGTGCTGGTGTGCAAAAAAAAAAAAAAAAAAAAAAAACATGACTACAATATTTGGATAAGACTTTTTAATATACTAATTACTTATTTTTTTGGAGTTTTTTTTTTCTACAACCAAATTATCAAGTCAAGACTCAGAAAAGTGAAAGTGAAAAGAAAAAGTGTTTTACATGAATATACTAGCTTATAAAATAGGTATAAATATTTAATAAAATAATTATAGAGTTCAGAATTAATATTTATATTTTTTTTTTTTTTCTATTTAGTGTGAGCTTTAAAATTTTGAGATCAAGGTCTATAATGAGAATCTCATGAAAATTTAAAATTACAAAAACAGAAAATTACAATACAGATACAGAAATTGTGTCAACATCCTAAAACTTATTTGTGATACACTGTCTTTGGTCAATAGATTCAAGGTTAAGAAACATTGTCTTCTCAGTATATATGTTATCATTTCATTTTTATTTTTTCTTTTTTCTTTTAATTAACTTTACTTATTACTTATTTAGGGTTATAAAAATTAAAACACAAAACACAAATACAGAAATCCAGTCCTCAGTCCTCCTCCAATTTACCTATTATTTATTATTAACATTAGCATTTAGCATTTATTACAATTGACAATTGATGATGTTTACTGTTTGTTGTACAGTTTATGGGTTTCACCAAATGCATAATATCTTGTATACAATATTACAGTATCATCCTGAATAATTTTACTTCCCTAAAAATCCTCTGTACTCAATGTATTCAAGTATCCTTCCTCTCTCTAACCTCTGGCAACAATTAATCTTTTTTTTTATTTTTTTTTTTTTTTTTTCAATATCATGTAGTTGGATAACCACTAGTCTTTCTTTTCCTTTCGCCTTCTTTCATTAGCAATATGCATTTAAGTTTCCTCCATATCTTTTCATAGCTTGAAAGTTCATTTCTCTGTATTGATGAATAGTATTTCATTGTATTATATGAATGATCCCATTTATTTAGCCATTTGCCTGTGGAAGGACATCTTGGTTGCTCCCAACTTTGGCAACTATGAACAAAATTGCTGTGAATTATCAAATTCCAAAGATATATATGTATGCATCTCTCCTCTCTCCTCTCCCCCCCTCTCCTCTCTCTCTCTTTATTTTTTTTTTTCCCTGAAAAGACACTGACAATAACAACTAAATGGCATAACTGAAAACAATTAGAGAAATTAATATGAAACAATGTTGCCAAAATGAAATGTCTGAAATTCTAGAACCAAAGTTACCTCGTATTGAATATCATGAAAAGAAAATCATCGTGTTTTCTTATCTTCTAATAATATGATTTTCTTGGCTTCCTGAAAGTGGCAACATTCTTTTTTGCTGTTTTTTGCTTTTTTGAACTGTCAGAGAGATCAAATTTCCTTCAAAGTATTAAATTTTGTCACAAAATTTGGAAGTACCAGTTCAGTTCCCCCCTGAGGCAAAAAAAAATACACTTTTTTTTTTTTTTTTTTTGTTCTCTTCTTCTTCTACATCTTCTCTCTCTCTTAAATTTTTTTTTTTTTTTTTTTTTTCTTTGGACTAATATAACTAAAAAAAAAAAAAAAAAGAAATTGCTTGTTTTCAACAATGATGGAATGATGATTTTTTAAAATTTTTAAAATTTTAAATTTCCACTAAGATTATTTAACTATTTAAATTAATAAATATAATATATTAGATCTTTATCAATAAACCAAATATAATAATTCAATTAAAAAAAAAAAATTCATCAAATACTTTACCATTTTAGATACATATATAATATTAATTCCTTTTTTAAATTGTGATGGTAAAAAAAAAAAAAAAAAATAATATTTGATAAAGTATAAATATATGATGATGATTGTAACGTTTATTCTTTGACAAAGCTCAAACACAACCTCAATAAATAATCAAAAAAAAAAAAAACAAAACCAAAACACACACACAACACAAATATATAATATATAGTGTATACTGTATGTATTTTAATTAGTTCGGATTACTATCTAAATTTGTAGGAAAATTTTAGGTAGTAGTTATAGTACAAATTAAGAGAGATGAGATTGAAATATGAAAAAAAAAAAAAAAAAAAATAGGTTATATATATATATATACAATACACAACACACACCACACCACCCACAGTTGCAATGAATGTCATACAAACAACAAAGATATGGTATATATGAGGATATTTACTACTTTCCATCCAATTAATTGCATCCTCATATAATGTAATGTATGTATTTTTTTTTTACTTACTTAATGAATGAGATGAGATTTATTTATTGGTGAAATAGCTCTGTGCAGTCAGTGGAAAAGAAAGTCAGTCCAGATCTCTCTCTCCTCCCTAAAGCTCCTCACACCACACCTGGCCTGCTGCAGTGTGTTGTGGTGTGCTGACATGACAACACAAATGCGAAGTGGACAAACAAAAAAAACATGAGTAGAAACCAATGTGGTTAGCAGTCTTTCAATTGTATGTATCTGAAAGAAAAGAGAAAAAAAAATCTCTTCTCTCAAAAAATAAATGTTTGCTGTTTTTTTTTTGCATCTGATCTTAGCACGGTTTATAAAAAATTATAATGAAAACACTGTTCACACACACACAATCTAGGCGTGATTTCCCAAACCACTTTTTTTTCAGTTTGTTCTTTTTTTTAGTGCTAAATACTTTCCAGGAGAGAGAGTCATGACTGATCTGATTTATTTTTACAAACAAAAAAATTTTAGATCGATAGACAGACAAAAAAAAAAAAAAACAACTCAAAAAAAAAAGAAAGGAGGAGCGGTCCATAGGGAAAAAAATAAAAAAATTTAATTTAAAAAAAAAAAAAACACAAACAAAATAATTAATAATAATATTAGTAGTGAGACATACACATGCCATAAAAATATATAAATTAACTGTGTAAAAATAAAATGTGTTTTTTTCTTAGGTATATACATAGTTGTGCAGTCATTGATACAATTTAAATTTGAAACGTGTCCATCATTTCAAAAACAAACCCTATATCCATCAGCAGTCACTCCATTCACTCCACACTCTTCTACACAGAAAACACTAATCTACTTTCTGTCTCTATAGATTTGCTTGTTCTGAACATTTCATATATAATGGAATCTTACAATATAGTTTTTTCAGCATGTCAGTATATTTCATTCATTGTGTGGATATATATATTATATTATATGAAAAAATTTATTTATATCCATTTAGCAGTTATCATGCCTTTTTTTTTTTTTTATATCAGCTAAAATGAAAAACGTTGCTATGAACATTTGTGTACAATTTTTGCATGGACATAGGCTTTATTTTCTCTTAAGTACACAACCGGAAGTGGAAAACTTGGTCCTGTGGTAGTACTATGCTTTTTTTTTTTTAGGAAATACCAAACAATTTCCTGAAGTAAACCACTTTACTTTCCCACCAAAAAAATCTGAGCCTTTTTTTTTTTTGTGTGTCAACACTTTTTATATATTGTTCTTTGGCCTCCTCTAGCGGATAAAAAGTGGTATCTCAGAGAGTTGAGTGCATTTCCTTAATAACTAAAGATGTTGGGCATCTTTGCATGTGCTTATTGGCCCTTAGTATATCTTCCCTGGAGAAATGTCTGCACAGATACGTTGCTTGTTTTTTAAAGAGAGGTCACCGGTCTTTTTATTATCGAGTTTAATAATCATGTATATATTCTGATAAACACAAATATAAACTCCAGAATATACAAATCCAGAAGTCATTGTATGTAGTATATTTTTTCTCCCATTTGGGGAATGTCTTTTTCCTTAAGGGGTGATACTGTGTGCAGCACAAAAGTTTTGAATTTCTTGGTGGCCACTTTATTTTTAATCTGGTTGGTTGTGGGTTTTTTGTTTTGTTTTGTTTTGTTTTGGTCTCATGTATAAGAAAACTGCCTAACCAGATATAATGAAGATTTACTCCTGTGTTTTTTTCCAGTGAGTTGCATAGTTTTAGAATGTCCACTTCTATAATCTGTTTGATTTAATTTTTGTGTATGATTTGTGAAAAGGGTCCAACTTCACTATTTTTCATCTGGGTATCCAGTGATATTTACAGAAAGACTATTATTGTCTCATTGAATTATCTTTCATCCTAGTTTGGAATTAATTGAGCATAGAAATAAGTGTTTACTTTTGGACTCAATTCTACTTCATTGATCTATGTATGTGTCTACCATATACCAATATCACACTGTGTTGGATGCTGTAGTAAAACTTGAAATCAAGAAATGTGGGTGCTCCAGCTTTGTTCTTCTGTTTCAAGATTGTTTTGTACCACTCTTTTTTTTTTTTTCATATGAAATTTAGGCTCACTTTAATAATGTCTTCATCAAACTTGACAGAGATTTTGATAAAGATTAGTCTTGAAACTATATACCAATTTGGGAAGTACTTCTTTCTAAATAATGTCTTCTAAGTCATGAGCATGAGATGTTTTGCCATTTATTTAGATCTTCTTTAATTTCTTTCAACAATGTTTTACAGATTTCACTATACAAGTATTGCATGACTTTTGTTAAATGAATTCCTAAGAATTTTATTTTTTTGATGCTATTACATGGAATGTTTTTACTTAATTTCATATTTGAATTTTGCATTGACAACATATTAAAATTCAATTATTTTATATTAGTCTTGCTAAACCAGTTTATTAGTTTTAATAGTAATTTTTAATCAGTTTTTTAGGGTTTTCTGTTTATAAAAACATACCATTTGAAAATACAGATCATTTTACTTCTTCCTTTCAATCTGGATGCCTTTATTTTTATATGTCTAAATGCCCTGCCTACACACACCAGTACATTTTCCTTAGAAATTTGCTTCCAAATGTGTTTCAAATATTGTAACTGCTGTTTGTACTCATATCTTTAAGCCTATGTTGTCTAAGATAATTTGCATTGCGACTATATGTACTGAAGCAGGATGAATTGTATTTGATTATGCCACTGGATATATTCTGGTACATCAAAATTGGGCCCCATTCCTGTATGAGCAAACGATGTCTTATACTGATCTTCATCATGCCACTATAGGTCCTTTTTTAAATAATAATAATAATAATAATAATAATTCTGACAAAACAGAGCTTGCATTTATTCCTATTACTTTCAATGTGGTTAAATCAACTGGTTTTAAGATTGTCTTGCTGCCTTCTAGAATCCTTAAAGAAAAAAAAAAGGAGAATCATTTGAATAGCAAAGTACTTTCTTTGTAATGGTAGTTCTCAGTCTCTAAGCTAAAGTTTCTGCCTATGTTCTCTTATTGAATTACAATCTAAATTATCAATTTGTTTATTCTTCTGTTTGTTTATGTATTTATTTATTTTAATATTTGCTTAATGTCATGGAAAACCGATATAAAACTATAAAACATTCACTTATATCATTTTATATAACTTTACATGTAATAATGTATGGACTACATAAGCATTGCTTGGCAAAATTTATAACACAAAGATGGAAAAATATTTATTATGATATTGAGCATAAATAGAATTGTGTTAGAGAATGCCATTAATTATTATGATTATTATTCTGGAAAAACAG
Source organism: Rhinolophus sinicus (assembly GCF_036562045.2). Classification (NCBI taxonomy): domain Eukaryota; kingdom Metazoa; phylum Chordata; class Mammalia; order Chiroptera; family Rhinolophidae; genus Rhinolophus; species Rhinolophus sinicus. The sequence goes on from NC_133753.1 coordinate 180,862,626, forward strand.
CTAAACTTGCAACTTTAAAAACTAGTTCGGAATAATCTAAATTTTCACCATGGCAAACTAAATAAAGGAGAGCTACTTAAATCCAAAGTAAACAGAAGAAAATAAATGTTAAGAATTAAAACAGATATCAATGTCATTAAAGTCGAAAATTAATAATGAAAATCGAAAGCTTGCTCTTTGAATATATTAATAAAATTGGTTAGCCTCTAGCAAGGCTAACTAAAAAAAAAGAACACACAAATAACTAATATCAGAAATGAAACAGGAATATCATTACTGATCCCATAGAAATTACACTATATGGATAACAGAGAAATACAATGAACAGCTCTATGCCCACAAATTTGATAATATGGACAAAATGGATCTATTCCTTGAATAACACAATTTGTAGAAATTCATATACGAAGAAATACACAATCTGAAAGGCCTTTATCTACTAAACAAATTATATAGAGAGGCAAGACACCCAGAATAACCAACACAGCCCAGAAAGAAAAACAAAGTTGGAAGTCTGACACCACCCAAATTCAACATTTGCTATAAAGATACAATAACCAAGAGAGTGTGGCACTGGTCAGAAACATAAACAAATTGATCAATGGGATAGAGTCCAAAACTAGACCCACATACATAGAGGGAACTGCTCTTTGACAAAGGAGCAAAGGTAATACAATGGAGCAAAGATAGTGTTTCAATCAATATGCTGGAACAACTGAACATCTACATATTAAAACATGAATCTAGACACAGACCTCAAACCCTTCCAAAATTGTTCTTAAAATGGGTCACAGACCTAAATATAAATTTAAAACTGTGAAACTCCTAGTAGGTAACAAAGGAGAAAAGCCTCGACATGGGTATGGCCAATGACATTTCAGATACAACCCCAAAGTCACGATCCATGAGCAAAATAACTGGTAAGCTGGACTTCATGAAAATTAAAAACTTGTACTCTGCAAAAGACAATGTCAAGCAAATGAGAAGACAAGCCACAGACTGGGAATAAATAATTGCAAAAGGCAGGACTCATAAAAGACTGTTAATCCAATGTATACAAAAAACTCTTAAAATGAAACAATAAGAAAACAAAAGTATGATTTAAAAATAAGACAAAGATCTTAACAGACATGTCACCAAAGAAGTTATAGAGATGGGAAATATGCATATGAAAAATGCTCTACATCCTATGTCATCAACGGAATGGAAACTAAAGAACTATGAGATAGCACTATGCAGTATTAGAATGGCTAAAATGTGGAACACTGACATAAAACGCTAGTGAGAATGTAAAGCAACATGAATTCATCTTCATTGCTGGTGGGGATGTCCAAAGGTTCAGCCACTTTGAGACAGTTTGGCAGTTTCTTACAAAACTAAACATACTCCTGGTATACGATATAGCAGTTGCCCTCCTTTGTATTTACCCAAAGGAGTTGAAAAGTTATGTCCACATAAAAACCTGTGTGTGGGTGCTTATAGCAGCTTTACTCGTAATTGCCAAAACTTGGAACAACCAAGATGTCTTTCAGGTAGATAAATAAACTGTGGCCCATCTAGACAGTGAAATATTATTCAGGGTTTTAATTTCAAGTTTCACCTGTTGGTAAACTTTGCTTTAATACAAAAACATATAATTTGAACTAATAAGAATTAGGTTCCCAATTTCTGTAAACTGTTTTAGAAGTAACCAGACACTGAGAAATAATTTCTTATTTCAGATACCAAAGCCACATAAAAAGCAGAACTTTTATAAACAGGATCCGTAAAGAGCTTGACTTTTTCTTTTTTTTTTTAATATAACATCTTTAGTTTCAATTTAAGGAGCGTGTCACAAACTTATTAGGACAGCAACAAAAAAGAAAGGAGCATGTAATCAAATTCCTATGGAATAAGGACTTCGTCCCTTATTGTAAAAGAATGTGTCTCAAATGCTTATAGGACTTCTTATTAAATTTCATCTCTGTTTTTGTATATGAATCAGCTTTCAGAAACTCTTTATCATAGTATACATATTGACATGGTCATGGACAAATCTGAGTTCTCATCCAAGGAAGACTGATTCCCAAACCCTTATCTCCTCATCTTCAAAATAAGTTCCAGGTATAGTTTTAATTGGTCTATTTTAAGCTTGTATGGTATACCACGATTACTCAACCCAATAAGTTAATGCGATTGGCTTTGTGGCTCAAAACACAATATGGTTCATAGAAAGAGCGAAGTATGTTAACAAACAAAATAATTATCTTCAGCAGTGATGAACCACCTTGATTTCTGAACACAGGATGTGCTCTCTGGAGCCAGGGAGTGTTGAGATTGTCACCTAATGTTCCTAACAGCATCTAATATGTTCTTTTATTAAAAATACACCAGTTTCATTGTGGGGAACTATTTCTTCCCACTCCAAGTCCCCATATTTCAGATCATGCCTCCTTTTGCTCTGGATAGACAAAATCTAAATTGAACTACACACGTAATTTCCTCCTTCTAAAAAGGACTGGTTTAAGATGGGTTCATATCCCAAACTGCTTTCAAAATTTGTAATGAAAGTACAGTAGATCATCTTATCAGTGGGAGATATGTTCCAAGACATACCCCCAGATGATGCCTGAAACCATGGATAGTATTAAACCCTACATATACTATGTATCTTGCTTATATTATACATAAATACCTATGAAAAACTTTACATTACTCTTTGACTTTGGGGCCGTTGTTAAGTAAAATAAAGGCTACTTGAACACAAACACTACGATATCAAAGCCACTTATCTGATAACTCAGGCAGCTACTGAGTGACTGATGGGTGGGTAGCATATGCAGTGTAGATATGCTGGGAAAAAAGGGTGATTTCATGTCCCTAGTGGAAAAGAGCAAGACAGCATGAGAGTACATTGCAATACTTAGAACAGAGCACAATTTTAAATTCATGAATCGTTTATTTTTGTAATTTTCCTTTTGATACTTTTGGGTTGTGGTTGACTGCAGGTAACTGATACTGAAGAAAGTGAAACCTTGATAAGGGGGGACTACTATATTAAGAAAGAGGCATACTTATTTACTAGCAATGATAGAATAAAAACATGAGCCTGCTGGTGGACACCTTTGTTTCCCCTTGGAAAGGACTGCTTGAAAATGAAGCAAACTCAGAGCAAAATGTGACATTAAGAGCTGGAATAAAAGAGATTCCTGATGATTGTTTTCAAGTACTAGGTCCCAGTTTTACTAGAGTTTGACTTTTCTTTTCATTCCTCTTTTTCTCTGAACCAATAAGTTTGTGTTTCCCCTTTAGCCAGCTTGCATTTAACATTTTGTCACTTGAAACCGAGTCTTGACCAAAACAAGGGAAGAGAGGGAGATGATGACCAAATGTTCAAGAGAAATTGTGAAACTTTACTTGACCACCTTATTTTCACTTGAAAAAACAAGTGAAGTAGGAAGCCCAGTGTAGTCAAGTCATGGTTCAAAAAGAAATGCCACCATAAAAATGATCACCGACCCTGTTCAATAAAATGGAACAATTGGCTAGAACAATGGAATTGCTTTGTGATCAAGAATCAGAGATGATACTTGGAGTGGAGGAAGAGAAGCAACAGGAAGTTGGTACAACCTATCCCAACTTTGCCAATGACACTCGTAATTATTAAATTATATTTTAAGAGCCTAGAAGACCTGCACTTGATATGCATGTGTAGCTCCCCTTTTCTTCTTTTAATTCCCCTGGCTCAAATTTTCCTCTAGTGCTATCTGAAATAGCAATGTAGGTGATGCCAGATTTCTGTGGTAAAGTATTTAGCTAGATTTCTGTGATAAAGTATTTTATCATACCTTCTACACAATGATTTAACCTCTACCTAGAACAATTTATAAACCATCAAGTTTCCTAAAATTTCTGTTACATAGAACAGAAGATTGTTATGACATGGATATGACCCACTTTTTTTCTGGAATATCTATTTAGCTAAACTTTATCAGCTTCCATTTTAATGAGAAACACAGGAAAAAAGAAGTAAATTAAAGAAAGAAAGAAGACCTGAGTTAGTCTGTAATTCACTGATTCTCTGAAATTGTAGGTCATAGATTTATTAAGGTAACAAAGGCAATATTTTTTTTTAATGTTGAGAAAAATGCTGTATAAAAATGATATCACTATTTTACATATCTTTTACAAAACTGTAATGTAACCTCATAAAATGATGGTAACAGTTTCAAGACAAAACTGTGAAATTTCTACTCCCAGCTGTCTTTTATTTTGAAAAAAATTATAAGTGTGATTCAAAATGGATTATACTGATTAGTATATACCACATCCCATTATGTCAAATGTTTGTTTACAATCCTTTCTTATAGATCTGTTAACCTTTCAAGTAATTGATATTTCTATAATTTATATTTCACAATGACATTTGTGCAATATTGTTTAATTGTACCAGTGAGCGTGGAGGACTTTGCCAATCCTGATACAGGCACAATACACAAGTAGAACAAATGGCTTTGCATTTGTTCTCCTGTGCTTTAAACTGCCTAAGCCATTGCTCTCATTGTTTTTCCATGTTGGAACACATCAGTCTCAAAAGAATCCCTGATTTAAAGAAAAGAAAATAAAAAAAACACAAAATCAGCTAAGAGATAGTTGAAGTGAGTAGGAATATTAAAATGTTTGGCTAGTTGCTAATTCAGTGGAGATTCATTCAATCTCTAGAGATGTTCAGTATGATGTAATACTGCAGCTTTCTGCTCAAAATGTATCATTGCAGTAACAGCCCTGCCAAATGTCCCTTGCTTTCAGTTATAACTAATAATACTCAAAATGTTCCTTGCAATATTGAGGGTGCCAAAAAAATGTATACACATTTTAAGAAAGGAAACACTGTATTAAAATTGTAATAATATATACTGAAAACAAAAGATGAATACAAGTCATGTGTATACATTTTTTTTTTTGGCATTCCAGTATTAATCAGAAATGCACATCTGTGCATATTGGAAACTCCTCTGACTTTAAAGCAAACAATACTTTCAATGGGAACTCATTTGGCAAACAACTGAAATTCCTGAAAATATCAATAGATAAGTTGAATAAATTATGTATTCTGAACATGAATTCATTTTTTTGATGCCACATACTTTAAAATAGTTAGGCTCATTCACATATATTTACCCTATTGAATACACTGACTCCTAAATCAGAGCTAGCTTATCATAACTTCTAGGGAAAGGCTCTCTGTGAATTTATGCAGATGGGGTGACTTCTTGGATAATCTCAGATATCAAGAAGTGTTGGATTACTTACAGTTCCTAAAGACGCAACTCTTGGAGTAGCACAATTTAGGTCTCAGGGTTGCAAAAATAAGCAGTTCTCACCTTATGATGGGACAAACATGTGGATCTGAAAACAAGTCGATGGGAAGAGGGAGGAAAATAGTTGGGACATCCTTACAATTACCGCTGCTGTGAACACACCAAATTTCTGAACTTGTAAACAATTGAAGTGTCCACAGTGGAGCCTTTTTTTCATTCTATTCTTCAACTATGCAACCCTGGATAGTAATTAAACTTGGTTTCTGGAAATTATAATCTAAGAAGAAACCGCACAGTTCACTTGATACACAGAGTTCTAAGGATGACTTTCCATGACTCTCACCCGTGTATAATTTCCAACCTCATTGATTTCTGGATGGAACCTGTAATATACAATGAATGTTGTTCCTCTGATCATGGCACATTGTGTGGCAAAGAGAGATGAGTTGGGAGGACCAAATCTAATCCTATGTGCCTTTAGTAGCACATAGTTTTCTCCAGATGGGCAGTAAGAGGAGTCAGAGAGCATGAAAATTATTCAAAGAAGCACTGCTCTCTTTGAAGAGGGTGGGGACCATTTTGACCTACACGCCATTAACAACGCCTTCAGCTTGACTAAACTTTAGGCAGGTTTCTTCTTTCCTTTGGGCCCCTGACCTCCCTTTTCTAAAACCACTTATTTTAGAAAACTTGTAATTTTAAATCCTTTCTCTGCATCTTTTGAGATGTAAATCTTCCACAACCCAGAAATGATTTTCTCAAAGACCTGAGAGTTATCCCTTTAAAATATCATCATCAAGGAAGATAGTATTTCTCCCTCCCAGTTTCTGTGGGAGAGGAGGAGACAACAAGCAGTGATTGCAAACACAGATGGGGTAATCCCACTGTCCAACCTCTCCCTAGCATCATCTAGTACTTTTTCTTTAGCTCACCAGGTGTTTAAAAAGCTTCATGCCTTTTGTTAAAGCAGATTTTAGTTTAACCTCTCTCCTGTATTGGAATGGTCTCTTTCTCCTATTGCAATAGTGTTGACATTATTTGCTTTGCATGTTTAAGTAATCAGATACAACTTTTCTTTTATAACATGCAAGGACTAAAGAATGGTATCTGGTAGCTGAGAGAGCTGTCTGGCTGACAGCCAACCAGCAAATGAGGTCCTCAAGTCTTTTAGATGCAAGAAACTAAATTATACCAAATTGAATGAGCTGAAAGCTGGTTTTTCCCTAGACCATCAAGATAGGAGCTCAACTGGGCCAACACCTTGATTTTGGCCGTGTGACACCCTGACACAGAACCAAGGTGAGCCCACCTGCACGTATGACTTACAACACTTATTTAAGCCAAAGTTTGTAGCAATTGGCTATGAAACAACAACAAAAAAATATACTTCATGTGAACCCAGGAGATTTTAAACTCTCTGGTTTAAATATCCAGTGTGTTATAGAGATTGCCAACCTTCAGAATATGGTTTCGGCCATGCTCTAAATGGTCTGATCTTTTTTATGGCTACCTTAATGACACAAGTAGATTTTGTTAATATTGTTTTTATATAAATCAGGAAATTGAATATTTAAAAAAAATCTTGATTATATTAAATTTCTTTATATTTTTAAGCCAACCTATGCATAGAGGTGTGCTTGTTATTCACTATACACAACAAACAACAATTTAATAAAATAAATTATATTGGAAATAAATAATTTAAATAATCACATGTTTTAACTTTTCCCACATTAGAAAATATGCATGTGGAAAATATTGTTTAGTTATAAATATGGAATAAAATAGGTAAATATTTGGAGTTTACTCCATTTAAATATAGAATACTTTTAAGAATCTTTAATAGTTCGACTTTAGGATAATCTGAGGAAGCTCATCTAAGGAAACATGAAATCTGAAGTAGTTGATTTTGATAATTCTTCAAAATGCTTTCAAATGTACATGGTATAGGACTACATCCTTTAATTCTGACTAACTTTATGCCAAATTAAATATATAGTCTTTTTGTTGTTCCTCTGGATACTTTTTGTCAGAAAAAAAGTCATTCTCCTGCTAGAGAACATTCCTATGTACCACGTATTTTGCTCTCAAATGAATGTAATTCATTAAGCAATGAGGTAAACCACATTTACAAAATTATTTTTCATCATAATTACATTTAAAGTTGAATTTTTATGACTTCATTCATGCAACATAGAGTATAATCATCTAAACTATTTGAGTCATAACCTAACTAATATTTCTAAGAATGTTACTTATTTCTTCTATCTGAGCGTTACCGTGCAACTAAGTCTGAAAACAATGCCTTTGGAATGAGATTATACATGCTATTATTTCTGGAGGCAGCTGGAATGTTGAACTTCTTCATTCTTTATACACTAGTGTTGCGTCATTAAAGCTTGCTTTCCTCATACCAAACTCACTTGGTACACAATCAGGGTTGTTATTATTACATTTGTTGTAGATTCCAGAGACATGGAACAGAGAAGCAGCTCCCAAGCCTTCACTCTAGCTTTCTGTTTCTTTCCATCTGAGAATCTTCTCCAAATGTGGAGTTTTCAGACTACACATATTTTCTGAAATACTTTCAAAATGTCCCTTTGTTCTTACTTTTAAGTTTGGTAAAAGCATTCCTATTCACATGGAAATAATGGTGTTCTCCACATCACACATGCTTCTATATACCAAGATTTTTTTTTTTTACTATAATAATCTGAGTCACAATTTTGGTTTAGTTGTCTTTTTTTAAATTTCTGATATCAAATTTAACTACTCACAGATGAATAATGCATATAACTAAAATAATAGAAGTCTATTTTTTAATTACAGTTATGCTCTTTTTTTAGAGATTCTTATTTAAACTTTCAAAGACACAAATTGCTGAGGATGTTAAAACACACTGACTGAATTCTAGTCATTTTTATAGGCATATCTCTTCATTATTTTCACCTGCTCAAAGTTTATTGAGCATCCACTGCACTTAAGGCACCATAATGAGCGCTTAGATAAAGGTATTAACTAGAGAAATGTCCTTGTACTCTTTGTGTGACATAGAAAATGGAGTTTTAACACATTGTGGTTATGGACTTGTGTTAGATGATAGTTACTAGAAAAAAATGACTAATGTCTTATAGAGGTAAGGGGAAAACTAAGATGCATTTAGAGTAAAAATGGTGAAAATATGTGATGACATTCAGAGAACTGAGCTAAAAAGTTGGTCATGAATTCAATTATTTAAAATATGAGGTGCGATCACAAAATATGGTGGATGTTTAAATTAAAAAATATATATATTACAGTAAAAGACCATTGCCATTAATCCCCTTCAAAATAACTTCTCCCTCACTTCAAATACACTTATCCCATCGTTCTTGCCACTTTCTGAAACTGTTCTGGAAGTCCTCTTTCATGAGTGTCTTTAGTTGGCCTGTTGTGGCTGCCTTGATGTCCTGAATTGATTCAAAACGTTTACCTTTTGTTGTCATTTTGACTTTGGGGAAGAGCCAGAAGTTGCACAGTGCCAGATCCTGTGAATAAGGTGGATGACGACACACCGTAATGTTTTTATGTGACAGAAATTGCCATACCAGAAGCGATATATGACACAGAGTGTTGTCATGAAGGAGGACAAGTAAAGACATTCATGAAAGAATGTCGAGAACTGCTTCAGGAAGTGGCAAGAAAAATGGGTTAAGTGGGCTTGGAGCAAGGGGAGTATTTTGAGAGGGATTAATGGTAATGTGTCTTTCACTGTAATGATTTTTTTTTAAATTTAAACTTTCACTGTATTTTGTGATCACACCTTGTTATGTAAAATTATCAGAAGTTTGCCTGACTCACAAGGACTGTCAAATGAATGTAACATATCATTATTATCATTACCTTATTAATATTATTCTTACCATGAATGCCAAGTATTAAAAAGTTCAAAATTTATCTCTCCATCTGTCTTACATTCATGATTTTGTCTAATTATTTATGAATTCATTTACTCAATGAAGTATGAGTTTTAAGTGAACTACCTGTGATCCATTCTACCAGGTATCCATGTGGTGAACAAATAAGAAGTCGCCCTCCACTTTAATGACCCTACAGTCCCATAAGGGAGATTGACAATATGTAAAATTAGATAGTTATAATATGATTCTGACATTTTCTCTAAAGGTTAGAAGTGAATAGTGCTATGGAAATAGAGTGAGGATATATTGGTTGAAGTAGAAAAAGTAACATTTGACCGGGACTATGAATTACAACTGTCTCCAGCAAAAGGAAGCTCATGTATGAGGGCCCTGAAGCAGAAAGAACGAACCTGGTGCATCTGAGGGAACGAAATATGCTAGAGAGGTAGCAGCTTTTTCCAGAGTCCTACGATTGAAACAGAAAAACCCGAGAAGTAGGTATGAACCAGTTAGGGCCTCACAGACCAGGTTAACGATTTTAGGCCTGATTCTAAAAACACAAGAAATTGCTGCAGGGTTTTAAGCTTGGAAGTTACATGATCTGGACAACTTTTAAGTGCACTATGGATCTGTGTAGAAATTCAATTGGTATAGAGTTAGTATAATCATGGAAAGTCTATCTATAAAGATTTGTGCAGGTAACATCTGATGTTGTCTTAAGGAAGTGGCCATAAGAGACAAGGATGTATTCGAGCAATATTTAATGTGTAATACAGGCAGGATGTTAAATATTAGATATACCATTTATGGTAAATGGAAGGGTTATGGTGTCAAACTGATGGCATTACAAATTAGGTGGCTAACGGTACCATTTACTAGGTTCAGGAATGCTAGAGAGTTTCGCAACATAAAATATGAATATAAATTTGCTCAAATTCAGATGCATGTTAAATATCATTGTAGAATTTTTTGTTAATTCCGGAAATCAGGAGGAAAGTTAACATTAGAAATTAATTTCACAGTGAATTATGGATAGAGTGCCTGATAAAAAACTCACAAGACTGGATCAAATTAACTAGAGAGACAGTATAGAGAAGGATAGGGGAAAAAAAGGAAAGTTTTACAGGACTTATTATATAAAAATTAGATAATGGAAAGTTTCTTACAGCAAATTGAGACCCTAAAGTCCAGTGAGTTGATATGGAATCAAAGCCGAAAACAGGTGAGAAAATGGAAAAGAGTGTATTAAGAAAACAGGAGTGGCAACTGGGATGAATGTTAATGAGTGTTCTAGTCAGGTGAAGCTGGAACATGTCCAATAGTTTTAGTCTCATAGAGATTATTCATGAGTTTATCCAAACCTGTTACTGGATGTTGCGAAGCTGTGGAAGCCAGACTGAAGGCCGTTGGGGAATTTAGCAAAGAGAAAAGTTAAGGGTATATGAGGGCAATTATTTCTAAAATTTTTCATTTGAGGAACGACAATGACTGAAAGTGATCTCCTTTTTTTTTAATCAAATTTATTGGGGTAGTATTGCTCAATAACATTATATAAGGCGCACAGCTTTGTATTACAACATCTGTATATTCCATTGTGTGCTCACCACCCACAGTCTAGTCTCTTTTTGTCACCATGTATTTGACCCCCTTTACCCTCTTCATTTTCGCTGCCACCCCTGTTCCCTCTGCTAACCAACAGACTGTTGTCTCTGTCTGTGAGTTTGTTTATTTTGTTTGTTTGCTTGTGATTTTTGTTTTATATCCAACATACAAGTTACGTGAACGTGATATTTAAGTCTTTATTCCAGTGGATCATTTCTTGCCGCTAGAAGAACAAAAAGAGGCAAACAATTGCCATCATATACTCTTCTCTTTCTAAGCACTTTAGTTTTTTCCATTTGGCCTTCTAAATTTCTCGTGATCCCTAGTTCTTCTCTATTACTCCTGTCATCAGCTTAACTAAAGTTGATATCCTTTGTCACCAGAATAATTTTAGCAACCTTTTCAGTAGTTTACTTCCTCTGTATTCCCACCTCAATCTATTTTCATAATGCCTTTGAAACAATCTTTTCCTAAGAGTAATTGAACCTCTTTCATACTTTTAATTGGCTTCCCGTTTTCATCAGCATGAACTGCAAATCCATTCACTTTAATTCATATTAATATTTAGGAAAGGAGTCCATGGATATCTTGATCTCACCCTTTATGTTTTTTTTTTTTTGGTGGGTGTGGAGGTGTGCCTGGATGGCTAGAAGGACCGTGCTTGGGGCAGGCCCAGGTGAGGGCAGGGACAGTGCCTAGGACAGGCCTGGAAGCAGGGCAGGGCCCAGGATGAGCTCACAGGCAAGGAGAGGACTGTGTGTCCTGGGGCATTGGATGAGACATCTGGTAGAGCCACCCGTCAGAGGCCAGAAGGAGCATGAGGAGGCCCAGGGAGTACTTTGGGGAGGCCCCCAAGATGTGTTTTAGAGCACTGCACACAGGGTGCCCTTCGGGGTGGGCTCAGCAGGGGCCCCGTCTCTGTGCTAGACTGAACCCCCAGCCCCCTGCTGGCTGGGAGGTGTGGGTTCTCTTTCCCCCTTGTGCTTCTCTTGCTGCTTTTCTAGGTGCCCCTCTTCAAACCCTCCTTTCCACACCCACCAACACCTGTATCCAGCTCTTCACCCCTTCCCCGCCCCCAGTGAAGTCAGTTCAGCCTCCGGGAGGGAGCAGATCAGTTTAAAAGCCAGCTTCAGAGGGAGCCCTTTGTGGACACGGGACTCTGATGCCCTGTGGTTATTCATTCTGCTCACCCTTTGACCTGAAATAGATCAAATACTGGGCAAGCTATGAACTGAGCCTCAGTTTGCTCATCTGCACAAGGGGAGTTTGAAGGGGTGGATTTGGCCTGTGAATTTCCTGCTTGTTCAGGCATTCAGTATATGGATGATATTGGTCCATGAAGTTTACCTCCCAGTACTGGTCAAATAAACGTTATTGCTCGTTGACAAAAATTCCTCTGTTATGAAAATCTTGAACTAGGCCTTATGATTATTTAATATGTCTTAAATATGTCAAGCAATACTTAATACTCCTTTGTGTATTTTTATAGCAGTTCTCTCTTAACTTCCTTGCTACTTGCAGAATATTTACAATAAATGAATTACCATCCTTTATTCTTTTTTTCACTTTCCTGTGTCAGATTTTGAGGGCACTGACTGTGCCTTCTGTATCTCAGGATCTCTAATTAACCTCTCAGGAAGAGTGTGAGAGTCTTAATTATTGCATATCAATATCTAGGACTTTCCTCTTTCTGGCTCTTATTGAAGACTAGTTTTCTTGACCCATTTCAGCTGGGTGGGATCGATGAATTTTAAGTGGAATTGGTAGGAGTCATTTCTAGTCTAGGTCATGATATTGCTGGCACAAGACCATACACAACACTCTTTCTATATCAAGACGACTATGGAAAGATATGTAGAAATGAGATTCTCTGGCCCTGGGATCAGTAGTGAATCTGGGTTGCAGAGCTTCCTTCACTAAAGGGGAGAGATGAGAAAGAACATCTGCATGTTCCTTGTTACCACAGCAACCCTAGCTTATTTTGACTGGTAGAATAACAAAGGGATCTTTGTGGAATTAGTGCAGAATAAATGAATGATTATTTGAATAAGTAAAGATGCTGTAGCAAAGATAAAGTGTGATGTCGAGTTTTTAAAAATTAGAGTGAGAAATTGTCATTAAATCAAATTATTTAGAAGTGAAACAAGTGCCAAAAAAGAACAATATTATAAGAGAAAGAAAAATGAAAAATAATTAAGTGAATAAGAATTCTTGATATTAAATATAGGTAAGCACTGGAAGATGTAATCATTCTATAGATCATTCTATCTATAGTTTTTATAATAACAAAGTATGATACACATGCATATATATATAACATAGTATAGTATACTATAATAAATACAGCAACAAAAACAAATTTACATATATATATATATATATATATATATATATATATATATAACAATGGCAATGACAAGCAAGGGAGGATTTTGGATAATGTGCTTCAAATTGTTCAAAGGGTATTAGTGTTTGGAAATAAATCACTCATGACATAGCAAAGCATTTCCAAATTTGCTAGCCTTCAGTGAACACTTGATAATGTCCCAAGAAAATAGTCTTGCTTTTAATTTTGTGTATTATATACTCTACCAAATTTTTGGTCAATCCCCAAATAATTTTTGAGGTCCCACAAATATCACCTGGATGTGTATTAACTAGCTTCTCCCTCTTCCATGGTAAAGAATGCTCTTTCAAACCAAATGTGTATATAGATAACTTTAAATATCAAAAGTTAGTTAAAACAATGATTTTAAATAAAATTTTGCTAAAGGTTTCTGGTCAACAGATGCAAAGTACTATTCAAAAACTGAAATTTTATATTAAATATTAGATAATACTTGTCCTTGGAGTTTTTAATTGACACCCCACTGGAGGAGTTCTCCACTTCATCTTCTCTGCCTACCTCCTCCCTGCCACCTTGTAGCAGCCAACCTATCTCCCCCAGTGATAGTTTCATTGACTGTTCCCCTTCAGTCTGTAATCCAGCCTTTCCAATGACTGGCGCTGGACCGAAGAGAAAAGAATAAAGTAAGACCTCTTTTTTTTTTTTCTTTTTCTTTTATTCATTTATGTTTGCAGGTTCAACTTTTATTAAATTTAAGATAATCTGTGAAAATGTAACTAATATCACTAACAGACAAATTTTCACACAATTATGCTGAGCAGCCTAGCTTCTCATTGTGTTGAAGTTCTTCAGTTACAGTTAAAGCTATGATATTAAAATTATGCTTATATTAAAACAGGACCAAATTGCTACTTTTCTGGCTGGTTAATAGGTTTTACTCCTTACAAAAAAGGAGTAAACATCCTCACACATGAACTTCTGTTTCCTCACTGAAAAACTGTTGGCAGTTTAAAAACTCATAGACACAGACAATAGTTAATGGTTACTGGAGTGTAAGGGGGGATAGGAGTGGATGAGGGTAGATGGGGTCAAATATGTGGTGATAAAAGGAGAACTGACTCTGGGTAGTGAACACACAATGTGACATACAGATGATGTATTACAGAATTGTATACTTGAAACCTATGTAATTTTCCTAACAACTGTCACCCCCTTAATATATTTTTTTTCAGGTGAAGATACAGTTTTATTTTCCAAGAAGGGATATACTTCTACTCTATTTTTTTTAAATTTAAGTTTACTGGGGTGGCAATGGTTAGTAAAGTTACATAGGTTTCAGGTGTGCAATTCTATAATACATCGTTTATATATCATATTGTGTGTTCACCACCAAGTCAGTTCTCTTCCATCACTATAATTTTGATCATGTTTACCCACATCTACCACCCCACAATACATTTTAATTAAAAAATAATAAATTTTAATTTTTCTTCTGTACATTTTATGGTACATTAGTTTTACCGTCTAAAGATTTATAATTATTATATTATACTTGAATTAACTGGGCAAGACAAAATTATTCTAAATAGTATGATGAAAAATTATGGACTTTTTAATATAATGGAAAGTTTAGAAATAATATTAGGAAAAAAAAAAGACTCAAGGCTGATCCTGAGAATAAAAACCAGGTCAATTTTAAAAATGATGGAGATAGAGCACTACTTCTAGAGAAAAAATAAGAAAAATTTACAACAAATAACAAAATAGCTATTAATACACTCAAACTTACCCTCACCATCAGGGTATTGTATGCCTTACAATAAATCTTTAGGATAATAAGCTGACTTAAAGTTAGTGCAGTAAATGTAACTTTCTGTAAGGTGTGTAAGTGGGTATCTGTGTTTTCATTACTGGGCACACATTTCCCTAAAATCATTGGACTGAATTCTTTTCAGTTAAAATAAAACCCAGAAGAAGTAAATGTGTTTACTTGTAACTATCAACAGGCATGTGTTAATATTGAGTAGGTAGATAACCTACAGCAAAGTGACATTGCTAGAGGAAAAGTACCATTAAGCTGCAACTTCATTTATATCCTCATAACACGTGGTAATTAATTAGCGTTGGTGAACTTCTTCCAGGCAATACCTTTAAATCTTTGCTCTAGAACCATCCAACTTTAATTCATAAGTAAAAATGTCCTTAACATGTTTGGCATAACCTTCAGAGTGAATTTTGTCCTTCCTACTTGATTCAAAGTGCTCTTACATTCTTTGTGATTAAAACAAGTAAAAATTCCTCTCCAACCCTTCCAAATCTTACCCTAAACTATGTTAATCTTTCCCTAGAACAGTTTTTACAAAGTATAAGTAAACTGATCAATTATTTGTTTACTGTGGAAAATACAAAAGACTTTTACACAATTTCTTTTCTCTTTAATGACAGAAAAAAAGCTTTGTTTTAATGTTTGATAGAAGCAGCCTGAATGTATTATGAATGATTAGTGTAGCCATAATTTCATTTTTAGTACAGGATGTCTAGTCCAAGCCATACTTACCACGTCCACATCAAAACCTATTATTCAATAAGCCTGAACTTCAGTCAGGAAGAATAGAATTCCTGATGAAAGTGCTGAGGTAGTTTAAGGAATAAAGAATTATAAAAGTGGTACGTATATGGATAAATCTTAGCAAGCCTTAACTATTTAAAACATAATCTGCAGTGTATTTAAAATAGAGGGATTTAAAATACAGAAGCAATAACACAGCACCGGGAAATAAGATAAAGGAGTCTTGGTGTTTACAAATCCTTTTATTCTGAGGGTATTAGGTTGGGTAGCACAACTGTAGAAATGGATAAAAACACTTATCACAATAGCAGGAGGAATTCTATGGTAGCACACAAGCAAAATTTCACTTGCTTAACAAACAAAAATTTACATTCCACACCAATTGCATGTCCTACGTAGGTCATTAGATTATTCTGCTCATGCCGTCACTCAGCCAGGCAAGTTAATGGAGACTCAATCTTGACATAAGCATTCATAATCATCTCAGCAGTGGTCAGTGAATGTGGTAAATTACAAACTGGCTCTTAAAGTTTCTGTCCCTAAGTGACATACTTCAGTCCTGCTCATATCTCATTGGCCAAAGCAAGTCACCTGGCCACAGCAAATTTCAAAAAAGAGGCAGGGATGTGTGATTTTATCATACTCCTGCAATGAAATAGCTGGAAAGATTTTGTGAACAGCATTGAAGCATATCGCAGTCACCCTGTTTATTCACTAGATATTCAGCTCACTATTCCTCAACCAGGCGAAATATGCTCACCTCTGTCTCAAGGAGCACAATCTAAATGTTTCGTCCAGTGAGGTGAGCTCACCCTGGATCCAAAGACCTATTAGTGGAAAGGGAAAGTTATCGTCTCCCCACACATCAGCTAGGATTGGAGGAATCGAGACAATAAAATACAGATAAACATTCCCATTTGGAAAGAGGAATAATGGGAGAACGAAGAAGTTTATGGATTCATAGAGGAAGAAAGTACATTAAAAAATTTTGGAAATAAGTAAGTGGTGATGGTTACACAACATTGTGAAAGTGCTTAATGCCACCGAATTATACACTTTAAAATGGTGAAAATGGTCAATTTTATGTTATGTATATTTTACCACAATATTCTTTTTGTTTGATTGTTTAAAGAGCTGCAATGAAAAAAGAAAAAAAAAACATCAAAGAGTTTGTGGTCCATAGTAATTCTATAATAGTAGTTGGAATTACAGAAATACTCTGTCTTATTGCAGTGTTCAGGGTATTCTCTGTTTGAGGTCCAAATCTTCTCTCTAGGAGAGATCCCTGAGTTCATTGTTCCCTCTGGTCCTTATTTCTACATTTCAATGGGGTCTTCTTTTTCTACTAGTGTCTTTGTCACATCTGAAGTGTACAATGTGGCCTCCTTAGGAGCTAAGATGTTTAAGTCCTCTAATTCCTGCTTATAGAGCATTGGGCTCCAAGGTTGTTACAGATATGGAGACACATAGACAAGCTATATCCAGATTTCTGGTTTTAATGATAGTTCACTTTGTTTGAAAATATATTAAGATTTTTTTCTTTTCAACTCAGGTTTATGTGCCAATACACATTCATAGTTTTATTTCTAGACAAATGTCTTAATTTTTTTTTTTTTGCTTCTATTGTTTCCATATGTCTCTTTCTTTCTCAGCTTATTTTCAGAGGCCTTGGGTCTATTGTATTTTGGCAGACAAGTTGTACTTTTAATATCTTCCCTGAGTCACTTTTTTGCAATTGGATGAATTTATTAACTATAACTGATTCTGAGGTATTAACAATAGGATAATTGTTTATATCTTTTATTTGATCCTTATAGAAAGGTTGATTTTAATCATCCCTAGTAATCAAAGATGTTCTTAATATATTTTGTGTGTATGTGGTTGAAAAAGGCCTTATGACTAAACCTTTTTGCTCTATTCTATTTTCAACTATTCAATGGTACATTTGTTTCTGAGCTAATCTTTTCTTACAGTACTTTGCTAAATGCAGCATTCAGCAAGGTATTATTGCACTAAGCAAGGCATCACAAGACCAGATTAACTCAGAAACAAATGTGCCATTAGGTAAAATTGAATATAATCTGTTTCCTTCATGGTTACTTCTTGAAATTGCTCTATCTATCTATCTATCTATCTATCTATCTATCTATCTATCTATCTATCTATCTGGATTATATCGAATGTTTTGTCACTGTCATGGTGATCATCTTACAATGAATTACCATCTTTCCAATCTCCATTACCTGTTTTCTTGCCCTTCAGCTGCCTGACCTCTCTATTGGGTTTTATTTTCCCCAGAGTACCCTAATTTATCTGAAAAAGATTCGTGTTCTAAATACCTTCAGAACTCCATAAATGGATAATGAAAATCAATAGAAAAGTAGACATACAAATAACTATAACCCTATGGAAAAGTATTCAAACTTGTTAATAACAAAGAAAAGCAAATTAAAACAACCATCAAAACAACCATGCAAAAATCAAAACAAACAATAAATCTCACTCTGTGAATGAGAGAAAATTGGTACAAACATTTTGAAATTAGATTAAAATTATAGAATAATATTGAAGGTATGCATAATTTATGGCACAGAAATCTCACTGTATTGTTTCATCACAGATCTAAGAAATTGGTTGGAAGAAAACTTGAAACAAAAAATAATTAGATAAATAATTATTTTTTCAAATGAATACAATGAATTACCATAGAACAATGAAAATAAGCTGAATATCTACACAATAACAGATAATTTTTAGAAATAATATTGACTAAAACCAGCAATACGTCAAATAACATAGAGTGATTAAAAATGAAAACAGCAAAACCAAATTGTGTTTAGGTATGGATACATAGGTCATACATTTTTAAAGAAAATTAAATATATTGTTATTATAAATTTTAAGATACGGCTTACACCCAGGTCAATTGCATAAACCTATTATAAATATAGATGAATACCTGGGGGTTTCTGTAGTACTAACCATAAAAACAGTTGTGGCTCTAAGTATTAATTTACTTGAACTAGACATGTACATTTTTCTGGATTCTTCTTTACATCACATTTCTATCATTCATATATATATATATATATATATATATATATATATGATAAAATCCTTGTAAAACACATATGCAAACAATAATTTTAAAACACATTGATTTTTCCTGCAATAAGAAGATCTAGTAATTATGATTCACCTGCACGGGAAACTGAAATCTTGAAAAATATTTAGAGACTATTATTGTTTTTTCCAATAGGGAAACAGAACCTCTGGTAGTCTGATTGAATTTTCCAGCTGTGGCACGTACTAACTAGCTTTTTGAACTTCGGAAAGTTATTTTGTCTCTGAACTTGTTTTGCATTTACATGATCCAGATGATGAGGTAACCTACACGGTACGATCGTTGTGAGGACTTAATACGTTATATGAAACTGCTTTGTATTATGTATTATAGATACTAACTTTTCTATTAGTATCATATTATGATAGCTATTGTTATCATTAAGATCACACAGTTAATTAGTATTTGAACTGGGTCTGCTCTTGAGTTCTCCTGCTTCACAAGGTAGCCCTTGTTCCCCTTAGCACATTCTGCTTTTAGATTTCCTCAAGGGCTATGTGCAATTTAGTTATATTTTCAGAACCATAAATCATCACTGTCAAGCCTAGAATATCTCAGCAAACATTCCATTATGGCAATATTAAATTTTAATTTTCTGGAAATAAGACATATCCAACAAGCACGCACCCTCATTAGATGAAAACACACTGCCTTTCACAGCAAAGTCAATAATTGTACTGGGGTTATGATCAGCATTCTAGAATCTCAGAAAGAAACTCGACCAGCCACTCGAGTTACTCTTTAGAAACAATGAGTGGGATCAGTTTGGAAATGTGTAAGTGAAACTTCCTACAACAAAAATAATATAAATTTAGAGATTTTTAAAATTGCATCATACCAGAAAAAGCAAATCTTTGTTTATCATTTGGATAAAAATGCTTAAAGGAAGTCAAACAGTCACCAATAGCTTACTGCTCTATTTGTTGGGTTTTTATGGCCTTTATAAGATTCACAATATTAAATTCATTGTTATACAAACGGATGGCTAAGGCAAGCAGAAACACACTTGTCTAATTTTAAAACTTATTTGCTTTTATTTTCCATTAGATTTCAGCTCATTAATTTAATATATTTTCTGCTGTGCAACCAGAATTCTTATTAACATTCTCATAACATAAACAAGCTACACAGAATTGTTTGAGACCATTTAGTTAGGACTAAATATTTCCACCAGATGGCGATCTGTCCTCTAAAATGATACAGCACATTAAAAAGAAAAAATGTGAAAATCCAATGCTAAAAAGAATGTGTCTGAAAGTTAAAATAATCAAATACAAATTATTTCATATTTTCAATTATAGTATTCCAGATAACTTTGTATATATTGAGTTAAATTTTAATTATTGAACAAGTGTCAATATTTACTTATTACAGTTTTTGATCTTAACCATTGGAGGTAACAAAAATTAAAAAACACACACACTTTTTAATAGAGACTATTGTTATCAAAAGAAAATAACAAACATTAACAATATATTGTCTTAAATAATACACATATTTCAAAATATTAGTCATGTATGAAAATCATTTGAGGCAAGCCATTAATTATGTGAATGTTGAGATATTAAGAAAACAATAACTGCTAAGAATTCACATTCCTTTGGGAAAAAAAAGCATGCAGATATTTATAATAGAATTTGATATGACATTGCAATCATGTCTTGTAAGCATAAGGGGAGAAATTAATTATAACACAAAGCTTTTGGTTGCAGCAAAATTTTCATAGAGGAAATAACTATTTAGTTGTGTCTAAATAAAGGTAAAAATCAGTATTTTTCCAGATGTAAAAGGGCAAAAGTGACTCAAGCAAGGGAGACCAGTGTATATAAGACAAAAATAAGAGAAAAAACCTGGGTTGTTTGGGAAACATAGCAGTTTAGGGAGTGGTCGGGGACGAAAATGAGTATATCAAAATGAAGAGCTACAAGAATGAAGAAGCATGGCAGGTAATGATTCAGAAGGGCTTGAAAATCTACTAAAAGTTTTTAAAGTATAAACTATAGTAAATGAATCTCATTAAATTTATTGAAGCAGTGACAGATTATTTGGGAAGCTGGAAAACCAGATGATAATTCTATAGCCTGATAAAGAGTAGATGAAAAATCTAATTCAAATAGTGAGAGGGGAAGTGAAATGAAAAGATGATGGCAGATACAGAATATATATGAATAAATGCACATCTTATTAGTGACTTACATTCCTTCAGTCATTAATATGTAACAAAGGCTTGACATGTTCCAACAAGTTCCCAGATGATTATTTGTCCATTTCACTTATATAATATTAACAATGGCCATATAATTCAAGTGATGGAGAAATAGCAAGTATTTTTGAGGTTTTTAATATGAGAGATAGGATCAGTGATGCATAATCAATACAGAGATGCCTAAGTAAGAAGTAACATGGGGTGGAAGTGGAGAGGGAGAGGGTAGTGGTAGTTATTTTAGAAGTGATGTAGTGATCTTTCCAGTGACAACTTAGTAGTGATGTATAGTAAGTCACTGAAGTACAGATGAACCTGGAAGTACAGAGATCTGAGCTGTAACAGAGATTCATCAGTCAAATCTGAAAAGAAATCTTTTGGTAATGAATGAGATTGCCCAGGATATTAGTAGTAGGGAAGAAAGTAAAGACGGACCCTGGAGAAAACTGACACTGATGTGGAAAGCAAGTTAATATAATTAATATGATATAATATCAATTATATATTGAGGGTTTATCATTTGCCAGACACTCAGTAAAATGTTTTAAAGCATTTAAAGTTGTTTACCCTCTAATCAACTTTATGAAACAGGTACTATTGCTATCCCAATTTTACAGAGAAGAAAACAGGCACAAAACAGGCTTGAACTGGTCAAAGTGACATGGCAAGGGTGTGGCAAAGTCCGAAACCTGGATCACCTGACTCTATACTTGGAACTTTTCTTTCTTAGGTTGTAATGTCTTTTAAGATGGAGTTCTAGCTCACATGTTTTCATTCTTTGATTTAATGAAATGAACAAATAACCAAGTGATGAAACATTTTTTCATTTTTGCTATAAACCTACATGAGTATAGTGTATTAACAACTTTTTAGAATTATATTGGATTCATGGTGTCTTTCCTTTCTCTCTCTCTCTCTCTCTCTCTCTCTCTCTCTCTCTCTCTCTAAAAATAGTTTTAACTTCTATGAGTATACCTGTAAGATTAGGTTAGTTTTTGTTTCTTTTTTAGGTTATGTTTGTTAAAAGGAGATTCTGGGAATGTAGACCTCCTTTAAGTCTTATATATACCACATGAGGACAGACAATTAAGTTCGTGAACTCATCCTAGAAAAAGTGCTACATAGCTCATTGCTGAATATCACTAAGGTCACCTTTGAAGTACTCCCCTTGGGAAGCTATGCACTGAGCCAGCACCTAGCCCACATTTCAAAGCAATTTTGGAACTTGTTTTCTGGAATGGCCATCCTTTCAATATTTCCTTTATCTTCGGGTAAAGAACAAAATCACTGTGGGCCAGATCAGGTGAGGATGGAGTGTGTTTCAATACAGTTATTTGTTTACTGGCTAAAAACTCCCTTACAGAGAGTGCCGTGTGAGCTGGTGCACTGTCATGATGCAAGAGCCATGAATTGGTGAAAAGTTCAGGCTGTCTAACTTTTTCATGCTACCCTTTCAGCACTTCCAAATAGTCAGCTTGGTTAACTGTTTGTCCAGTTGGTACAAATTCATAATGTTAAACGAGGCTAACAACATCATTATAACAAGTTCACGAACTTAATTGTTAGACTTTGTATTTCAACACATTAAAAATTGGAGCAAGTGATCAGAACTTAATCAAATACTATGTGGCTAATGAAATTTAAATTTGCCTTAACTACACTTAAGTACAATTAAATATTCAATAGCTCAGTCATAATAGCCACGTTTTCAAGATTCACCAAGGCAGCCTTAATGTTCCCCTCAGCTTGTTTAAACTTTACACAGGCTGCTTTCTGACTATAAGTCCTTACCTCCATTTTTCTGAGCGTTTTCTTTCTTTTCTTTTCTTTTTTCTTCATGTCACTTGGGATTGAGAAAATTCTTTCTCAGCCCCTGTGAGACATATGTAAACCTATTTAAAATCCTCTTTCCAGTTTTACAAATCAGAAATATCTTTCTCAAGCATCTGGTACTCATCCCTCTGACACATAAACGTCACGGAAGATAACGTCCCGATCTCCCATTGTTGGGGGAGATAGGAGCCTAACTTCCGTGGACACCTCATTCATATAATAAAGGAATGAGAAAGTTTACTTTTTCTTTGTGTAAAACGAATTCGCAAACACAGATGGTCTAAGATCTCCCCCTGGTGCCAGCTGTTAACATCCTCTGGCTCTTGATCTCAGTAGAGTTGAGTTCAGACTGAGTTCTGGCCCCACACCCCTTGAATAAAGTCTTCCTTGACTGTTTAACGTTTTCTGCTGCAAATTTTTGCTCTGACACCACTGAAGTAAAACATTGTATTGCACAGTGGTGATCTATATTAAGGATGAATAAAGGAAACATATTCTGTTAAAGATTGACAGATGTAAGAAGTCTTTCCTGAATTCTCAAGAAAAATTGTGTGTTCTTCCTATGTGCTTTAACGTTCTTTGTGATAGAGTATCCATGTCTAGTGAGGAAACAAAAGAAACTGTTTACCTCAAAATGTACAAGAATTCATGGCACAGTGACTTAAGAGCAACAGGAACTATTGTTTTTTGAGCTACAATTTTACACTTCACTTTTCCGTATAGTATTAGTGTTAAGAGTATAAAACAGAGATAACACAATTCACTTCTCAGTTTTTCAACTTCTATATCTTTCAAAAATATATATCTTTTACCTGAGGTATCAGCTTGACAACTCCAAACTTGTCATCCTAAAAATGTAATTGGTAAGTGAAATCAAGAGTCGGTGTTTTTTTGTTTTGTTTTGTTTTGTTTTTTCCTCTTCCTGTGTCTGCAAAGACTAAGTCAAATAAAAGTAAACATTTGAGTCAAATAGAATAAAATTCTTGTTTGGTTTCTTGAAATAATGAGTTTAAAGGGGAATAATGAAAATTATATGTACATTTCTATGCATGCAGGCCATTTGTGTGTTTGGATGTGTGCACACATCTATGGATATGTACTTATGTAATTTATTTATACAACGAAACAAACATTTTTTATGAGCAAGGCATTTTTTCAGGTATAGGTTGGCTGAATGACATTTGTACTGTCATCATTCAATGAAATGTACCCAGTATACATCCTTTATTATTTCTGAGATGAGTTTTACCACTCTGCAAAGAGAATTTGAACACTTGTGGGTATATAATATGTAAAAGTCTGTTCTATTTTTTTTCAAATTATTATTTTTATATAATTCAACTTTTATCTTTGTTTTTCCCCTTCTTCCACCTTTCCCCCCACCCCTACTCTGGTTCAAGACGTTTTTTTCTCAGTCTAGTTGTGTAGGACACAGCTCCCTGGCCCATGCTGGTATTATGAGCCTTGCGCTCCCCTCAGCTGAGTCAGTCGGTCACCAGTCATCAGTTGGCCACTCACAGCAGCTCACGGCAGCTTTCACTGGCTGCCAGCTTCTCACGATGGCTGCCAGCCACTCATGCTGGCCATGGGCCGCTCAGGCAGCACACAGCAGCCCATGGCAGCTCTCGCCAACCTCCGGCAGCTCAGGGCAGCCCAGCTCCAGGGAGAGCTGTCATTCACAATCTTAGCTGTAGAGGGCGCAGCTCACCGGCCCAGGTAGGAATTGAAAAGGCGACCTGGACATCAGGAGCCTGGCGCCTCAACCACCTGAGCCACTGGGCTGACCCCTATTCTATTTTTACATCCTGATCTTTCACAGTTATCTGGCCCACACCAATTTTTCCCTTATTTTATTTTTATTGCCTTACAAAACAATGCAAAATTGTTTGTATCAAAATAATAAACTATTTCAAATGTATCTTAATTTATTTTCATAAAATTTAAGTAACACTGATGCAATTTTAAGGACAAGTGACATAACAAGTTTAGAGAAAAATATATCTCATTCTTCATAAGTGTGAAACTCAAGTAATGGAATCAGAAGTCAGTGGCCATCCAGAAGGGAGCTGACCTGCTATAGGCATTTTGTGTACCTGAGGCATCAATCAATATGATTTACAGAGGCAGTGGGGCTCAGCAGCTGGTCCCACAAATGGTTAAGTGGGAAAGGTTGGCTGATAATGTTTGTAATATATTCTAAAAATTCTGCTGGGAAAACTCATTATTACTTGAATTATCTAGATTGGCTAAATATGTGAAGTTATCACCATGTTGTTTGGTAGTATTATAAAATCTTACTTGCGAAGACATAGTAAGTCATCATTGTAAGAATCTTTTATAAGAATTAGTCCATCTTTTGGATGTAATATTGATTTATTTTTCATAGTGCATCATGAGGCATTTAAAACCTGACCCTAATCTATAAATCAGTGATCTATTAAGTAAACTAAATTACAGATATTAACGTAGCACATACACATGTATAAAAAGTCAATATATAACTTGCATTCACATTATGTTGTAATGTAAGCATCTAAGTATAGGATAATCCTTATTAAAATTAGAGCTTGCCCTTGGGTGTTTAATGAACATCACTGCAGAAGATAACAGAAAGAAACAGGCTTGAAAGGTCAGTGAAGGATCTAAGAAATGAGTCAGACAGCAAAGAATATCTTATAGGCTACAAAGAACAGGGCATCCTACATGGTTAAAAACTACCCTTTTCTAAATTAGTTTTCTATTTTTCCTTTTAGAGAAAAGAACTAGGTTCTCAAGTCACTTGTTAAAAATGGGAAATCTTGTGCCAAATCTACCAAATTTTGCAGACTTATACTCACCACACAGTTTGATCTTGCTAGTAGTCATTGAGGAAAAAACAAAACAAAACACCATTTTCTCATTTCCTTTCTTTGGTATTCTTCCTCTCGACTGCATGTTCCACTTTCAATTCCACCTATGGATTTCCTGCTTTAGTCATTGAAAGTACTTAAAGTCTTCCACGTTCAGTTTGACCTCATACAATTAGATATATTTTGGTCTGCCTGGAAATCTCCCTCAGTTTTGATTTTTTCAGTATTTAGGTACTATGTTGCATTCACTCCTTGACTGGGTTGAAGACATGGTCTAGCCCGTCTCAAGCATGTTTAGTTATTAGAGATTAAGAGAAATGTCTTAACAAGTAAAATTTTAAGTAAGAACCCTTGGGAACTAGATTGAGACTTTGCCCTGGGTTTTATGTCCAGGTGGGTGGGAATGGGTGAAAGAAGAGACCTCTGACATTCTGATACCATTAGAAATGTTATCAAAGAGGGGTGCTTTAGTGAGATATATTTTAAAGATCCTCAGTTAAAATAAATAAACCACACATTTTTCTCTCTATATAGTCATATTAGCTACACTCATTACCTCTAACACTTCTATTAGTATATCACTAATCCCTCAAATGGTAGCTGTTTGCAACCTATTGGCATTGATTGTGCTTGGGGAGTCTGGCTCATGCCAGTCCCACAGTCTCTTGTAGCAGACCTGTGATCACTTATGTGCTATGGGACCGGAGCACTCTCAGAGCACTAATTGATCTGGAAATAAACACTTGATTGAGACTGAGTAATTCTTTCTCCCCAGTGTTTAAAATTTAGGGCAGTGAGACTATCTATATTATGGAGATATCTTGGAACTGACTAATGTGAATTTGAGCATTCTGAAAAAAATGTTATTGAATTGCTACTGCTTAAGGTCTGTCACTGCCCTGATCCAAGTCCTGCTGAATTCCTGCTGTTTTAACCCTACCATTGACTTCTGTTATCCCAAGTGTTGATTTCTGTTGTTGATTTCATATAATGTATATAGTTTAAGAATGTGCATAAGATTATTTTTCTACATACTTCATAGCCAAGAAAGATAAAGAAGTGTAGTTGAAGACAAAAAGAATGGGGGGGGGGTGCGTTGGGTACCTAAGCTGAGAATGATTGATGTATAGTGAAATGATGATGATACATAACTGATGATGTGAGAGATAACATTTCACACACTGAAGTGGGCATGAGACAACAAATCTTGCTTATTGTGGACAATAATCCAGTGAAGGTTCCAAACCGACTGAATTGTCCACAAATGGGTAGGCACTCAAGAGGCTTGCACTGAAGGGATGCTGCATTGACCAGTGGGTAATCTTGTGCTCATATTATGTTTTCAAAGCATCATGATCATGGGCTCTTACCTTAGACATAACAGGTAAGATGAGCAAACCATTTTCCCTGTGGTCACCATAGAGTAGTTTTAAATGAAAGGTTGTTGGGACGCATCACATTTTAAATCAGTAGTGCTGAGAGATGACTGCCATGCTCTATGAATTTGCCTTTATCGTCTTTGCTTTTAGATGGAAAAACTAATATATTTCACAAAGAAGGAGAAAGGTAAATTGACTTTAAGATGCGAGTATATCCATATGTATGTAAATATAATGAAATTGCAAAACATAATAAACCCCTTTAATCCTTTTAGTCATATACAACAATGCATATTTACTTCAAGAGAATGTCCTCAGCCTTATTCTTTATTGTGATTTGATTCAATTTAGTTTTTCTACCTGACAGCATTAGACTTCAAAATCGTAGAGGAGCACAACTGCATTATCAATTCAGATAAGAATTTAAAAAAATCAAAAATTAATGCAAAAATAGTGGGCAAAATCTATCTTATACAATAAGCCAGAGAACAATAAATTATTTCAGAGCTGTATCGGGAGAAATTTAAATCAATTTACAGGATGATATTCACTAAAATAATTGAAATAAAATTAACCTGAATACCAGAGTTGACAGCAGATGCAGACAGGTATATTTCTTTGTGTATTCAAATTTATAGAAAGCTTCTCAGCTTCCAGGAGTGAAAAACAATTAAAATTATTTGGTAATTGTTTTCTCTCATAGTAAGTATCTTTTTTTTTTCTTCTGAAAACAACCAGAAAAGAAGCAGGGAAAATACCAATCATAGATGGTTGGTAGTCAAAGTTTAGTGCAAAAATATTTCAAAGGAAGTGTGGTCTAATTTGAATCAACATCTAATTAGTTCATTTAATTACTCTGTGCCCAGAGTAATTGATTTTAGACCTAGAAACGGAAACACTTCTACTATGGGGGAAAATAAGTAATTTTGGTCCCTTCAGTTGGAAACTGGATGATGTTTGTATCTAAAAATACAAAAGTGTGTAACATGAGTGAGGTTTTATCTGTTATTTGAACTATTATTTCAACATTCCCCCCACAATTATCACAACTGTAAATACCAATGTAATTTAGACCTCAATTATAAAATGCTCATATTACTGAAACAAACTTTTATATTGTCTGTACAAAAAGGTATTATGCACAGACAGATACATAAGAATTTAGATACTGACATTGTTAGAAGTTTTTGGTTACTCATAGGTTATTATTTTGATGAAATACGTGATGGGATGTTTTATTCCTAAACAGGCAAGAATTCTTTTCTTTTTTTTTTTTTTTTTAACCACATTGCTCTCTCTTTTAATCCCTATGAGAGAGGAGAAAAATCTTTTTGCACTAGTCCTTTCTTCTCTACATACCATGTTTCCCTGACAATAAGACCTAACTGGAAATAAGCCCTAGCATGATTTTTCAGGATGACATCCCCTGGACATAACCCCTAATGCATCTTTTGGAGCAAAACTTAATATAAGACCTGGTCTTATTTTCGGGGAAACATATCAAACAGAATGTTCCCCACCCTCATCCTGGTCTTAAATGCTGGATGTTAGAATGGAGCAGTTCATGTGCCTTGAAGAAGTTTTCTGGGGTAACTTTATATAGAGATTACTGAACAGAGAGGCAGGGAGGCTGAACCTGGTCTGTCGACCTTTTTTTTTTTTTTTTTTTTTTTTTTTTTTGGCAGCACAGGGAGCTCCTCCTGAAATGTGGAGACTTGCAGAGGGCATCCACTAGGTGGACAAAGTGTAATGCAAATTCTATCAGGTCTATACAGACTAGCATCGGCTCTTTATATCACAGTAAACAATCTTTCATTTCTACAGAAACATACCTTATTTTCATTCATCACCTAATTCAAATATGTGGACAATATTTTCTAGCTAAGATGATCCACTATTTTAAAATATTACATACTACACCCCATCATGTTTTAGTGCATGCTTCTAGAGTAGATTCCATACATGTATTACTCACCGTTTCATTTAGAGCTATGGCTGGCTGAGTGCAAGTTATCTTCATACCACCAATATCTTAAAGGCAGAAAAATAGAATAGAAATTACCATACAAAACTTTGCAGTGCCAAATATTGAGCCCATCTTTAACTCATTTGCACATTACATGTGTGCACTAGTCTTTATATTATTTTTATGTATAATAATATATAAAATATTATATATCAATAAATATATATGTATATATATTTATATATAGTATAACATTTATACATTCTTTATTATTATATTTAGCAGTATACTGTGTGTACTGAAATATACATGTTTAATATTTATCATTGCATCATGACTATCTCCCTACATGACTATATTTTTAAGTGGAAATTTTAAATGCTGAATAATATTTCAATATATGGATAGGTCATGATTCATGTAACCAATCCCATATTGGAAAATCAAAGTGTTTCCATGTATATAAGTTATAGCACTATTTTTTAATTTGTAATTCTTTTACATGTAGGCAGAAAAATAAAGTTGCAATTTGAACCAATATACAATTTATCTAAGATTCTATAAAACACAATTATGTCTACTCAACTTTGTATATTTCTTTTTCTGATCCTATCTTGCACCCCTCCCACATTTAAACGTTTCAGATGTGCCCTCTGAACGTGTAGTCAGTCGATCATTTACAAGATGATTAATAACTTCAGTCTCATTTTTGAAGGTCTCTTTCATGATTCAGCTATAACTGAAACCTGACTTTTCCTCAATGACATTCCCTACTGTGAAATCCAGCTTCTCTCTTACCATTGTGGCTGGAGATGCGGTTATAGTTATCTTTCTTGATTCCAGACTGGTCTCTTGCCTTTCTTCCTAGAAGTGCCCTCCTTTTAGTAATTGTCAACTGATTCCCAAATAACAATTGCTCACTCCCTAATTTCAGCTTCTGTTTCACCACCATGATCTCCAATAACCCAACATAACTCTTGGTGATTTCTAATGCCATATAGATGACATTTCCAATAATCTGACTTACTTTCTCTTTTCCAATGTATTGTCAAATGTTAAAAGCTCAGAACATGGATTTGATTTTCTAGGTTCAAAACCTACCTCTATCGTGACATAGTTGTGTGTGTTTGGTCAGGTTACTTAACCTCTATTTGTCTCAATTCCCTCATCTGTGTAATTAACCTCACAGTGTGAAAAAAAATATATGTGTGTCTGTATATAGAATAGTGGTGACTGATACCAGTGAATATAATAAAATTATTTGTTGCATTTAATATAAAATGTATCTCATTTTGCTTTCCCATACAAACCACTTAAATCAGGGGTCATACTCTGTTGTCATTAACAGTATTTCAACACAATCTCGATTTTAAAAATCCCACACTCCAGACACTACAAACTTCCTTTTCCACTCCTTGCCTGTATTACCAATTCTACAATTCTTTGTCCTCATTGGGATGAATACATTCTTGGATTTATTACATTATTTTGTCACTCATCTGTTTCTTGTCCTAACTTCTTAAAATAGTCATTTTAATTTCCTAGGCTCAGCATGAAAATCAATCTAACGTTCCTCCCTCTATTCATTTTCCTCTCTGAAGTCTTCATACTCATAATCACTTGGCAAAATTCAAACCCTGGTAAACACAACTTTTATTTTCTTCTTTACCTCTGTGCAGATTATTATAGGAGAGGAAAACATACCACCACACACTGGTGGATCTCACTCCAATCTCATGACCATAACCGCATACTTCAGTAAACTTCTTTTTTCTCATCAATCTTCATCTTCATATTTCCTTAGTCCATTCAATCTACTAAGTTTTTAAATGACCAATTCAACCTCCTTCTCTCTCTTAAAGCCTTAAAACTCCACTGCTATTGATTTTGCTTCTTCCCTCACCAGAGAATATCAAAGCAATTATGAAACTTTCCACAATTTTCCATCTCTATTTCCAAATACTTATTTGTATGTGAGCTCACAAATTCTTTGTTCCTTTCTGTACTATAGATAAGATCTGTGATGTATGGCCATCTGTTGTATTACGTATGCTAGATCTCATTTCTTCTCATGTATTCCTGGATAGTGTTCATGTCCATATTGTTCATGGATGTTGCTCTAGCTATTTTCCTTTACCTTTTTTGTTTGTTTGTTTCACAATGTTACCCCCATTGTGTAAGCAAACATCTTATTATTTCTGCTATTAAAAATAAAAATAATCCCAGTCTAGTATTTCTTTCCCGTTAATGATCTTTCTCTGTTCCTCTCTCTAGAAGGACAATTATTATCAATACTGCTAAGAGTGTTATTTTTGCTCATTCTTTCCATTTTTCTACCTACTCTACCTCTTTTAAACACATTCCACTTAGGTGTTTCCCCATTAATTTGTTAAAATTCTTTTGTTCAGCATCTATTATCTATTACTTCATTGATCAACAAAATTTGACAGAGTAGGGCTAATCAATCCTCTTTCATAAAGTATTTTGTTCATTTGACTTTGATTATACTTCATTTTCTTTTCTTTCTTTCTTTTTTTTTCTTTTTTTCTTTTTTCACTTACTGTTTTTTCTCAGTTTATATATTTTCCATCATCTGCTGGATTCTCAGATTTGGAGTTCCCTGAAATTCATGGCTTGGACTTTTCTTTCCAACTTCTTTAGTTATATAATTCTCTAAATGTTCTTTAAATGCTAATGCATTACAATATATTTCTTCATCCTGGTACTTGACATTAGTCCAGATTCATATAGTCAACTTTCTTCTTAATGTATTATTTGACTATATAATAGCTACATCATTCACAGCATGTCCAAAATGGAATTCCTGTCATTTCCTCTCCAAAATTACTAATTCCTTAGTATTCACCCACTTAAGGCATGGGAATTCCATTATTTAATTGGTCCAGGTCATAAACGTTTAGAATTATTTCATACTTTTTAAAATCTCATCTCACATTTACCTTCAAAAGTGTTCAAATTTTGATGACATCTCACTACCTACACTGATATAAACTTAATCCAAACCACCACAATCCCCTGAATTATTGTGATAAAAGTGTAATTATTTATCTTACCCCACAATATGGGTATTCTCAACATTACAGCCAGAGTGATATTTTTAATTGTGGAGTCAGATCTTTTGAATCTTACATCCAAAATTTTTCAATGACTTTCAATCTCTCACTCTCATAATGACTGTGATAAAAGCCAACATAACTTCAAAGTCTCCAGGTTTCTACAAAACATGGTGTAGCAACACATGAACTTTCTGCTGTTATCTGCTATTAATTTATCTTGCTTATTCCAGTCTTCTTTCTTTCTGCACATTCTAAGCCTTGTCTAGCCTGAGGACTTTTGCTGTTACTGTGTATTCTGCTTGGAAACTTGAGTCCCCGATACTTTCATGGCTCATATCATCTTTTGTAGGTCTTAGTGCAAATGTAACCCTTTCAAGATGCCTTTCCTAATGTTTCCCCACACTTCATATTATATTACTCAATAGCACTTACCACCATTTGCCATAGAGATGGTACCCAAAAAAAAAAAAATGTATACACAATTTAAGAAAGAAAAAAATGTTTAAAATTGTAATAATATATACCGATAACAAAAGATGAATACAAGTCACGTTTGACTTCTGCAGTTACAAGAGCTTCTCAAAGTGGTTACCATCAGTGTCCAGACACTTCTGATTTCAGTGAACTACTGCTTGAGCAACGTTAACCAAAGTCTCTACATGTATCACTACCCATGCCGTTTTAATTTCTTCACACAGTACAATGTGTCTCAATCTT
Organism: Rhinolophus sinicus; assembly: GCF_036562045.2. NCBI lineage: Eukaryota > Metazoa > Chordata > Mammalia > Chiroptera > Rhinolophidae > Rhinolophus > Rhinolophus sinicus. Next base: position 180,895,491 of record NC_133753.1, read on the forward strand.
ATCACGAATGTGTGCAGTTGTTAGGCGTATTGGAGGTTCTGTTGCATCCTAATGCCTCCATTGTCGTCGTACTTCCATAACATTCTTGAATTTAAAATTCCACTTCAAAATGGTCTTGCGGTCCTCAAACGACAACCATGCCTGCACCATTTTCTTTGACTGTCTTGCCTGTCGCATAGTGATGCTAGCTTTCATTTGATTAACTCCATCTTTTGAGTGAACATCATACTGAACATTGCTACCATAATTCAATGCAACTTCAAAAAGTAATACATGGATAACATCTCTTATCTATCATATTACAGTATGCACAGTAAGACAGACTCATTACTTAAGCGATTTCCCTTAGTGAATGCTAAGAATTTTTTTTTTTTTTTTTTAATACTGGTTGATAGATAATATAATCATGCAATGTACTCAGAATGGGATCTAGGCTGCATAAGCCCACATATATACTGAGAGAGAGAGACAGAGAGAGAGAGAGAGAGAGAGAGAGAGAGATGACAGAAAACATGGAGAAAACAAGTAAAAGATACAATGTTAATAGACATACTACTAAAATGTAGATCTGGTTTTCACCTGACAAGTACTAAATAATCAGGATTTAAAAATTTATACTAATCAGAATCTAGACTATGTTATGACTAGATATATATTTACATATACACAAATATTAAAAATAATCCTTATTTACAAATGTCCTGTTGTCATGGTTTTTAACACGTTTTTGCAAAATGTACTCTGGGAAGTTTTCTCCATTTTTTTCTATTGGAGTGACTGTTAAATTATTTTGTATTTGCTCTTAGTGTTTGCAGCATAGCTGAAGGAAGATATGACATCACTGGATTCACTTGGGTCATATATATGAATGTCATTCTTCAGTTGTGGATTATCAGAAAGCTCTGAAGACCTTTTAACATGCCTGATGGCTTCTTCAATGTCTCTTGCTTACAATTCTGAATGAAGCCTATTGCTTTCTGATTGCTGTGCTTGGGACTGTCTGCCTGCAGTACTGCACAGAGCATTCACATCATTTCATGTTGCACTGCAGTAATTCCTTACAGACTCTCCTCCCTGTAAGCAGTTACCCCGCTGCAACATCCCCATTAGAGTAAGTGTAGGGGTAGGCTGTCAGTATCCATTCTTACACAGATCCTGCTAGTTTTATTTTCAATTCAAATGCTGTCTTTTCACTATTGTGTGACACTGGAGTTTTTAAAAAACACCATGCTTTGCAAAATTGCACAGTAATACAACAAGGCTCATGGGGGAAAAGGAATTAGAAGTACAACACTCAAAACTTTCTCAATGGCACATAACATAAATGAATGAAACATAAGAGCACATTTTCTGCCTACTAAATGTTTCAGACACATATGTATTACAATAAATATGACACGTGACCTTGAAAAAGATTTGAAGTTGGCTTCCAGAAATGAGCATTAGAAGGGTTGTAGCTTGTGAGTTATTATGATTTAGTGGAAGGAGGGTTATCTGATTTAGAAAAAAACGTTACAAGACTAGCTCCTAACACATTCAGTGAACTCAGGTCACAAAGGTGTGTTTGAGGTAGGTGCATGTGTGTGTGTTATGTATTTTTACATGGCTGTGTTCAAGTGGGTACAACTTTCTATATTCACCTGATGTTTCTTGCAGATAAAACTGTACATAGCAAACTCAAAATTCACATTATGCTTGCATTGTTCCCTCATGTATCAGTTGTTTTGGAACAAAGTCACATTTACAGAGCAAGCATTATGGCAGAACAGACTACTGATTTCTTGGACGTGAACTTGTATTGCTTTTGAAAGGCTGGGTTTTTACCCACATCTTCCTTTCAAAATTGTGACTTTTAAATGACTGCTAAGTTCACTCAAACAATTTAAGTTATGATAATTTAAAGGAAAATAACTGGAAAAGTTAAATCAAACACAAACACATAATCAAATCACACAAGTTATTTGGTGGAAAAATTATTCATGAGAAGAAGTGATGTTTTGTATCTTAGTAAACTCCAATTGTTTACTACAGAATGTACTGGGGTTTAGAGCTAAGAGTAGAGTCAACATGGTGAAAATAGATTTAGCCGTTGGAAATGTTTTTTAAAAAATTGGTAGTAAGGAATATGGCAGCTAAGTCATGTGGATAGGCAACAAGGTCCATGAAGCACTTGTCATTGAAATGTTTGAGATGATATCTTATAACTGGAAGTTTGTGCCTTTTTCCAACGTCTGGATGTTGGATGAAGCGCACAAACTTCCCGTTATAAGACGATTAAGTTCTAATATACAGCATGGTGATTATAGTTTAAAAAGTTGTATGATATATTTGAATGTTACTAAAAGAGTAGATCTTAAATATTTTCACCACAAAAGAAATTATGCAATATGTTGGAGCCGTTAACTAAGACTATGGTGTTAATCATTTTGCAATATGTAAGTGTATTAAATCAACACGTTGTACATCTTAACTTATACAATGTTGTATGTCAATTACAGCTCAAGAGAGCCAAAAAATATGTAAGGGAAACATATTCTTAAGTACCCATTTAAAAATATACACCATACTTACAATAAAAATAATAATAAAAACAGAGATTTAGGGCAAATAAAGACAGGCAACAGCACAAACAAAGCAGTTGGGCTCTATCTGGAAAATTCATCAACAGTTCTCAATTTCTAAGCAAACATCTGTATATTTGGGATGATCTGAAATTCTGAAATTAAGTGATGGATATGAGAAAGAATGGTAAAAAAAGCATGGAGGGACATCAGTCTAACATGTCAGATATTAGTCAGGACCTCTCGCCTAAGGAACATCAGAGTCATTTAGTTCCTGTATGTATAGTTTTAAGGGAGGTTATTAAATAGGATAGATTCTGAGGGAATGTTGGAATAACATATTCATGTGAAAATACCTGGGGCTAAGCTAAGAACAAAAAAAACTTTCTTTTGTGGCACATGCTCAGTGTGCATCACTAGGAGTTCTTGTGTTCAAAGGCCCTAGAGGTCAAGGTTGGTGGAGACTGTGTTCATCTTGTGAACTGTCTGGATGATAAGACTTAATCAGTGGGGCAGTGGGCAAAGGGCAGTGAAGGGCCTGGCCCCAGCAATTCAGTGCTTTGGCTTGGACATTAAGCACGCTATTTATATTCAAATCCTATTGGCCAAAACCTATATGATGCTCCATTCAAGTAAAGAGAGCAAGAAATTATAATATTATTGGGGTACCAAGGAGAAAAACATCAGGTATGACAGCACTAGAGGTATTGATATCTTTACAAAGATGGGGACTGCATCTCAGGAAAACACAAGAACTCATCTATCAACACTAGCAGAATGTAAGGCTTAATCAGTTATAAGAGTAAGAGACACATGAATCATCAGGGGATGCTTCCATTCATTTATTCATTCATTCATCCATCCATTCATTCATTATTCATCATTTATTCATTCATCTTTCTTTCATTTTCTATTTAAGGATAAACAACTTTGTATACTAACACAGTCCTGTTGCAAGAGCTTCAGAAATTATCAAGTTCATGTCATGAAAGTAATCTGTGCCATGTAACAATGTGGTGGTCTCATGAGTTGTTGGAGCATATTTTGTGTGTGTATGTTTTTGAAACATTAGCTTTTACTGGAATTTAGGATTATCATAGATGGCTACTTTAAACCTCACGGTTTCAGCATTCTTTTACAAATCCTAGATGAATAAATGTTTAGTATTTTATAATACAGTCCACAAATTAGTATCTTCCTTTTTAGACATTGTTGTAGTAATGTAAATGCTCCTGGGTTAATAGTCTTAAACATAATTCCAATAACACTTTTAGAAGTAAATTTGCAGCCAAACAGTGATACTTAGGTTAAAATAATTAATCTGCAAAACTGTATATATATATATATATATATATATATATATATATATATATATATATATTAGTTTTATACTTCCGTACTTCTGACAAGTACCGACCAAGGGCTCATAAAATAATATTCCACATGTTTTTCTTCTTATATTACTCTCACAATTTACATATTGCACTACTTTTTTTTTTAGTAAATTAAAGTAATAAACTCTATTTCCTGCCAAGAACTACTTCCTTTCTTGTACTGCATGCTTCAGTAGCTTATTCAAGTAAAGTTTATGACTAATTAGAAAAGCCGCATGCATTTGGAATTAATATTGTCAGTTTGTGTTAGTGTATATTTAAATCTCTGGTCAGGTTATGTGGTTAATATTGCAAGGCAGTCTCATTGAAGTAGAGCATATGTTTTGATCTCTGTACCATGAAATGGATAAATGTGGTTTATTTTTAGAATTAAATCATCACACATAATAAATATTCACATGCTAATTAAAATGCATTTTGTTAATATGTTAAAGTATTAAATGCTAAAAATGAATATTAAATAATTTCTTAGTTAGATAAGATGAGTTACAGAATTAGATAAGGGTAGTATACAACTGATAAGTTTCAAACAGTCATATTTGCATAGTTTAAAGGCTGAAGTAATATAAATGTAAATGGGTGTCACTTGAAGCGAGCCATTTTATTTATCTGTGGGTAGACCCAATAGGTCATAGCATCCATAAAGCCTCAGAGGGTTTCTGAAAATGGAACTTAATATTTATGTTAGTCAAAATTTTATCTGATTGACTACTTGTGTCAAATTCAGTGAAAAAACACTGTATGTATAATGAAGGTACACCAGTCTCTCACACACTCAGAAGGTTTACAATCTAGTTTGGGAGAAAATTAAAGGAAAAGTGGAACAGAGGGAAATTGACATTTTCACTGACAAATGAACCATTATGAAAATAAAAACTAAAATATTAAAGGTGAGAGAGCGAGAGCGAGAGCGAGAGCGAGAGAGAGAGAGAGAGAGAGAGCGAGCTGTTACTGGTAAGATTTTATATATACACATATACATTTATTTTGTTTTTACACTAATGAGAGTTAGAGGGAGGACACATAGCCAAACAAATTATTATTTTTTATTAAATTTATTGGGGTGACATTGGTTAAAAAATTATATAGATTTCAAGTGTACAATTCCATAATGTATCATATATATATATTTCATTGTTTGTTCACCACCCAAAGTCAATTCTCCTTCCATCAACATATATTAGACTTCCTTTTACCTCTTATACCACCGCCCCACCCCTTCTCCTCTGGTAACCACTAAATTATTGAATTTGTTTTATTTTTATTCAACAGCCAAATATATACTATCCCCCCCACACACACACACACACTCACAAACCGACAATAGAAAGGGCCTGGTTTCTAGGAAAACTCCAAGCAACGGGGCCTTGAGCTTCCTGCTGCAGTATTGAGGTAGTTTCAAGGAGGTGTGCATTGAGAACCCAGCTTGCTCAATGAAATTTGTCCTGACTTTTAATTTCTATATTTTCTGTTTTTCTCCAGTTCGAACTTTTGGCTGACAATGGAGGCAGGTGACATTTAAGTTCTTGTCTGTTCCAGTCATGCCCTCTTACAAAAATAATAACCTGTCTGCAAGTGAACACAGATTCAAACTCTGTATCTGTGTCTTTTGGTATCTTCTCCCCCATTAAAAAAGCAGTCTGGCATTAACGTACAGATCTCAAAATCCCCTGTCACTTCTACGGACCATATATTGAAGACAACTTTTGGGATTTCGAGGACTCAGACTGCAGCCCCTTTATTCATAGTATACACATGGTCCATGTGACTGGCCATTTGCCTTGCTCCAATGACCAGGCTGAACGTAATAAACCTGCTGAAAGTGTAGCGTAATGAATTTGGGTTCTGGTCGTTGCACTTAAATTTCTGTCTTCCATTTTTATGATTAAACTAAGCCTTTATTTGAGCTTCTTGTAAGCAAACTCACTCAGACAAACCTCATGATCTGTGGCTGAGCAGGCTGTGCTCAGGCTGCCAAGGATCCTGGCCGCCAAACACCACTCTGTCCCACTTCAACCTGTAAACCCCTCCTTTACGTCATTTCAGTCTGCCAGTCTGCTTTTAATCGAGTCAATATCCTTGGGGCTGGATATAGATGAGAAGTTCCATAATCATTTAGTGGACTTGGTGGCCACCTACAGTGTGTCACTGTTTAAGAACCTCCGTGAACCTTTTCAATGATTACCTTAACTGTGAACATCAGGTATAGACCAGAGAATACAAACTCTGCATTACCTGACATTCCTATGGAGATTCTGCAGGTCTAGAAAGAATGGGTAGCAAGCTCAATCTTTTGATGGGATAAATGGGAGTAAAGTCTTCTTTTGCAAAGCTCAGTCCTTTTTCTTCTCCTCCTTCCCCTCCTCCTCCTCCTTCTTTCTTTTGTTTCCACAAAATCCTCTCCTGGTTTACTTTAGCTTGTGTGCCTTTATCCCTGTATGCTCTGTAACTTCACCCACTTTGGTATCAAAATTCTTAAAAAACAGGCATGTAACTTCATCTACTATCTTTACTACCAGGATTTGCCACAATGACTGGTCCACTGTTGAACTTTAATAAATGTTGATTATATACACATTCAAACTATTAAGGAAATAATGTATGACCTCTTTCTCATTGCAAGTATTTTTATGTAAAGCGTTTATTTTGATTAGAAAGTATCTTCCATTCATTGATGATCCATGTATATGTACACTTTGCTTTCATATATGTACATACATTCTTTGGGATTATCCAAGTCACATTTAGCTACTCCTGAATGCAGTGTGCTTGATTTTCCTAATTTGTTACCATATAATCTTGCAGTAGAATTTGGAGATCTCACTACTTTTAAAATTCTTAGTGACCCATTGATTTTAATTTGGGGTTACTTTGGATGTAGTGTGCATGAACCATATATATAGCAAAGCTTTTATATTTTTGTCTCAGTTTCATAGGTTTATTACAGGAGCAAATGCCATTTGCAATATGTGTAATATATTCATACAACTTTTTTTCTTGATAAAAATGTATGAAAGATGAAAACTTCCCGCCTCGTGGTTTTGAAAGAGTATCATCTGCTATACTCCGGCATCTTATGAACAATCCGAGTACAACTGCACTTCAAAATTAATGAGCCAAGAAAATGAGCCTTGGTTAGTTTTCCACTCTTTGACTTCTAATATTACACTTGTTCTTATAGTTAACATTAAAAGCACTACATTCAGGTCATGTAAAATATAGTTTTGTTGTCTGATCTATTCAACACTGACTAAAATCTAATTATAATCTTGCATTGGTCCATAGAGTTATCTACAAGAAAAAGAAAACAGACTTTAAAATTAAATAAATCTGAAAACTGCAAGCCATAGGAAAGACTTTGGAAATGAGTGAGGGTCTCATATACTTTCAGAAACATGATCTGTATGATGGATAAAGTTGTTTTTCAGTATTCTAGCTATTTTTAGAACTAAACACGTGACACAGCCTTTCTAGCACCAGTAGAAGTACACAGTATAAAGGTGGAACTCTGGTCACTGTATAAGAGTGTTGATCTTGGAATTGACACTTAGATGCTCTGACCTGTTGGATATCTTGAACCGACAAATACCCCCCTGAGGATGGGTTATATATTTCTACCACTGCATCTTGCGATATTGCTGCCACATAGGTAATATCAAGAGCACTGATGGGGAAAGCACAAATGAAGAAGCAGTGTTGAGGAAAACCACCTCTTTCCAGAAATGAGAAATTATAAAGAAGACATAGGTTCTGAACCTGGACTTCATTGTCTACATACACTAAACAGAGCTTGCACACTGTGGCAGTTTTAAACAAAGATACGGGTTTTCATTGAAAAATGTATCTTAATGTGTACATGTAAGCTATAGAAATAACACTGAAACTATAAATACTTTACTTAAATATTAATAAACAAAAAGAAACCATTTCAGCTAACTCATATCTAACAAGCATTACTTTGGGTTGTATGTGCATCAGAGCAACTAGGATAATAAACTTTTTTTTTTTTTTTTATGACATGAGACCTTTCTAGAGCCTTCTTTTTATCATCAGGCAACATATAACTCTTGTACTACAGTCCATTTGCTCAGGATTCTCCTAGGCAAGAAATTACTCAAATTAATTTGAGAAAACTTGTAATGCCTAAAATGATTGCAATGTATCATATTCTCCAGATAATATTTCAATAACAGGAATTACCATTGCCTCATGTCAACAGATTAATTGGAGCTTTTATTTAGCATGGTAGGGCTGCAGAGGGAGATTATTTTCAAGTTAAGGGAATAAGTTTGACCTTCTCAACCTCTATAAATACCTAATCTTTGTGCAGGGACTCAGACAACCATCTTATTATTGACTATCCCAAAACACTCTCTAATTATCCAGCCTTGATTTTTTCTTAATGAATGAGGCTTCCCTTGATCATTTTACTAATTAATACTTAATAGCTAATAGCTGCAGACATGACATTATAAAATGTGCATTCTTTGCATTTGGTAAAATTTTATCCACAAACAAATGTGTAAACGATATAGAATACTGGTTCAAAGCACAGAATTTCATTTCAGACAGACCAGGGGTTAAGTAAAGATTTTGTAACATATGAAACAGTCTCAGACCTCACTGTACCTCAGTTTTTCTAAATTAAGGAAATAAATAAATAAGTTGAAATACATAAAGGACACAAATGGTCACTGGTATGCAGTAAATGATCAACATATATTTTCTACTGAGCAGGTTAACACAGCAATGATAGGATTAGATATTGGAGTTAAATAACCCTGTCATCACTTACTGTGTATAACTGGGTAACTTAAACTTTCTAAGCTTCTATCTTCTCACATGTCAGGTAATACCTTCTTGACTCAAATGTTTGTTTTAAGGTATAAGTAAGGTAATTTGTTTAAGTTGTAGCTTTTAAATTTGTATAATGCTAGATAATTACCTTAACTATTATAACCACTATAGGTCATTTACGGATATGACATAACCATATTTATTTTTCATTTTTTAACCATAAAGATCAGCTCCTATTTGATGTTATCAATTTGAGATGTACTATTTGTTATTAATTTTCTTTCTATACCATGGTTAGAATTTAGAGCTACTCAAGGACTGGATGCTTATAAAAATCTTTAATTTCTTCACAATGCTTTAATTTCAATGTAGCGTTAGTCACTCATTTAGCCCATCTCTTCCCTTAGGGCATCTGCCTTCCTTTACTCCTGCATTTTTTTTTTTTTTTTTTTTCTCACAGTGGTCATCTAGTTATCTAAGTCTGAAACTTGAGTGTGCATGTACATTTCTCTATTCTTCATCTATAAAATTGAATGAATAACTAAAGGAAGCCACTTTCATATGGCATGCATTTCTGTTCTGGGTCCCTTCATCTCCATGTTTCTCCACGTATGTTTTTTTTCCCCTCTTTGGACTTCCTTGTCTCTGCTTCCATTGGCACTGCTGTCAGAATAATTTCTCAAAGAGGAATGCCTTGAAATTACACTTAAAAAGGGATTCCCATTTTGAATTTACCTGTCATTTCTATCATCTCCATCTTCAGGCAAATTATACGTAACTACCTAGTTTCCTCATCATGCTGTGTTTGCCCACACCTCCATCTTTTACATATGTCACCTGACAAAGTCCTGGCAAATGTCAAGTAGAGCAAAAATGTTTACTCCACAGAAGTATTTCAGCTATCTGCCCATATCTAAATCCCCCCTTTCAGTGACCTTCAGGCACTGCATTCATTCCCACAGTAACATTCTGTTTATGAGCATCATAGAACTTGCCACATTTCATGGGAATGTTCTCTTGCAAAACTCCCTTCCCTGGGGGCAAAAGTGATGTTGACTTGCTCTGATGACTTACTATGCAGCATCCCTGCCTGACATATGCTTTATAACGATTCTACAACATATATTTGTTAAATAGTATCGTTCTGGCTGAGAGCTTTTGGTTTGATTGTGATAAAAAATAGTTTTCATTGACTTCCTGAATCTATCAAACGTTCTGTACCTATATCTTAAATACTGTATGACATACATTGCCTCCAACAGTGAACCTAATTTTAATGTATAAAGGGCTGCTGTATAAAGGGCTACGATACAACTTTTGTTGCTTGCTTTTATAATCCATAGAAAAATAGGAATTTAAACATAACGATAATCTTGGTTGGTTTAAAAGTAAAACATATTTAAAAATATTTAATCTTGATCATTTGCAATTCCACATTATTCTAAAACTTAGTCAATGTATCCTGGTGAGCTTTTGTGCTTTCAGTATAATCTTGGGGACATGGACTCATAAGTATTAATAAGTACTTTGCCTTCAGTCAAGGAAATCTGAAGAATCTCGTGGGGCAGCAGAGACGTATTCTGTTTCCCGAAACCAGAAAAATGAACAAATCAATTTGCATTTTGAAATCCACAGAGAACAAAAACTGCTAGTTAGATTGTTATGAATTCCTCTAGGAACAGTAGGTTGAAGTATTCCTTGCAATATCCTATGGTGACACTTTTATTATCAGGAACTATTTTTGCATGTGCAAATAAAAATATGTTCTATGCGATTGCTCTCTCCCTGTGAGCAGTATGCTTAGGAAACTGATACATATTGTTATCCTTGAATCTTTATTGCTTACCACAGCCTGTTTGTCATGTGTAAGTCCTAAGGGCTATTGCAACTTTTATTGCTACTAATGTGCTGTTCAGATTACATGAATGTGTAAGACCAATTAAGAGAGTCCTTTATTTCATAACTTGGGTACATTCATAGAAAATTTGTTTTAGAGTTGGCAAGAGTGCCTCTATAGATGTATTTTAAATTAAATACCTCAACTGAGAATTATTTTAATGGGATATTATGCAGTATGCTAACTATCAGTAAGTTGTGCAAGTAATAATGAAAAAAAATAAGTATTCTATGCAAATTTAGTCTATTAACTCCCCCAGGCACATTAAATCATTACATAATAAGAGTCATGGAACATTTTGTTGCTCCCCTCATTTGAGGTTTCCAAAGTCCTGTTTTAGAGAAAGAATAAGCTCAGCCATCACTACAATACTTTTAAATTGGTAAAGCAATTCTCCCTTATGTTTTCATCCATTGCTATGTGGGGAAGTCCTGTGTGTTTATTACCTATGTTGTGCAGATGAGGAAATAGATCCCAAGACATGAAATAATTTGCCTAAGGTTACAAAGTAAATACAATTTGAAGTAAAACACAACTGTAGGGATATTTGTGGCTGGACTAGTTGATTTGTGCTTAGCTCTTCTTTCCAATACCAAATTACTATATTTAGTACTCGCTACTTTAGCTTCTAATTACATATTATCCTGTCTATCCCTTTCCGTGTGTCTTCAGTTTTGCATTTTAAACTTGATTATTTCCCTTGGATGCAGTCGTATTTAGTCATTTACATGGTGAAACACTTTTCTCCACTCTGGTTTAAGCTCAAATAATGGCCTCAACCTCCCCACCAAAGCTGCACACACAAAAAGTCACCATCCAACACCTCTGCTCCTTCACTGCCCGTTTCATTACATTATCCGCTACTCTTTTTCTTACTTATTCCTGTATTCAACACACACTGCCCTCTGAATCTAACTTAAATTTGGTAATTTTGCTCCCTGATCAATCTTAAAACTTCTCACTTGGCTTCTATGATACTGTATACTTTTTACGATTTCTCCTATGAAATTTATTCTACTTTCTGCATGGGTTTTATTGGTGCTTTATTGATCACTTTCCTATATGAGATTTCCAAGATTCTGTTCTAGTTTATTTTCTATTCTCTTGCTAGTTTATATGCTCAAGAAACTATCACCACTATGCCAATGACATTACAGGATTGGTATTTCTGAACAGGTACAAATTTATATTGCTGAATTGCATCACAGAAGGATGTTTTCTTCTCCACACTTTTAAGCAAAATGAGGTCTAAAACTGACTCGTTGAAATGTCTGCATGTTTTCTATTCTGTGCTTCTTCTTGCCTCTCTCTGTTTTTCTTTTTCTGAAGCATAGATAACCTCTCAGTCACCATAATAATGGTCCCAATAATTCTTAAGGCTACTACTCTTTATATTCCATTATTCAGTTGCTAATAAATACCCATTGTTACCTGCTACGTATGCCCTTGCCTGCTATATATGCCATACCAGATTCTTCATAATAACCTAACTGTGTCTTACTACTTGAATTTCTGTTACCTAGATGATATTTAAGTGAACTTATGTGTACTAAACTTAACATTTCTGTGTATAATTGTTCATACTACACTTTCTAAACTTATATTCCTGTGTTAAATGTCCAGTTCCATTATGTTTTGATGCCATGTAGGTTACTATTTCCTTTGCTACTAATAAAATTCAAGTGCATCACTTTTGTAGCTTCTTTTCTCTTTTTCATGTGTAAAATGTGTTCTGCCACAGAAAATTTACACAGTTGTTACTGGATAATTAATTTGGTAACACTTTTTATTGGGAAATTATCTTTCTATTAATAAATGTTGGCATTTAGGTCATAGTTGAGAAAAGCTGTTCATGTTTCATGTGTATAACAAACAGACATCCAGAATCCATTCAATGCCAGGGAATTTAGTAATCATTAAAATACTAAGGCAAAGATTAAATAATTTCTTTTTCAATGAATTCTCAGAAGGTAGGTAAGACAATTTTATTATTTTTAAATAGCAATATATGGCACATAAAAATGAAAGTATTAAGAAAATAAATGTGACTACATGCTAAATGATCTCTTAATTAATCAATTTTAGTATCTCTGTTGTGTTTCAGGTAATTTTATAGATGTCTCCTCTGGACAATGAGTGTAGGGACTATTCACAGCACTACATAAAAATCTATATTAATTATAGGCTGAATTTGTGCAGAACAAATCATTACCAAATTACTTTCACATATACAATCAAGTTTTATCCATTTGAAGATTGTGTTAGGTAGACATGGTTATTTTATTTATTTTACAGATGAGAAATGTAGCGCTAAAATATTTTTAGTAAGATATCAAATATAAAAATATTAGTAAGTGAATGAACCTGAAAAAGAACCCAGATTTCCAAACTCTGAACCCAGGACTCTTGCATAGGAACAAGAAATAGAAAAAAGAATTCCATACCTCCTAAAAATGTCTGTTCTCTAGTCCCACTTTCTAACATTTGTGGTTTTCTATCCATCACACTCCATTGTAATAGGTTTACTTGATGTCATTGTAACATCTTTTTAAATATTAGGATTTTTTTTTCTTTTGTTTCCATAGGTGTTCTGAAAGAAGCCAATCTGGCTATTAAATGTATAACTTCATTCCCATTGGAAATGAAGCCAAGGACATTGGAAATAATGCCAATTGGCAATCTAGTAAAGCATTTGTTTTGAAGAATAATGATCAAAATTTATTATTTTTTTTTGATTTAGAGAAATAAAAAAATAAATTTAAATAAAAGCAAATGAAAATGGCATTATGACTTACTAACCCCTTCCCATGTACATCCCTCTCAGTATCATACATATGGAAGCAAACTTAGGCTTCCCTTACATTCATTATATAAAAATTGTACTTATTTATAAATATGTACACTCTTGGTTCTGTGAGGAGGAATTAAATGTTTCAAGTCGGCTCTTCAAGTTAAAAAATAGAAGCATTTCAGTGAGTAACAGATGTTTACTTTTAGGTGTTTAAATGCAACTAAAGAATGAAAGTAGAAGCCATTTATGTTTTTATTTTTTAAATTAAAGTTTATTAGGGTGACAATTGTTAGTAAAATTACATAGATTTCAGGTGTATAATTCTGTAATGCATCATAAATATATCACACTGTGTGTTTACCACCCAGAGTCAGTTCTCTTTCCATCACCACATATTTGATCCCCTTTACCCTCTTCTACCACCCCCATTCCCCATTACCCTCTGGAAACCCAAATACTATTCTGCCATAAGAAAAGATGAAATACTATCATTTGCAACAACATGAATGAATCTTGAGATTATTATGCTAAGCAAAATAAGTCAGACAGAAAAAGTTGAGAACCATATTATTTCACTGATATGTGATATATAAAACCAAAAACAACAAAATAACAAGACAAACACATGAAGAAACAAAAACTCATAGACACAGAAAGTAGAAACCATTTAATTTCAAAAGATGCTGTTGCAGTTACTTATGGTTAAGGCAACACCTCCCAGACAAAATGAAAAATCAAGTTCAGTAAAAGTTCTTTTCCAAATGCTTTCACCATTTCTTAAATTTGAAGAAGGATTGACAGAAAACAATTCATTTGTCAGAATAAAAAGTAAAAATCAAACAGACAAACAAACAAACAAAAAACCAGTGACTGTACTACCTGGTTGTAAAGAAATGAAATGGCCTCATATCTTGAAAAGAGAGAGAGGCTGAAAATTTTGTGACACAACTGAAAAAGAATGCAAGGACAGGATGTTTAAAACAATCAGGTAGATAAACATCACAGACAGAAAGCTTTGGAAAAAAAAACAAAAACAACAACACATAGTTTTGGAAATACAAATTCAGGGGTAATTTTTCTTCCCCATGAAAAATAACAGTAGATTGTTTATGTGTTCAGCACTAACTAGATGTTTTTTTTATAAGATCTCTTTGGGCATAAAGACAGAAAAATAGAAGATGCAAGTGCTTGTAAGTATGTGAAGAAATTAGCACACTTTTTAAAAAAATTCCAAAAAACAAAATAGAGCCCTCAAATTAGAGTTCTTCAGGAATGATTAAGTGCCAATTGAATGTCTTTATGCTATAAATATAAATTAAAATAGTTTTTCATATTTAATATAAAGCAATAGTTTTGCAAAAATCTGTTTTGCAAAATACTTTCTTCAAATTTATATTTCACTAGCAAAATAATACCTGTTGAAAATAAATTGCATTAAAAATATTTAACTTTTATAAACATAGATGTAGTTACAATCTTTCTCACAAAGAATTTTGCAGTTTAGAGACAAAACAATGCCCTGTCTGCCTGAATATTGCATAGTAATTTTATGGTCTTTTAAAATATAGACATTAGTGTCATGACTTGAGGATTACTGGAATGTGGGCAATTAACACCAATCTCAGATTTTATATCTTGTGGGAACTTGCTGCTTTGCAAATATCTTAAGAAGCCTTGGTGTTAAATGACTCTGACAGTGTCACACAAAATTCACACACATTTTGTTGTTCACTGAGAAACATTGAAAAAAATGTCTATGCCTAAGAAAATTAAAATAAAATATTAATTTAAACATTAAAAACATCTTCAACAAATATACTACTCACGCTGATATAACTTTTAAGCAATTATTCAGAAATAATAGGTGATAAATACTGAAAGTTTCTGGAGAAACTCACACAAAAATATAGCATATCCTGTCCCAAAATACCAATTCTTGTAATTACTGAAGAATATCTGTGGATTTTAAGCTAAACTTTAAAGTGGACATAACGCACATTTTAAAATGAGAGATGATATATGGTATATAAATTGTGTGTGTGTGTGTGTGTGTGTGTGTGTGTGTGTGTATATATATATATATATATATATATATATATATATATATATAGAGAGAGAGAGAGAGAGAGAGAGAGAGAGAGAAAGGACACCAGTAACTTAAAGACATTTCCTTTGGGTAGCAGTTTTGTAGTTTATTAAATTTTTTTTTTAATCTTTTCCAATGTTTTTGGTAATTATCTGCTGTTTCTAAACAGTAAAATAAGTACTACAAATATAACATTAAATTCTATTTTGCAACAGAGAATTTCAACTCTGAGTAATAATGTTACCAACTAAATGTAATTTACTTTGTTGAAAAATGACATTATACCATATCACCTAATTATGAAGGGGAACAATGAACAATCTTTAAATTAGTTTTTTTTTTTTTTTAAATAATAAATCCTGCTACTCACCCTAGAACACTTTACCAAGAGTAGACAATGCAAGAGGTAATTTAATTACGATACAATATGTGGATTCAGCATATCTGCTTTTATGGTATTTAAATTGAAGCTCATATGTAAAATGTCTTTTTCAAATGTTTTCTTCTTAACAACAGTTTAGTATATCTGTAATGTCATTTACAGTTGCTTTTCTGTGGTATCTCAGTATCTTTAGCTACAGTATCAGTAGCTATAGGCTAAATATTCTGTCTTTTTGTGGTATTCTCCAGGGACGTGAAATGTTTCTTTTATTCATGCTGTGAATATTCTAGATTAGATCTTCCTCTCCATTTTATCAAAAGTTGATTCATGAGTGCAGAAATATTATACAGAAAATAATTTATACTTATGTTGGTAAAATAAGCATATGTAAAATTATTAAGGTCACATTTGAGGATTAGCCACTATGTCAGAATTAATCTCCCTTAGATAATTCTCCTCCTTCCAGCTACCTCAATCACCTGGAATGTTGATAAGAATCCATTATCCAGATGGTATAGCCAGTGTAATGTTTTAGCACAGGTCTCTCACACTCCAGGAATATAGACTTTAGACAGATTACCTAATTTCATTAAGCCTGTTTTATCTGCAAATGAGGATAATTATGATAATTACTACATAAGAATGTGATGAGGACTGAATGAGCTAAAATTTTAGAAAATGCTTTAATCTTGGCATAGTGTAAGTACTAAATAAATATTAGTAATGTTTAGTAGTATTTTTAAAGGATATCATTGAGTTTGATTATCATATTTCTGGAAGCTTTAAAACTTGACTTGTGCAAGTACCTAAAGTCACATAAAATCATGAGAAACATCACAGCATGGATTTTAAAAATTAGTAAATATATCACTTATAGAGCTGTTGAAAGGTATGCGAGTCACACTTGTACCTTCCTGAGAATTTGAAATTATTTTTGATATAAAAAAACATACCTTGTTCTGTACAAATGTATTTCAATATTAGATTATTACTTTTAAATGTATCCTGGTAAACATACTCTAATTGTAAGCATATGTCCACAGACATATCTTGACCTTTGAAATCCTGTTAATTTCAGTGTAATTACCATGTTCTCTATTCTTGTAAGACTCCTTTGAATTCCTTGATTTATCTCTTGGTATTTACTTATCCCTCTATGTTTGTATTTTCATTGAACCCTTGATCTCACTCACATCTGATTTGCTATGGCTGCTGTCTGTTCCATTGTCCTCTAAGTTATGTTATATAGTATTTGTCTCTCTTTGGTCTTGTGTTCAGTCAATATTGATTCACATGGGTAATCACTCCTCTACAAGAGGCTTAAGACCAGGGTTGTGCCTTGTTCACTGATTTATTCCAGTACCTAGAATCAGATTTGGCATACTCTAGGCACTCAGAAAGTAATTGTCCAACGAAAGGTGAATAGTGAAGCCATCACCATTTTTCCTGCTGGTTTGTTTCACACATAAGTCTTTTTCTTCCGACAATATTCTTCTCAACCTACATTATAGTTTTTTTAAAAAAACGTGACACCTACTACCTACCCTTAATTCTCCACCACTCTAAAACCTGAATGAACTTAACAATAGTCACCGCAGAATAGAAGGAATATTAATTGAAAGTTTAAGTGATCACTATTAATGCATTTCATTATGTTTATATAGTAAATATAAATACTCCTTTTTATTATCGTCTTGGCTTTCTGAACAGATTATATCTCTCTTAGGATAAGAAATGGAATGCTACATCCTAATTTAAATTACCTTTACTCTCCCATAATAGCAATAGCAACAGGTACATAAGGGTATTGCATTTTTTGTTACCTATGGGAAGTCATAAATCAATAATCAAAAAGTAAGGTTTGTCATCCAAATAGAAATTGAATGCTTAGTGCTTTTTGCGTGTATTCACTTTCAATGCTCTCATTTCTAGCCAAGTAATTCATCTTTTTCCATCTGGCATGGAACACTGTGGTGTCATTCTCATTGTCATCTAGATTGTTTATGTAAAGACAGAGTCAGGAGTGTACTTATTTGATCATGCAGGGTTATGTTAAAATAAGACAAATAAATGCCCACAGGTAGTTCATCAAGGTGGAAATTAAGCTGTCTTTCTAAACTAGAAGTTAAAAAATAAGGAAACACTATGAAAATAAGGAAACAAAGGTGTCTGTGTATAAAGAGAAGATAAGTGAATCAAGAATACACTAAGCATGCGATAGAAAGGTAATGAATAAATATATGAAATGTTAAGATGTGCGCTTTTCTGGTTTTTAATCATAACTTCTCTAGCTTTATCAAAAAATGCTACAATACATTTGCCAAATATTTAGAACACAATATGAAGACTATAATCTGGGAGACACAGAACTGTAAATAACCCTCTTTTCTAAGATCCTTCCAGAAGGATGACACGGTATTCACATGTGATGAGCTAAAATAAATGTGAAATAAAATATTCTTGACAGTCCCACAGAATGATCATTTTTATTAATTCTCCAGAGCAGAGCTTTCCCTTATAACAAGTATGTTTCAGTGAGTCATTTTCATATGATTTTAAAAATTCATTATCACTTAAGATCCACTACATAAAAGAAACAAACAAACAAACCAACAAACACAAAACTCACCTTTCTGGCTTAAATTAGATGTAACTAGCTCTCACATAAAAATAATTCCCAGGTTAGGCAGTCCAGGAAGGTAGGATGACTGAAAACCATCAGGAACATTGGTTCCGTGTATTCTTCTTCCCTCAGCAAATGTCTCTTAATTTCAAAGTCATTCCAAGGTCCTAGATAACTATTGGAACTTAGATCATTACCTCTGCATTTGAGAAAGCAGAAAGAAAGGAAGGTGAGAAGGGAGGGTAAAGGACCTCTATACTTAAACACTATTTCTAAAAGTCCTATTAAATAACTTTTGCTTATATGTTGTTAGAATCAGTCACAACAGTTAGTACAAGAGAGACTGAGAAGTACAGAGTATTGCTTGGGAACACTGCCATGTCCTACAGTACTGGGTGATTACAACTAAGGAGCAAGAGATGAAGCCACATTTGTGTAGCTAAGTAAAAGTCTCTGCCAAGGTCTTTAGTGGAGTTATATTACATTTTCACTTTCTAAATATTTTCTGAAATTTCTATTATCTATTTTTTTCTTAATCAACATGTTATCATAGGATTATTTCTCAAAACAATTGTTTCACCTCTTAATAAATCATTGAATTTCAAGATTAATCATCTGGGTTCTAATCTCTGCTCTGTGATAAATTCTTTTTCTTTTTTATTTTCTTTTATTTCTTTTGTTTTTATTCTCAAGATAGTTTTTAATTCACCATCAGTGACATTCTATGATCAGCACATACTTTCCCCTTAGATGGTTTTTGAAAGTGCAGGCAGATCCCTGGGTACCTTATGGATGATGGTGTGGCAGGGGCCAAACAGAGGTATGTGACATTGTCCTTTTTTCTTCAGTACCAGCTCTAAGCACTGACAACTGAAAAGCATGATGAAACCCAGGTGCCTAATTCCTATGACACTCGTGGAAAATCTGGAACGTCTTCTCCCTGGTGAGTCCTTTCACTCTCTTTATCCCTAATGGCACTCCTGTTGTTCTCCTATTGTTTTGAGGGTTGATGAGTCTAAGTTCCTAGCATAACACGGGGATCTTGGTGTTGAGGAGAACTAAGCTCATCGAGTCTCTAGTATGCATACACAAATGCCACAAAAAGAGTGGAGCTGAACTTTCCTTCAGAGGCATGTTGATAGACTGGCATCTTGGCAAAATGGAATCCAGAACGGTTCTCTGTCAAGTCTGCTTAAGTAGCAGCTGTATCTGGATCAGATCCATTGACCATTTCTACTGTGACTCTAAATTCTAGTTCCTGATGTGTAGTTTGTGAGATTTCGGAGCTAGAAAAAAACGTTACAGATTATCCAGTCAACCTGTTTTACTGATTAAGGACAGTGAATTCCAATGTGGTTAAGTCATTAGCACAGAGTTAAACAGCTAGTGAAGAGCTGTGCTGACGGGTGCGAGGCAATCTTTTACCACTTCTCTGTGAAGCCAGTAAGTTAAAGCAGCAGGATTTCACATTGGCTTCAGTAGAAGTAGATGTTTGGTTCCACAGAGTTTTTGAATACATGCTCAAGACAGTGCAAGGCATTGCAGGGATCTGAAGAACAAGATATGGTGCTCTCATCATGGCTCTTAGCAATGCAGATGTGGGGAAATAACTACACAGTCTAGCAGAGAGTTTTATTTTTTATGTGGATCCATATGATAAACTGAGACACTCACCCTGGAGCTCATATTCTGATAAGCCTACTGTTATGGGTAGGGAATCCAACCTTCCAAATCTATGCTAGGACCTGGGGCTAGTTCTGGAGGCTGAAGTCCGAAATCAGCTGCCAGCATGGTCAGGTTTGGTGAGAGTTCTCTTTCCGGCTTGCCTGTCCCCACATGGCGTCCCCACATCTTAAATTCTTGATAGGATGTAGGAGATTATTTTCTGGTACTGTGCTGCAATTGATTTAATCTGAAGTATCTGTGGTTTCTAAATGTATTTAACTATTAGAATTTTACTGCCTTTTATTTTTTTCCCATTTATGACACATGTAAAATAATTACATGTTAATAAGCATTTTCTAAGACATACCAAAACCCTGATTCTACACATGAATCTATCAATGTAAAATGTAAAAACCCAAAATCACACCCTGTATTAAATTGTAATCCATCCTAAACAGTTGATAATTTTCCTTAATTTTTATCTTTGTTGTGATGTTCTTATTCTGAAAGCCAAAGTGAATTTCATTATTTTTCTTAATACGTGATCAGTAAATTCATTCACTCATTCATTTTGCAAATAATCAGTTAGCACCTACTATGTGACCGCTATTGTTTTAAGTGCTTACAATATTTAGTAAGAAAATAGCAGATAGATCCATGTCCTTTAGTGGATGATAGTCTGATAGGTGAGACTAGGAAAAAATATATAGAACAAATACATGGTTGTACAGAAACCTATAATTAAGAGAATACCATGTTCACAGCACTTGGAGGTGCCTATTAGCTATCCACATAAAAATGGTAGAAAGACCATTGAACATATGAATCTGGAGTTCAAGGGAAAGGGTTAGTTTGGAAATAGAATTTTGAAAGGCATCAACGTATTGATATTTAAAGCTGCAGAATTGGATAAAATCACTTATGGAGCTAGTTAGTATCCTGATCTGAAAAAGAGAATTCAAGGCAGTGCAATATTAACAACAGCCACAACAAAGGGGAATCTGGCAAAGGACACTGAAACAAAGTGGCCATAGAGAGAAAGGACGAAACAAAGCAAACTGTTCTCCTGGAAAATGTAAGTGAAAGGGGAGTGTTTCTAGAAGAAGGATGTGTGGTCATCTCTTTCAAATACTGCTGATAGTGAGTAAGAGGTAGCAGGGACGGGGGTAATTGTCAGATCTCAACAATTATTCAAAGTAGAATTTGTATATGGAAGTAAATGAAAACAATTTGAAGCTTTACCAATCTTCCTCATTCTGTACTTTCCCTACTCAAATGTCAACAATAGTTCTTACCAAAATAAGTACAATGGTCAAATTAAAGAAGTATAAAATCAATACAATATTATCTAAATATAGTCCTTATTAGAAATTTGCCAATTGTGCTAATATTTTCATTTATAACATGCCATATCTCCTTCAATCTGGAATATTTTCTCAGTGTTCTTTTTTTTTTTTTTTTTTCTGGGAGGGAGGATGTTTATGACTGATATTTTGGGAGAGGACAGGCCATTTCAAGTCTACAATATGTTATGCTTTGAAAGTATTTATTTTAAACCAGGATATTTAACAGAATTGAAAACAAAAAAAGTAGAAAATTAAAAATAAAAAAGTATCTGGAGAACTGGCCATGAGATTTAGCAACATGAAGAACAATGGGACCAAGCAGTGTCCAGGAAATGGAAAGACAAAGCCAGAGGGAAGTGAGTTCAAGAGAGAATGGGAGGAAAGAAAATGAGCCATTCACAGACCAGTCTGTCAAGGAATTTTACTCTGAGAGGATTTACGTAATGAGCAGTGCCTAGAATGACAACAAAGTTTGATTGTTTAAGAAAAGAAAAATAAATAACAAAATACTAATTGTGATGATCAAGAAAATAGGAAAATAACTGATACAAGCATGAAAGGAGGTGAATACTAGGTCAACAGCAATGTGCAGGCCAAAGGGAATGAGGTGTAGTGTGCAAGTGGAAAGAACGGCTTTATTTGAATGTCATAACATGTTATGACATAGATATTGGGATTAAAGAAACAAAGGTATCAAGGATGACACATTGCCGTGTACACATTTGTGTAACAAAATAAAGCTGTATCCTTTACTGAGGTGTGAAACACCGAGAATTTTATTATGAATAAATTTATTATGAATTGAGTTTGATGTGCCTTTGAGATATTGAAGCAGAGATGTCCAGTAGTTACTTGGATATATAAGAATATGCCCAACATATGTAATATAAGTAAATATGTTCTAAAGTTATAGATGTGTTATTTATCTGTAAATGGTTATTAAAGTTAGTATGTCAACTGACTAATCTTGGGACATGATACTAAGAAAGTGATAAGAAGGTTTAAGTATCAGACTTGCTGTATTCAGGCATGATCTCGTATATCTCTTTTTGAAATTTCGCTCTAACAATGTCAAAGATATACTACATGACTTTATTTTAATCAACCAATTTATGTTTATTATATGATTTTATTATTATATTCATTTCATTAATAATATTCCTTTATTTTGTACAGCTTACTAAGAAAAATATTTTCTCAAAATCTTATATTAGTAGATATCTCTGTGTTTATCTTATCTTTACTTCGTCTGAAATAAATTATTTTAACTAATCTATTTTTTTAATTAAAGTTTATTGGGGTGACAATTGTTGTTAGTAAAATTACATAGGTTTCAGGTGTACAATTCTGTAATATATTATCTATATATCACATTGTATGTTCATCATTCACCCAGAGTCAGTTCTCCTTCCTTCACTATATATTTGATCCCATTTACCCTCATCTACCACCCCCTCTCCCCTTACCCTCTGGTAACCACTAACCTATTGTCTGTGTCTATGAACTTTTGTTTCTTTATTTGATTATCTTGTTCTTTTGTTGTTTTTACTTTTGTATACCACATATCAGTGAAATCATATGGTTCTTGACTTTTTCTGTCTGACTTATTTCACTTAGCATAATAATCTCATGATCTATTCATGTTGTTGCAAATGGCACTATTACATCTTTTCTTAGGGCAGAATAGTATTCCATTGTGTATATATACCACAACTTCTTTATCCAATCATCTATTGAAGGATACTGGTTGTTTCCATGTCTTGGCCACAGTAAATAAAGCTGCAATGAACATTGGAGCACATATATCTTTTCAGATAAATGTTTTCAGATTTTTTGGTAGATCCCCACAAGACGAATTGCTGGGTCATATCGTAATTCTATTCATAATTTTTTGAGGAACCTCCACACTGCTTTCCATAGTGGCTGCACCAGTCTGCATTCCCACCAACAGTATATGAAGGTTCCTTTTTCTCCACAACCTCTTCAACACTTGTTATTACTGGTCTTGTTGATGATAACCATTCTAACTGGTGTGAGGTTATATGTCATTATGGTTTTCATTTGCATTTATCTAATGATTAGGGATGTTGAGCATGTTTTCCTACGTCTGTTGGCCATTTGTATGTCCTCTTCAGGTCCTCTGCCCATTTTTTAATTGGATTGCTTGTTTTTTGTTGTTGAGTTGTATGAGTTCCTTGTATATTTTGGATATTAGCCCCTTATTGGAGGCACTGTTTGCAAAAATCTTCTCCCATTCAGTTGGTTATCTCTTTATTTTGTCGATGGTTTCTTTTGCTGTGCAGAAGATTTTAAGTTTCATATAGTCCCATTCGTTTATTTTACTTTTTACTTCCCCTGCCTTTGGAGTCAAATTCATAAAATGCTCTTTGAACCCAGGGTCCATAAGTTTAGTACCTATGTTTTCTTCTATGCAGTTATTGTCTCAGATCTTATAGGTAGGTCTTTGATCCATTTTGAGATAATTTTGGTACATGGTGACAGATAGCAGTCTACTTTCATTCTTTTACATGTAGCTTTCTGATTCTCCCAGCACTATTAATTGAAGAGGCTGTCTTTTCTCCATTGAGTGTTTTAGGCTTCTTTGTCGAAAATTATCTTTGTCCATATTTATGTGGGTTTATTTCTGGGTTCTCATTTCTACTGCATTAGTCTGTGTGTCTGTTTTTATGCCAATAAAATACTGTTTTGATTATTGTTGCCCTGTCGTGCAAGCTGAAGTCAGGCATGTGATACCTCCAGCGTTGTTCTTTTTACCTAAGTTGCTTTGGCTATTCAGGTTCTTTTGTGGTTCTATACAAATCTGATGACTTTTTGTTCTATTTCTTTAAAAAATGCCATTGGGATTTTGATGGGGATTGCATTTAATCTTTATATTGCTTTGGGTAATATGGCCATTTTAACTATGTTGATTCTTCCAATCCATGAACATGAAATGTCTTTACATTTCTTTGTGTCTTCTTCAATTTCTTTTTAAAATGTCTTATAGTTTTCAGTATATAGGTCTTTCATATCCCTGGTTAAGTTTATTCCTAGGTGTTTTATTCTTTTTGTTGCAATTGCAAAGGGAATTATTATTATTATTATTATTATTAGTAGTAGTAGTAGTAGTAGTAGTAGCTGTTGTTTCAGGTGTACAAAACAATGTAATACCTAGACATTTATCATTTATAACCCTCACACAGTGATAATCCCCCACCCCCAATCTACTACCCCTCTGACATCACATACAGCCATTACATTTCCACTGTCTCTATTCCTAATGCTGTACTCTACTTCTTGTATATATATAATTATAGTAGACATTCATTATTGTTCAGCTTCAGCTTCAGGTGTACAGTGCAGTGATCAGGCATCTACATCATCCCTGAGGTGGTCTCCCTAACTAGACAAGTGTCCATTGAATACTCTACAACATTTTTACAACATTATTTATTACAGGAATTATTATTTTTTAAATTTCTTTTTCTGATATTTCATTTTTAGTATATAGGAATGCAATGGACTTTTGTACATTGATTTTTTTTTAGAGGGCAACTAATCTATTTTTATAATAAGTTGTTAATATATAGCCAATCTTTAATTCACTCTGTAGGTTTTATTTTGCTAGAGTTATTCAAAGTCTCCTTATACGTTTTATAATTTTATTTAAAAAACAAAACAAAAAACATGTCCTTTAGTTGTCCCCACTGAATATGATATTTTAGATTTTGACCACTTTTCTCCCTCCTCAATTATCATCTTACAGCTCCACTAAATCACTCCAGTTGTTGCTATTGAAAATTTTAATCTTTTTGTGTTAGATTTAGAACTTGAGGTTTCCCAATAGAAAGATGAATGCTGCCTTAATTCAGAGAAACCAAATATTGTCTAAAATATAAGACAAAAATATTTTTATAATAATATATCCTTTAATGTTTCCCCATGTAGAATTTCTTACAAATTTCACTGCCTTTGAAAACTTATAAAATAATGTGTACAGAAGAAAATAAAACATGCAGAAATTTCTAAAGGACTTACCCTTTGGTTATAATATATAGTAATATTAGGCCTTAGCTGTAAGTCTTTTAATAATATATTAATTTAAAATTCTGTTCCCTCAGAGAAATGTAAGATATTAAAAATGTACTTTGAAATTATGCTTTGAAACAAGACCTTATATCCAGAGGAAACAATATTTGTGGGATGTTTCTACACACTGATATATATTGAAAAAAGAAAAAAAAAAAGACTTTTCAAAGCTGTTACAAGTTAAATAGGGAAAGCTCCATATATACTCTTAACCAAGAATAGGTTCGGATCAACAACAGGCAGTGGGCCCAAGTGGGATAATGTATGTATCTCACATTGTTCTGAATATAATACACAAAATTAAGGCAGTATACAAATTTTAGGAAGACCTAACATATAGTTTTACGAAAATATTTACATATGTATGGTAAATTAATTTTATTAGCATGACTTTTAACAATATGTATTCTTTGTTAATTCATATATATTATATGTATTCTTTGTTAATTCATATATATATTATATTATATATATGAATTAATATATATATATATTAATTATATATATATATATTAATTCATATATATATATATATATATATATATATATATATATATATATAAAAGTATCTCAGTATAATTTTTATGACTCTGTTTAAGAAACAATCTGATTATGGAAGACTTAGAGACTGGAATACCACTATCAAGATTCAATATTTTAGAGGTCCTTTTCTAAGAATTCCGTCTGCTAGAGGAAATTTTGGTTTGGCCATGTGATTTAATTTGACTAAAGGAATATGGTGGTATAGTTCTAGCTCAGCCTTTAAAACATACGGAAAATTTTTGTCAATTCTCGAGCTTGCCATGTGAAGAGATTGCCCCACTGAGTCCTTGTTCCTTCTGCCTGGGAACTAGAATGAAGACACGCGGATCATAATAGACACATAAGAACTCATAAGAGACACTAACAAATTGAATAACCTAGAGGAAATGGATAAACTAGTTACAAATAACTTAGGAAAACTTAATCATGAAGAAATAGAAAATCTAAATAGACCAATAATTGGTAAGGAGATTGAATTAAATGTTTGCTAAGTAAAATCTGGGCTCTACTCTTAGGCATGTTATTGGACAAAGTTTCTCAGCCTTCAAAAGTGGTGTGATTTATAAGTTTATGTAGAAGTTATTACCTGTTTATAATTTTATGATATTTAATGTCTCTTTTTCTAACTTAATTTCATATCTTTATTTTTTAAAATGAGGATATTTAATGATATTAAATATATTTCTATTAAAATTTAAACCATGTTTATTTTAAGAAATTTAAGTAGTATTGTGAACTCTTCTATCTAATGGCTCTATTTCCTAGCATGATGAGCATCACAATAAGCACAAGAAAACAGAAAACATTTTAGATTAGACTGATCACATTTGTGAATATGAAAAAAAAATTTAAGCAGCTTTTTTCACATGCAGATACTCAATTTTATGCTTTCAAAATATTTATATGAAATCCTATTCTTTTTTCCAAGAGGCAATTCCTTCTGTTCTAGTTAAAATTCTTAGTAGTATGTGATAACATTAACAGTCAAGTTAGAAAATGTTTCAGAATGAGCTTAAAAGAACATTACATACATTTTGTATTTGCACTTTATAGTTTTATAAAACACAATTAGAATATATTCAATATTAATAAATACATCTGTGAAAGTATATTATAACCTTTTCTTATTTTTATTAAAGCAGTCAATCATTGTGATAATTGATCTTACACATTCTTAGAAAATTAAAATGTTATATTCCTCAATAATACACACTCATTATAATTTCAAAGAAATACATTTTTTAAAGATGATAGATATAATGTTTAACATTCTAATAATTTCTCTACATAACAACCTCAATGGCAATAAAATGAGATGTATTTTTATAATATCATCTTTTTTTATTAGTTTCAGGTGTACAAACAATGTAAAATTTAGACATTTACAATCCTCACAAAGTTATAATGTCCCCATCTACTATTCCTTTGATATTGTATAGAGCTGATACAATTCCATTTACTATATTCCCTATGCTGCTGTATTCCAAATCCCATGAATATATATATATATATATATATATATATATATATATATATATATATATAACTTATAGTTGACATTCAATATTATTCAGCTTCAGGTGTACAACACAGTGGTAGGTGTCTACACAGTCAATGAAGTGGTCTCCATAATAAAACAAGTACCCATCTGACACCCTATAAAATGTTTACAACATTATTGATTATATTCCCAAACTGTCTTTTATATCCCTGTGACAATATTGTGACTACTAATTTGTACTTTCTAATCCCTTTACCTTCTCCCCTAGCCCCATCCCCCTCCTATCTAGCAACCATCAGTTTTTTTCTTTATATCTGAGTCTATTTCTGTTTTGTTTGTTTGTTTACTCTGTTCTTTAGATTCCACATATAAGTGAGATCATTTGCTATTTGTCATTCTCCATCTGACTTATTTCACTTAGCTTAATGTTCTGTATGTCTATTCATGTCCTTATAATTGGTAAGATTTCGTTAATCTTTATGGCCAACTAATACTCCATTGTATAAATGGACCACAGTTTCTTACTCCAGTTGTCTACTGATGGGCCTTTAGGTTGTTTCCGTTTCTTGGCTATTGTGAATTGCAGTGCAATAAATATAGGGGTGCATATATTTTTTGAATTAGTGTTTCGGGTTTCTCTGGATAGATACCCAAGAATGGTAATGCTGGATCATAAGGTAGTTCCATTTTCAAATTTTTGAGATACCTCCATACTGTTTTCCATAGTGACTGCACCAATCTGCAATCCCACCAACCATGCCCAGGGGTTCCCTTTTCTCCTCATCCTGTCCAGCACTTGTTTGTTGATTTATTGATTATGGCCATTTTGACTAGAGTGAAGTAGTAGCTCATTGTGGTTTTTATTTGCATTTCTCTAATGATTAGTGATGTAGAGCATTTTTTTTTTTTGTATGTCTGATGGCCATCTGTATGTCTTGTTTAGACACATGTCTCTTCGTGTCCTCTGCCCATTTTTTAATTGAGTTGTTTGTTTTTTGGTGTTGAGCTGTATGAGTTTTTCATAAATTTTGGATACGGACCTCTTATCAGATGAATCATTGGCAAATATCTTCTCCCATTTATTAGGATAACTTTTTGTTTTATTGATGGTTTCCTTTGCTGTGAAAAAACTTTTTAGTTGGAGGTAGTCTCACATGTTTATATTTTCTTTTGCTTCCTTTGCTTGAGGGGATAGATCAGTAAAAATATTACTAAGAGTGATGTATACAAATTTACTACCTATATTTTCTGGGAGTTTTATGGTTTCAGGTCTTACATTTAAATCTTTAATATATTTTGAATTTATTTCTCAAATATGGCATAAGGAGGAGGTCCAGCTTCATTTCTTTCTTTTTTTTTTTTTAATGTGTCTGTCCAGTTTTCCCAGGACCACTTATTAAATAAACTGTCTTTACCCCATTATAAATTATTGCTTCCGTTGTTATAGATTAAATTAGTATATAGGTATGGATTTATTTCTGGGCTTTCTATTCTGTTCCATTGATCTATGTATCTGTTTTTATGCCAATACAATGTGTTGTGATTACTATAGCCTTGTAGTATATTTTGATATCAGGTAGCTTGATATCTCCCAGTTTGCTATTATTTCTCAAGATTGCTGTGTAGCTCAGGGTCTTTTATGGTTCCATATAAATTTTAGGAATATATATATATATATATATATATATATATATATATATATACATATACATATATTAAACACATTTTATTAGCGATTCATGAAACAAATACATTTCAAGATATATGCATACTACTGAAATATGTGACTTATTTATAAATTAAAACAAATTACAATGAACACTTTCAGAACTTGAAAACAGTGACACTAATAGTACTGATTACACAGCCTTTTATTTTTCTTCCAATTCAGAGTTTTTGTGTTTTAATTATATAAAGATGAGTAGTCAGTTTTGTAACCTAAAAATATTTACTTATTAAAACTATATTAATACTTTCACAAACTATGCAAAATGATAATGAGATAAAAGCGCATTTATAGAATGCACTTTTAGTCATGCCAAATCCCTGAGAGGGAATTCCCAGCATGACCTCATTCAGCTGTGAGGACAAAGAGCAATTCCTGTTTATATGTACACATTCATCTACTCATCCAGCATGGTCAGCCCTCCACTGCTATGTATCTTTTAAGAAAGGAAAAATACTGTATTAAAAGTGTAATACTCAATATATACAAATAACAAAAGTTGAACATAAGTCATATTTGACTTTTGCAATTACAAGAGGTGTTCAAAGTGGTCATAATCAATATAATGTTAATGAAGTTTTTTTCCATTCCTAAGATGTGTATACATTTTTTTGGCACTGTGTGTGTGTGTGTGTGTGTGTGTGTGTGTGTGTGTTTGTATAAATCATGATCAAGCAAGATTTATTCCTGGTATGCAAGGTTAATTCAATATCTGCAAATCAATTAACATGACACACCACATTAACAAAATGGGAAATAAAAATATGTGGTCATATCAATAGATGCAGAAAAAGCATTTGACAAAATCCAGCAGCCATTTATGATAAAAATGCTTAGCAAAGTGGGGACAGAGGGATCATATCTCAACATAATGGCCATATAAGATAAACCCACAGGTATCATCATACTCAATGGGGAAAGGCTAAAACCTTTCCCCTGAAGAACAGGAACAAGACAAGTTTGCTCACCTTCACCACTATTATTCAACATAGTACTGGAAGTTCTAGCCACAGCAATCAGATAAGAAGAAATAAAAGGCATCCAAATTGGAAAGGAGGAAGTAAAATTGTCATTATATTCAGATGACATGATTGATACTGTATATAGAGAACCCCAAAGCCTCCACCAAAAAACTATTACAACTGATAAATGAATTTAGTAAAGCAGCAGCATACAAAATTAATATTTAGAAATCAGTTGCTTTTGTATACACCAATAGCAAATTATCAGAAAAAAATTTAACAGCATAATCCCATTTACAATTGCTTCATAAACAGAAAATTATAAGACATTGAAGAGCAATTAAAGAAGAAACGAATAAATGGAAACACCATGCTCATGGATAGGAAGAATTAATATAATTAAAATGTCCATGATACCTGAGGCAATATATAGATTCAATGCAATCCGAATCAAATTACCAATGCCATTTTTCACAGAACTAGAATATATAGTATCTTCTTAAACAATAACACTATTTATTACTTATATGCTAAGCATTCTGGAGACTGGGGATTTCAAATTATTACTTTTTATCTAAGAGGAATAATTCTGGACATCCCAGACACGATCCATCTTACTTGGCATTGGTGAATATTAGTTTATTAGATTAGAGTTATTCCTTTTTACCTCTGGAACTGGAAAAGGGACCCAGATTTCTCAAGAATATTGTCACAAACCTTATCCCAGAAATCCAGGATCTATTAATAATGAAGAAAACCAAGCATGTCTTTTGAGCAGTGTTTCTAATTTGAGATTATTTTGGAGATTTAAACCTAAACATCTTTTAAACATGTAAACTGAATTAATAGATTTAATTTTACTTCTGTTATTAGAATTGTGATATTTTGAAGGAAAAACTCCTAATATTGAAGTAGCAATCCCACTTCTATGTACTGCCTTCTTTTAATCTCAAACACAATCACATACATAAGACTTAAATTTTCAATGTCAAAGTACACTTGCACTTTTGTTTTAATTCAGCTGCAGTGTGCAATGCTTCTGGAAACACAACTGTGTTTGGTGTAAACCTTTTAATTTTAATTGACTAACTGACCACAAATATAAACAGTTTTATCATTCTTAAAATAGCATTATATGGAGAAAATGATTTAGTTTCAGAAACAAAATGATTGGTGTGATCTTATCAAAATATAATTATAGACATTGCTTTAATGTCTTACCACCTTTATTTTCTGAAAATTAGTAGAGAAAAAGTTCTACAGCTATAAATGAAGGATATACAGGAAAGGTAAACAATGTGTTTTAAAGTTAACTCTCGTGGATAAATATCAACTTTTTCAAGTACGAATGATATATGTTAAGAGGAAAAAACAAAACATGATAAACAAAAATAGAACCTAGAACTGCATTTCTAAGAGATTATGTATTAAAACTGAATTTTGTAGGTGCCATTTTAAATTTGTTTTAGTGATTACTCTGAAATGTTTTATTGTAATTTCTTGATTGGTGGCCACTATGCAATATTTTCAGTGAATAAAATGGATGTTTCTTTTGACACTTTGTAGCAAAATAAAAGAGATTACTTTTTTTTCATTGAAATCTAGGCCAGAAGCAATGTCTTTATCTTCAGCCTAATCAAAGTGTTCATATATATATTCATATGCATGTAGATATGTACATACATGTGTGATATACATTGCTTCTTTAGGATATATTTAATTTAAAATATATTTTTGAATAATATATTTTAGGT
Source organism: Rhinolophus sinicus (assembly GCF_036562045.2). NCBI lineage: Eukaryota > Metazoa > Chordata > Mammalia > Chiroptera > Rhinolophidae > Rhinolophus > Rhinolophus sinicus. The sequence continues at coordinate 180,927,608 of NC_133753.1, forward strand.
ACATCAGGCTCTAAGCTAAGTACTGCAGACATAAAGTGAGGCAGGATATACAAGACTACACTCATGCAATGAATTAAAGAGACGAGAGAAGTATTGAGAAGTAGCCAGAAATCTACAAAATATTATGTAGGATGTTTCATACGACAAACACAGCATTCTGAGTAAGGGCAAACTCCAGAATTAGAAGGTTTTCTAGATGAATCTGAGGCTGAACGAAAAGGAAGTGAGTGGCTGTTATTTGAGGTGCCAGAAGAGAGACAAAAGAACATATTGCATCAATGAAACAGTGCATGTAGAAACTGAGATATAATCAGAATTTGTCATATTTAAGGGTCTGGAAGATGTTTTTTTATACGTTGAACATGGGGTCTGCGTAACGGTGTGGCCAGAAATACAGAGATGTAAAAAGAACCAAGCTCTAAGACATTAACCATTCAGTAATGGAGTTTACCCTGAAATTAAGAAAAATGAGGACTTATAAAGGCATCTCAGGCTTCTCTAACTGCAGTGAAAAACATTAATGGATGGGCACAAAGGAAAGACAGGAACACTGTGTAAGAGTTTATGTTAATAATAGAAGAAATAAATAAGGGTTTGACATATGGCAATGCCAACGGACATGGAATAAAGCAGACATGCTTGACAGATATCTGGGGGGTAAGATTATTAGGAATTGGAGTTTAGTGAATGTACAGAGTGACTTATGGTGATGGAGGAATTAAGGATGTCTTTGAAGTTACTGGCTTAGGCTTCTAACTGAGTAGAAAATAATTCTCTGAGGTAAGAAACAAGTACAGACCAGTGTTGTGGGTGACAGAAATATGGGTTCAGGTTTGTGCATGTGGAGTTAAAAAGAATTGAATACAGATAGGCAAAAACTATACCAAATGGTTTTATTTATTTGCAAATACTGAGAAGAAATATTGGTTGTGAAGTTTATAAAGGGTAATAGAAAAAAAAAAAATAAAACACACGTAGAAATCATAAAGCCTAACAGTTTTAAAATAAAAATAATTTTTAGCAAGCACTCACCATGGTAGAATATATAAGTATTTTTGTCCAAGAAGACTTAAGTTTTACCTAATTCAGACATGAAGAAAAAGAATGGTTCCAAAGATCAGTATTAAGGAATTTTTATTCTGTGCCCAGGGAATAAAGCCATGAGAGATGTTGAGATGTTGCAGCACATATATAGAATGAGAAGAAAGAAGAACCTGGAAGTAAACCATTAAAAACAGGTTTCTAGAGGTATCTTAGTTGGTATCATTTTAGATTTTGACTTAGACATTACTTCTTCAATTACTTCTCTTCCTACGGTATCAGTGACAATGCTGTCAAATGACATTTTCCCCTCTATCCCATTTGTGTATTCAGAAAAATGCCATTCTGAATGTTATGTAATTTGTAGGTGTCAGCTATAAAGGTACAGTACTGCAGCTTGTAAAGTTATTATTATTAAGGACTATATTTAAATCTTTTCCCCTTTTATTCTGGTGGAGGTTCTTAATGAATAAATATAGTTACTTGTACCCTTTTTGGATTTCTTTGGTGTTCTTATTATGTGATAGTTAGCGGATATGCTATTCTTATTATGAAAGATCATTTTAGTATATTAGATTATTGAAGATCCAAGTTGGTTTATTTTAAGCCATAAAAACCCAGGCAAAAATTACAACCATTATTATTGTGAAACACAGAAATGGGTCTGGGATAGCACAGGGATTTGAAATCATTATCACAGTGCTCACAGACTTGGTATAACAAAACAAATTATGATAAAAAGTTTATTAAAAATAGATCATGCTGTGGCATTTTGGTAGTAGGTTTACATGAATAAAGTTATTTTATTTAGGACACTAAAAAATAAATTATTGGATGAATATCAATTAAAATCACTAGGGGCCAATTTTATTTTTGGCTAAAAATTTTTAAAAATCAAATTTTGAATTTTAAAGTTACATAATGATAAATAGAGATATGGATATCAGAATGAATATCTATATCCATGTATAGATATATACATATCTATACAGATATGTGTATTTATATCTTTACAAGGACTTCCAGGTTTATGAATTAAACCCATGGCAGAAAGTACAATTGATTTTTGTAAAAGAAAAAAGTGTAAAGAAACAATATATGTGTATGATGTATTTATATTATCAACTTATTCTTTTTTGTAAGTATCTTCTATTCAAGGAGGAGTTACATTTGATCTCTGAGTGTATCATTTTAACCATCTCAAGATTGTTTATTGTATAAATATTATTCAAAACACAGGAAATTTTTTCTGTCCTTACATAAGCTTTTGAATTATTAAATAATAAAACATAAATAAGGCAGAAGCAATGAGATTTAGTTAAGTATACCAGCACACATAGCTGGAAGTAAGGAAAATAATATATGAAGGCCGGGAAGAAACAGTGATTGATACCCTTTTTGGAAAGATGGATGAGACCAGTCTGACAGTTTCTGTCTAAAATTGAATTTCCTGCTGCTCAAGCAACTTAATTTCATTTATTATTTTTTAATATTATGACTTTACAGAAAGCATTTCAAAGGTGGTTTTATCTCTGTAGGTTTGTAATTAAAATGTGAATGTTCAAAAAAAAGTTTTTCCTTGCTTAATTTTGTGTTTTTCTTTGTGCTGCTAGTTGAAAGCAGGTATGCTTTATGTTCTTCGCTTAGTGCCAATATATCCAGTATATGTCGTAGGTTGAAAACACAACACACACGTGACACTCTTTGAAGCTGTCATTTGTCTTTCTTGCCTATATTTTCAAGACAGGTATCTCCTGAGAAGACTAAGTGACATAATAGGGGATTGGCAGGAAGTGTAAACTCCATGTTCTATGTATTAATGCATCAAACATGTCCACATTAAGATGAGGAATGACTTCCTGGTATGAAGATTAGAATATGTTTTCAGAAAGAAAGCAGCTCTGTGTGAATTATATTTCTTGCTTAGAGAACAAATGCAAAAATTAAATTGTATTGTTAATGTACTTTCCACAGAGATGTAAAAAGCTGCTTTCTGTTTTCATAGCATCATATTATAGATTGTTAATGAATTCTTCTTTGCTTATTTTTTTTCCAATCTTGTGGGATGTCTCAAGTTGAAAATTACATGCTGATTAGTGAAGGAAGCTGAGTTAAGAACTAAGAAGTGCCAAATTAAATGATCACAGGCCAAGAGTTAAGCACTAGAGGAAATATGTACACTTTTTTTGTGCTAAGACAAAATCTGGTATAAAGAAGTTAAAGGGACTATTAAGCAACATTTGATTTCTGCAGTTATTCACTTAAGATTGATCACATAAGTAAGTAGACATTGTTGATCATCCTATAAAAAAATGAAATCTAGAGATTAATCTTTGAGAAGTTTCCAAAATTGCATTTCTTAATTGAATAAGTATCCATTGAGTACCAAACATCAGTATTCATGGAGTGCCAAACATGTTTGACTTTGATTATAGTGAGATATGCAATGTAGTCAAGGTCATTATTTTCAAAGATATTAAATACTATGGGGTAGGAAAGGGTTAGAGGCAGTGACTTCCCTATAAAATGAATAAAATTAAACAAGGCTTAACTGATAGTTTAAATAAGAGGTTAGGGGAGAAAAGAATGATTTCTAGGTGATTGTCCTGTGCATCTGCCAGGGGTCTGTAATTTTCTGAGATTAAGAAGACTAGGGGGGAAAAAAGCACATTTCGAGGGTTGGAATCAAAATTCTCTTTGGGGCATGCTGAATTTCCTATCTACTAAATACCAAAGGTAGACCCTTGACCCAGAAGAAATCAGTCACTACATTCATCAGCACATTGACCATGGTCAATGATCTAGTCTGTCAAAAATACACATCCTCACCTAGCTGACCTCTCTGGATGAAAACTATTTAAACTAATTGGATTTATTTCCCCAGGACAGTGCATTCATCCTTCAGCTGCTGTAAATCATAGCTGCCAAGTTTTCACACTTCTCCTTTTCTATGGAAAACTGACCTTGTTAGCTTTCTTAGTGCAGAATGAGATGATACCAGAAAGGTTGAAGGGTAGTACCTTTCAGGAGGGTGGGGTGCAGAATTTAACTCATTGCTTGAAGGTTGGACTGCCTCCTTTGTGCCAATCATGTACCATAGTGTCCTGTGGCTCCAGGCTGATGCTCTTCTCTAGCACAGATCATGTCCTTGCTTAGCCCTTTTCCTTCCCTGTCATGCTTCCCTCAGTCCCCTTCTGAGAGTACTTCTCTCCTATAAGACTCTCACAGAAAGCACCAACTCAGGCGCTGCTTCTTAGGAGACTGATTGAAGACACTAGTGTAAGATTCAACTGTTGCTGAAGAAACATCAAGTTAATGAGCTACTAAGGCTGAGCTATATCTTGAAATGTAACCAAATTGACAAATGATGCCCTAGGTTCAGCTTGAGAAGTCATCCATTTTGTTCCTTAAGACTTGACTGTGTAAATTCTATATTTCTCCCTCCTTTAATTTATTGCACTTACTTCAAACATTCTTTATTATCTAAAACACCCCGAATATATCAATGTCCCTTGTACTATGAGAGAGACTAAGGAACAGAATATATAATTGGAAAAGACATACTCAGAAATTGTATCATTTTTGTTCCTGTAAATGTGCTTAAATTAAACAAATAAATTGATCATATTTGGCATTTTTAGAATATTATTTAATTGAATGTTTTCTCTATAATCTGTTCTTGACGAAATGATTGATGAAACTCAGGGTAGAAAACATTGATGCCCATTAAGTATCGAATCCTAGGCAATCTGTGGCCCAATGTTTACTATAAACTATGGGTCCTCACAACTTGAAATATTTACGCAAATTCTTTGAAAAAACAAAAAAGCAAGTTGGCAGTAGATCAAAATCTATGATTTTCCACACTCCTTTTCCCAATTATTGGGGGTGGGGTAAAATGGGACCATTTTTGTAACTACAATTTCACAATGGGAGACTGTGCTGTTTCTTATTCTTTTCTTTTTTCTTTTTTTCTTTTTCTTTTTTTTTTTTTTTAATTCTCAGCTATATTGAGAAATTACAAAGCAGAAAAATGTTGCAGCTAATTTGCTGGGGGGAAATTATATGCATATAAAGTACAATATACTGCCTTTTTCATGAACAGTGTGTGAGCTATTTGAAAATTTTATGCCATTAACACTTTCAATATGTCATTAATCTAGAAAATAAGGGAGTAATGAAAGTCATTAAAAGCAGCTGAGTGTCCTGCTGTAGCCTGGCCAATAAGAGCATAAAAAATGAGAAACAGAGCAAGACATTCTATTACATACAGCCTGGCAGGGCTGTGTCTACAAGGGACATATATACAAAATTTTTTTTTTCTTAAAAACATTTTTTTCTGCCTCCCTACTATGCTTTTTTATGTCTATAAGACCAAAAAAAAAGGTGCTCTCATGTTAGACAGGATCACCAAGTGTGAGTCATAAAAATGTCAGCTAAATCTAACAGAGGTCATTATTTTTAATTTTGTGGCGCTGAGGACATCACACTCCGTATGTCATCCTAAAACCTGCCCTGTTACAACCTCTAAACTACTATGTTCCAGTAAGGCTTGATTTTAAAAGAATAGTCATTAACAAAGATGCTGAGAAGGAAAAAGGATACAGCATTGTTACTTTTGATCTGGCTACACATTTTATATACTATTTACTGTGTTATGACACAAAACAATTTTCTTTTCTTTTTTTTCCCTGTAAGTTCGACCCACTACAGCCAACATTCTTTTTCCTGCAGCCTTCCTAGGGATAAAACGCAGCCATAACCAACCAACGAAACTTTCAGAATTGGCTGATTTTAAACTGATTTTGATATAAATCCATGAGGATTTTGTGTTATGCCCAAGAATGTAAAATTATATACATTATTATGCATATTTGACTAAAGGAAGATTCAGGATTGCCACTAAACTCCTCAGTAGCCCAGGATAAATTCATGGAAGTTAGTGCTCTCTTTGGCTTGCTAAAGTTTGATTCTGTTCCTCTAATGCAAAAGTTAAAGCAGATATGTGGAGAAAATTACCAGGCAATGATGAAGCAAGAGCGAACAGTGGCAAGACTTTTAAAGGTTGATGATTCAATAACATATATGGATTTAATTTGAAAGGAATAACCCACATATTGTAAGAAATAGTCATCAGCTGGAAAAGATCATTGCAAAATACTATTAGAGCTGAAATCCAGGCTGACCTACATAATTTTTTTTCTATAGCAAGACAGCTTTTTGACAATTTCCTACGATAAAATTTGACTATACTAGGTATCCTCAGCCCTGATTTTAACGATGGGAAATATTAGGAAATTAAATATATGCATATATACACATTGACCTCCCATAACAATTATTTATTCAATAACTTTTTGAAATAATGACACTTGAAAGAGATTTTTTTGCAGAATGGGTTTTGTTATTATTTTGTTAAAATAATTTTTATTTAAAAAGCAACCTAAATAATTTTGTTTTTAGAAATGACATTGTTTTATCACAATTTCAAGCAAAACACTCCCCAATTTACTCAGTGCAAATGTTTCTAGTCAGACAAAGTCATTTGGAAGTTTTTTGAATTGCATGCCTTATTTTGAAAAACTCAAAAAAAATGTATGTGTGTATCTGTGTGTGTGTGTGTGTGTGTGTGTGTGTGTGTGTATACACTAAGAGTGATAATGAAGTCACATCTACTGTAACCATTCAATGTTATGTGTATGAGATCCTTCAATGTATTTTAAAATACTTTTTTTGGCTTAGATTCCAATTTTCCTAAGAAAGTGCCAAAGCTTTCCACATGAATGGGTTGCATTTGTCAAAGTCTCAAGGAAAATACTTTTTCATGAAGATTCTCAGATTTTGGTATTGAATTTCTATAATGCAATCACATGATTTCACCACTTTCCAAATTATGCTTATATCATACCTCTTTTCACCACAGGCTACCCACCACAAACATCTACTTGTCTCTTCTTTTGCCAAATCAATACACATCTGTCAAGTTAACGCTTATGTACCATTTGCATTTTCAATTTTATGTTTATTATTTATATAGGCTTTTACAATTAAAATTTATATAAGCTTTAGAATTATATATTCCTATCTTTGAAAATCATTTGTGGATCCTGTGTTGGCATGCTTATTTTTGCCCATTAAATTAATGGCTTTTCACTTTGTGACAGCATTTACATGACAAATTTAAGTCCTTAAGGAGAATAGAAGACATGGAATGCAGCTTTTCTTTATTTCCCTTCTTTTATAAAAATAAGACAAACATTTTTATTACATATATTAGTCAAGGTTCTCTGGAGAAACAGAACTAATAGGAGATAGATTGATAATAAATGATTATTTTTATAACATAGAGAGATTATATGGAAAATATTTATATATAAAGTTTATTATAAGGAATTGACTCACAAGTTTAAGAGGACTGGCGAGTCCCAAGCTCTTCAGGGTGAATCAGCAAGCTGGAGACCCAGAACTGGTGGTGTAAGTTCCAACCTAAGTCTAAAAGCCTGAGACAAAGAGGGCTGGTATAGTTCTGGTCCAAAAAGTAACAGAAAAAGCCAATCTTTCAGGTCAAGTCTGAAAGTAAAAAAAAAAAGCAGCTAAGGTAGAATAATATTAAATGTGAACTACAAATATATATTGTACTCCACAGGATGTGGATTATAGCATAGTGAAGAGAGTTAATGGTATTGTAACAGTTGTATACAATGTCAGAGGGGTAATAGATTGGGAGGGTGTTATGACTTTGTGAGGGGTGTAAATGTCTAACTATTACATGGCTTTGTACACCTAAAACTAAAAAAAAGAAGAAGAACAGGAAAAAAAAGCAATGTCTCAGTATAAAGTCTCTCAGGCAGAAAGAGTTCTCCCTAAAATTGCTGGCAAGGTTCTGTAGAGTGAGCAAAAGATCTTTGGAGTAAGATTGTAGATATAGTCAATGTCAAAGAATGTACAATGATCTTCATGGGTTTTTAGTTTTCTTCCCTCTCTTATTCCTGTTCCATGGAACAGAAGATAGATTGACTTTATATCATAGTATTTAAGTGTTGTTAACTTTACATCATAGCATTTTCAGTTATTAGACATCAAGGAAAAGAGTAAACATAATTGCCCTTAATTCAGATGACATGTGATTATTGGTTTATGACATTATTTTTCTAAATATGGAAAGACTGAGAAAAAAATTCATGGTATATTTCAAAGGTAGAATTAGCAGATCTGGTTTGTAGACTTGATGAGAGTGATCAGGGAAATAAAAAGATTTTTGGTTGAAAATTGCCTATGCAACTATAGCAATTAAAATATGCTCAACAGCAATAAATGAGAGGCATAGTAGCAGTGGCTTAAAAAAATATAAGCTTATTTCTTGCTCCTATAAAATTCAAAATTTCTTGTTGAAATTAGAATAGTTCGGTTTTAGAGAAGAAGCATCAGACATTTTGAGTCTCTAAGTCCTCTTCAAGGATGAGCCTTTTCATATATAGGCAACATCATATCTCTACTTGTTTACTGTGGCTCAAGTCTAATTCATTAATACTGTATTTCAGTTTTGTTCAAATATTTGTCAAAACTCCAAAATGTGTCCTGCATCAGTTCCCTGTCAGTTACCTATTTACAATTAATCCAAATATTTTTTATACCCTGGATTAGATAAATGATACAAAACAAAACAAAAACAAACAAACAACAACAACAACAAAAAACTATCCATTTTATTACACCAAAATATCATTTCTAAGTATCTGATCACTTTATTCTCATCTAACAATTTATTCATACCCACATATCTTCCCATGCTGAGATTTGCTCAGTGCTAAATCCCCTTCTGAGTGATACAAACCATTCTGATTCACTGTAGACACTAGTTACCATAAATGGATTAAAAAATCAATCCTCTGAGTTCAAGTATTTGCTTTCACATTTTACCCAACTTTGTCAAAGAAGGCATCTTTTTTTTTCTTCACCTGGAATTCTCCTTCTAAATTTGTTCATATAACTGAATAATTGCTACCGATACTTATTTATGCTAATTTCCTACAACTATTTTTGCTTTTTTCATTATATCTAATGTCAATCTACTCCATAATCCTGATCTTCCAGAACGGACCACCATGTCTTACATTTTTCTAGAAGTCTATGTAACGTGGCACTTTCTTTCCTGAACACTTACTGCCTTAGTTTTCTTGCTCAGGAATATCTTATTTGCCTTGTTTATGTTCCCTTTAATCAACAAATATCTTGCTCAAGAAAACATTTCTTGTTGGTAACTCTCAGATCTTTCAAATTTGACTTTTTGCTATAAATAAACATATTGTTAAAGAATCACCTTTTGGCAACTTTGACAATTGTGGAATGATCACAAGGAGAGTTGGCCATGTTTAATAATTAAGACAAACATTAGAACATACAACTCTATCATTGTGCAACCGTCTGTGGGTTATGACGTCAAAAGCTTATCTCATTCCCTACTCACTTTTCCATATGTGAATTTATGGTAAAATATTCCTGAATTCGAAGAAAAGCTATTTATTTTATTGTTAATTTTGTAAAATATGTGTATATGTGTCACCCATGATTTCTTTCATTAGTGATTTTTCTGTGTAATATTTTTAATGAAACTTCATTACTAGGGATAAACCTTCTGTTCTAGAAATTATTGATTTATAAAGAGAAACATACATGATAGTTTATATTTAAATGTAATTTATAAGTATAAAAATGTAGCCTTAAGTTTTATGCTTATGTCGTTATAAAATTTATGTCATTATGAAATAGCAACAAAATATTTAAACTTAGTATTGGCAAACTACATATGTACGTACATGTACACATATATACATTTTATATATGCAAAACATACATATGTTTATACATATATTTCATTTTTAATGCAGGTACTTCCACAGAAAAAGATCCTGAACATAATTGATATTTGTTAAGTTTTCTCATTTAACTTCCACCGTGCTTGTTAAAACTTTATTTCAGTGTCCACTTGAGAATTCCTTCTGGAGCTCAGCCTGCTTTTCAGAGCTCCTCTAGAATGTAGAGCTGCTATTTATTTGAGATTTACTAATGTCCTCACAGAGTCAATGTTAAAAAAAAAAGAAAAAAAATGCTGTGTTTGTGATTTTTGAATCAGAAAGCTGCTGGCACTGAAAAATAAACAGCAAATCCTTGCATTCTGGCAAGCTCCTAACAACTCTGAACTATTAACACTAAATCATTCTGAGTCAAACTTACTTTCCTAAGATATGATCTCTTTCCTGAAATGATGTGGTTTGTCAAAAAAAAAAATACATGTACAGGTGTATTTTTAAATAATGAAAGTAGGTGAAACAATTTTTTTTTCTTCAAAATGACTATTAATACTTTGAGATAATATATAAAGGTAGCAAATGGTTTTGCTTGATAAAGTTAGCTTCACTGTCGTAACCTTTTGATTTCTACATTGAAATTCTGATACTACTGAAATTAGTATTTATTATGATTTTTTTTTCTTTTTGCATCTGGGATTTTCTAGTTTTTGTATTAAATAGAAAGCAACATGAAGTTGTGTATTTAGTGTAAGCAAACACATCTCAATTCTATCAGGAAAAAAAAAATGCTGACTTTCAAAATAATCAAAATAAATTTCTCTAGTGTGTGTCTGTGGAGGTACCTTTAAAAACCATTTTATCACTGCTTTGATACTATTTTAATGCCCTGTATTCCGACTAGCCACAGAAAAGCAGCCAAGTGAAAATGACAGTGACTGACAATTACAGCAGAAATAAAATGGCTTCCAGAAGTGCATTGAGACCTGTGGACCTCAATCAACTGAACTCCAAATCCATTAAATGACTTAATTTTGTGTATCCAACTGTGAGTTATATTTACCAATGCACTGACAAGAACAATAGATAATAAATGCAGCCTGTAATACTAGTCACCAAACGGTACCCCTATGCTGAATAATTTGTGTGATATCTAATACCGTTTATGGGCAAAAACTGATAACACACCATGGAGCTTAAAAGAAATAGGCTAACTAAGAAAATGATTAATAAAATTTGTTTCAAAAGAAGGCAAGCTTGCAGTAAAGAAATGCTAATTGCCACATTTAAATATTGTAATTACTATACTACTGAAAAGAAATGTAGCATCATTTTAAATTAATGTCTATTTTAAAATTAATAAGGTCACAAAAGAGGAAGTGACAATTATCAATTTTAAAACACACCCAAATTCCATGTGTCTTGAAGATTTGGACATGTTAGAAATAGTGCATTTGCCAAGGGATATTTCCTAAAGAAGAGAGAACGTATACTATAGTTTGTGCTAAAAACTCCCTGTTGATTATTTTATTTTATTTTTAAAAACATTACATTAAGATGAATTTGCCAGTGGTAGAACAAATTGACTGGTCAAAAGTTCATAACAGAAAGTAAATCATTAATTCTTTCATTCATTCATTCATTTACTCATTGGAATTTGTAGGAGGGTTATAGCTGAAAGAATTCACATAAAAGTGTTATTAAAAATGACAATAAAACCTCATTCTTTCAACAGAATAAAAAAAAGCTAGAAAATTTAAATAAGAGTGTATTTTCCAGAGGTATGCACAGTTCTAGTGGAAATAATATAGATAGATGAACAATCTGCTTAATTTTCATTAGTAATTCTTCATCAATAATTTTATATGATGAATGAGTCTTAGTCTTGGGTTAATTTATTTGACTATTTTTCCAATATGCCTGTTCTAGGATTTCAGCAATTATCATCAATTTTTACCTCAAAACCTGTAAAAATATAATTTAATTTAATTTACATTGGCATAGCAATTGCTGGCTGGGAAACAAAATAAACAGACTGCTTCTGACGCATGCATCTTCTACTCAGGAAAGAAGCCTATGATGATTAATTATTATAAAAACCTTACCATAAAATGAGCTGTAACTAAAAAAAATGAAGCAAAATTGATCAGCATAAAGTTTAGGGAAAATCTAAAGTAAGCATATATTATAATCCCTTTATTACTTAATTGGACGACAAATGGGATGTGGTGAATGATACTATATGAACATGTAGTTAATTACACAAAGTGATTAGTTTGGAACCACAGAAGAAAGATAATATACCAAAGCCACTAAATAAGTATATGGTACATTCTTTTAAATAATTTGTTTAATCAACTTGTATTTTTAATATATTTATAAAAATACATGCTATATATTTTATGTCTTCCTAGAGTGTGGTTGTTTAGAACAGTCAGTGAATGTAATACTTACATGTTATAGCATATATTCTTATTTATATAACTTTCTCTGAATGCTGTGTTAAGAGATAACAGAGGTAGTTTTCTTTTATAAGAGATATTAGGAATAGAAGGATAAAAGCATTAAGATGTTTATATGTCTGTACCTAAATTTCAAATCAAAACATGAATTCAACTGTTGCTTTAGAAATAAAAAGATGAATGGAATTCTAAGACAGAATGAGCTGTGTTTGTTAAGCACCTAAATTGAAAGTATTGCATAGGTATGTGCAGAAATATTTTTAGGGAGGTTATTTTTTTTTTTTTTTTATCATATAACTGAAAAAGGCTGAGCTTTAGTGAAGCTAAATGGCCTCCTAATTTTAATGTAGTGACTGATATACCCAGGAAAAAAAACAGAAAGAAAACATTATTGAATTCTAGTCCAGCAAATCAGTATATGTCTTTTTTTCAGTTTATATCTTTTTTTCAGTTCTATAGCATGTGTTTTTTTTAATTGAGGTATAGTTGACATATAACGTTATATTAGTTGTAGGCATACAACATAATAATCTTATATTTGTATATATTGCAAAATGATCAGCAAGTCAAGTTAACATTCATCACATAGAATCATTTTTTTTTTTCTTGTGGTGAGAACTTCTAAGATCTACACGTTAGTACCTTTCAATTACACAATACGGTGTTATAATGTATAGTCACCATGCTGTACATTATATCTAATGGCTTATTTATTTTATAACTGGAAGATTGTACCTTTTGTCCCCTTTCACCTAAGTTTTCTGTCTTTACCAGGTTTGTTTTCCTGACTTGACACCCTCATTCAAAATTCTGTCCCTTTTCTCTACTTCATTTCTACCACCCACTGAAATGCACTGCGAAACAAAAAAATTGAGAAACAAAAATGCAAAAGTGGTTGCAGTTGTGATTCCAGTCAGTATCCGTGTTTTGATAATCTCCATACTATTAGGCTTATTGATAACAGCAATGCCTTCTCTGAGCTCTTTTCCTATGTTCTACAATGGAAATATGATACAGAAAAGATCCTGTGGATGGCCCTAGCTACAAAAAGCCTGCTTCTACTTTATCTAAATTATACATTGTCAGTGATATTTTTTTGATGCCAAAGATATGCTATAGTCATTATAACCCGATTACAAAAGTCCAAACTAACTCATACTATAATAAATGTATACCATTAACCTTTAGTTATAGTTACAAAATAGATTTCTTCCTGATGTTCCAATAATCACTTAAAAAGTCTTTGCTTTTGATCCTTATATAAGAATTGTATTTATAATTATTTTAAAATCTGTATGATCTTAGCATGTACATTTACCTTTTATATATATATATATAATTTAAGAATTTGTGGAACTGAGCCTAATTCTATGATTTTGTGCATTTTCTAGGTAATAGAAAACATAGTGCACTTTATTGATCACTTATTCTATTCAATTAATATACATAGACATGCCTTTTGTACTGAATGTGTTCCACATATGCTTACATGAAAACAACTGACATGCTAAACCATATAAAATGTCATAATTAATAAAACACAATTTTAAAGTCATGCTGAAATAATAGGCACCTTTTGTCATTATGTACTTTCCCAATAGTTGTATACAAATAGGGTGACGTGCTAGAATTTTTGCCATTAAAAGGGAGTCGTTACTTTGTGTGAATGAGGTTAAGCAGCTCAGAACAGCATATTCTTTCCTTAATATTAAGTTATCAGGGAAGATAAATGATTAGTTAAAATACAATTTTATGAAATCATATCAGGGAGTTACTTTATCCCAGAATTGTATGCTCTAAAGAATAATCCCAGCTTCCATTTTACACTTTGACGGAAGTGTAAATCATCCATCTAATTAGATAATACTGGATAAAGGCTGACAAACTAACGCTTTCAACCAATGTCTTATACATTGTCTACTCCATGAGGAATATCTTTGTGTTTTGAATGATATGTCTCTTCATTTCAGCAGGCTTTCATATTTTCTGCAATTCCATATTGCTTTCCTGGATTATATTTTAGGTCCACTGCTTCTTCCTAATCCTTAATACAGGTGAATTTAAACAAATTTCAAATCCTCAAAGACAGCATCTGTACAGGCACCTTGTAAGTAAATAATCCTGTTCAAGATGTTTTATGTTTTTGGTGCAAGGCAGAGCAATGCTTTCTTGTTCTTGTTTCTAGGGTTTATGTTATTTTAAGGACTGTTTTCAGATACTTAAACTCTGAAATAATTTATATTGCCAATTTGTCCTGAGAATTGAAATTTTCATATAGAAAACTTTTAAGTTATATTTACAAATTTATTAACATATATGCAGTGACAGGAAAGCAAATTATCTGGAGAATAGAATATATTAGATTTTATTTATGAATTTTATATTTTAGAAAGATACACATAAGAATAATGTAGGATAAACGTGTTAAGGCTTGTTTATATTTTACTTTAATATGTACCAATATATTTGAGATAATTACCCAAAAGGAACTGAGCAGAGTAAATATTGATTCCACAAATTATTAAACTATTAATTAAGAAAGAGTATTATATTACTCTGTTTCCCTTCTTTTTTATTTTTATTTTTATTTGTTTAAAGTTTGTTGGGGTTTCCCTTCTTTAGTAACAGCTTTCGGACAGGGTAAAACAGAGATTCTCAGCCTTTAACACAAGCCAAGAACCAGCACTTGCCCCCATAAAAAGCACGGATCTCTTTGGTAACTCATCTCACTGAGGTTTTTCCTCACTGGAATATTAGTCCTCATTGCTTCTATAGCTCTTTAATGTTTGAATTTAAGAATATGTTAGACACATTAACAGGTTTAGTGTAATGGAAGACAGGACAATAGTAAATATACATATTTAAGCAAAGAAACCAAAATAATGAAAAGTATAAAAAGAGTGAAAGAAATGTAGAGCAAAGAAAAAAAGTTTCACTACATGTAATTTAAATTCAAAATGAAGAAGAAAGAGAAAATGAGGTAAAAGCAATGTTTCAGTAGACAAAAGCTTATGAACCAATATAAACCCAAGGGTTCAAGAAATTCTGGAAGGACCAGCCAGGACAAATATATAGCACACCATATCTGGATACATTATAATAAAGAAAATGAAAATCAGAATCAGGGAGTAACATATAAAAAGTGGTCAGAGTTGGAAAAAAAAAAAAAAAGGCATATTGTGTCTTCAAAAGAACCATAGTAAGCCTAAAAGCTGCCTTCTGAACAGAAATGATGAAAAGCAGAAGACAATGGAAGAATATTTTAAAGGATGAAAATAATGTCAACAAGAAATTCTACTCTCAACCCCTCCATAAAATTTCTTCAAAAATAAAGGCCAAAATGAAACAATTATTCAGATGAATAAAAAATGAACAGTACTTAACACTGTACTCAAGGAAATGTTAATAATCTTTCTGGCAGGGGGAAAAAAAAAAGCTGAGACAGAAAAAAGTGTGTTGTGAAACAAAAAGGAATACAGTGTGTGTGTGTGTAATGAATATTCACTCTATAAGAAAATAAATAATACAGAATTAAAATTCATGAAAACAGTAATACCAAAGGCAATAATAAGGTAAATAAAACTCAAGTGAATTAAAACTATAGCATATGCAAAATAAGATACAATATAATTACTTCTGTTGAAATGTAATAAGTTAATTTCTTCATGTTGTAAATTCTAGGCATCCCTCCAAAAATTATTTTAAAACATTAAAAAAAACACTACAAGTTAACAGACAAAATTTTAATGGAGAGTTTAATTCAAAGGAGCAAAAAAAAAGAGAATATTCAATATAAAATGACCAGCCAATTATGAAGCAAACAGTTTCATAGTAGATATACTAAGTTGAAGTATATAAGTCATTACACAAAATATAAATGAATAAATATTAAAATAAAAGACTAAAATTATCAGAGTGGGCAAAATACCAAAACCTATGTATTTGCTGCACATCAGACATACGAAAGCAAAGTTGGAAATGATGGAGAAAGATACACTGTACAATCTCTAAGCAAAAGAAAGCTGGTGTAGATATCCTGATATTTAATATAGTAAACTTTAACGTTAAAAGCATCACACCATATGAACAGAGGCAGTATGTAATATAATATGGCAGAAATGTTTCACAGTGTTAAATATATATCCACGTGATAAAATACCTTCAAATATTTATAATTAAAAGAGTTAAAGTATATATATATATATATATATATATATATATATATATATAAACCTACAGTCATTAAGAAGTACTCTATTTTTTTGTTTATTTATTTTTAATTAAAGTTTATTGGGGTGACAATTATTAGTAAAGTTACATAGATTTCAGATGTACAATTCTGTATTACATCATCTATTGTGTGTTCACCACCCAGAGTCAGTTCTCCTTCCATCATCATATATTGTATCCCCTTTCCCCTCATCTACCACTCCCCAGCCCCCTTAAAAAACAAAACAAAACAAAAAAAAACAAAAAAAAACAAAATAAAACGCTTTTTAAAGTAACACATGGGCTAAAGAATAAATGAATGGAAAAATAGGAAATATTTTTGCATGGATGACAATAAAGGTGTATCATACTAATACTCATTAAATGTACTTAAAGCAGTGCTTAAAGGTAAATTGATCAACTTAAAGGTATGTATTTATGTAAATCAGCTTGGAGTGCCCTTAGAAAGTACCATAGATTGGTGACTGAAGCAACGGGAATGTATTTCTTTCAGGTCTGGGGGTTGGGAAGTCCAAGATGAAGGTGTTGGCCAACTTGGTTGTCCTGTGAGAGCTCAATACTTGCCTTGTGCATGGCTGCTTCTTGCCTTGTCCTTACATGGTAGAAAGAGAGGAATCAAGCTCTCTGGTATCTCTTCTTATTAGGGCACTAATCCCATCAGGACGGCCCTACACTCATGAGCTCATCTAAACCTAATTACTTCCTAAAGACTCCATCTCCAGATACCATCACACTGAGACTAGATTTCAATAAATGAGTTGGGGATGGGGCAATAATCATCCCTTACTAATACTGAAAAAGAGAAAACACTAAGAATTAATGAGACAAGTTTCTATTGCATAATGTAAAGTAGAGCACAGCAAGTCACAGTCAAAATAAAGAAGGAAGGCATTTATTAATATAAAATTAACAGCAAAAATCAAGGAAATAGGAAAGAATTACATTGGAAAATATTTTTAAAAGGTAACATTAGTTTATTTTAAACATTGATAAAATAATGCAAAACAGACTGCCCAAGAAGAGAAATAAAATTAGAGATACTTACATAAGCATGTAAAATGATGCATTACGAATAATTACAATGCTAATAAAAATAAAAATTTATTATGCATAACTTCACAGTGGTCAATTTGATACTTTAGATGAAATGGAAGTGCAGATTTCTTGAAAAATAGAATTAACATTAGTGACATAAAAAAAAAAAGAAAAAAGAAAGAAACCCTGGATGTTCAAATACCTATTCAAGTTTCAGAAGAAAAATCCCTGACTCGGATGGCTTCACTCCTTTAAACTTCTGTTCTAAGAATTTTACAAGGCATTTTGCTAAGGACAAATTATCTTTTTTCTATTTTCTGTATTACAGGAAACAGGAAGATGAAACACTACTTGTTTCTATGAAGTTATCAAAACCTTGATACCAAGACCTAAAAAGTACATCCAGGAATAAAATATTATAATGTAATGTATTTAATAAAGAGAACTGCAAAAATTCTAAATGGTATATTAATAAATAATCTAGAAACAGATGCATTCCAGGAATGCAAAAGAGATTTAGCATTAAAAAAAAAATCAGATTTCCACGTAGAATGTAGAAATCGGGAGGCAACATCACTTTTACTCTTAAAAGAATACAAAAGGAAATTCTGCAATTGGTGACAACATGGACGAACCTAGAGGACATTATGCTGAGTGAAATAAGCCAGACAGAGAAAGACATGCACTGTTTAATCTCGCTTAACAAGGAATCTAAAAGAGTTGATCTCATAGAACTAGAATAGAATGGTGGTTTCCAGGGGCTGAGGAGTACGAGAAATGTTGGTCAAGGGTACAGACTTTGAGTTATAAGTTCTAGGCATCTAAAGTACAACATGGAGACTATAGTTAATGTTGTACTGTATATTTGAAATGTGCTAAGAGAGTTGATCTTAAGTGTTCTCACCCCATTTAAATGCAATTATGTCAGGTGATGGATGTGTTCATTAACATAATTGTGATAATCATTTCACAATGTCATTATGTTGTACTCTTTAAGTATGTTGTCAGTTACACATCAATAAAGCTGGAAAAAATTGGATAATTCTAAAACAAAAATAGGTTAAACTCATGAGAGCGGAGATCACAGGCAACCAACTAACTAGAAATCTAAGGAAAAATAGGAGTTTGAAATCTAAGGAAAAATAGGAGTTTGAAATAAGTAACTCATTCTGTTGCCTACCAAGGGCAAGCACTGCTGCTTTGATACTTGTAAAAAAAATTGAGCTAAATTTAATTTTAAGACATTGCCAAAGGCTGAGTGTGGATTAGCATGAGAGTACAGAATCCCCAGGAACTATAAGCAGAAGGAATAAATGAACTCTCTCATGGCCCTGTGCCCTCGCCAGGTGCTCAGGGGAATGCTTGGAGGCTGGAGTAGAGGACAGAGAAGCCTCTTTGTAAAGGAAGCAGCTTTGGAGGAGGGGAACACCAGACATGGCAAGAAAAGCATTCAACATTGCCCAGAATTCTTCTCCCTCTGCCTCCTATGGAAAACAAATACCGAAGCCACCTTAATTCAGAAGATTAGCAACACACTCTGTCAATTTCAGACAGACCAGTTATGCCTTGAGAAGAAAACAAAACAAAAACAAATCTCTCTGCCTGGGGAAAAGCAGTCCCCAAAGCTAAACTCACATTCTTAAGTTTTTTTCTAAGGGCACCTTTACGTTTCTAGGTGTTCATTTCTGCATCACTAATTGTTGCCACAGTAATCCTGTATAGCAATCTACCTTAATTCAGCAACTTAAAACACTGAACATTTATTATTATTCACAAGAACAATCTAAGTTGACTGATGATGCTTCTGGTTTTAATCTGGTTCTCAGGCAGCCAGATGCCATCCTCTTTGGTGACTCTGCTGATCTTGGTTAAGCTCTTATTTTGGGGTTTGGTGGATTTCGTCAAATCCTTAATTCTCTGGTAGCCCAGCCAAAGCTTCTTCATAGTCTTGTTTAGGCACAAGAAGGAAAGCATAAGCACAGGAAGCCTTTTCAATCCTTCAAAACTGGAAAACTGTCATTTGTTTCACATTCTGTTGCTGACAACAAGTTATAACTCTAGTCAAATTCAAAGGTTGTGGAATTAGATTCCATCTTGGTGAAAGGGGTTCCAATTATGTATGGCCAATGCCATGGATACTGTAGCGGGTGGAGAATCGGAGCCGTTTTCATAATCAATCTATCAAAATGTGGTTAGGAAGGGGTTTCCTTTGTACATGTAGAGAATGGAAGGGACTGAGAGGAGCCTTCTTTGCTACCGTTAATGTTATGTTTTTGTTTGCATGATGCTTATATGAGTGTCTGCAGTTTGGAAAATTAATCAAACTATAAACTTATGATCAGTATATTTTCTGGAGGCATGTTGTACCTTAAAATGATATTTCAAAAGGAATAAAATTATATTATTGGTGAAAATAACTTCTCATAATGTGAGATGAATAAATTCTCTGAGCTGACATTAAACACAACACAAACAGGAATAACCCTTTCAAAAAAAAAAAGATATAACAACTGTTGAGGTCTCAGGTTGGCCTGTAAGCATTTTTTTTTCCAAAATTATAATGTCATCTATTGTATTGATGATGATCTCATATTAGGGAATTAACAAGAAATTTTTCCCTTTAGGTACATTGCAATGACAGGGATTTAAGAGACATCTGTTGTTCAGTTTCCTCCAATGAAAATAAACATATTCGGAGACAATACGTATTATCAAATATAAATGCATTTTCAACTATTTTTTATGCTGTATAATATTTTATTTAAACCACACAAACATAAGGTACACAGGTCCTAGGATAAAATCAAATAACTACGTATTTAGATTATAACAAAGTAGATGGTTGTTTAATAAAGAAATGAAGAACAATACACATATTACAGTTATATTAAATGAGATTAATGGAAGACATCCTAAAAATTCAAGGATGCAAGTGATTTCAGGTCACCAAAGCAAATTATTTTATGCGTGTGAGAAACTAACTTTCCTCATGAAAACATTTGTGCTACTTCTCCAGGCAAGGAAAACTCAGACTCATGTCTGGGATCAAGATTAACAGATTCACTTGAGAACAGACATTTTTTTGTTTCATTTCACAGGGTCCCATGTCTTCCGAATAAGTCCCATAATATTCTCTTGGCATACCTACAGAGGCCATGATATTAACTAAACTCTGCCAGCCTTGTAGCTACAAAAGTTAGAGAAATGTTCAGGGCCATCGGTGACTCATTGTCCGTTCCTTTAGCTGAGAACTTTAAATCTCAGTTTACTTGGAGAGTTACTCAGGGGCGTTAGGAAAACCAGTCCTCCTCACTTTCACCATGATGGGACATAGTAACAGACACTTAGTCTCCTACATTGTAGAAGCATATCTCTTTGCCTACTTTGAATACATTGACTTATGGCCAAGTGTACATCTATATACTGATCATGGACAGTCCACTTATTTTGCCCAGATCCTAAAACTTTTGGGGACCTATACATAATATAATATTATCTATGTTATTATTATGTAATAATAATATACATAATAAGCAGGACCTATACATAAATTAATATCTACGAACATATGTTGCTAGAATGAACCAAAAATGACCTTAAAATTGTCATATGATAGTAATAATAATAATAATAATGCATGTTGCAATGTGATATTGATTGGCAAATGGAAATAATTATGTAACACAGGCTCTTAATTGTTTAATCTTTTCAAATCCATTCAATAAAGTATTTCAAAGTAAAATTGAAATCTTGAATATAAATCCTTTAGTGGGAAAAACATGATTAAACTACCTAATTACATTCTGGTGGTGGGTCAAAAAAAAGAACTTTATTTAAAATCTGAAAATTAGCCAATTCAGAGCCCTGGAACAATATTACTAATTTTCTTTTTCACTCTCAATTAATAATCTATCTATAAAGATCCAGTAAAAACAAACATCTTAAATATGATTTGATGCCATGAACATGCTTGATAGAAACAGTAACCTCTTCTATTTTCTACGTTATAAATCTCAACTCATTCTTTAAGATTTAATGGTAATATGTCTCCCTCATTAAAATAGCCATATCTTATTACTTCAGTGGTTCCAAAATACTTTCTAGATACATTTAATTTGTTTTTAAATTTTTTAACTCACATTGCTATTAACTGCTTATGAATTTTCTTTTTTAATTAACTAATTAATTGATTTTTTTATTGGGGTGACAATTGTTAGTAAAATTACATAGATTTCAGGTATACAATTCCGTATTACATCATCTATAAATCCCATTGTGTGTTCACCACCCAGAGTCAATTCTCCTTCCATCACCATATATTTGACACCCTTTACCCTCGTCTCCCACCCCCTCCCCCCTTACCCTCTGATAACCACTAAACTATTGTGTGTGTCTATGAGTTTTTGTTTCTCATTTGTTTGTCTTGTTCTTTTGTTGTTTCTGGTTCATATACCACATATCAGTGATATCATATGGTTCTCTGCTTTTTCTGTCTGACTTGTTTCGCTTAGCATTATACTCTCAAGTTCCATCCATGTTGTCATAAATATTCCTATATGTTCTTTTCTTACCACCGAATAGTATTCCATTGTGTACATATACTATAACTTCTTTATCCATTCATCTATAGAAGGACATTTTGGTTGTTTCCCTGTCTTGGCCACCGTAAACAAAGCTGCAATGAACACTTGAGCACATGTGTCTTTATGTATAAATGTTTTCTGATTTTTTGAGTAGATACCCAGGAGAGAGATTGCTGGGTCATACGGTAATTCTATTCGTAATTTTTTGAGGAACCTCTACATTGCCTTCCATAACGGCTGTACCAGTCTGCATTCCCAGCAATAGTGTATGAGGGTTCCTTTTTCTCTACAGCCTCTCCAACACTTGTTGCTATTTGTCTTGTTGATAGCCATTCTGACTGGGGTGAGGTGATATCTCATTGTGGTTTTTATTTGCATTTCTCTGATGATTAGTGATGTTGAGCATTTTTTCATATGTCTATTTGCCATTTGCATGTCCTCTTTGGAGAAATGTCTCTTCAGGCCCTCTGTCCATTTTTCAATTGGGTTGTTTGTTTTTTTGTTGTTGAGTTCCATGAGTTCCTTGTATATTTTGGATATTAGCCCCTTATTGGAGGCACTGTTTGCAAAAATCTTCTCCCATTCAGTTGGTTGCCTCTTTATTTTGTCGATGGTTTCTTTTGCTGTGCAGAAGCTTTTAAGTTTCATATAGTCCCATTCGTTTATTTTAGCTTTTACTTCCATTGCCTTTGGAGTCAAATTCATAAAATGCTCTTTGAACCCAAGGTCCATAAGTTTAGTACCTATGTTTTCTTCTATGCAGTTTATTGTGTCAGGTCTTATGCTTAAGTCTTTGATCCATTTTGAATTAATTTTGGTACATGGTGACAGATAGCAGTCCAGTTTCATTCTTTTGCATGTGGCTATCCAATTCTCCCAGCACCATTTATTGAAGAGGCTGTCTTTCTCCATTGTATGTTTTAGCTTCTTTGTCAAAATTATCTGTCCATATTTATGTGGTTTTATTTCTGGGTTCTCAATTCTATTCCATTGGTCTATGTGTCTGTTTTTCTGCCAATACCATGCTGTTTTGATTATTGTAGCCCTGTAGTACAAGCTAAAGTCAGGAAGTGTGATACCTCCAGCATTGTTCTTTTTTCTTAAGATTGCTTTGGCTATTCAGGGTCTTTTGTGATTCCAAACAAATCTGATGATTTTTTGTTCTATTTCTTTAAAAAATGCCATTGGGATTTTGATGGGGATTGCATTAAATCTGTATATTGCTTTGGGTAATAATGCCATTTTAACGATGTTGATTCTTCCAATCGATGAGCACGGAATGTCTTTCCATTTCTTCGTGTCTTCTTCAATTTCTTTTAAAAATGTCTTGTAGTTTTCAGCATATAGATCTTTTACATCCTTGGTTAAGTTTATTCCTAGGTATTTTCTTCTTTTTGCTGCAATTGCAAAAGGAATTTTTGTCTTTTTGTTTCTTTTTCTGAGATTTCATTGTTGGTTTATAGGAATGCAATGAACTTTTATATGTCGATTTTGTAGCCGGCAACTTTACTATATTTGTTGATTTTTTCTAATAGCTTTTGGTGGAGTCTTCAGGGTTTTCTATATATAGCATCATGTCATCTGCAAAGAGTGATAATTTAACTTCTTCATTCCCAATTTGGATGCCTTTTATTACTTTCCCTTGGCTGATTGCTCTGGCAAGGACTTCCAACACTATTTGAAAAGCAGAGGTGATAGGGAGAGCCCTGTTATTTTGCTGAACATAGAGCAAAGGGCTTCAAATTTTCACTGTTAATTATGAGATTAGCTGAGGGTTTGTTACATATGGCCTTTATAATGTTAAAGTATTTTCCTTCTATAACTATTTTATTAAGTGTTTTAATCATAAATGGATGTTTTATCTTGTCAAATGCTTTCTCTGCAACAATTGATCAAATCATATGATTTTTGCCCTTTATTTTGTTTATGTGATATATCACATTGATGGATTTGCATAAGTTGAACCATCCTTGTGCCCCTGGGATAAACCCCACTTGATCGTGATGAATAATGTCTTTAATGCATTGCTGCATTTGATATGCTAGAATTTTGTGTATGATTTTTACATCTGTATTCATCAGATATTGCTCTGTAGTTTCTTATTTTGTGTTGTCCTTACCAGGTTTTGGTATCATGGTAATGTTGGCCTCATAAAATGAGTTAAGGAGTACTGTCTCTTCTTCAATTTTTTCGAAGAGTTTGAGCAGGATTGGTATTAGATCCTCTTTGAAGGTTTGGTAGAATTCACTAGTGAAGCCATCTGGTCCCAGAGTTTTGTTTTGCGAAGATTTTGGATGACTGATTAAATTTTGTCAATGGTGATTGGTCTGTTTAGATTTTCCAGTTCTTCATGGTTCAGCCTAGGAAGGCTATATGTTTCTAAGAACTTGTCCATTTCTTCTAGGTTATTGAATTTGGTGGCATATAGTCCTTCAGAGTATTCTTGGATGATCATTTGTATTTCTGTGGTTCCGTGATATCTTCCCTTTTTTCATTTCTGATTTTAATTATTGTCTTCTCTCTTTTTATCTTAGTGAGTCTAGCCAAGGGTTTGTCAATTTTGTTAATCTTTTCAAAGAACCAGCTCTTTGTCACATTATATTTTTTTATTGTCTTTTTGTTCTCTATTTCGTTTAGTTCTGCTCTGATTTTTGTTATTTCCTTTCTTCTGCTGACATTGGGTCTCATTTGTTCTTCTTTTTCTAGTTCTTTAAGGAGTAATGTGAGGAAATTTATCTGGGATTTTTCTTGTTTCTTGAGATAGGCCTGTAATGATATAAGTTTCCCTCTTAAAACTACTTTTGCTGCACCTCAAAAATTTTGGTAGGATGTATTTTCATTGTCATTTGTTTCTATGTAAATTTGATCTCTCCTCTAATTTCTTCTTTGACCCGGTTGTTCTTTAAAGTATGTTGTTTAATCTCCATGTATTTGTGTTGTTTCCTGCTTTCTTTTTGCAGTTGATATCCAATGCCAAAGCCTTGTGATGAGAGAATATGCTTGGTATGATTTCAATCTTCTTAAATTTGTTGAGGCTGATTTTATGTCCCAATGTATGGTCTATCTTTGAGAATGTTCCATGTACACTAAAAAAAAAATGTATACTCTGATGTTTTAGGCTGAAGTGCGCTATATGTGTCAATTATGTCCATTTCATCTAATGTGTCATTTACAGCTGCTATTTTGTTATTTATTTTCTGTTTGGGTGATCTATCCATAGCTGTGAATGATGTATTTAAGTCTTCTAGTATAATTGTATTTTGGTCAATTTCTCCTTTTAGTTCTGTTAGTAGTTGCTTGGTATATTTCGGTGCTCCCTGATTGGGGCCTTAAATATTGATGACTGTTATGTCTTCTTGTTGTATAGTCCCCTTTACCATTATGAAATATCCATCTTTGTGTCTTGTTATCTTTTTCACACTGAAGTCTGTTTCATCAATATCAGTATGGTACACCTGATTTTCTCTGGATACCGTTTGCTTGGTGTGTGAATTTCTACCCTTTCACTTGGAGTCTATACTTGTCCTTGGAGCTGAGATGTGTCTTTTGGAGACAGCATATGGTTGGGTTTAATTTTTTGATCCAACCTGCTACTCTTTGCCTTTTTATTGGTGAGTTCAGCCCATTTACATTTAGTGTGATTATTGATGTGTGAGGATTTCCTGTCATTCTATCTTTAGTTTTCTGGTAAGATTGTGTCTCCATTGGTTCTTTGCCTTTTTGTTGTTATCTATTATTTCCGTGTGGTGGTATTCTATGATGTTTCCCTCTGTTTCTTCTTTTATTACAGTATATATTTCAGTTCTGGATTTTTTTTGAGTGGTTACCCTTAAGTTTATGTAAAAGAAAGTTTGATGTTTAGAGTATTCCATTTTCTGAGTTCATTAAACTGCCTTTCTGTGTTTTCTTGCCTCTCATTGAGTTTTTTCAGAACTGCAATCTTGAATTCTCTGTCACTTAAGTCACATATTTCCATATCTTTAAGTTCCTTTTCTGGAGACTTTTCACTTTTTTTTGAGCTGTCTTTTTGCCTTGGTTATTCATGGCAATTACTGATTTATTATTTCTCTTCCTGGACATCTGTAGGAGTGGCTTCTGGAACAGGTTGATAGGAAGAGGCCTTTCTTTTGTTTTCCAGTACTTGTTGGTAGAATGTTTTATTTTCTCTCCGACTGCAGCCTTTTTTGCTCTCACACTGTAGTGCTATGTTTTCTCTGCACTATTCCAGCTTCTCACACAATGGGGGGATTCCCTGGGAGACTGGCTTCTCTTCTGTTAACAGTCCACCTGGGTCACAGGACGCAGTGTCTGTGTGAATATGCAGAGAGCTTTTGAAGTTCCAAAGCTCTTCCTGCACCAGATTCAGAGCCCGTGTGTTTCAGCAGTTCTGTTTACTCCTGCAGGGATCCACCCAGATAGCTGGAGACAGTGGTGGGGTGTGTTGTGAGAGGTGGCCCAGGACAATGGCGGTGACCACCACCACAGCCAGTCCTGCTTCCGCAGCTCCCTCCCCTTTGCTGGAACTAGTTGGGTTGCGAATCTGTGTCTGAGGACCACAGTTCTCAGAACAGCAGATATTCTGTTCTTTTGATCAGACACTGCTACTGTTCCGTTTCTAGCACTAGGCAGTGGGGGGCGGGGCAAGCTCTGGGAGGATAGGGAGGGAGTGGCTATTCTTGGTGATAAGGCTTCCGTTCCCTCCTAGGCAGTGAGGGCTTAAACCACCGTTTTCAGCATTCTTCCCTCAGTCTTTTCTCCGAAGTCTCTGCCATGAGCATTGGGTTCAGCTGTGTTATATGCTCTCCCTTCAGCCCTGTGGGCCATAGCATAACCCTAGCAGTTCGAGTTCTTCCCTCTCCTGCAGTTGCAGTAGTTCCATGATGCAGCGAGTTCGGAGCACTGAGCTAGGTCTGCGTTTTGCGCCGCAAGGCTCAGTCTCGGCACTTCTCCCTTCCCTCCTCCCCCTCCCCCGCCACTAGAGTGATTCGCCCACCTTTAGGTGAATTCAGTCGTGGGTCTCTTCGTCTGCTGTGCAGGGAGTCCTTTGTGGAGTTACAGTTGTTTGATTTGTTGTAAATTCCAGGGGAGATTTACAGAGGCTCACCTCACACAGCCATTTTGATGACGTCCACATGAATTTTTTTTATATATCTTTTTCACCAGTATAGTACCTAGAACATGGAATAAGTAAGATTAATAACAAAAGCAACTTTTCTAGGTTTATGTTTTTATAGAAATTACTTTGAGAGACTATGCAAAATAAAAAAAACTAATTATATCAACTGAGGTGGTTTTGTGTGTGTGTATGTGTGTGTGTAAGTGCTTAGCGATATAATTAGGAAATGAGTAAATATTAGATATTTTTTTAAAAAAACACAATAAACTAAAATACTTGAATCATTTGTGTGCAGAAATTAGAAAACTGCAAAATAAGGTTAAGATAATTAAACCAAAACCAGACACGTGTTCATCTGTATTTACCTATGTATTTATTTCTATGTGGTCATCATGCATTATTTACATGTGTCTACCTAATATATGTTATTTTATATGCATTATATATGTATGTATGTATGTGTATATGTATACATATACATATATACACACTTATACACATACATACATACAAATATACACTGTGTGTTTGTATGTCTGGGTCTGTGTCACAATTTCATATATGTCATTTTATGTACAGTTAGAGTATACCTTCTGACGCAATGTCTCTCCTTGTTTCTTAGAAGCATAGTCTATGAAATTGATTAATGCTCACTGTATAATGATTATCAAGCTGCCTCAGTAAGGTAGGTGTTTTTACTAAATTAATGGCTGTATTGGGAAGTATAAGTAGTCCTCTTTTCTTCTGAAAATTCTAAGGTTATTAAGCTGAGTGAGACATACATGAGTCTTAGCCATTTTTATCCTTTATGATTTTTCCTTTTATTACTCTTTTAAATTTGATTTTGTATAAATGGATATCAAAAAACAGGCTTATATATACACATTTGAAATGGGAGAATGGGGAATTTTGACAGCTTACATAAACCACTGAGAATGCATTTAAATAACCACCAAAATCCTGACTCTTTAATAGGTGGTTAGTCATTCCTCCAAGTCAGATTTTTCATTTTGATTCAATACAGCAGTCTTTCCCACAAAACCCTGCATTTCAGAACTTCTGATGTATTTGGCAGATAATAGAGAATTCTATTATATGAATTGAGGAATATGTATTATAAATATGTATTATATTTCACTTATTATTTTGTATAGTAATTTTAAATGTGTGTCTTTGTAGAATATAATTACATTATAAATATTTGTACTTAAAATCAAAATTTCTTCTAAATTATTCAAGAATAGAAATTATATATATTTTTGAACAACCAAAAACAATTTCCCTGTAGTTACTTAAATCAAAAACGACTAAATAATATTTTCTTCACACTTCCTGAATTATTTCATTCTAGGTTAAGAAGCAGCATGATAAAGTTTATCCCCAAAGGTACTCAGTGGAAAAGCTATAAGCCATGGAAAATGGGACTTAAATTCAAAGTGCCATCTCAGAAAGCATAATAAAAATAGATTTTCAGTCTGCCCCAAACACAAATAGTAACGCCATAAAATATGAAATATTGGGAGTATAGTATTGCCATCTTTAATTTTTATAGTGGAGTTTTTCTCAGATCTTCCTCTATGCTAGAAAATAACCTTCTATCCCTTGAAAGTCATTCACTTCTTTTAGTAGACCTAGAAACTTAGATGAAGTCTCAAAATATGTGAATGAAAATATCTGGTGATTTGGAAGATCAAATAGTGTTGCAAATTATATTACCATAAAAATAATTCACAGTGACATTCATAGTTTAAAATTTGAAATGACACTTTCATGAAATAATGTGTTCTAAATGTAATCAACAAGGATAGAATTGCAAGGGTCCAGACTGATAGACTTTAATTTATGGGTATAAGAACCCATTCCCTACCACTGGATTATACCCAGCCGAAGAACAATCTCACATGTAGGTTTCAGTGTTTTAATCTTGCATTATTTTGCTTGATCTCTGGCTTGCAGTGACTCATGAATGAGGACTTCAAGTAGAATAAAGGGATTGTAATTGTATTTACCTCTGGTAAATACTCCTATATTTGATTTTGGATTTCTAGACCTATGGCCTGAATGATTGTGTGTATGTGTTGTTTTCCCTACGAGGACATGATTCTATTATCCCTTTGTTGCTCTCATAAATTACACCCGATATTGTACTCGTCTGCAGGCCATACTTCCGTATGTAACCAAATAAAATTGGTTGTTAATCAGTTCCTTATAAAAGACATCCACTTCGCCTCATTGTTTCCCTGACATCTATTTTTATAACATATATCACAATGTTGCGTAATTTTTCCATTAACACATATCTATAAACATCTATATTGTAAAACCCAATCAAAGCAATATTGGAGAGTTTCCAAGGTTTCATTCTATAATAACCACACATGTTAATACAAATAACAGCTTTGACATTACCTACCACAAGTTACTTTATTATAAAACTTATGCTTATGTTTTATTATATAAAATTGGCACAGTAAAGAGTGGGACACTTTAACTCACGGGCACAACCATTTTCAATATTTCTAACATGAAGATGAATTACTATATGTGTTAAATATGAGCCCTTACTAAGCATGTAATCTAGTGGGTTCCAATACAAATGACTCTACTGAATTCAAACAAAAAATGGTTCTCATTTGACATGACTGATTATGGTATTTCCTCAATTCTTCTTTGGCAATGATACCTAAATATTTAAGTTGCAGCCAAAATAATTTTTCAGATGAAATGGAGATGAATCTCTTAAGTGTTTTGTATCCAAACAGTGCTGAAACACTTGATGTGCATAAAAAACACACACACACACACAAAAAAAACAAAAACGTATTTTCTCTGGTCAAAGTTTTGTACCAAATGTCTGGAGTAATAAAGGTTAAAGGGTATATATTATATCACATAAAGCAAAGGCCCTGGTTGCCATAAAACAAATAGCATTCTACTTTCCTTTTGCTTGAGTCTCTTTTTTGAGCCCTTATTTTATGTGCCTCTGGTATAGGCAGTGTTTTCCAAATAAAGGACATCCCCTAGAATAACAATCTCAGGACTAACTTGGCACCCTCAAAGAGGTGATGTTGCTTCTTTACTCAACCTTAGATTCCACATATCTCAACTGGCCCCATATTTGGAAGATAATAATGAATATTGTTGAAAATATTGAAAACAGGTTATCACCGATTTAGTTTCCCACACTTTAAGATGAAAGGTTATACCTAAAACCAGTTATGACTTAATGCAATCATTACCTATAGACATTTCTATTTTATGATTTTGGTCTCTCCATCCAGACCTAAAAATAAGGATGTTACTGATGTGATAGCTACCTGTACATTCCCAGGATTTTAGATGCACTATAAAGTTTATAGGTTGATGATAAATCCTCAGTCAGATTGTATCATTTCTGGAGCCCATTGAGAAAATGTTTTGATGCGATGTTTAAAAACAAAACAAAACAAAACACCCCAGAAAATTCTTCCTTTGTTAAAGTGGTTTCATTTATTAATTTATTTTAAAATGTTTCTTGGCTACCTAATATATGCCAGGCTATCTGCTAATGCTGTGGGTATGGTAATAAAGAAAATGAGGAAAACTTCTATTTTCAGAGTTTATGATATAGACAGAAAAATAGGTAACAAACAAGGTAAATGAGTAAAATATATAGTATTTTAATATTTATAAATGCAAATAAAAAAATAAAGCTGTGAAAAAGTACAGAAAGTCAGAAGAGTATAATTTTAGATAGACTATATAGGGGATATATTTGATATATAAGAGAAAGGAAATGATCAAACAAGCCATTTAGTCTCAAAAACAAATAAAAGTAGAAAGAATTATCATTTATCACACACTTATAAGCTGTAAATTTTTACAAAGCTGGTAACAATTTTACAAAGTCATAGCACCAAGTCCTGTCAGGGATTCAGGTAAAAGGAAACACTTATATTTGCCTAAATGCTTTGTTACAGTTTCTAGAAGCAATCTGGCATGTAAATTATACAGTTAAAGTTCACATGACCTTCATATATCTGTCCACTTTTATGTTTCTTCTACATAATTATATACATATATTTATGTAAATGTATATGTATAAAAACAATGTTGAATGCATTTTTTCATTATTTTTGGCATGTTTTAATTTTTGAAAGATTTTTTAATTAAAATACAGCTAACATACAATATTATATTAGTTTCAGGTGTACATACTAGTTGTTCAACAGTACACACCTAGCTCTATGCAGCGTTATTACCACATTATTGATTTTATTGTATGCTAAAGAAGTGATCACCATAAGTCCAGCACCCATCTGACACGGTACCACACTATCACAATATTATTGATCTTTTCCCCCTTTATAAAATTTTCATTTACAGTGGACATTCAATATTGGTTTATATTAGTTTCAAGTGTGCAGCATAGTGGTTAGACATTTATATAATTTAGGAAGCAATCCCCCTAACTAGTACCACCTGGCATTATACATAGTTTTTACCATATTATTGATTATATTCCCTGTACTTTATATCCCCAGGATTATTTTGTAACTACCAATTTGTATTTCTTAACACCTTTACCTTTTTACACTGCCACCAACCCCATAACCCATCTATCACCCTGCTAGATCTAATACCCATCTGACACCATACATAGTTATTACAATATTATTGACTATATACCTTATGCTATACCCTACATCCCCATAATTACTGTGTAACAACCAATTTGTACTTAGAATTTATCCTGTAGTAAACATTACTGGGCCACAGTTATATATAAACTCACACTTATATATAAACTATAGTCATGCATTCTGGATGCTAACTACAAAGTCACAGTGTTCTTTATTTCAAGCAACTGAAATTGTTAAAAATCCAAAATTTCTGAAATATTTTCATTTTTTTAAAAGGATGCGCATCCTTCTAAGGACTTGAGGAAAAAGAGTAAAGCCGGTTTTGACTTTATTCCCTATCTGAATATCTGGAGTAATTTTGCTTCAATGCGACTTTGAAAGTCAGAGATCCTTGCTTTTCCCTCCATCAGCTGAAAGCAATGTAGCATTAGAATTCTCTGCCCATCCTATTAATAGATTTTCAACTGAAGGAAAAGAAATTCAAGGCCTTTTTTAGATCTTGGAGAATTTTACAGCAGTATCACCAGCAAGAGACCTCAGAAAAAAGCACACAAAGCAAAATGTACTTTTTGATGTGATAGGAGATTTAGTGTGCTTAGTAAACTCTTTATACTGATGGAGAATATTTTTTTTCTCAAGCTGCCAACAAAACACATACATTATCTTTTTCCTATATATTTTAAATAAAAACAGAAATATTTTAAAATCTTAAGAGAATAAATGAGCATTTTAATAGTTCACGAACATATAATTGGAAATTAATATGCATTTAGTTTGGATTTCTATCCTATGAATATAGTATAATTAATTACTTGTCAACATGAAAGCTTATTTAGGGGAGTAATGATTGTGTACTATATCAATTAGTTCTTTTTTTTTACTAATTACTAAAATTTACATGCAAACAAATCAACCAATCTTTGTAAAGCTCTAACATAATATAATTATGAAAAGTATCTAAATATTGCATCTTGGATTGACTCTGCAAAGAGTCCAAAACTAAGCATAACTATCCACTAATTTCTGAAGATGGAATAGTGAAAAAAATAGAGATAAAATTATGTTGCCCCACATGGAAATAAGATCTTTACAAATTATGAATGCTAGTGGGTATTTAATTTTTCCCTCCTACATTTGGTCTCCTTTCTCATTAGCCAAATTTTAGTGTTCAGTGATATGAGATTATATTTGATCCATAACTCTAAGGGTAGTGTCTAAGAGACAAAACCTGTGGCTATCAATCAAGGCTATATAACAACGGTTTTGAAAAGACATTTTACTTATATCCAGGTTTGTGAAAATTCAAATAATAAGACACCTTTAGATACTAATTGAGTAGGACTAGGAAGACATTGTTAGCATCGATAATGTTTTTTAAGGTCCACACATCATTATAATATAAAACCAGTATTGAAAACCACAGGATTAAACTTTTCAAGATAATCCTATCAAACTTGGCAAGGTGATTGGTTCAGTGTACATCTTCACAAACTAATCAACAAGATGAGAGGCATTATTTAGTATGCAAAATTGGAAGCAAGAGTAAAAATCAATATGGAAATCAGAACATTGCCTGGTGAGTCTGGGACACAAATTATCTTTCTTCCTCTTAAAAGTTTGGTGCATGAAACTGCTTCAGTCACTCCAGGATGAAGTCAACACAAAGAGAATTACAGAAATGCTTACTTAGTCTTATCCATCATTTGCAGTGTATTCAAACTTGATCATTTTCAGTTGAGCCAATAACAACCAAAACCCTTTACTTTTTTGGATCAAATTTGAGTATAATATTCTCTTACTTAAACTATTTGACTGATATAAAAAATAAAGGTCTTTTAGGCCTTGCTTTGTCATTTAATATGGTTCCCAATTACATTTTTTGGCCTCATCCTTTATGGTCATTCTTTCTTTTTATTTATTTATTTTTAATTTTCTAATTACACTTGACATTTAATATTATTTTACATTAGTTTCAAGTATACAGAATAGTGATTGGACACTTACATGATTTATGAAGTTATCCCCCAATTAGTCTAGTACCCACCTGGCACTACACATAGTTATTTCAATATGACTGACTATATTCACTATACTGTACTCTATATCTGTTACTAGTTTATAACTACCAATTTGTACTTCTTAATGCCTTCTCCTTTTTCACCCGTTCACCCAACCCCCCTCTCATCTGGTAACCATCAGTTTGTTCTCTGTATCTTTGAGTCTGTTTCCCTTTTGTTTGTCCACTTATTTTGTTCTTTAGATACATATAAGTGAGATCATATGGTATTTTTCTTTTTCTAAATAAACTGTAAGCCATTCCCATGTAAACTCAGGTTGTACTCTTGAGTTTCACCTTGGTTACAAAACCTGTCTCTGTGTATGACCTTGGACCCTGCCAAATAGTCCGGTTATCTCCTGCCTTTTTTTTTTTTTTTTTAATCAGCAATACATTTCTCCAGTCTTCCTTTTCTAGGATATAGAGTATAATCTCTTGAATTAGTGAAGAGGAACAAACCCAGTGTATAATCTCTTATTGGTTTGGGCAAGAACATTAAAGCAGACAAAATACTTTGGACTAGTCTAATTGAAACAACTAAGACATTTTCTTAATCCCAGGGATATTGATTTTGATACTATCCTTACAGCACTAGGGACAGTTTTTCCATCCCCTTCTGCTGAGGCACATAACAGAATTTCATGACATCATTGAAGTTCCTTTGCAACAATTATTTATGAGTATGATAATCAATGCAGATGTTTTCCTAACTCTTTTATTGTCAAGCAAAGGGGGGTGGCTTTTCCTGAATAGTCTTTTTCTATTTTCTTCTTAACTGATTTAAGTAATATTTAAATAAGCATCTTTTCAGACCTCAGACTTAATTTAGAACATTTCATGGAAAGAAAACTGTAGAAAGCATCAAAGAGCTAGATATTAGCTCATCCTAAATTCTTTCCCCTTCATATTTGTATATGAAAGGGTCATGGCCTGGACAATCCCTAATACTCATAGTATCAGGGGTATTTTAAATAAAATGAATTCTCTTAAGGTTTGAATAGCTAAAGTTCCCTGCTCTTGTGATCTCATATAGTTATTGCCCCAAGATCCTAGATATCATAACAGAGTTGAATTGGGGTGAACACTGAGTCATTGAGGGGTTAATATTGTAGGTATTCAGGATTTCTTGATTTGGAATTCTGCAATCTTAAATCATGTAACCAAGCCCAGTCCAATCATGACATTTCAATAATATTTAAGAAGTGATTTATTGTATTATAGTTGTTGCTCAGCTAGTAAAACAATTTCAGCATCTTATTTAAATAATAATTTGAAAATGTCTTTCTAATAAATCAATCTAAAACATAACAACTTTTGTGAAAATCATATTTATATATTTTTCATCAAAGTAGCATTCTTAATGAGTGCAATGATGGACTGAACAATCAATTGTATTGTTAATCTTTCATTCTGGCACCCCATTCTGTTTATTACAATTATGATACTTCATGGATATTATGAATTCTACATATGATACACTAGCTTATGCATTTTTAACAAGACAAATTGTGCTGAAAAAATACACTATTATGATGAAACATCAATAAGCTAAGGGCATGAATTCTGACATAAATGTATATTTTTCAAAGAAAATCAATAATGTTTTATTTCAGTTGGTCATTTGTAAGACAATGTTTTTACTAGCCTTTAAGATAGTAAAACATAATTTAAGGATCACCCAATGTAATTAAATAAAGCACTCCAGCATTTATAGAACACATTTGTTTTCATGGTGACATGAAATTTACCAACTCAGGAAAAATCAAACATAAACAATTTATTAAAATTATATGCATTTAAATAAGACAGTAAAACAAATGAAGTTATTGAATTTGCCTTTATATCTTTTTCTAGCTTCTAAGAATTTCCTTTTTCTCAATAATTTCATCTTTTGATACATAAAAAACATAAATACAAAATTAATGAATTCTTATGAAATGAAAATATTTTCCATCCAGTAATTTGATAATTTCAAACATGATATATATTTGTGTGTGTGTTTAATAAAGCCATTGATTTCTGCTGTAATCCCTATTACTTACATTGTCTTGCTAAGACAAAAGGATTAAGAAAATAAAAAATAAATATGAGCTAATGCCAACAGAGAGAAGTGTATATATGCATTATTATTTACATAGGCCATTATATACAAGAACAAACAAACAAACAAAAAACCTGTACTGCCATTTGTGACAACATGGATGGATCTTGAGATTCTTATGCTAAGCAAAATAAGTCAGGCAGAAAAAAATCAAGAACTGTATGATTTCACTCATTTGTGGGATATAATACTAAAAGCAACAAATGATCAAGACAAACAAACAAAAACTCATAGACAGAGATAACAGTTTAGCGCTTACCAGAGCGTTAAAAATATGGTCTATTTTGCTGCACATTCCATGTGAGTTTAAGAAAAATGTGCATTCTGTTACTGGATAAAGCAGTCTTTGATGAGAGTTATATCTATACAGTTGCTTGACAGTGCTCTTGAGCTTCACTATGTCTTTACTGATTTTCTGTCTTCTCTATCTGTCCATTCTGATAAACGGGTGTTAGTGTCCTAAACTATAATAGTCAATTAATCGATTTCTCTCTGTATTTCTATCAGTTTTTGCCTCATCTATTTTCATGCTATGTTGTTAGGCACATGCATATTAAATATTCTTATGGCTTCTTGAAGAATTGACTCCTTTATCATTATGTAATACCCCTTTTTATTGCTAGTAATTTTCCTTGTTCTTATAGCTACTTCTAGCTTATTTTTTATTACAATTAGCATAGTATATCTTTCTCCATCCCTTTATTTTAAAAATATATATGTCTTTATATTTAAAATTAACTTTTTATAGATCTCTTATAAAGAGGCCTTGTTTTTTGACTCTAAGAATATGTGTCTTTTAATTGCTATATTTAGACGATTGACATTTAAAGTGCTTATTGATATGGTAGGATTAATATCTAGTATATTTGTTACTATTTTTTCCCTTTCTTTGTTCCTTTTTTTGTCTTTCACTCTTTTTCTGTCATTGATACTTTTAATTTAAAATTATATATATGTATATATATGTGTATGTATATATATATACACATATACATATATATATATATGATTCTATTTTCTCTTATTTTTTAGCATATCAATTATTCTTTTTTAAGTTGTATTTAGTGTTTGCCATAGATTTGGTGAAGTACCTTCACAGTTAAAGTCTACTTTCAAATAGCACTATACCATTTCATGGGTGGTACGACTACTTGGTAATAACAAAATATTCCTAATTCCTTCCTCCTATCCCTTGTATTATTATGAATTATATGTATTCATAAATACAAAATAAAATACATTGTTACTATTAGTTTTT
The DNA here is from genome assembly GCF_036562045.2 of Rhinolophus sinicus. Taxonomy (NCBI): domain Eukaryota; kingdom Metazoa; phylum Chordata; class Mammalia; order Chiroptera; family Rhinolophidae; genus Rhinolophus; species Rhinolophus sinicus. The sequence continues at coordinate 180,964,919 of NC_133753.1, forward strand.
CATTTTCCACTATATCAATTAAAAATAAGAAAAAATTAGTAAGAAAAATAAAAGGTTTTTTTACCTTCACTTATTTTTTCTCCAATATTTTCTCTTTCTTTATGTAGACGCAAGTTTCTAATCTATGTTAATAGTCTTCTCTGTGCAGAATTCTCTTAACATTTCTTCTAAGACAGATCTACTGGCCAAAAGTTTGTTTAGTGATTTTGTCTGAGGAAAATCTTTATTTCTCCTTCAGTTTTGGAGGAAAGTTCCTCAAAATACAGAATTGTATATGGTGGTTTTATTCTATCAACAGTTTAAATATTTCACTTCAGTGTCTTATTGCTTAAGTGGTTTCTGAGGAGAAGATTAATGTATTTCTTACCTTTGCCTCTTTATAGGTACATTTTTGTTTGTTTGTTTGTTTGTTTGTTTGTTTGTTTGTTTTTCTGTCTTTCAAGATTTTTTTTTCATCTTGGATTTTCTGAAATTTGATTACGATATGCCTACATGTAATTGGGAGTGGGACATTCTTCTTACTTGGTGTTTTCTGAGATTCCTGGATCTGTGGTTTGATGCCTAACAATAATTAGGGAAATTTTCAGTCATTTTTCAGAAATTTATTCTCTTTATTCTCTTTCTTGGATTCTACTATGGGTAAATTATATTTTTATAGTTGTTTCACCATTCTTAGATATTCTGTTTTTTTTTTCTTTCTTCTTCTTATTTGTAGTCTTCTATCTCTTTGCGTTTAAACTTTGAAAGTTTTTATTGACATGTTTTCAAGCTCAGAGATTCTTTCTTCAGTCATGTGTAGTCAACTGATGAATCCGTCAGCGATATTGTTTATATCTGGTACAGTGTTTTTGATATCTAGCATTTATTTATTTATTTATTTCTTAGAATTTCCTTCTGTCTGCTTACATTGCTCACATATACTTGCATACTATCTACTTTACCCGTGAGATCCTTTAGCATACTAATCATAGTTGGTTTAGATTCACAATCTGTTAATTCCAACATCCTTGTTACATTGGAGTCTGGGTCTAATGCTTGCTCTCTCTCTTCAAAAGGCTCTTTTTGCCTTTACGTGTGAGTATTTGAATCATGGACTGAATAAGGAGGAGCACCCTCACTGATGTCAGTGGGCATCATCCAATCTCTTTAAGGCCTGAGAAGAACACAAAGGGGAAGAAAGGATGAATTCTCTCCCTGTCTCAGCTTGAGCTGAGACATGCATTTTCTCTGGCACTTGGACATTGGCACTCGTGGTTCTGGTGCTTTGGACACAGACAGATATACTATCCACCCTCAATTTCAAATCGATATATACCTATTTAGACAAAACAGTCATGCTCTACTCTGCCAAACCTCTTTTATAAACTCACCTAACTCTTTTTTTTTTTTTATTCCTTTTCCTTTTTTTTCTTTTTTTTTTTTTTTTAATTTATTGGGGTGACATTTGTTAGTAAAATTACATAGATTTCAGGTGTACAATTCTGTATTACATCATCTATAAATCCTATTGTGTGTTCACCACCCAGAGTCAGTTCTCCTTCCATCACCATATATTTGATCCCCCTTACCCTCATCTCCCATCCCCCCACCCCCCACCCCCCTTACCCTCTGGTAACCACTAAACTATTGTCTGTGTCTATGAGTTTCTGTTTCTCATTTGTTTGTCCTGTTCTTTTGTTGTTTTTGGTTTATATACCACATATCAGTGAAATCACATGGTTCTCTGCTTTTTCTGTCTGACTTATTTCACTCAGCATTACACTCTCAAGATCCATCCATGTAGTCACAAATGTTCCTATATCATCTTTTCTTACCGCCGAATAGTATTCCATTGTGTATATTTCTCCAAAGAGGACATACAAATGGCAAATAGACATATGAAAAAATGCTCAACATCACTAATCATCAGAGAAATGCAAATAAAAACCACAATGAGATATCACCTCACCCCAGTCAGAATGGCCATTATCAACAAGACAAATAGTAACAAGTGTTGGAGAGGCTGTGGAGAAAAAGGAACCCTCATACACTGTTGGTGGGAATGCAGACTGGTGCAGCCGTTATGGAAGGCAGTGTGGAGGTTCCTCAAAAAATTACGAATAGAATTACCATATGACCCAGCAATCCCTCTCCTGGGTATCTACCCAAAAAATCTGAAAACATTTATAGATAAAGACACGTGTGCTCCAATGTTCATTGCAGCTTTGTTTACGGTGGCCAAGACATGGAAACAACCAAAATGTCCTTTGATAGATGAATGGATAAAGAAGTTGTGGTATATATACTCACCTAATTCTTATAGACAAGTTTCACAAAGTAATTTCTCTGTATGTTTTTATCATGAGGGTTTCTGATAAAATATAAATGAGTAATTCTAATCTGCTTGGATGGCTCCTAATGGTGGCTTACAAAATATATTTGAGAATTGTTCCATGTGTACTACTGTTCTTTCTGCTTATTAGTAGCTTTATTAAACCAGTTAGTTTACATAAATCAACATTTTGAGTTCATAGTGCTCTTTTCAGTCTTATCTGTGTGATTAACTCATGTGTTAAAGCAGAGTTATCCACAGTTAAAAGTGATACAATCATTTATATTTTTAAAAGAATAGTTCTTGTGTTTAGCCTGAAGAGAAGCTCTGAGTCAATGAGAGTTGAATTAGCCCTCATCTTTATCTTCTCTGTTAGAAGTCAATCATATCTGACTAAAAATTTGAAGATTATCAGTCACTGAAGAATCAAGGTAGACTTGGATCACTCTTCTATTATATTGAATTCATCTTATAATGATAATATATAGATAACAGGATACACACTTTCATTTTGTTTAATCTTATAACATCCATTCCAATTGTCTTCCCATTGGGAAGTCTTAGGCATTTTTGCTGCTTTTTATGAGAGCCAGAACTAAATATGGGATGATACTATAGGTGACCATGGGGTGACAGATTTGAATTCACTGGAGTTTGCCCTCTCAACTCAAACCGAAAAATAAAAGTCACAGAAATATATATATATATATATATATATATATATATATATATATGCCATTATAATAATTTGCTACTATTCTGAGGCAAATTTCGTATGGTCATGTGAAAAGATACTTCAGTCATACATATAGGTTTCATCTTTGTTTCCCAGAAATCTCACTCAAAACTTTATTTAAAGACATATATAGATTACTGATATCAATATTTAGAAAATATATGTGTGGTAAAATAATGCCCCCACCAAATATTTTCACATCTTAACCTTAGAACCTGTAGATGTATTACCTTACCTGGCAGGGACTTTGCAGGTATGATTAAATTAAGATCTTGCAATGTGGAGATTTTCCTTGATTATAAGATGAATTCAATATAATAGCCAGCATCCTTATAAGGTCAAGAGTCAGGAGATTCACTCTCTGAGAAGATGATAGTGTGACAGAAGCAGAGGTCAGAGTCAGAGAGAGATTTAAAGATGTTAAGCTGCTAGATTTGAAAATGGGAAAAGGGGAAGTAAACCAAGGAATGCAGGTGATCTCTAAAAAATGGAAAAGGCAAAGAGATGGATTCTTACCTAAAGCCTCCAGAAGTGACCAGCACTGCTATCACCATGATATTAATCCAGTGAGACTGACTTTGTACTTTTGACTTCCAAAACTGGAAGATGCTATATTTGTGTTGTTTTCAGTCGTTACTAAGTTAGGGACACATTGTTAGAGCAGTAATAGGGAACTGCTAGAACATGGAATACATCTCTCAAGCAGACATGCTTGGCCCATATAATAAGTCATAGAACCAGTATTCATGAAATTACAAAGAAACTGTAGCTAAAGATAGGTAATTAACTTGGAAGTTAATATCATAAAGTAAATAAATATAATGCTTTTGGAAATTTGAATGTGCTCTACTGAATAATTCATAGATCAAAGGAGATGTCAAAACTGATATATAAAAAACAAAAATAGTATAAATAAGTAGAAAGATATAGATAGCCTTAAATCTTACATTTAGAAATAATGAAACTTAAAAAAATACTGAACTAAGTCTTCAAAGTAAAACCTTAGAGAAAGAATATAAAAAATAAAAAAATAAATAAAAGTAAGTGAATGAGATGCTGAAGATATGTGAATAAATTAATGAAATAAGAAAGAAAAAAACAATAGTGAGGGATTTGTTTCCTGGTCAGCAAGAAGCCTTGTGAAAACAGTTGACAGAAAGCTGGTGAGAAAGAAAGAATAAATATATATATATATACAACCTTTTTTCCCCACTTCATGTCATTTCTCCTTGGCCACTGTTCCTCAAAAATTGTCCTTTTGCTTTTCCTTTACCTAGTTCATGTTCTTTGCCTAAGTCCTCAGTTTAGTGAGACTAATTTGAGCTAAACATATCCTTGACTCATGATGGCTCATGCTTAAATATAAGTGTATCTAAGCAAGACACACCTTTCTCTTCTTTTTCTTCAGGTTTTTCCTTTTTTCCTCCCTGGGCAACTTCCTCTAAGGACAATCTTGGCCCTAGGCATTGAAGACAATGTCAAAAAGGTTATCAACCAATCAATCTTTTTCCTTAGCTTTAGATTGTTGAGCTCCTGTTTGCGGGCACTTGAGACAGGGCTCAGCTTAGTTTCCCAATGCCAGTAAAGATGGCTTTGGCTTTGTGTAGCTCCTGCACATGTCTGTGGCATTGAACTCTTTTAAAAATTAAAAAGGAAAAGAAAAAGGAAGGAAAGATGTAAAGAAAGAAAATAAATAAAACAAGGTAAAGACACAATATCTAAAGTGTTCATTAACAGAGAAAATAGAAAGTACACATAACAATATGTTAGATGGAAAATATGTGTCAGGTAACCAGACAATATGTGTTGTATAAACTCTGTATTAGGAGAAAGACCAAGGTGATGGTTATGTGTTTACTATGGAAAAAAAATAGAAGTATTATATTATTTAGTATAGTATTTAATGTACCATGACATTTTATGGGGTTGTTAATCATGAAAACAAACAAACAAAAAAACTTTTATTTATGATTTCTTTAGGATTCTTCCTTCAAGATGACATGCACACAAATGTTGGGTAATAGACTTTAGAAACTGTAGACAAATATTTACTACAATTGTGATTATTTATGAATTTCTTATACTTTTTTATTTTTTGTAATTGGGGATATATTTGTTCAATAACACAACTTATCTCATTGTATTAGAAAAATTAATCACAGGCTATTTCTTTAAGAGAAATACAAAGTGTAGTTATTCATTTGAAATCTATTTATTTCTTATTGGTTGCGTGAAATCTAGTAGATGTAGAGCTATGCGTTAGACAACATTATTTCATGCATTTTAATACTTCAAGTAGCTCTTAAGTCAGAGGAAAGTGCATACGTATGTTAATTCCTTGCTGATACAATTAAAACTCCAGAAATCCAGTGAAACATATAGTTAGCATGGTTAATATCATATTTATCTTGAAGTAAATCAATTTGTTGATAATATAAATTTCTATTTACATTATATTTAAAACTTCTAGGAATCACAGACTACTCTTTAAATAACTTTTTAACCACAAAGCCAGTCATTATTTTTTTAAATACTCACATACTAAAAATAAATTATTACATGAATCTCAAAGAAATACACATTATTTCTGAATTTATCAACACCAGAATGACCTCTACTACTTGATCATATCGTGATATCAGGGAAATAACACAGGACTTTTACCTAAGGAGAGATGTGTGTAGAGGGTTAGAAAGATAAGTGTCACATCTCAGTTGCTTCCACTTTAGCTTTTCTCAAACATTTTTGTAAGCCTGCATAACTAACCATTCTCCTTTGCACATTTAGAAAATAAGGTTTCTATTTTTCTCTTACTTCACTTACAAAAGAAAACAAAAATAAATTAAAGCTATCCGGCTTCTATTATTCACATTTAACAGTTTAACTCATTCTAAGAGAAATTGTCTATGGTACAAATACGCAATCTCTATAAATTTTTTTCAGCTGTCTCTGTCCTTCAACAGACAATTGACTAGCAGCTTTAAACTAACTGTGGATTTTTCATTCACCAATAGCCATCATTCATTTTAAATAAGAGAAACATCTCTTTGGTCTGAATTGTGTTTCTTCTTCCACAGCAACATTTTTCAACATACTAGATAGATTGCTCAAGTTGTATCAAAGAGAAGCAATTCATCTGTGGCAGACCAAGATCCATAACAGACTTAAGACCCACACTACCTGCCTGTAATCCAATAAAAAAAGGTTGGGTTTATCCTTCATGGATGAGAACAAAGAAAATAACTGACCCATGAAATGAGAATTGTACCTGAATAACTTCTGGATGTGAAAGGAGAAAAGTTGTTGACCGAGTATCAAACAACTTTGAAGCACATAATAATACAGGTATGGTGCAGTGAGGGAGATGGGGCATTCAATTGCCTGAATTGATCAGGAAAGTATGGTACATTTTTTTTTAGTATAAGGTGGATATGATTAAAATGTCACTAAGCTTTTGGTAAACCTAATTTATCTTCCAAGGATTTTTGAAAATTTTTACACACACATCTATCATAAATCAATCAATCTATTTATATATACTTGAACACATGTATATGTGTGTAGCATTATACACATGAAAATAATTATACTTCAGAGATCTAAATATGTAAATATGTCTGTACATTTATGTTTGCCTGAATTAAAATAATAACATTAAAAATAACACATAGTATAAAATACAACTCTTGCTTTCAGAGTATTCAGGCATAGCTCTAATGGTTTTACTTATGAAATTTATTTAATCTTTGGAGAAGTTTTATGCAATAGAATCATTTAATCCACATTTTACAGTTGAGGAAACTGAGGAATTGAAGACTTAAATAATTTTACCCAGGTCACTGAGCCAGTAAACTGAAAAGAGTTTTCAAACCCTGGGAGTCTGAATTCACAGCATGTGAATTTAACTACTGTGATATATCACACTTTAGTTTGACTATCATTGATTCTTGAGTTAAAATGAATAATGAAAAGTATTATTTAATCTACATTTGTGTCAATGTAAAAAATCCAGTTTATAGGATTATCCTGGAAAAATATATAACACCAACAAATTATCAATAAGTAGTTGTTGAGGGAAAATAAAACAAAACAAAACGAATTACAGGATAAATAACCCTTAAGCATAAAAATCAATCCTATTTCAGTAAATCTGATGATTGTGGGACTCATGAGTCTAGGTAACACTCCAATCCATTTCTGGACAGTTCTGATAGTTAGACTGCCATTGCTTGTTTTGGAATAGATCTGGTTCCTATAATTGAACTCAATGATTATAGTTCTGTATGTATTTTTTCATATCAGCCTTTTCCTAAAATTTGAAGAAGTACTGTAAGTCTTTATTTCCAACCTGCATTTTCATAGATGCCTCATTCTACTCTTACATTTTTACAGTATAAATTTACTTTCATTTATCAAAAAATTATTAACTTTCTGTTGTGTGGTCATGAATCTATATAGCTATAAAATTTAATTACACTTTGTATGCAATTTTTAGTTATATGATATATTGAAATTTTCCATTTTAAGAAATAGATACCCTTGTGTATTCACTTTCATTATTAGCCCATCTCCTAAATAACCACTACTTAAATTATGTTAGTTTTTATTTCTGCTTAGTTTTAAACTCTATATGTATGTATGTTTGTATCTGTGTACAAGTTTATATCTGTTTGTGTGTGTACTTAGAGTGATGTATATTGTATGTGTACTTAGATATATACACATTATATATGTCACTACTTTGTATCTAGTTTCATTAGCTAAATATTACTTTATAGGATTCATCTATGGTGTTATGTTGGTTTAGGCAGCAATAGCTTTTTTCATTTCTATATAGTATTCTATTTTATTAACGCAACATTTTTAACCATTTTGGAGTTTGTGGGTATTTGGGTCATTTCTAAATTGGGAGTAATAAGAATTGTCCTATGAAATATGTGTCAATTTTTTGCTATATACCGTGTTTCCCCGAAAATAAGACCTAGCCAGACCATCAGCTCTAATTCATCTTTTGGAGCAAAAATTAATATAAAATCCGGTGTAATATGATATGATATGATATGGTATAAGACCCAGTATTATATTAGAATAAGACCGGGTCTTATATTAATTCTTACTCCTAAAGACACATTAGATCTGAGATCCAGCTAGGTCTTATTTTCGGGGAAACAAGGTATATGAATACAGTATTTCCGACATTTTTCCTGATATATATATATAGGAATTAAATTTCTAATTTGCAGTGTTGTATATGTTTAGCTAATAGTAGGAGCTGCTAAAAAGATTTCTGCACTGGTTGTAAAAATTTATACTCCCAACAGCAGAGTATTAGAGTTATAGTTGCACGTTCTCACCAGCACTTAGTATTATTGTCTGATTTGTTGTTAATAGAGCATGCATTATGATAGGAACCACATTGAAGGTTTAACTTACTTTTCCCTGGTGACTAATGAAGTTGAATACCATTTCATGTGTCTATTGACATTTCAAAAGCCTTTTCTTTAAAATGTCATCCTAAGTCTTTTGGCCAGTTTTATTAGGTTTTCTGCATTTTGCTACTTGATTGGTAAAAGTTCTTTGCATATATTATATATGCATGCTTTATCAAATGTATGTGCAATCATCTGCCCTGACTTTCAGTGGTGTCATATAATGCAAAGAAATTCTATTTATTATATGTATTAATGGTGTACAAATTGGTGATTTTATTCACTGTGACATAATCACCACAATCAAGCTAACTAACATGTTAATCATCTTACATGATTAGCTTTTGTTTGTTTATTTTGTGCTGAGAACATTTAGGATCTACTCTCTTAGTAAATTTCAAAGATACAGCACAGTATTGTTACCTAAGGCCAACATTCCATACATTAGATATCTAGAACTTATTCATCTCATAACTGAAACTTTGTACCTTCTGAGCAACATCATAATCTTAATGCAGTGTCATATATATATGACACACACATATATATTTATATTTATATATATATATGTATATATATACACACATATATATTCTTTCTTTAAAAATAACAATTATTTGTGTCTTATTAACAATATCTGCCTACTCCACTTTAATTTATCAAAGGCAATATTCATGTACCCATGTAGTCATAAAAGTTTGTAATGCTTTGTATGATTTTAGTAGCAGAAAGCAATTTGGTGGTACTATCAAAGTTCTCTGAAAAACATTCATTTAGCAACAAATCCTTGCCCACTTACTTATTCCTAGTTTTGAGGTAAATACAGTGACACAATATCTTTAGAAAGTTCAAGAAAATATTTCTTCCTATTCATACAGTATTAAAATTTGCTAACTTTAAGTTTTATTCATACGCCATATTATGATGAAAAGTGAAGAAAGCACTCAGATAGAAATTAGAAACAAGATGCTCTCTTTATATTTTATACCAAACTTGTATGACTTTCTCAAAATGACAGTGTTTCTGCCTTTCATCAACCACCAAAAGTACTGAGTTATTTTGGTCCAGTTCCAAACCACTACGTGGACTGATTATTTAGTATACACAAAGCTAAGCTCCCATGTCCTCAATAGTATATGATAGCTTACTGATTCTTGAGAAACAAAATTAGAAGCCAGTTTGCTTAGTTTAAAACGTCCCGCTTTTTAACTGTTTTTAAATTAGAGAACATGATTAAATCATGCACTTATAAAATCATATATACAGCCCATTAACATAATATAGCCCCTTAATCTTGCATTCTTTGCAAGTTTGACTTCAGTCAGTCATTTTTATGAAAAATTGTGTATTTAGATTAATATGTATGGGAGTATAATTATTCTTGATAAATTGTCCATAGAGATCATCTAAGGTTAAAAGTTTGTGATTATGATTTACCCCATAGAGATTAAAATCAATTGACCTTGAATAATCTTTTTTTTTAATTTTTAAATAATGTAATATTTCATACTGAGTAAATAGGCATGCTGTTAGTTGTTGCCTGCCTGTTTATGATCACTGTCCTGCTGGTGTTATTTTATATTTTTTTCCATTTCTACCCTCAGAGTATACCATTTTTTAAGAGTGATAGTCAGAGATACAGAACAGCATTTCTTAATTAAATCTTCTGAACGCCCCATTTCAAGTTTGTACATTTTTTATAACAAAATCACTATCAATTTTACTAGTAGTTGTTATTGAACTCTTTGTTTTACATTAGTTTAAAACAAATTATTAAAATGCAAAATATTGAATATTTACTGATGCTGGTCAAATAAATATTATCACATTTATTTTAGGCATCAGTTGGTGATGAGTAAACCTGAGATATATGAAGAAACAGCAAAACAAAGAAGTGACTAAATTTATTCATATTCCAGGTCTGTATAACTTGTTTTCAAATATTAAAAATAAGCAAGTGTACTACAGTGGCATAACATGTTGACAATTAGGGAAGACAGATGAATAATTTATGGGCATAATTATAATTTTATGTAAGTTTATAAGTATATAAATTTTTAAAATAAATACAAAAAATAAAATCCTGTCATTAAATACAATCACTTGTAGAAAGCTATTGTGCAAAATTAAGATTCAATGGATGAAAATGTACAAGGGTATAGGAAGGGGAAAGTTGGAAGTGTTATCATTATAAACATTCTCTAAGCAAATCATGGGCCTTTTCAACTTGCAAGTTAGACTATTCTTGAGATGAAAGAAATGTTGAGAGAAAAAAATAGAGATTTTTTTCCATGCATGCTCATTATTTATTTTCTGATAACATTTGGTGTTTTCATGATTTTTCCATAGGCTTATAAAATGTGTGTTGATTCCTTCTATGTATTTTGTGCAAGAGAGTCAATAATGAAATAAACAAAACCTATCCCTGCCTACAGAAACGTAAACTAATGCTTCTATGATAGGTGTTGGTCTCCCATGGCCATAGAGTCTTATCCCATGGCAAATTCAAGGCTGTGTGCACTCCCATCGTGCTGCAAGCAAAGGATCTTATTCCCTCCCTGTAAGAACAGATACAGTAGTGGGGTTAACCAGGTGCCATATGACCCACATGCTTAAGCACAACAAAGGAGTATACACTGAATCTGAAACAGGATAAAACATTCTCACAAAAGTCTTCAAACCCAGCACAGGCTGTGAGGGCTATATGTCTGTGTAAAGAAGTGTTACCAGCTCAAGGCCCATTCTTATGTGGCTGACCAGGAGTTGGAAAATTGTGCACCTGCGACTGCCTTCACCATCACCCATGTAAATGCCTTCCAAAGGCCCCACTTCACAAAAGGGTTTTAACAATATGTCCTATGGATGCTTATCAGGCTTTTTTCTTTCATAATCCAAGGGTTTGATCAATGGGCCCATATACAGTGTAGGCAGAATTGCTGAAAGATCAACTCTACATGCACTCAATATCATGTACTTCTGCCCATAAAGTCTGGCCAGAAATTGCCTCTTCTAAACACCCAACACGGAACCCACTCTATGATGTGATAACCTGAAAGGGTGAGTCACTTTCTTTATAGCAGGTTGATGACATCAGCTAGATTCCATCATACATGTAGGAGATGAGACAATGTACAATGATCTGCTAAGCTCGATAGCATACGTATTCAACATTTAACATTTCTTCCTTTCATGAGTTATTACTTGAAATATCGTCATTCATGGTATTCCACACATGAACAAAAAGTAAAATTGATAAGAAAAATGTAAAGTGCCACCTGAGGGGAAAAGTACCTGTTGACGTTGGGGTATTGTCCTAAAGGAAATGTTATATACTTTAAATCAATATGTTGTTCCATTTCTTTCATCAGCAAAATACACGGGGACTGGAACCAATGGGATGGCACTACTCATAACTATACTTAATGACCTACTCGTGAATTTTGGCATCTCCCTCATGTCTGTGAGTCCTGCTTATTTATTTATTTTTTTTAATAGCAAAACTGAAATCTATCCATCTGGTATACCAGAGAATAGTACTTGTACTTGCTGTTATTTTATTATTTGTTTTATTTCTCTTTTTGCTGGAAAAGCTCTTCACACCAAGGTAAAATCATTGAAAAATCGAACACAAAGACATGATTATGCTCTGCCTCATAAATCTACAATCTTTACTAGGTATACTCTAATAAAATTAAATTAAAGGAATCCATAGTAGGAAACCTTCATTTTTGTAAGCAATAGGTATAATCATGATGTTCCTCAAAACATTGAAACCTCAGTGAACTACACTAATCTTAGTTAAGGAACGTTAAGCTAGGTTGTATTTGACTTCTGTAGGGCAGCCTATATGTACCAGGCAAAATAATGAAATGACCATATTCTTTGTAACTTTAAGATATTTCACTTAAACTAGGCAAAATATGATTCCATAAAATCCAATATTTAGGGGAACAAATGTTTATAGGCTAGCAAATATAAAAGTCTTATTGATCTAGCAATAATTTTGTTTTGTTTTGTTTTATAAAAAATATTAGTGGTAAGATAAGTCATGGCCAGTTCTGCTCTATAGAAAGCTCAAATAACCCTAATGATATAGGAATGAATATTGTGGACAGTGGATAGACTGCTTGAAATATATATTGCAAATTTTCACAATTGTTTAGATAATGCTATTTAAGTGTCATATGTAGTATATTGAAAAATTATAAACCCAGAAGCTAGACAGGATGTGTCAGTGAAATCTTTCCAGTCATAATGTACACCCTCAAGTAGCCACATTGCAGCTCAGTGGGCTTCAATGGTCCCTCAACTGAGGTATTTCCAAACTTTGTCTGAACTCATGGAGATGAACTTGGAATTGTGGGTAATCTTGCTGGCAGTTCCAAATGGTATTGTGAGAGACTGAATCTCCAGCCAAGAGAGAAAAAAGATTTCTGTGACAGACAATTGAAAATGCCGGTGACAATGAGTGAGAGGATATAAAGATAGTGGTTTGAGTGGGTTTTTGATGCAAAGCTCTTCATGAAGCCATGCATGTCAGCACGTTGTTCTGCTTGGTAGGCAGTAGAGCCCAGCACTCTGACAAAAATGAAGCAGAAGGCCAGGCTACTCCACAAATAAGGTCTGAGGAGCATAATGGAGAATGAAGTCCATACTTAATGGCAAAAAGAGTTAAGACAATTTCAGGGTGAACAAACTGGAATCTCTGTAGACTCCAACTACTTGGATGGTGTGAATTTAAGCTGATGAGGCTGATTGGGCAGACATTTCCGAGGAGGAATTAGCATGCCTTGTGTTAAAACCATGTAGATCTAATTGTGCTTTAACTAGAAATGAAGAATGAAGCAGAGAACTCCTAATTCCATGCTGCTGGATTATAAGCAGTGTTCCATTGGTCTCATATTTGGTTATCTTTTCCAGTTTCTTTCTGTTTCAGGCCTATTTTCATGATGTTAAAATATATATATATATATATATATATATATATATATATATATATATGTATGTGTATATATATATAATTTCAGTATTTTTAAGTTTAATCATTTTAAGGTATTATACATACACCATCACACACATTCAACACTGTATGTGTGTTTCTACGTGTGTATGTGTGTGTGTGTGTGTGTGTGTGTGTGTGTGTGTGTGTACCCATTTGTTACTGGTGAGCTCACTTTTAAAGAGTATGTTCACTATTTTTTGGAAAGCTATTTGGAAATATATTAGAGCCTGAAATGATTAAATGAAAGTATCTTGATTTGACTTATATGTTTCAAGAGTTTTGCATGAATTAGCTGGCTGGTTTCATTCTTGTCACAAGACTATGAGACAGAGATTATTTTTATACCCATTTTATACATAACCAAATGAGGATAGAGATTGAGCTATTTGTCCAAGCTGACACACTCAGCTGGTGGAGACTAAGCTTAGAAGCACACTTCTGCTGACTGGCTCCTCAACTTGAATTTCACCTCCTTGCTACACAGCTATATGAATGTGACATGAATGTAACACTATATATTCACTTCTAGAAATCTGTCACATCAAGGTATATTATGAATATTAATTACATTAAAAATGTTTATGATTGATTTTCCCTATAAAACCAGGGGGGAAAATCTGGAACCATATTAACTATGACTGCTGCTGGTTGACAGGATTATGATGGATTTCATTCCTTGTGCAATTCTTGAGTCTTCTCCTCCAATAAACATATATTATTTTATAAAGAGTAAAGCAAAAATAAAAGTTTTTTTTTATCCATTGCTTTATGACTCAGTTCAATATAGTTAAAAAGTTAATTATCTTCCAACGACTGCATTAATGAACACAGCAACATCTATTATTTTCATTAAGTAGTTTTGAAACACCAAGAACAAATGCCTCATGTACAGAGTTTGTTAATAAATGCTAGTGAAAGGGATAATTTTTCTGCAATAGATAACTGTGGCCAGCTGTACACTAAGTGATAGTTTTCATGAAGAACTACATTGCATAAGCCAAACTTGCCCGGTGGATGGAAGCGTTATAAATATAGAGATATACTGTTGGGAAATGAGTCTCATCAACCAGTTAAGACACTCTTCTCTTGAAGTTACTTTTTATAGTATGATAATAATTTAATATTTCATCAAATAACAAATGCAATGTTTTTGCTTTCATGATTTGGTTTCCTGATCATATTGTCATTGTGCATGAAGAAACATAAAATTTCCAAGCATATTATATTTTTTGTAATTTTCCAGATTCTCATAAATATTCTATTAATTATTTTGAGCTAATGCCCTGCTGTGTGACTTCCTGACAAAAATACACTTGAGGGTAACTTAAAGGATTAATTGTAGTCAAATTTAAGTTGACTTGTTTAAAATTAGATGCATGATATCAAATTTCATCAGATTATTTTACTTAGTATGTGTATTATTAATCATATAAAGATGCTTCTATTCCTTTCTATGAAACATACCACTAGAATATTTATCAAAGATTGCATACTCTGTGTATTAACAAATTTTCTTAATTTTAATTGATTTCTAAATATTTTAAATATTATATTAATATATAGAGATAACTATAATTACGTAAAATTTTCAGCTTTCAAATTACAGTTATGAAAATTCCCAAAATGGCTATTAAACTATAAACCAAATCAGCTTAATTATGTTCTAGCCTAGAAAGTAAACAATAACAAATATATCCCAAAAGTATCCTCTGCCTGAAAATACTTAAAGAGTGTTGCTAAATGTCTGGCATACATAAATAATCTTGCTTGAGTCATTAGAATACCTTTATGTATTGTGATTATTGCTTAGGCTCTGTGTTTTATTTCATGACTTCCTAGAAATTTACCAATGTTCCTAATGCTTCAAGGGGCATAGTGCACACCCTCACATTCATGAAAATATATTTTATTATTTTAATTCCTTTCACTATGCTGTTCAGGAAAGCCCCAGTTGACATTTTCTTAGATCCCCCCAGAAAGCACATTTTGAACTTTGAAAATAATTGACAAATAACTTAATGATGGTATTTTAAAATGGGTGTCTTTTTTCCTCACATTCTTGAAAACACTAGGTACAGCTTAAAAAGTCAGCACTTATTTTTTTCCTTACAATTCATTCATTCATTCAACTAAAAGAATATTGAGTACCTACTGTGGTTCAGACAGACCTAGGCATTGAAGATAAAGCAGGATCCAAAATATGCAAAACTTTTACATGAACTATTTTTTGGAAATTATATATTGTTTTCAATTTGTTATTTCTCATATATATAACTAATATAGTCATTGTTTGTATATAGGTCACATCTGCACTTAAATATTTATGTGTAAGGATTTGATATTTTTAAGTGATCAGCTTACTCTCGGAGCCCTGATGGATCGTGGTCATTAGCTATGCCTTCACTCTAAATATAGTATCAGTGGATGGATCCCTCAGCACACTTTCATTTATTTTATTTATTTTTTATAAGAATCCAAACTACTTGGGGTTTTCATGTTCTTGTTTGGTTTAGTTCCAATTTATTTTTATACTTTTTTTGCCAGATAGACATCACAATATTTTTCTTTAGGTTTTAGCTACTTCTTTTTTTAAAAAAATAAAATAATTTGTCTTTTCCTTCTTATTTAGGTTTATATTTACTAGACAAAATGTATTAATAAGTTAGACTATATTTCTTTTATATCTCTTTTCCCAAATAATCATTAATATGTATATTTTCATTCTTATTATTAAAAATGACAAATTTTATCAGAGTATCCATTTTTGCAATATTCCCCATTCAACAAATTATTATTATTTTTTTTTATTAAAGTTTACTGGGGTGACAATTGTTCGTAAAGTTACATAGATTTCAGGTATCTGATTCTATATTATATCATCTATAAATCACATTGTATGTTTACCACCCAGAGTCAGTTCTCTTTCCATCACTGTATATTTGATCCCCTTTAACCTCATCTGTCATCCCCCGGCCCCCTTACCCTCTGGTAAACACTAAACTATTGTCTGTGTCTATGAGTTTTTGTTTCTCATTTGTTTGTCTTGTTCTTTTGTTGTTTTTGGTGTATATACCAAATATCAGTGAAGTCATATGGTTCTCTGCTTTTTCTGTCTGACTTACTTCGCTTAGCATTACAATCTCAAGATCTATCCATCTTGTCACAAACGGTCCTATTTTTTTTTTCTTACCGCCGAATAGTATTCCATTGTATATATATATACCACAACTTCTTTATCCATTCATTTATCGAAAGACATTTTGGTTGTTTCCATGTCTTGGCCACCATAAACAAAACTGCAATGAACATAGGAGCACACATGTCTTTATGTATAAATGTTTTCAGATTTTTGGGGTAGATACCCAGGAGAGGGATTGCTGGGTCATATGGTAATTCTATTCGTAATTTTTTGAGGAACTTCCACACTGCCTTCCATAGTGGCTGCAACAGTTTGCATTCCCACCAACAGTGAATGGGGGTTCTTTTTTCTCCAAAGCCTCTCCAACACTTGTTACTATTTGTCTTGTTGATGATAGTCATTCTGACTGGGGTGAGGTGATATCTCATTGTGGTTTTGATTTGCATTTCTCTGATGATTAGTGATGTTGAGCATTTTTTCATATGTCTATTTGCCATCTGTATGTCCTCTTTGAACAAATGTCTCTTCAGGTCGTCTGCCCATTTTTCAATTGGGTTGTTTGTTTTTTTGTTGTTGAGTTTCATGAGTTCCTTGTATATTTTGGATATTAGCCCCTTATCGGAGGCACAGTTTGCAAAAATCTTCTCCCATTCAGTTGGTTATCTCTTTATTTTGTCGATGGTTTCTTTTGCTGTGCAGAAGCTTTTAAGTTTCATATGGTCCCATTCATTTATTTTAGCTTTTAATTCCATTGCCTTTGGAGTCAAATTCATAAAATTCTCTTTGAACCTAAGGTCCATAAGTTTAGTACCTATGCTTTCTTCTATGCAGTTTATTGTGTTTATTGTGTCAGGTCTTATGCTTAAGTCTTTGATCCATTTTGAATTAATTTTGGTACGTGGTGACAGATAGCAGTCTAGTTTAATTATTTTGCACGTGGCTATCCAGTTCTCCCAGCACCATTTATTGAAGAGGCTGTCTTTCCTCCATTGTATGTTTTGCTTCTTTGTCAAAAATTATCTGTCCATATTTATGTGGTTTTATTTCTGGATTCTCAATTCTATTCCATTGGTCTATGTGTCTGTTTTTCTGCCAATACCATGCTGTTTTGATTATTGTAGCCCTGTAGTACAAGCTAAAGTCAGGGAGTGTGATGCCTCCAGTATTGTTCTTTTTTCTTAAGATTGCTTTGGCTATTCAGGGTCTTTTGTGGTTGCAAACAAATCTGATGATTTTTTGTTCTATTTATTTAAAAAATGCCATCGAGATTTTGAGGGGGACTGCATTAAATCTGTATATTGCTTTGGGTAATATGGCCATTTTAACTATGTTGATTCTTCCAATCCATGAGCACAGAATGTGTCTCCATTTCTTTGTGTCTTCTTCAATTTCTTTAAAAAACGTCATAGTTTTCAGCATATAGGTCCTTCACATCCTTGGTTAAGTTTATTCCTAGGTATTTTATTCTTTTTGCTGCAATTGCAAAAGGAATTGTTTCTTGTATTTTTTTTTCTGAGATTTCATTGTTAGTATATAAGAATACAATGGACTTTTGTATGTTGGTTTTGTAGCCGGCAACTTTACTGTATTTGTTGTACGTTTCTAATAGCTTTTTTGTGGAATCTTTAGGGTTTTCTATATATAGCATCATGACATCTGCAAAGAGTGATAATTTAACTTCTGCATCCCAATTTGGATGCCTTTTATTTCTTTTTCTTGCCTGATTGCTCTGACAAGGACTTCAAACACTATGTTGAAAAGCAGAGGTGATAGGGGACAACCCTGTCGTGCTCCTGAACGTAGAGCAAAGGGCTTCACTTTTCCACCATTACTTATGAGATTAGCTGAGGGCTTGTCATATATGGCCTTTATTATGTTAGGGTAGTTTCCTTCTATACCTATTTTATTAAGTGTTTTAATCATAAATGGATGTTGTATCATGTCAAATGCTTTTTCGGCATCAATTGATATAACCATATGATTTTTGTCCTTTATTTTGTTTATATGATGTATCACATTGATGGATTTGTGGATGTTGAACCATCCTTGTGCCCTGGGGATGAACCCCACTTGGTCGTGATGAATAATCTTTTTAACGCATTGTTGTATTCGATTTGCTAGAATTTTGTTTAGTGTTTGCATCTGTATTCATCAGAGACATTGGTCTATAGTTTTCTGTTTTTGTGTGGTCCTTACCAGGTTTTGGTATCAGGGTAATGTTGGCCTCATAAAATGAGTTGGGAGTTCTGTCTCTTCTTCAACTTTTTTGGAAGAGTTTGAGCAGGATTGGTATTAGATCCTCTTTGAAGGTTTGGTAGAATTCACTAGTGAAGCCATCTGGTCCCGGACTTTTGCTTTTGGGAAGGTTTTGGATGACTGATTCAATTTCGTTACTGGTGATCGGTCTGTTTAGATTTTCCAGTTCTTCATGGTTCAGCCTTGGAAGGCTATATGTTTCTAAGAACTTGTCCATTTCTTCTAGGTTATTGAATTTGGTGGCATATAGTCCTTCATAGTATTCTTGGATGATCCTTTGTATTTCTGTGGTGTCCATGATAACTTCCCCTTTTTCATTTCTGATTTTGTTAATTAGTGTCTTCTCTCTTTTTATCTTAGTGAGTCTAGCCAAGGGTTTGTCAATTTTGTTAATCTTTTCAAAGACCCAGCTCTTTGTCACATTAATTTTTCTATTGTCTTTTTGTTCTCTATTTCATTTAGTTCTGCTCTGATTTTTATTATTTCCTTTCTTCTGCTGACCTTGGGTTTCACTTGTTCTTTTTCTAGTTCTTTAAGGTGTAACATGAGGTTATTTATTTGGTAGTTTTCTTGTTTCTTGAGATAGGCCTGTAATGAGATAAATTTCCCTCTTAACACTGCTTTCACTGCATCCCAAAAGTTTTGGTAGGATGTATTTTCATTGTCATTTGTTTCTGTGTATCTTTTTATCTCTCCTCTAATTTCTTGGCCCAGTCGTTCTTTAAAATAATGTTGTTTAATCTAGATGTATTTGTGTTTTTTCCTGCTTTCTTTTTGCAGTTGATATCCAATGCCAAAGCCTTGTGATGAGAAAATATGCTTGGTATGATTTCAATCTTCTTAAATTTGTTGAGGCTGATTTTATGTCCCACTATATGGTCTATCCTTGAGAATGTTCCATGTACACTAGAAAAGAATGTATAGTCTGATGTTTTAGGATGAAGTGCTCTATATATGTCAATTGTGTCCATTTCATCTGATGTGTCATTTAGGGCTGCTATTTCATTATTTATTTTCTGTTTGGATGATCTATCCATAGCTGTCAATGATGTATTTAAGTTCCCTAGTATAATTGTGCTTTGGTCAATTTCTCCCTTTATTTCTGTTAGTAGTTGCTTTGTATATTTCGGTGGTCCCTGATTGGGGGCATAAATATCGATGACTGTTATGTCATCTTGTTGTATAGCCCCCTTTACCATTATGAAATGTCCGTCTTTGTGTCTTGTTATCTTTTTCACCCTGAAGTCTTTTTCATCTGATATCATTATGGCTACACCTGATTTTCTCTGGGTACCATTTGCTTGGAGTGTCAATTTCCACACTTGCACTTTGAGTCTATGCTTGTCCTTGTAGCTGAGATATGTCTTTTGGAGACAGCGTATGGTTGGGTTTAGTTTTTTTAATGCAATCTGCTACTCTGTGCCTTTTTATTGTTGAGTTCAGTCCATTTACATTTAGGATGATTATTGCTATGTGAGGATTTCCTGTCATTCTCTCTTTAGTTTTCTGGTAAGGCTGTGTCTCCATTGTTTCTTTGCCTTTTTATTGTTGTCTGTTATTTCTGTGTGGTGGTATTGTATGATGTTTCCCTTTGTTTCCTCTTTTATTACAGTATATATTTCAGTTCTGGATTTTTTTTGAGTGGTTACCCTTAAGTTTATGTAAAAGAAAGTTTGATATTTAGAGTATTCCATTTTCTTCAGCATGCTTATTCCTCCATTCCCATATTCTGGTTCTGGCCTTTACTCTCCCCCTTTTTATGTTTTGGTTGCCACAAATTGTCCCCGTTGATGGTGGTCAAATAGCCTCCTTTAGTATTTCTTGTAGTGCAGGTAGTGTATTAGAAAATGCCCTCAGCTTCTCTATGTAACAGCAAATATTCTGTTCTTTTCGTCTGACACTGTTACTGTTCCGCTTCTAGCACCTGGCAGGTGGGAGCGGGGTGAACTCTGGGATGATAGGGAGGGGTGGCCAGTCTTGGTGCTAAGACTTCCATTCTCTCCTTGGCAGTGAGGGCTTAAATCATCGTTTTCAGCCTTCTTCTCTCAGACTAGTCTCCGAGGTCTCTGCTGTGAGGTTAGGTTTAGCTGTGTTATATGCTGCCCCCTCAGCCCTGTGGGCCATAAGCAGAGTCCTAGCAGTCCGAGTTCTTCCCTCTCCCACAGCTGCCGTAGTTCCAGGATGCAGGGAGCTCAGAGTACTGAGCTAGGTCTGCGTCCTGTGCCCGCACAGCTCCGTCACCGCACTTTTCGCTTCCCTCCTCCCCCGCTCCTGCGATTCGCCCACCTTTAGGTGAATTCAGTAGTGGGCCTCTTCGTCTTGCCTGTCTGCTGTGCAAGGAGTCCTTTGTGGAGTTATTGTTGTCCGATTAGTTGTAAATTCCAGGGGAGCTTTACAGAGGCTCACCTCACGCCTCCATTTTGATATTGAAAATGATGAGTTTTTATATATTTTGATATTAGTCCCTTACTGGATGTGTTTGCAAATATCTTCTCCCATTTGATTGGTTGCCTTTGTTTTGTAGATGGTTGCTTTTGCTGTGCAGAAGCTTTTTAGTTTGATATAGTTCCATTCATTTATTTTAGATTTTACTTCCCTTGTTTGGAGGTCAAATTTATAAAAGCCTCTTAACCCAAGGTCCATAAGTTTAGTACCTATGACTTCTTCTATGCAGTTTATTGTTTCAGGTCTTATGTTTCGGTTTTTGATGCATTTTGAGTTAATTTTTATATATGGCGACAGATAGTCTAATTTCATTCTTTTGCACGTGGCTTTCCAATCTTACCAGCAACATTTATTGAAGAGGATTTCTTTCCTCCATTGTATGTTTTTAACTTTTTGTTGAAAATTATCTGCTCATATTTATGTGGGCTTATTTCTGGGTTTTTAATTCTATTCCATTGGTCTTGTTGTCTGTTTATTTATTTTTGTTTTTTTTATTTTTTGTTTTTGCCAATAGCATGCTATTTTTATTATTGTCTCTTTGTAGGACAAATTGAAGTCTGGGAGTGTGATACCTTCCAGCTTTATTCTTTTTGCTTAGGTTTGCTTTGGCTATTCAGTGTCTTTTGTGTTTACATACAAATCTGATTTTTGTTGTTGTTGTGTCCTATTTTTTTTTTTAATGCCATTGGGATTTTGACAGGGATTGCATTAAATTTATATATTGCTTTTGATAATATGGCCATTTTAAATATATCGATTCTACCAATCCATGAACACAGAATATCTTTCCATTTCCTCGTTTCTTCAAATTATTTTAAGAATGTCTTATAGTTTTCAGTGTATAGATCCTTCACATCCTTTGTTAAGTTTATTCCTAGGTATTTTATTCTTTCTGTTGCAATTGCAAGAAACTTACTTTTTTTTCTGAAATTTCATTGTTAATACATAGAAATGCAATGGATTTTTGTATATTGATTTTTTAGCCAGCAATTTTACTGTATTTGTTTGTTGTTTCTAATGGCTTTTTGGTGGAGTCTTTAGGGTTTTCTATATAATAAAGTATGTCATCTGCAAAAAGTGACAATTTAACTTCTTCATTCCTATTTGGATGCCTTTTATTTCTTTCTCTTGCCTGATTGTTCTGGCTAGGGCTTCCAATACTACTATGTTGAATAACAGTAATGATAGAGGGCAATCCTGTCTTGTTCATGATTTTAGACGAAAAGCTTTTAGTTTTTCACCATTAAGTATGATATTAGCTGAGGGTTTTTCATATATGGCTTTTAAAATGTTGAGGCACTTTCCTTCTATGGCTATTTTATGAAGTGTTTTAATCATGAATGGATGTTTTATGTTTCCAAATGCTTTTTCCACATCTATTGATATAACCATATGATTTTTATATTTGCTTTTCTTTATGTGGTATATCAATGGATCGATTTGCATATGTTGAACAATCCTTGTGCTACTGATATGAACCCCACTTGGGGTATGAGCACCATTGTGATATGTACATCTTTTTAAATGTGTTGTTGTGATTGAAATATTTATGTGTGGATACTCATGATAGATATAAAGAGCAGTGCAATATTTACCACTATAATAAAAGTGACCATAAAAAATAATTTTCAAATGAAAATATTTAAATTATTATGTCACCGAAATATTTAAAAGTAGTATTTGTTTTAATCAATAATAGTTGACAAGAAAGTAAAATATTTTATACACATTATGATTCTGCTGGATCATCTAATAATGTACAGCTTTATTTTAAAAGTAGCCAAATGAGATAGTAACCTTAGAAATTATATTCTTAATGTGAAACTTAGGTAGATAGTGTCCATGAAAATTTTGTAGAAAATCTATAACAAAGATTGTTTTGAAACAGAATTGGATTTTTTTTAATTCAATGTATAAACTGTAGATGTGTAACTAAATTAGGACAGAGTTTAATGAACATCAGTATCGAATTATTGAAATGTCACAATAACAGTATTTTTAAAACTTTAGTTGAACTCAAGATGTAATTAAATTAATCTCATGGTAATTTTCAGGAGTCTTGTATGTACTTGTTAAGTTTCAGTGAGACTGGTGTTGGCAGTTATCAGTTTGTGTGTGATATAACTACATTAAATGCTCACTTCTATGAATTGAAAAGAAAAGAAAATATGTAAAAACATTTTACTGATAGTGTTACATTAATGTATCAGTTGAATTTTTAAGGACATAATAAGGCACTTAATATGTAAAATGAGATAAATTATGTCAACAAAAAACTAGAGGCAATACAAGTATACTATAGAATATTTATCCATCATAAGAACCAGTGGAAAAATAGATAAATTATTTATAATTCTATAAAGTTATAATGGGTTCCAAAATATAATAGAATATAAGACTGTAATCAGTTATTGTGGAATTAAATGTCACTGCAAACCATTAGGTTGTAGCTTAATTTTCCTAGGTGATAATTCAAAACATAAATTACCATTTTGCATATTAAACCTACACAAATAACGCAGTTATTGCTCTGAAAAATCATGTTACTTCTGAATAGATTTAACAGTAAATTACTATATATCATTACTGTACAAAATGAATCTTCTACCATATAATATACTCAAGTCTATGATTCATAGAATTTGAAAGCCAAAAGATACTTTCAAAGTCATTATTGAGTGTCTTTTATGAACAAGGAATTTAAGATCCACAAAAGATATATGATTATAAAACATGCTATCACTTATTTATTTACATTGAGAACCTAGTTACATCTTTTGTCTCTCTGTGGAGCAAAGAAAAAGATACACTCACCGCCTTGATGCTGTCCATTGAACTGTTTCCAGGGCTCTTGTTTACAACTCTTGGTCTTGATTTGTTTTCAGTTTCTTTTTTAAGAAGGGAAAACAAGCAAAACCAATACTAACCAAAATGAGTTGTACAATTGATGTGAAACCAGTAGTTGAACAAAATAAGAAAAAAAAAATCCAAAAGGCTAGCAAATATTAAAATAATGTTCAATTTAATCAGTAGTCATTTGAAAATAATTTAATATTTCATATATTACCTTATTATAATTAATATATATTAATATTTAATAATATATCATGTTACATATATTAATATATGTACATATATAAGTATGTATCAATGTTTACCAATTAAACTGGTAGAAATTTTCAAAAGAAAATAGACACTTGCATTATATATTATTATGAACATTTTAGAAATATTTGTAAATATCTGTTGAAATAATAAATACATATACTTTCTGAACCAATAACTGTTATTGAAACTCTTTTTTCTATGACGCATGCATTAAAATAATGAATGTATATCTCCTAAAAAAACTTATACTTTTGTATTAGTGTGCTAGTGCTGCCATAACAAGTAACAGAGAGTAGTAGGTGATTTAAACAACTAAAGTTTATTTTCTCACAGTTTGGGAGGTGAGAAGCCTGAGATCAAGGTGTAGGTACCAACCTACAGAAGTTGGTGTCTTCTGAGGTCTCTCCTTGGCTTGTAGACGGCCATCTTTTTCCTGTGTCTTCCATGGTCTTCCCTGAGTGTCTTAATCTCTTCACATAAGGACACCAGTCTTCTGGAATTGGAGCTCATCCTAATATCCTCATTTTCACTGAAATAGTCCTTCAAAGATGAACTTCCAGATTCAGTTGGATTCTGAGTTGTGGTTTAGGGCGTCAACATATGTATTTTGGGGGATGCAATTCAGCCTGTAACAACATATATATTTGTTTAATTTATTATTTTTATTTATCATGTTTAACAGTAAAAGTATTAAAATATTCTGAATTGCTATTAGCAGAGAAATCATTATTTAAACTATAACTCATCCATACTATAAAATATTATGCAACATTAAAACATTATTTTCATTAATTAATATTAACATGTTGGGTTATTCATGATGTGTCCACAGAAGTAAAATACAGTGATACAAGTTTTCCAGAGGGGGAGATTTTTCAATTTTATTAGAAGAAGCGTATCTTTTTTTTAAAATCTAATAAACATATTTGAATGACAAAAACTATATGTCTCTTCCCATTAGTTTGCTTCTAAACTTCGGTAAACAAAGAAAAATAAAACACGAATAAACTTCTTAACAAGTCAATTAATTTATTTTACTTTCCAGTATAACAACTTATTTGTTATATATATTTTACTTCCCAGTATAGCAACTTATTTTGACTATATAAATATTTGACATTTTAATAACCATTTTGATAAATAAAGCAGTAAATAAAAAAATGCTTTAAAAGTTATTAGGAAACTATTACTTTTAAGTTATACCTTATCTCAGATTTAGTATGTTAGGTTTATGATATTTCCTGATAATTGTTATTGCTTATATTAGCTTTATATGCAAATGTATAAAATAATTTTACTTAATATTCTAAATAAATGCATTGTTGCAATGAGAAAAAAATGATAAACATCAAAATCCTCAAGAAACTAGCATATAGAGAAATAAAATTTAAAAACAATATCAAATTTAATTGCAAGAATTAAAATTAGTGTAATTTTTTAAATAAAATTTTAGAAAACAAATAATTGAGATTTGTATCTATTTTACTTTTTCCTGATTCTTTTGGGATGTGAATATGTATTATTCGCAGTACATATACTTAAATTAATGGTTCACTTTAATATTTAAAAATGAAGCTCTCTTTATTAAAAAAAAACAAAACACACAGTTATTTTAGGTATACGTCCCAAAGTTGTCTCTAGCATGATTGATTGACTTAATTGATTAGTTATAATTATTCAATGACTAAGAGTAGGAGAAAATTCTCTGTATGAAAATACTCTATTTCCTTTCTACAGCATGTTGGAACATAAGTTCTCAGAAGTTAATACAATTATCTTAAGCACTTCTTAAACCTTTAATCATGTCAATCAAAGCTTTATAAACTGAAACTGAAGTTTGAAGCCCTGAGAGTACCTTTATACAGGAGAAGGACCTTTGGGAAATGATGTTGATTTTTATTTTATTTTTTCTCTTTGTCTCACTAACAAGCAAAAAGAAAGTACTTTTAACTGCTGTTTGCAGTTCTACTAAAGTGTTCTACAAAAGCAAACAAAGGAAAAAAAAAGGAAAAAAAATTATGAAAGAATTACTTTTGAAACAACTTGATTTAAAATCGCACAGCAAAATACTAGTATTTCTGAAATTGTGCAAAACTGTTTTTTAAAAAACAACTAATGGCTAGTGACATAGAGTGCATTTTTGTAAAGAAAATGTTCATGAGGTAACAAAAAGTCCTGATTTTCTTCATTTCAATGAAATTATTAACTTTTTGTTTCTTTTTCATTAAATATTAAAAAGATTAGGGAATACAATAAATCACACTATATATCATAGTTTTTATATGTTTAGAGGATGATGGAAAAAGTACCTGAAACACACTTCCTAAATAGTTGTATCTCTTTTTTGTATATTAGAAAATTTTTATATTTTGGCTTTTTTTAATGCTATAATTTTCATGAAAGTATACTGGGAAACTTTCAACAATACTTCATTTTTTTTAAAGGTCAGAAAACAATTGCACAAAGATATAGTATAGTTGTCATAAACTACATTTAAGTTTGTGTCTTAATCATGGCCCCAAGAGTAACCTACTTTATATAGTTTAATAGGAAATGTATCCCTACAAAATCCCTGCTATATCAACAATTAATTTCAAAATGAAAAAATAAATACAGAGACCTTCCACTAAACACATTTTGCTTGAATTACCTATATTTGTAATATATAAAAATATACTTCAGATATATTAATTGAAGAAGAGAATGAGAAACAGAATTATGAATGCAAAAGAAAGCATAAGAAAATTAAAGTTGATAAAACTTTGTATCTGGTAAAGTTATTATCAACTTGATGTAAAAGAAAAACAACATCTATTTGCATAAATTGATGCAAAGTCTATTTAGGGAGCAGTTAGAACACCAGATCTTCAGCCCTTTCTGAATACTAGAAGTGGATTCTCAGGAGATGGTAAAACCATTAGACACCTAGCATGAAATCTATATGTGGAATATTACTTCCCCTAGCAACCTCCCTGAACTTAGCTATAAAAATCACTGGATTCAGCCTTAAACCTTCTAGTCTGAAGACATGAGGTTTTTACTGAGGAATCTATTAAGCAAAACAAAACAAAACAAAACAAAACAAAAATAAAATAAAACACTAAGAGTGAAGAATCCCTTAATAAAACAGTATATCTCCTCACCCTTCAGAATCCCCAGCTGTCAATAGGCACTGCCCATCTAGTTGGAGATCGCAATGGGCAATAATCTTCAGGCAGCTGAGACAAGCCTCTATCGTGAAAGACAACAACAAGAACAAAACAAAAGAAGATTAAAGAAAAAAGAAGATTAAAGAAAACACAATAAAAACCTGGAGAAAACAATCTAAATCAAGAAAAAAATGAAAGAG
Source organism: Rhinolophus sinicus (assembly GCF_036562045.2). Lineage (NCBI taxonomy): Eukaryota > Metazoa > Chordata > Mammalia > Chiroptera > Rhinolophidae > Rhinolophus > Rhinolophus sinicus. The sequence goes on from NC_133753.1 coordinate 180,992,694, forward strand.
AGAGAGAGAGAGAGAGAGAGAGAGAGAGAGGTGACTTGGTATCTGAGATAAGAGAAGTAGTCTACAAGAAGAAAATGAAATGCTAGTTAAAAAAAAAAAAGTAGAACCTTTAGAGAAAAATAACAATAAAATTATTTGAAAATTAAAAGCTGAAAGCAGAAACTTAAAAAAAGAATAAACAGAGGTAGCTGAAGACATTTTCCAGAGTATAGACAGAAACATGAAACATATGACACTCTTATGGCATTGTTCAAGGTTAGTAAATAGAGCAATAAAGTATAGTCCTCAGAAACAGATCCACGCATATGTATATGAAAATTTGGTATATGGTAGATGTGGCCTTTCAAATAAATGGTTAAAGTTTAGGCCATTCAATACATGGGCTATTTTTAGTTCATATAAAAAGTTTAACTGGAGACCTACCAGAAGTCATATTCCACATGCATTAAAATTATAAAGATAAATATGTTTTTGGAAGAAAATATAAGATAATCATATAGGGTGATATTTTTACAATATTAGGTCTATTTGATTTCTTTTACAAAAGAAATTACAAAATCTTGTTAAATATTTTATAAATTTTTCTGAAGAATTTCTTTGAAAAGATTAATGATGCACATGCATACCACAATTAAGGAAATAATTGTAAAATTGAAAATATCTGTATATTGAAATATAAGTTATTTCCACTGGTATTTCCAACTGGAAGAAAATATTAACAGGCCGTAGTCAACAATATTAAAGAAATTTTGTAACATACAGTTTTGGTAATGATATTTAAGACAAAAACTTTTATTTATACTATATTATTCTATATTATTTGATACAGACAGCAGTAAATTGATTTAGATAAAGATTTCCCCACCTTTGTTTAGACTTGTTTTGTAAAAGTAAATTGCTTTGTATTTTTCCTACTCATAGAAATGGGAAGGAAGCATATGCTGCCATATAGGTGCCAAGGGCTGTGTTGATTTGCTTGAATAAAGATACCATATTTGGAACCAAAGCTCTGATTGGCATCAACCCCAAGTTTAGTCTGCAACCATCTAATATCATTATGCATTACTCAGTTAGTTTGTGTGCTGGACAATCAAGCAATTCAAGTGGGAGATAGAGCAGTACACCTGCAGCTCTCAGGTCCTTGATGATAGAAATAATCTCTTCAGAGGTTCAGGGATGCAGCAGTCCTTTTGAGTTACTACATTTGCAAGAGTACGTAGTTCCAAGGACTTCTAAGTAGCTCTTTCTGCCATTATACACTTGACTCCAAGGATAATGAAACTAAGGTAGAATTATAGTTTATATTTTGTGCTTTGTAAAATAACACTTGATTTTTTTCACCGGTTCCACTGGATGCATTATTAAATTTGCCTGGACAAAATGTTTCTATTACCCATTATTGACCTCCATAAATCCCTCATTTGATTGATGAGCCAGAGTGGTTTGCATCTCTGGGAAGCAGTGCAAATTTAGAACCAGCATCTGATATTCTCTGAAATTTCTGGGTAATATTTATATTTATTTCCCAGTGATATCTCTCTCTCTCTCTCTCTCTCTCTCTCTCTCTCTCTCTCTCTCTCACACACACACACACACACACACACACACACTGGTGAATATCTGCAGGTCCCTGTTGAAAATGCTTGGGGTTGGTGGAAGAGCCCAGTTTAAACCTATGACCATGGTATAGGATTCCCTACAAGTATTTTTCTTCCCCTTAATCAAAGGGCTGCTCTTCTGTAACCATCATACGGGACCTACTAAGATGCTAAGCAACGTCATGGGTTTCACTTGAGTGAGGGTTCTGCCTATCAGTCATAGATTTTTTTCTCCCTGTATGTGTCAAGCAGGACCTTAACAGACACTTTATCTCTGACATTTTAGGGGCCCATGCTTGTTGGCCACCATTATAGATATCATTATGCCCCTCCCATCTCTGAGGAAGCACTGGTATCTGGCCTCCGTGTTCCCATTTTTCTCATTGAGATCAGGGAACTCAATTCTATATGCAGCTCTTAACACTATTATTTCCAGCCCACAAATGACATTTATTGAGTTTCCTGGAGGATCCTGATCCCTCCTCCTACTCTTCTCCTGCCAAATTTTATATGTCTTATTCAATGTAGCGTCTTCTGATTCCTCTCTTGGTGGCAGCTACACATAATAGATCCACTATAATTTTCCAATGTAGGTAGGGATGAGGTAAAGGTCAAAATCAGAGTGAAGGACTGAGTTAAAATATTACCATTTTTATTTCTTCCCATATTTGAATTTTCAGAATCTGACTCTCTCTGGATTTTCTATTCATAAATTTCCATTGGTGATACTACAGAGAAAAACTGTTTGTTTACTTTTTAATATTCTCAATTAAAATGTAAATATCTGTGAAATATGCTACATAGTGTTTCTGAAATATGGTTCAGGGACCATTTGTATCAAAATTATTTAGAGGCATTTATTTGAAGTGCAATGTCCTGGACCTCACACAGGGAAAATTGAATTAAATTCCCTAGAAGATATGTATGGTAATATGCATTTTAACAAAAATTTCAGATGATAGTTATGCATACCAAAATGTGAGATGCAGTTATATGGAAATAGTTAGCATAATACATTCAGAATAATATTAACTATCCAAATCAGATTCTCATGGTGCATTAGGAGAAGGGGGTTGGAGAAAGAGAGGAAAGATGTCATAATAACTTTATAATGATTCCTGATTCTTTGGGTCATGAAATACTTTCCAGATGCTTGCACTAAAAATCCATGGTATGTTTTACATCTCCTCACATATTGTCCTCCTTTTCACCTCTCACCAGCATGGTGGTGGGCAGGCACTCACTAAGCTCTTTCTCAACATGGGACTAGGACCGCTATGGAAGTTGACAGCCAATTGGAAGTGAGACAGGACCTGAAATGACTACCTGTTGGAATAGGTGTGATAAGTGTTAGGTATAGAATGGGGTCTGGGATGGAGGATGAGATTGAGCGAGGCTTTGGGATGTGGCAGGATCCAGCAGGACTCAGATTTAAAGTTGTTGAGCCTAGAAACACAGAATTCTGTCTTTTTCATTAAAATCGGATATTCTTTATTCCTGGAAGTTACAAAGATGTGTCTATGATTCTTAAGAGTCTCATCTCCTCCACAGAGTGAATGAGAAGACTACTTCCGTTGTGGAAATGCCACCACTGCTCACCTCAGTCACTGATTATCTAACTTTCCTACCTCTCGAGGCACTCATTTCAAGCATATCATGTCCCCACGCACACCTACTCATTACCCCCACATAACCACTTTTCTCAGTCATAATTATTCACACTGCCCACTTTCACCACTTCTCTTCACGACCCACCCACCCCTTGAGAAAAGTCACACCTAAAATCTTCCATCTGCTTTTATTTTCCAGACATATTTCTTATGCTCTTTCTGTATATGCCCTTTCTCACTGGTGAGTTTATACATAATCCTCACTGTTCTTTGTCAAAAAGGCTTCAACAAAGAGGCAATGATTTATGTTTCCTTGATGATTCTTTTTATAAGTGTACCATATACTTGAATTGCAGTTGTCATTGCATTAAATCCATTTGTGATCCTCAGTTAACTAGACATATTCAAATGAAGCAAAACTAAGTTATTCTTAGAGTGAAGAAGAGCTCCAGCTATGAGGATCTTAACTAAGAGAGTAATACTTTCCTTTTGTTACTCTTAATTTTATTAGATTGCCACTTAACACTGTTGAAATAAACAGGACTTTTGACCCTCCTCCACACGTTTTGTTTTGTGGGCCAGAAAGTCAATTAACGATTAATTGAAAAGTTTCATAAATGTTTGTATACTCTAATTTTTTCCACATAAATGAAAAGGTTTAATATGATGCTCATGATGTTGTATTTTTTTTTACAGATGCAAAGTATATTAACTATCTTTATTGCTAATACCAGAGGGCAGATTAATTATATATTTTGAGTTTTATAATTGCATTTGCACGTTGATCTCATAATTGCTTCAATTACTTAATTAAGCACAATTATTATATCACCTGGAAATAAATTTTTCCACAGATGGTTCTATTTATGAGGTAGTCTTATTTCCCTTAAGTGTTAAGTATTAATAGCTTTTACCTCATTGAAATTAAGCTATTAATGCGCTGTTGCAATAAAATACCATTTTCCCATAAATTGTAAACTATCATCATAAATTGCACTGCAGTTAGGGTGTGGATCTTTTAATTCAGTGAAAAAAATCTTTGTTGATGGATGGAGATTTCAGGTTGTACCTGCCAATATTTTGCATGATCCCTTTGAACCAATTTTTACTATTACTTTACAGTTCTTGCACCAAGAAAACAATCTCTGGAAACTTATAACAGCGTTTTACATTTCAGTTAGCTTCACAACTGAAATGTGAGTGAAGAAGGAAAATGTACGATTTTTGCTTAGATTTTTGAGTCACATATAATACTACTTTTTTAATTTGCCCTATTTCATTTTGTTCTTAAAATAAGTGATCTTACTTTTCTAACACAAAATAATTGTTTCTTTGGTATATAAACATTAAATCTTAAGTTGTGGGCAAGATATAAGTTAAGTATTAATTATCTATTGGTGAAAAACAAAGTGCCCCCCCCCAAATAAATCAGTAGCTTAAAAGAACAGATATTTATTATCTCACACAGTTTCTGAGGGTTAGAAATCCAAGTGTAGCTTATGTGTATCTTTCTGGCTCAGAGTCATCCCGAGTTGCAGGCTAGACTTCAGCTGAAACTGCACCATCTGAAGGTACTTTGAATCTCTTGTCTGGTGATTGATACTGGCTGGTGGTCAGTGCCTCAGTTTCCTTCCACAAGGCTGCCTAGGGTATACTGAGGACGTGAGAGTTACTTTCCCCAAAAGTGGGTGATGAAAAAGAGGGGGCGAGGGAGAGAGAGAGAGAGAGAGAGAGAGAGAGAATGGGAATGTAGTCTTTATAACCTAATCTGAAAAGTGGCATTACTATTACTATAAAAAAAAAAAAATTGGTCCAGTTTTATTAGACCATAGATAACCTACATCTCAGACTGAGAAAAAATATGGGGTAGCATATGGTAATATGCCATTTTGGCTCCATTTGCATTGCTTGCTTGTGTTATGTAATCCATTTATTTGTCATCCCTGGGCTAGAAATAAAAACAGAATATGGGCTCAGTTTGAATATGACAATTGCTATCCATAGATTAATTGACTAAATCATCTCGGCTAATAAAGTGGGCCTTATTTCCTTACTTTTTTTTTCTTCTCATTATGGTAAGATATATATGGCAACATATTTGCCATTTTAACTTATTCACAATTTAACATATTCATAATGTTGTGAAACTATTATCATTCCCTGTTTCCAAAACTTTTTTTTTTTTTTTTTTTTAATCATCCCAAGCAAAAACTTTTAAGCAATAACTCCTCATCCACTACTCCCTGTTCAGTCTTTGGTAACTAAGCTGCTGTCTGTTTCTATCAACTTGTGATTCTAAATGTTTCATGTAAGTAGAATCACAATATTTGTCCTCTGTGTCTTATTTATTTTGCTTAGCATAATGCTTTCAAAGTACACCCATGTTGTCACTATATCATAAATTTATTCTTTTTATTACTGAATAATATTCCATTATAAGAATATACCACATTTTGTTTATCCATTCATATGCTGATAGGCACTTGAATTGTTTTCACCTTTTGGCTTTTATGAATAATGCTATAATAAACATTGGCACACAAGTATCTGAGTACCTCATTTTAATTCTTTTGAGTATTGACCTACACGTGAGATTACTAGGTCACATGGTAATTCTATGTTTACTTTTTATGATGAACTGCCAAACTGTTTTCAACAGTTGCTACACCATTTGGCATTCCCACCAGCAACAGAGAACTGTTTCAGTTTCTCCACATGCTCACCAAAACTTATTCTTGATTTTACAAAATGATGTTATGTAGTGTTTCTTTGTGGTTTTTTATGCATTTCACTAATGACTAATGGCATTGAATATCTTTCTGTGTGCATATTGGCCATTTGTATATATTCTTTGGAGATATGTCTATTCAAGCCTGCTACCCATTTTTAAATTGGGTTGTGTTGGTGGTAGTGGTGATGTTAAATTGTAAGGGTTCTTTATATAGTCCCCTTTCTGTAAGTTGTCTTTTCACTCTCTTTGTAATGTCTTGTAATTTTTTTATGAACTCCAATTTATCTATGTTTTCTTTTGTTGCTCATGCTTCTGATGCCATATCTAAAACTTTATTTCCAAATTCAAATCATGAATATTTACACTTATGTTCTTTCCTAAGACTTTTATGTTTAGCTCTTATATTTAATAAAAGGTAATTGATCCATTTTGAGTTACTTTTTATATACGTTGTAAGGTAGAAGTCCAACTCTATCTTTTTGCATGTGGTTATCCACAATTTGTGGAAGAGACTGTTGTTTCATCATGAAATGGACTTGTACCTTGTCAAAAATCAATTTGCTATAGAACTATGAGTTCACTTGTGTTGTGTATGCTTTTGGTTGCACATACTGAACTTGACATGATGTCGAAAGGGACTACAGAGGCATGGAACTACCAGGAGGCAGAGATGATTGGGGACCAAAGTGGAAACCGTTTATAACAAGTTAACTTTTTTTTTAATGTGCCTTTATATAGAGAGAAATAAGACTAATTAATGATATTAAATTTCGATAAATTATTTTTTTCATTCTGGGTTTTAGAATCTTGGATCATAAAATTAGAAATAATTCATTTAGTTCACTTATACACACATATATATACATATAATAAAATACAGAAAATATAATTTTAAAAGGTATAGAGATTTCATCAGTCACTATCTCAGCAGGAAACGAGGCATTGAGAGCATAGAAGACAGATATTGAAGTAACTTTTATCAAAATTTGGATACCGTTAGACAAACAAAGATGACTAAACACCAGGTTAAGAGCAGGAAGAGGAAGCCAGTGGCACACCCAGGTTTGAGATGAAAAAAGAGGGGATTTTGTAACCTGAAACTGGAGAGTTGTAGAGCCATGTGTGGGAGTAGCATGATAGGACATAGAGCTTTTGGAAAAGGATGCAGCCACTAGCAAATCCCAGCACAGGAGGCAAATAATGAGACAATGATATGTCAAACTCACGACCTTTCGGTCTTATGAGCTCCAGGCTGCATGTCTCATTAGCCCACACTAAGCCAAAGCCAGAGGGAAAATGAGCCAGGTTGATGTTATCCGTAAAGTTCAGCCTCCCAAGACACAGTTCATGGCAGAGGAGGATAAATGATAGATCTGAGTGGGTAAATGGATATTCAGTGAATTTGAAGTTGACTTTCATAACACGATACAAGAACGTGTTATTTTGCCAAGACGAGACAATGAAAAGTAAGTAAAAGGAGAGAATAGGTAAAAAGAAACCAGAGGGCTAAATCTGAATAATATAGCTTAAATTGCTGTCATCTAAAGTGAGGACACTTGTTTGCCTCTTTCAGCCAATGCAAAGATCAAATTTTGGTCAGATAAATGAATAATAGTAGCATAAGAGTCAGAAAATTGACTGAGTTATAGCACTACTATTCCCAGGACTGTGGCCAAGGAGACATTCTTAGTACCTGTCTTCACACAGGAAACTGTAATTTATTGACACTGCAACCTTACAGAAAATACAGGAAAAGGTTAATAAAATTATAGCTTCTACCCTCCCATAATTACTGCTGCCAAAGGTATTTCAATACCACCATTCTCAGCAGACTGAAATAAAGTCCTTTATATTTGCAACCTCAGCTGTTTTGATGTGATACAGACATAGATTATGTTGAATGGATAAACTATATACCCTAAGGTTATATCAAAAAGGTTGTATTTTCAGCAGAATGCCAAGGAATTGGCACTTATATTTCCTGATAGGTACTTGGAGTGCAGCTAACCTCCATTGCAGGTCACATTAAAAGCCATGTGATATTTCTTATAACTCTCTAGCCACTTATGTTCCCTTTCATTGTTCTTCATGAACACTCTTCCTTTGCCTAGCTGTTACAATTTAGTGTTGTCCTGGGATTCATTCTGCCCATTTCTCTTTTCAATGTATGCGTGACATATGTGAACATTATAATCCATTTTCATACTTTTGATTTTCTATGTGTTGATAATTCCCAAATGTTTGCCACCTGTCCTCATTTTCCTCTTGAGCTCCAGACCCCAAAGTTCCTTTTACTGACTGGACACCTCCATGTGGACATCCCAGGGTTGTTTTAAACTCTACACAGCTCTAGCATTCTGCACAAGGCTGGTTCTTCGGATTGACCCCAAGTGATCAATCTCTAAACCTGTGTCATTATTTGACAGTCTGCTAAAGCCCTGGTTTCACAGCTGAGAGTCTCATACTATACCTGCACTGCTTACAGTAGGCATGGTAAGACAGTGATCATTGAGTGTGAGACACCATGAAAAACATAGGACTTTGGTTTCTCACAGACATACCGACTTCCAGTCTAAACAGTTTTGTTTTGTTTTATTTTGTTTAATTTCTGTGTTGGTCTGAGCAGTTCTAGCAGCCCTGAAGATCCTGACAACCTGGTGTAGTTTTCTTCTTTCCCAAATATGTTGTTTCAATAGGTTCCTTCTAACATCTAAGCAAAAGGAACTTTCTATTTTCTACCAGGCATTAACCTGTAGGACACAACTATCTTGACTTAAAACATCTAAATAACGGTTTCATTTTGCCAGTTATTGGGGACTGGTTCTACTTATTCTCATTTCCTAATGAGAGTCATAAATCTTTAACCTATTCATTTCAGGGCCTCAAATTTTGGAGTGGATATCCTGAACATATTGATTTGATTTGTAGAGACTATAGGATTAAACAATTCCTTCCTCATTGGCAATAACCAGGTTAATGTTTTGCATCTTTCTTTTTTTTTTCTTACCTCCTTAATGAAGGCAAAGTTTTCTCAATCTTTGCTATACATTAGAATTATCTTTGTGTTATTAACATGCAGACAGATGAGAATTGCTGATATATAATATTTCCTGTTACCTGGACAGCTATTCCCCAGAAATTTACTTGGCTTCTTCTCTTAGATCCTTCTGGAATTTGCTTGAAAAATCATTTTCTTAATGAGGTCTACCTCTATCACTGTATACATTTTCCTATTTCCTAGCACTTCTGGGTACCCTCTCTAACCCTCTTTTCTTTCTAAATCATCCCCATAGACCTTGTCCCCAGAGGATAGTGTGTTCACTTATTTCCCCACACTTTCCCCTTCCCTCCCATATTATATAATATCCACAAGGGGCAGGATTTCGACATGTTTTGTCCATTATCCTATTACCAGTGTTTATATAGATGTACTAACTAAATATTACTGAAAACTAGTGAATGGCTATATTGTGCCTTATGCTACCAGGGGCCTCTAGGGCTCAGCTGAGCCTCAGTGGCACTTCTGGGATGCTAGGGTCTGGCTCATGGCACTGGATGCCTATGGCTATTCTTTTACTATGGGAGTTGTGAGATCTCCATTCTACTTCTTAAATCATAATATCTATACCCAAGAGTGTTCTTTCTTCTTCTAACATTTTTTTTTTTCTTCAATGGGCTTGAATATTTGAAACTTAGTAGCCACTAGTCATTTAAAATAAAGAGTATATTTCCATTATTTTGGATATTAATTCAGACTAAATATTTGCTATATTTTATGCAGTGTAAGCATTTGCCAGTCACATTGTCTGCATCCTGCACCACAGTGGGATATTTGTTACAATTGATGAACTTTCACACATCAATATCACCCCAAATCCATAGTTTACATTAAGATTCACTTTTGGTGTTGTATATATTATGGGTTTGGAAAATGTATAATGACATGTATCCACCATTGGAATATTATAAAGAACGATTTCACTGCCCTAAAATTCCTCTGCACTCTATTCATCTCTCACTCCCCCGACCCCTGAAAAACACTGATTTCTTTACTGTCTCCATAGTTTTGCCATCTCCGGAGTGCCTCACGGTTGGAACTATACCAAATGCAGCTTTTTTAGATAATATTTTTTTCACTTAATATGTCTTTTTTCAATTGATAATCATTTCTTTGTAGTGCCGCATAATAGTCCAGTAAACAGATTTGTTACAGCTTATTTATCCATTCACTTGCTGAAGGAAGTCTTGGTTGCTTCCAAGTTTTGGCAGTTATGAATAAAATTATAGATATACTAGATAGATGATAGGTAGATAGACAGGTAGATAGAAAGATAGATAGATAGATAGATAGATAGATAGATAGATAGATAGATAGATAGATCCACATATGTAATTATGAATAATGCTGTAAACATCTGTGTGTAGGCTTTTGTCTGGACATAAGTTTTCAACTCTTTTGAGTAAATAAATACCAAGGAGTATAATTGCCTGTAAGAGGAAGTTTAGTTTTGTAAGAAACTGCCAAATTGTCTCCCACAGTGTCTACACCATTTTGTATATCCAACCACAGTGAATGAGAGTTCCTGTTGCTGCATATTCTTGCTGGACTTTAGTACTGTCATGTTATGGATGTTGGCCATTCTAATGGACATGCAGTGGAATTTTATTGTTGTTTAATTTGCATTTCCTTAATGATATATGAGGTAGAACATTGTTTTATATGCTTATTTGCCATCTGCACATCTTCTGTGAACTTTCTATTCAGATCTCTGGTCCATATTTTAATCAGTTTCTTTTTTTCTTTGTTTTGTTTTTTGAGTTTAGGAGTTTTATATATTTCGATAACAGTTCTTTTCAGGTATGTCTTTTGCAAATATTTTCTCCCAATCTGTGGCTTGAAATTTTGTCCTCTTGGCAGTGTCTTTCACATGCTTTTAATTTTAATGAAGTACAACTTATGGATTATTTCTTTCAAGGATCATACTTTTGGTGTTGTACCTACAGAGTCGTTGTTATACTCAGTGTCATCTAGAATTTCTCCTACACTATCTCCTAGGAGTTTTATAATTCTGCATTTTACAGTTAGGATATGATCTATTTTGAGCTAATTTTTGCGAAGCGTGTAAGGTGTTCATCTAGATTCTTTTTTTCATGTGAATGTCCAATTGTTCCAGTACCATTTGTTGGAAACATGATCTATGTATGCCTTCCCTCTTTGTCAAAGATCAGTTGATTACATTACTGTAGGTCTATTTCTGGACGTTATTCTGTTCCATTGATCCATTTATCTATTCTTTCACCAATACCATACTGTCTTGATTACTTTAGCTTTATGGTAGGTCTTGAAGTCATATAGTATCAGTCTTTTATCTTTATTCATGTTCTTCAATATTGAGTTGGCTATTCTGGGTCTTTTGCTTCACCATATGAGCTTTAGAATCAGTTTGTCAATATCCACAAAGTAACTGCTGATATTTTGATCAGGATTGCATTGAATTTGTGTATCTACTATTTTAAATAGATTTGATAAGATTTCCTCTGTTACATTTATGTAATACAGTTCTTTTTCCCCCAAGTTTTAAAAGCAATGAATTTGCTTTGGAGCTATTTTGCATGTATACATAAAAAAGAAAATTAAAATAACCATAATTTTATGGTCATACTATACTCAATGTTGACTTTTTAAATATGCACACAAGCATATATATAAGACTTTTTGTGATCATAAAATTTGTACTCCATATATAAATACAAATAATTTTCTACTATAGAATATTATGAGAATTTTATCCCATTTTGATACCATGTTTTCCTCGCGATTATGCTACTAAATATACCTGGAAAATTATACATATATATATATATATATATATATATATATTATATACCTGAATATACATATATATATACATATGTGTATATATATCTGTACATATATGTGTATATATATACCTTTTATTTTATCAAATTAATCCTGCTTAATGCCATCAACTAGCTATTAGATTTACATCAAAATTTATTATTGTAATTAAAATAATTTTGTTTTGACTCAAGATTTTTCTTGGATAATACATTTTTTTATATATCCAAAATATATCACCTCTTAGAGCATATATGTTATTTTTTTGGAATTTTTTCTTTCTAGTGTTTATTAAAATATTATTTCTTGTCAACATATTTTCATGTTGCTATGGTTATATTACTAATTTGTATTCATGACTGATGTAATTTAAGAATATTTTCCTTTCCTTAATGGATAACTTACTGAAATTAAAAGAAATTCCGTAATAATCTATTGAGGAGAATTTTTATTTTATAAGTTTAATTAGTTCCATAATTTGTCAAAGGCTTACCTTGAGCACATCATTCATGCTTTTATTGTTTGTTGAAACTTTTATTAATTTCATGAATATGAAAAAAAGATTCAACATGTGTTTTGAAATGCTATTCAACACTGTTTTTAATTTCTATTAGGCAAGTCTGGCTGTTCTTATGACAGCACAACATGTAAGTGATTTTTGAAAAGGAAGAAAGAAGTATTTTATTTGTACATTATGCCCTTTCTATTGATATTATTTTAGGAGCACAATTTTTCCGTAAATACTAATAAGCAAAATAAATTATGTAACTATGATCAGTAAAATTATGAAGTACTTCAAAGCACATTTAATCTTTGAAAAGGATTAAAGGGATTTTTTACATTCCTTAAAGCAACTGATAATAATGTTTTTGATTTGTACATAAACGCACTTTATCATATTATTTGTTGATAGAGTTTTTTCATCATTATACATTCTCATAGGATGTTGCTTTTATAAGTAAACAAAAGACAAAATATGTTATTTTACCAATCCTGAGTGGAAAATAACAGCTGCTGCAAAACAAATGCTGAATGTTATTTTTCCTTTTTGCTTTTTCCCTTTTTTCATAAAAGTTAAAATTCTCTTTGGATTTCTATTGGTTAGCAAAAACAGGTACTAACTAGATTTTTTATAAAAGCAAAGGGGCCTAACACAAACTTTTAAAGTGTGGGAATACTTTTATATATGTACTGTATTTAATAAATAACAATAAAATAAACACATTTTTATAAACATATATGAGACAGCCATTTTTTTTTTCATTCAGTCATTTATTCATTGACTAGTGTATATTAAAAACTGGTTATGTGCTTTCATTGTCCTGGTGACACAATAGAGATCATAACAGTGTCTTTCCTGTCCTGCCTTCGTAGAATTTGCAGTTTCATGGAGAAAGAGAACAATAAGAAAATATTTAATTAAAAAAAAAAACAGTCTGATTGTATTAAATGTCTCTAAACAGAGTACAAGATGTGTGATAAAAGGGTGTACATAAAGAATTAATAAAAGTATTCTTGATGAATTGACACTGAGAGTGACTTACAAAAATCAAATAAAATGTGTCCTAAGAAAGCGGAAAGAGAATGAACCATGAAAAAAATAACTCAATTTACATAAAAACACAGTGTTTTATATAATATTTTTAAAAAATGTTGTCTGAATAATAGCATTTTTCAATTTATTTTCCAATCAGATCATATAAAAATAGTTACAGATTTATATTATTGTTTTCTACAAGACCCATTTAGAGCCACTCCCTATGTTCCAGATTCCCCTAAAAATGTGGTAAGGCAAAGAGCTCTGCAGTGCATGGAGGCAGCCCCACAAAGATGCAGATTCCTGATTGAGAAGCATCCAAACTGTCCAGGTTAATATAATATGGATTTTCCTAAGATTTAACTAAGGAAGATGACTGAAAAACCTAAAGACTGTTATATCCCTTAGAGGAAAAATAAGCTGTACACATAACTCCTTCACCTACTCAGTCATTTACACATATTCTTAATATAACTAGCAACAATAATATAAAAAAGGGAATTAAAAAGAGGATATTAGAGCATAACAATCCAGTTTAAGCATTTAATCTATACATAGAGAGTATATTTGAGTATTTTTTTTACTCAGTAAGATTACATCACTGAATAGTCAGTATGGTTCATGGGTTAAGAGCATTAATTTTTCTAATCAGACATATTTCTGGTCTTTGCAGCATCACATATTAACAGTGTGAACCTGAACAAATTACTTTAATCAAAATGATATTTGTCAATAAACTGAGAAAAATATTAAAGCTTACAACTGAAATAAGCTTATAACTTGTAAGAATGAAATGTAAATCAATTAACATGGTGCCTAGCACAAAATATATGTTAAATGGAAAATGCATTTTGTGTAAGTGAACATAACCTAAAGTACTATGTATAATTTTTCTGGTACATTAACATAGTTTAATTTATCATTTCTGTATTGTTACATATCTCAGGTGTTTACTTTCATTGTAGATTTAACAAATAATTAATAAATGTCATAGTGATCCTCGGGCGTTTATACTTTTTGACTATATTTATGATTATTTATTAAGAGTAGTTTATGGACTATAGTATATGGCATTCTTAGATTTCTCATACATATTGAAAATTTATCAACAAAAAAGGTAACTGTAGCTCATCCTGCCATTATCAATGTCAAGTAGTATTAATTTCACCATATCTTTAATACCCTAAATATTTATGTTTTCCTCTGTCTAATTTCAGTTTTCTAGTTTGATAGATGAAAATGGCACATCATCATTTTAATTTAAAAATTTTGGGCAGTAATAAAGTTGAACACTTTCCCAAAAGTAATATTTGAAATTTGATAAAACATTAAAAAAAAATAGCATGCTGTTATTATGCTCTATGTAGATGGAGTTCAATATAGGCAGTTCTTGTGTTTTACTCCTAGATTGCCACATTTAAAAATTAGTTGTTTTTTGTTTATATTTCTTCTGCTGCTTAGATTACTATAAATCGTGCCATTCATTCAAGTTCTTACAGAGACTTAATTGCTTCTTTGAAAGGTTTGGCAGATACATCAAGCCAGTTCATTAATGCACAGATGATTCCTTCACATTAAGAAAGACACATTGGAGCACCACAAATGTCAAGTCAGTTATTACGCACAAAAAGCAGAAAATGGCAACCATCAAAAGGTGAGCCCTTATTCAGTCTGGACCAAAAATAAAACTTCAGCAATTCCTTAGTGTAATAATGAAGAAATATTAGATTATTTTAAGGTCATGCACAGAGAATCTTTCATTTGTCAACTGTCTCCCTTTGAGGAAGGATTTTTTTTTTTCTGTGTTTTATGATTCTGTTCACAAATCAGTCTGAAAGGAACAGTAGATTTTACCACTGAATTCACTGATGTGAATTCCTTTGCCCAAATATTTATTCAGTAAATATTATTTTCAAGCATATATAGACATATGTCTTTCCTTTTATTTATTTAGAATTAAAAAAAATGGATTAAAATTAATATATTATTAAATACATTTAAAAATACACAAAATGCATTAGTAATAATAGGGGAAAAACAGAGGTTTCGGATTTACTACTAGTAAATCCGGAATTCGGAATTACTACTAGTTCTGATTGTTATTTGAGTGCGGTAATATGTTCATAATATTCCATTTGACATTAGAAAAATCTCAATTTATTTCTCAAGCATTTAAACAGTGACTTAACATTGAAGTGTACATTTATTTCATCTGCCTTTAACTGAACAAATAATGAACTAGAATTACATGTCAATGGTTAATTAAGAAGACCTACTTCTTCTTTAAAAAGTTTTTTTTGAAAGGTAGATAATTTTCATAATATCATTCCAAGTTATTAATTTAATACCTCTATTAAAAAGACATTTACTTTTCAGTGAATATGGTAGAAGGACAACTAATAAAAAAAAGTCTGTATAACTTGTGTTCCAGGGATACCCAGGGAACAAAATAGGCGAACATCCTTCATTTATCAAGTTTATATTCTAGTGGAAGTAAACAACATATATATGTAAGCTGTATAGTAAACTAGAAACAGATGTATTCTATAGAGAAAGCAAATGAGAAAGGCAAGTAGAAATTAAGGATTTAAAGTGAGTGCAGTTTTACATCAAATGATGTAGGAAGTTCTGTCCAAGAATCTGATCCTTGACAACAGCTACAAAATTTCTAGCAGGAAATTATGGCAGACAGAAGAAGGAGCACATGCAAAGACCTCGTGGCCTTCTAATTGTCATGTTTTCTATAAAAACAAAAAACAGACCTGTTTTCCTGGGATAGATTGAATGGTTGGCAGGAAATAGGATATAAGATGAAAAAGTTAATGGGAAGGAAATATGAGTTTTCATTGAACTCATTTTGATATGACAAACAAATATTTTCATGGACTACAACATTTCACAATGTTTTATTCCAATACAAAAATAGAGTAGTAAAATTACATTTATATTAATTTATCTTATAATGATTAAAGTTAAAAACTTAAAACGAGTTTATAAATAATATACAGGCAATATTAAAATTATACAATTCATATTAGCAAACTAATTCAATTTGAAAATAATTTTTGCTAACATTAAATGTTGGGTAAGATAGTGAAATAAATTTTTCATGAATCAAAATTTTTAAATTATATTTGTTTCTGAATATGATGAAAAATATTTGCCCTATCATATCATTCTTATTGTCATTACCTTCTTTCTTAAACAATGAAGTCATTTTCACCATATGTGAATATTTGGATGACTTAATACATGTAATAAAGTAACATACGATGTGATACTGAATGCTTAAAGTACTATTTAGATGTTTGCATTTTCTTGATGATTATTTATGACTAGCTTTCATAATAAAAAGGTGATTCAAGTTCAAATGTACAAAACCAGAATCTGAGCAATGCCCATACTCTTCATGTGACTTTGGCTTTGTCCAAATTTATTGCTATGTAATGGCTTAAGATGACTTAATTTTTGAAATATTTGTTCTTAAATTGCTGTAAAAATGTCATTTGCGCTGCCATTTTTTACCTTCCTTTGACCTCTGATGTGCTCAAAAGTACTCTTATAAATTCAAAAGCCAACATACCTGTGGGCCCTGAAGTCATTTTTTTTTTTTTTTTTTTTTTTTTACTTTGTTAATATAATGGTCATTTGGATGATTCAGAATGTATTACACTGATTTCTTAGGTTAGCATTGAAACCAAACAAGACACTACCATTTCGAAGTCTCAATGAACAAAAACAAACAAAACAGAAAAAAGCCAGAAAATATGTATGTCACTTGCAGAGTAACCTAGAGACTCATGAAGTTTGTGGATCTTTATTTTAAAAAAACACTTGCTCTCTTCTTTTAGCTTGTAGATTTTGTTGTTCTTCCTTCAGACTTCAAATAAAGGGTACCGGGCTGGAAAGTCATACATCAAGCACACTCTAGTCAAATCATCAAGCTGTCTAATTGCCACTTGTCTTCAATGCATCTTCATTGATAAGATAATAGCAAACTAGAAATAAAGCCTATTTTGTAGTACTAACCTTCCAGGGGATGAGATCTAAAGAGAAATTTGAAGGTTAAGACAATGGGACATAAAAAAAAGCATTGGTCTTTGAACTCCTAGCCCAGCACAGTTTTTCAAAGACTAATCTAACACTTGTAGCACAAAAAGTCTCACCATGGCGACTAAATTAAAATCCATACTAGACTTTTCTAGTTACTTCCATTGGACGGCTAATGCAGCATCATGCGCACAATGGAAGCTGACGCTTCATTAGAAAGCAGTTAGATTAACTTCTTACCACACAGTTAGACTAGAACTGTCACAAATGCTTCATTGAACTTCTAAGAAAGGTGAAATCATGACCTCTAGAGTCATGCAAATAGTAAAAACTCAAAGTGAATTTAGCAATAGTTGAAAAAATATATGAGTTAAAATGAAGCAATTTAGTTATTACATCCAACCTAAAAAAATCACAATATTCAATCAACACTATAAAATTAATGTTATTAATATGTTTAAAAGCTATATTAATTCATGATAACATAGAACCAGGGTGGTACTCAGAATTTGCACAAAATTGTTCAGTTCAGCTCTGGGAAACTGGTAGGAGTGGATGATTTTGGCCTCTGGTGATTGGTGTTGGTCATGTGATTTGCTGAGTTTAGTGTAATTTGAAGGTGTTTGTGGATCTGGATAGAAGTTCAAGTAGACAATGGATAATGAGTCTCCCTCTTTCCCTCATCCACTATATCCATCAGTGGTCTAGACAATGAATGCTCTCTCATCCTGGGTCCAAGCATGCAGAAGATAGGAAGCAGAGCTCCCAGCCTGCCCAAGATGTGGCATAGATAAAAAATAAACCTTTGTTGTTTGGAGCTTCTGAGATATTTGTATTCACTCTGTCTTACCAAAACATAATTCACAAAGCTACTAAATGATGCAATGAGTATTTGTGAAGCATCATTTACAGCTATTTTCATTCTAAATATTTTCCAAAATTTACTCTTCATTACTTTTGAAGTATCCAACCTTAAGAATAGGATCACAAGTTAAATCATTTTTATTTTAACAAATAAGATATTTATTACAAAAATTACGTAGGAAAAATGTAACATTCTATTTTTATTTTGTTATATGTCTAAATAAATGTACTCTGTTTTTTATTTCATGTATTTGTTCTGATTCCACTTTAGAAAAGCAGGTCACATATGTAATGTTATTCCATGGTAGTATGTACTTTTCTGATTTATAGCTGTTTAAATTAAAAGATAGTTTAGATATATGAAATATAGATCAAAATGAACAAAAACCTAACCATTAATCATTAGTTTTAGAAAATTTTGAATTTAATGTTTGTAGTTTGAAACATAGAGAGATCTATTATTATTCATTTATTATTGTTATTATTATTATTATTTACTTTCTCTGGAACAAATAATGTTGAATCAAGACTTTATATCATGCCCTACTTTAATATGGAATTATGGAATAATGAGATTCATTCTTCATTAATTTTTTAAAGAAAAGTTGGAGTAAGTGGGAACTACAACATAAGCACTATTAAGAGTGCATATATGTAAATTAAAATTATATTTAAAGTCAATCTCCGGATACAATTATAATCAGTCTTTATGTCTTTATAAATTATTACAGAATGTTTTTGCTGATAAAGGGCACTGTGATTATAAAACAGGCTGGAAGAACATCATTCTTCATATCCCTCTGTGGAAATCACATGAAGAAATATATACTGTTTAGAAGTATGAATAACAGAACACAACAGAATCTGGGTTCTATTTTCATTTATTTGAGTGTAAAGGAACTGGGAAAAAAAGGTGGTTTGAAGAGTCTCACAGAACATCATTATTGCCTGGGAAGAAGAGATGAAGAAATTTTCAACTTCCCATCTTCCCCTAGCTTAGAAATATAGAAGATCAGCCAATAAAAAAGAAAGTAATTACAAGAGTTCCATGTTCTTGTACTGAGCACTTTTACCCAACCTTTCCATTTTTTCAATTGAATGCAGTAAAGCAGGGGAATATGGATTTGGGCGATAGCACACAGAAACTAGAGAAATATAATACCTATATTTATAGTGGCAGAAGAACTTCATAGTGAAAATTATAATTCTGCAACATTGCTTCTTATTTTTAAAAAAGTTACAGACTGTAAAATCATTCAAAGAGTAGTTCACATCACGAACATCTGGAAAACTAAACATATGATTGCTTGGTCTACTCTCAACCGAAAGCTAGAACTTTTCTGTTGTAAAGCAAGGGGATTTAATTTTAATAAATTCACCAAGTGATTCTTATATATCCAGAAGATCACAACTTCACTGGAATTGAACTCTCATTCTTACATTCAGAAAACGTTTCAATACACATAGAAAAGGAGCTTCTCTGGCTTTAGCTGTGCAATAAACTCACCTAAAGCTTTATAAATGGAAGGAGAGAACGTGAATATAATAGATATGGGAGTACAAATTAGAGACATACAACCTAGAAACTGTAGAGTTTTTGCAAAAGCAAAAATGGAACAGAATCATAGAAGAATTACTTTCTGGTTTAAAAATTTATCAGTCTTTTTTGAGAAAACCCCACTATATAGAAAATAAAAGATTTCATGGAAGGTTCAACATACATACATCAATCAAAATATCTTCAAGTTGCTTGAGTTTACAAATTATATATATATATATTTATAAAGTTTTTGCAAAGAGGCAGTTTCCAAGGGTGTCCTTGGTGTTTTTATATACCACAGGACTGAGCTGTAACTTATTACACAAATATTCAAGTTGCAGAAAAAGTTGTTTTTCAAATTTATTTCATCTTGTTTGGGAGTTAATAGCTGGATTTACCAAAATGCACAATTACCATTATTATTATTAAAATCATTTATGTATATATGTATATCAAATTTATAAGTTCTGATATTGAAACGCAAAGTTCTTTATGAACTATGTGTAATGACGTTAGGGAATTGATCAGTGGAGGTAAGGAGGTCTCTTGCGTTTCAAGATAATTCTATTTCAGTTTTGTGTA
Organism: Rhinolophus sinicus; assembly: GCF_036562045.2. Lineage (NCBI taxonomy): Eukaryota > Metazoa > Chordata > Mammalia > Chiroptera > Rhinolophidae > Rhinolophus > Rhinolophus sinicus. Next base: position 181,013,066 of record NC_133753.1, read on the forward strand.
GGTAAATGATTGTGAGTTCACACATCCTGATAAAGGGAGTACACAAGAAAGTAGTAATTTCTCTGTAGTACTATTGAATAAGTCTTTCGAATAAATGACTTAATAAAAAATAACACCTGTGATCTGATACAAAGCTTTGATGTGAAGAGACTTGTGAAAAACAAGCTTCTGATGAAACCATGAGGGCAGTGAACCCTGGCCATGAGGAGGTATTCATTCATATTTTAATATAATTCATTGTGTTTTAGGATGTTTTAGTTTATAGGATAAAAGTAAAAGTCTTGTGAACATTTGCAGTCATTAAGAAGAGTGAGCTTGTTATTTTGGTTGAGCTTGTTTGATCTTTGTCCTCTCATTAACCTCTTTTCATATTTACATTCTTGTGTTGCAACTGATGGTTTCATAATTTATTTTTTCACTTCCTTTTATCTGGCCACTTGAGTAAAAATTAGGTCCGGGAAGACAGTTAAGCTTTTGATGTTGTTATAATAGGATAAAGTTTGACAGGTGAAAAAAAAACAAGGGAGGTCTAATTTAAATTCATAGTGTATCTGACTAAAGCAAAATATATGTCTAGCAAAGAAGAATTCAAACTAGTAACTAAATATCTTGGCAATGCATATATTAGGCTATGATTGAAAACAGAAATATCCTAAAAGAATTAGCTCATCAGTATGTTCTTATTTTGCATGTTTCTCAGTCCATTTGATCCAATTTGTAGAATCAATTTTTGATAAATAATTTTAAATTATTGAGATGACAAAAATACACAGAATTAAAAATGTACTTAAGATGTAAAATTCTTAAAATCATCTTCTAGTCAATGATAATAGTTCTGACGTGTATATCTGAATAATCTTCTTTTTTTCCTTTTTTATATTTACTGATGAGATTTGTTAGTTTTAGCTGTAAAAATTGATGCTTACTCTTAGTGGTTTAAGATTAGAACTCCAATTTTTTTTCACAAATCTATTGGTCATTGGGTACTGTTCACAATCCAACTTAGGTTTGAATGATCACACTTAGGTGCACGCATGTGTCTGTGCTAAGCTGATGGGCTGGTTAAGACTGGATTGTTTCTATTGGATTCATTCACATATCTGGTGGTCGTTTAGCTGTTACCTAGTGTGATCAAGTGGCTGGGTATTTCTTATCTAAAGGTATTAGCAGGCTAGAATGGACTTGCACTCACAGCACTGCAGGGTTCAAAGAAACCTAGCAAAAGTGTGCAAGTTCTTTTAATGCCCAGGTTCATAATTGGCACACTGCCATTTTAGTTAAGGTATATTGATCAAAGTAAGTCACAAGACCAGCACATATCCAAAGGGTAGGGGAGATAATCCTCTTTTGATGGAAGGAATTGCAAAGGTAAATTGCAAGGAAATATGGATACAATTATACAGTTAATAATTACATGTGTGGGTGTGTTTTGTGCATTTGTGTGTATGTATGAGCATGTGGAGTATAGTTCCATTTAAATATGATGATCATTCTATACGATGAAAAGGAAACAAAGCCTTTTTTCTTTTGTTGATGTACAACATTGAGTATTAACCTAAGGCACAATTATGATTATTAATGCTGTATGTCCCAGTATTTATAAGCAGATACTAAAGGCCATAATGTCAGATATTCACATGACAAAATACTAACAGATCTCTCAGGATAAAGATCTACAGTCATAGAAATCACCAGCCTTTGGGGGTTATGATCTCTAAATTCCTCTGCCAACCAACATATGTATTTTTCTGTAGTGGTTATTATAAGAGAGCAGAGGGTAAGCTAAGGGGTATAACATTTTGAGAGTCATTGCAATTTGAAACCTTGTGAGACTTCTTTAAAAGTCTCATTTACGGTCAGGCTTCAGCAGTAGGGTATACTTAGTACAAAAATTATACCAATTCCTCAACCCTTCCTGTACCTGTATATTTTACAATATGCCCCTGAACCTCCTGCTTTTAAGCAGTGAAGTTTATTTATTACCCTTGTATCTTGACAGGCCTTGTGACAGTTTCAGTCAAGTAGAATGTGACAGGAGTTATACTGTGCCAGTTTTGAGTGCAGTGCTCAATAGGCTACGCACACTTGCTATCTCTCAGGACCCTTGCCTCCTCTAGGTGAACAACCTGAGCTGGCTTGCTGGAGGATGAGATGTCACCTGGGGCCGAGTCAGGTCAGTCCAGCTCAGAACTCAAAACTCATGAGAACCAAAACTGTGAAAGAGTCAAGCTAAGATTGACACAGCAGATAGGTAAAGACTCCTAGTCAAGCCATAGAATTGTGAGTTAAGTTAGTGGTGTTTTAAGGAACTAGAAAATGGTGAGATTTATGAGCAGCAATCACTAAGTAAATAATCTTCTAAGTTAGACCAAGTGAGCCATTTCTTTTTCATCCCTGGCTCTACAATTACAAGGTGGAATGATAAAACCTTATGATAATATTAATAAAATATAGCCTCTTAATTATATGTTTATATATGGGAAATTAAAATAAAAATAGAACCTAAAGGCCTATTTTCATACAGATGACCACTAATGAACTAATGCATATTAATTATATGTTTCCCAACCCATCCATGACTCTGTGAGGAATATAATGAATACATATTTAATGATTCTACCTTCTGATACAAAAATAACAGATATAATAAAATAAGATTGTCACATTAATTTTATATAAATGTATCTTCTGTATACTTACCAATATTAATTAAGAATAAGAACCTTTGTCATTAATTATATTTTATTTGTAATAGACTTGTGATCATTTCATCATTGTAAAGGGCTTGGAACAATTCTTTCTAAAATACCTGTCTTTTTATTATAAAGCATGATAATTTTTTGTTATTAAAATAACCTATATTATTGAGTTTTTTAAAAAAGGACTATCTTGTGACACAGATTTAAAATAATATTTTGGTAGTTTTGAAACAGTGAGAACATATAGATATTGAAAAATAGTTTAAATTACAAATGAGGATGTAAAAATTTGAAAAATAATTTTTGATAAAACATATTATTGATAGATAGTACGTCTTAGGGTTTTACATTTCAAGGAGGAGGCTATTTCTTCTACTTAATGGGGTATTCTGCACTCAAATGTGTCTACCGACCAACTAGAAAGAAGGCCATAGTCAGGAAAAAAGTAACCGCCTACGTGTAAATCCTAGTCTTCAGGATTGACTTGAGTATATCAGACACATTGCAATTTGTCTGCACTTTTGAATCCTAATCAGTCAATTGATGTTGCTACTTCTCTCCAGGACACCTTCCAACTCATAAATATTTCACACGATTTTTTTTCCAGTTTTGGCATAGAGAATTTAGGTAATCAAAAGATGTGTCACATACTATAAGCACTTTTATAAATTCATGAACCCCTTTCAATCTGTGACCAAAACACCAAATAGCGTGGGTCTGGCTAAGAGCCAAAGGCATACTATTCACAGCTCTTTTTCATTTACATTCCTCCCTTGGCCTTCTGATTGACAGGTCCCACTTTCCTTTTATCATGGGAAGTTTAATAAAAGCCGTCACATCTAATTTTCCCTCTTAGAGAATTTGTCAGTACCATTGAACAAGATTGTGTCTATAAAAAGCCAGGAAAGACAATACTGAATAAATCCAAGGGAAGTTCTGTTCAAGAAGCTTGCATTGTGTAAAAAAGATAAGAAAGTTTATTGACTTAATATTTTCATATCTCAAATTTATTATTTTACATACAGAGTAACACATAGAACACCTTTGAGCAAGAGTCATACTGATATTTGGTTCATGTTCTAAGATTGATTTTATTAATGTTTTTACATCATTTATTTTTCAGCACCTCACATAGACACAGGCAAGCTTGCCCTGAGTTCTTGGTCTCAGGGCACCTTACTATTTGAATGCCTTTGAAACTTTTAAGTTTCCCTCAGTGCCTAGGATCTTCCAGGACCATCGGCCATGGTCTTTATCTCTCTCTTTTAGTGCTTTCACTGACCCTTTTCCTGTCAGGTCTATGGATCATGGGTTGAATCGGATACCTTGCAGGTCTTTAGGCTGCCATCACCATGACTGTCTCAGGGTCCATGGCCAGGCCCCAGCTACAAATGGTTGGTTTTGTAAGAGGATCACATCCTCTGTCCCTTGCAGAATTTCTTTCCTGGGATCCTGACTTTTTTCATGGGCTGCCAGAATCATGTTAGAACATTGACTTAGAGGGAAGCAAATTAATTATATAGACAGGACACGCACAGGAAAATATTGCTATGCCTCAAAACATACTCTAGGGGAGACTGTGCTATCAATTTTCTACATTTTTCAACCATGTTTTTACTAGAAAAGGAAATTATACAAGTATAAAACAAGGGTAAAATAACAACTGAAAATAGCAGAACTGTAAATAATTCTAAAGTGGTTTTGGATATGTGAGACTAGCATTTATTAGATGGAACTCAAATATGACTGAGTTTAGGGACATAAGCATCATTAGGAGTCGTTTACTATCTGATATCTTGGCTTCTACTTACATATTAATTCCCTTCTCTTGTATAAATTTCCCAATGCATAAAAATTATGTACATCCCAAGGCCCACATACTGAAAGCTTCCATCAGAAAGAGAAAGTGATACTCTTCTGTCTGCTAATATATACTCTTGTCTTTGCTTGTGTGTATACGCACTTCTGTGCGATCACTCCGCCTTTTCTCTAGCAGCCAGAAAGTGTGATCCTGAATATGACAGCACCTAAAGACATCACTGAAATTAAAGGGATGACCAGATTCACCAAAGAAGAACTCGTAAAAATAATAAAATTATTTGACAAATATTAATGGAATCATGCTGGGAGAAATAACAAATTAAGAATAAATCCTCAACAATAAATTCAGAAACAATTTACATTTGTTATAAAAATAAGATTTTTATTTGCTCAATATTGTAATGTAAAAAAGTTAAATATCCTTAAATCAGTGCAAATTCACTGAATAGAGAATTACGCATCAGAGTTCTTGTTTCAGTTCTTTACTAATTTGCTTGGTCAGCCACATACAGTCTTTACGTTTTCTGGAGGTTGAGTTTCTCCTTTAAGTAGAGTCTTCAATCTAATATTCTGAATAAAGTGGTGACTGGGGCTATTTAACTCTTCTGCCTGTTCACTCTTTGTGTCTTCCCAGATCTTGAGAAGGCTTCAGAGAGTTACCTGTGATCTTTAGGACCAAACTGAAGAACATTAGACTATACAATCTATTGATCTAAATATTTTACCAGCATCAAACTAGATTGCAATGATAGAAATAGGGAACTACTTAAGACCTAATAAAAATGGCATGTAAGTAGAAAAATAAGACTATTGGATGCATTTTGATTTTGCAATGTTTTTGGATTTATGACACCAGCAATTCCTTGCTGTTTATGAAAGGAGAAAACAAATATTTAAGAAAATTCCTCGTGTCATTGAGACTTTCACATACCATACAATTCAATATTCACGCTTGGATAACCATCACCACAATCAATTTTCAATCTTAAAAATAATCTATGTGACCATGAGCAATCACTTCTTATTAACCCCCAACCCTGATCACAGATAATCTCTTCTATATTTTTTCTCAGGGTTTGATAGCTTTAGTTCTGTCTTAATATTGTTTTCTGATTCATAGACATGGAGGTGTTTCCATTTTTCTTTCATAACGTTTTTGTAGTTTTCATAGTATAAACTTTTCACTTTTTTGTTAAATGTATTCCTGACTATATGATCATAATACTCTTAGAAATGAAATTATATAATTTTATTTTCAGAATATTTGTATGAAGGAATTAACTTTATTTATTTATCTTGTACTCTGCAAGGTTGCTTAATTTGTACATTAGTTCTAATAGTTTTTATTAGTGGACTATTTGGAATTTTCAGTGTATTAGACCATGGTTCCTCAACATAGAGACAGTTTTACTTCTACCTTTCCAATTAGGATGCATTGTATTTAGTTTTTGTTTGTTTGTTTGTTTTTTGTTTGTTTGTTTGTTTTTGTATCAATGCCCTAGTTAGAAACTCTAGTAAAATGTTAAATAAAACTAGTGAGAGTGAACAGTCCTTTCTTTTTTGACCTTAGGAAGAATGCATTTGGCATGTTAACATTAAGTATGATGTTAGCTGAGGGTATATTATAGATACTATTTATCAAGCCGAGGAAGTTCCCTTTATCCCTATTATTCAGAGCCTTTTTTATCATGATGGTAGATTGATTTTTTTCTTTGTCTACTGAGATGATCGCGTGATTTTTGCCTCTTCAATTGATATGATGTATGGCATTAATTATTTTTCAGATGTTAAACAAACCTGGGATAAATACTGCTTGTTCATGGGTGTAACCCTTTTAAGCTGTTGCTGAATTCATTTGCTAATATTTTGTTGAGGAATTTTTTTGTCTAGCAACAGAATCTGTTATTTTCTTGTAATATTTTTCGGTGACTTGATGTCAGAATAATACTGATAAAATTAATTGAAAAATGTCACTCCTCTTCTATTTTTTGGAGAGTTTGAGAAGAATTTGAATTAATTCTGTATATGTTTTTAGGATTCACTGTGAGGACATTTGGGCCTATAGTTTCATTGTGGGGAGTTTTTGAATTACCAATTCAAGCTCTTGGTTTATTATTGGTCTATTTAAAATTTCTATTTCTTGAGACAATTTCTGTACTTTGTGTCTTTGTATTTCTATTATATTTTAATGTATGCAACTTATTGGTATACATTTGTTGATAATTTATCTTTATAATTAGTTTTAGTTCTGTAGATTCAGCAGAAATATCCCCTCTATAATTACTGATTTTAGTAATTTGAATCTTTGTTCTTTTATCTAAGCCAGTCTAGCTAAAGATATGTGGATTTTGTTGCTCATTTCAAAGAAACAACTTTTGTTTACATTGATTTTCTTTACTGCTTTTCTATGCTGTCTTTGATTAATTATCACTCTAATGATTATTGTTTCCTTCTTTCTGCTTTCTTTAGGTTTAATATGCTCTCATTTTTCCAGTGTCTGAAGGTGGAAACTTATTTATTGATTTGAGATCATTCTTCTGTATTATTAGAATTTAAAGCTATGCATTTCCCTCTAATCATTGCTTTAGTGGCATCCCATAACTTTTCATATGTGTGTTTTCATTCTCATACAGATCAAAATATTTTGAAATTTCCATTTGATATCTTTCTTTACCTACTGACTATTTAGGAGTATTTTGCCTAATTTCCACTTAGTATTGAAGTTCCCAAATTTCCTTCTGCTATTTATTCAAATTTTATTCCACTGTGGATGAATAATTTTCTTTGTTAAAAATAATTTTTTCCAGTATTAAGTTTGTTTATGGCCTACCATGTTATCTATCCTGGAGAATGTGTCATGTGCTTTTAAGAAGAATATGAATTCTGCTGTTGTTGGGTGGAGTGTTCTTTTTCTACAGATAGCTATTCAGTCCAGCTGGGTTAGTAATAACCATCATTACCCAAACATATAATAGCTGAGTCTCTCAGCTGTTTTTAACAAATATAACTAACTTACCATTAACAAATGATTATGCATGTCTAGCAACAAAGTCTTTCAAACACAGTAATGTGGTGTGCGTGTGTGTGTGTGTGTGTGTGTGTGTGTGTGTGTGTGTGTTTGTGGGTAAGCACACACACTCACATGTGTTTGTACCTATTTGGAGAATGTAGTTCTAGGTGATCATTTGTTTAGTTAAATTTCACAACTTGATTTTCTGAATCAATCTGCTATTCTGAAGCAGCCCAAATTTTGAAACCTCCTGGAGCAGCTTTGAACCAAATAAGCTCCCTGCCTCTTCCCAATTATAAAACACTACCTTCCCACTCAATTGTGAGAACTGTTCATTTGAACCAACTTTTAGTGGTAGGTTTAATAATTATAGATAGATGCAGAGGAGAAAAGATTTCTAAATAGTTGTAAAAATACTAGTATTTATATTATAACCCAATTTTGTTAGATATGATTACCAATAAGAGAAAAATTTACTAACACGTCACCCCAATGAATTTAATAAAATTTTTAAAGAATTAGTCGCCCAAGTTTTATAGCTACCAATTGGAAGAGCCCAGAGTTAAACACATAATTCTACAATTATATGTTAATTTTAATCAAATTATCATAATTCCATATTTCACAGAAATTCACACAATATAGTAATGTTTTTCACATTTAGTTTTTAATTCTGAAGACTTACTCAGCAGAGACATGGAAGCTCTCCCTATATTTTAAATTGGAACACTATTGAATTTTAGACACATCATCAATTTAATCATAGCTCCTCAGAGTACATCAACAGTAATAAATTAACCATAAATATGAATTTTAAGAAATAGAAAATGTTGATTGAAATTGAACAGATATTACTAACATATTTATAAATTAGGTAGGAAATCCAAATACTAAAGTGATACAAGATTCTTAATAATTTTTTTAAAAATAGATACTATATAGTACAAATCCCTTATTTGTATATCAAGCAAACTAAAATCCAGATAATTTAAGCTTATCACTAACTGATCATTAAATACAACACCTCTGATTATAACACAGTTCTGTTTAGTCCTAATCCAGAAGCTTTTTTTTTCCTAGTTACACAGGTGACGTAGGAATTATGTATCACTTAGAATATAGTCTATAGTATTCATCTTTTTCTTAAAAGAGCTGTGTGTTTTCCGTACTATGATTCAAAGAACATTAAAAATTATTATTAGTAAATATTGTTGGAATAAAATTTATTTTACAAAGTGACACTTATTTCAAATTAAGATCTGATCTTTGATGTTTTACTATAATTGAGAAGACACATTATATAATATATGACATTATATATAAAAATGGTTGAGGACTATTATCTTAGAGGCCAATAGTAGCAATCTATTTCAATGTGTTCAAATTGTTTAATGTTTAAATAATTTTATTAAGGCATGTAATTTATTTTTAATAATTTTATTAGTTTACATTTATTTTTATTTCCATTTGCTTTTGTTTGAAAATTTTAATATATGTACTATTTTAATATTGCCAGAAGAAATGTGTTTAACATTTAGATTGTTCTTAATACTTTACTTTTAAAAAAATGTGTTAAAAGAAATTATGCTTTAGAAGATCATGCTATTACTAGCTTTTCTTCCAATTTTAGTGATATGTTTTGTTTTCATGATAATGTTCTACTAAATCTTTAGTGCATAGGGTTTAGGAAGACTGTCTGGTTTAATATTACTCAGACAACATTTGGCCATGTTAATGGCTAAAAATGAAGAATTAGCAATATTTTGATTTTGCAAATTATGATAAGTATATGGCATTCAGTCTTTATATTTATCTTTTTTTCATGTAATGGATATTTCTAAGACTAATTACCACTTACCAATATTTAGTAAGAAGAAGCCCCTATGAAGATAAAAGCATGATGTGATATGAGAAGTCAGTACTCTACAAATACAGAAATTCTCAAATTATCTCAGAAAACATCATGCAAATATTCATGCTTTTTATAAAGGATTTTGATTAACTAAAGAAAAGCTGATTACCTCTGCTTTAATTTAATATTTAATAGTGTTGAATTTGACTCGGTGGCAATGCAATATTTACTTTAGCAAAAATATCCTACAAGAGGCTTTTTTATTATTAGTTACTGTTGTAACAATCCAGGAAAACTCTCTGAATGTACATGTGGTGTCTTTGTTCTGTTGAATTGGTAAGGTCTGAATGGGGCAATCCCTTTTTGAAAGTGATATTTGTCATGTCTTCATGTAACCACCCCATCCACAATTCGTTTATTCTGATTCAGCTGCTAGAATACAGCAGCTTCAGTCCATTGTACCCCTGTTTCTCATCTTTTCCAATCCTCTTTTACCGTCACATTCTACATCTTCTTTTCTTAGGTGTTCGCTTTTTCCAGAGTTTCTTAGCTTTAGGCTCAAAGATATAATCCTAGCAATATCATCAGTCAGTGGTGTTTTTTTGTTTGTTTATTTGTTCATTTGTTTTTCCACTTAATGAATCAATGAATCAGTGCATGTCAGGTTTGGGTTCTTCCAGTTTGGATTGTTTATGCTGTGTCAGGATCTATTTCTAAACCAAAGTGCTCCTGCTGTGTCATCTCTATTCTTTGTCAAGTCCAGGACTTGGGTTTCAACTTGGCTATACCGACTGGTCCCTCAGTAGCTCGGATTCTTTTGTAGCATGCCTGTTTGAACCATGCTAAATACTATATTATGGATCTATGCATCATACACATGTTATGTAGTATGTCTTATTTGTTATAATGAAAAGATGACTTTTACATAAGAATAGATTGCACTGAATTACAACATTAATTGCAGCTCAGGGAGCAAAAGAATGGTGATAACAGATAACACTGAGGGCTTCAGAGTGGATAAATAATGACAATGCAAAATACATGCTTAAAGCTAGAACATAGCAGCAGAACAAGCATAATCAAAACCAAACCACAAAAGAGGATGTGGCATAATTAATATATATATATACATATATATATATATATATATATATATATATATATATATATATATATATATACCCACTGTAAATTTAAGTGGGGCTTCAAAGCAGCTATAGTTATCTGATATGCTTATCAAATATTTTTAGGTAGAGACATCTGTCAGTTTTTCATTTAATTCCATTATATGACATATCTTAGCATACTAATGAGAACAGACTTGGGGGTCAGGTGGACTCGGATTTGGATGTAGATTCTGCTTCCTACCAGCTTCATAACCTTGGCAGATGAGCTAACTTCTCTAAATTCCTCATACAGAAAATGAGATTATGATACCTTCACATATGAGTCAAGGTTCCCATTTGCAAACAACAAAAACCAAGTTAGGGAGATTTCTGCAGAAAATCAATTTATCACAAGGACTTGGAGTTGTTTGGATGGTCTGAGCATTACTGAGTCAGGAACATCTCTCCAAAGCATATGGCAGAATAATTCAGATTAGAAAATTAAGACTGCTGCTGTCAAACAGCAATGGCTGCAGCATGTGTAGCTGACAACTGCTGGCACTGAAAACGGGGCAAGGCCTCTGGCACTGTTTCTACTGCCTACTTAAGGTCACATGATTCTCATTATTTTATTAAAAATAAAACTTTGTATGTTTGAAACAATGGCAAGCTAAAGGAAAAGCAAAGCTATGTTATCAACTAAGTTTTTCTTCCACCTTATTAAATTATTTATATCAATATTTCAATATCTAATTTAATTATATGTCTCAGTGTCGCTCTAGCTGTCTCAATATCTCTATAAATATCTTAAGCTCTTTAGAAATATGATGATAATAAACAGTTTTTGTGGGGCCTCTGAGGTGAAAATCTTTCCCATTGGGCTTGAGATGCCTCTCCGTCATAGATTTTTCTATTTCTGGGTTACGTTCTCCAATTTGACGAAAAACAAAATTATCACCATTTTTAAATTCAGGTTGAAATTTTTCTAATTTTTAACGGTATTAAAAATATGATATGACCTTATTATTTATGGGCAAAATAAGTAGCAAAAATTCACAACATCCTGGTGGGATAGTGGTTAAGAAACATGGGTTTGCAAATCTCCAATATTTTTTAAATTATACAATACTTTAGTTTGATTTTTTTTTTAAACTTCCTCTTCTGAATCAATACATCAGAGAATACAATAAGTATACTTATGACTACTAATTTTTGTTGGGGTATCCTTTCATTATAGTAAGAGTATAAAAATAATTGAACATCAGTCCAAGGTAGATGACACTTGCAAAAATACCACAAGTTTATTATCTTTAAAGGTCTGAGATCAGAAGTCCAGCACAGGTCTCACTGGGCTAAGATCAAGATGTTGTCCGGGCTGCATTCCTTCTGGAGGCTCTAGGGGAGAATTCCTTTATCTGATTTTTTCCAACTTTCAGAGTCTGCCCATGTTCCTTGGCTTGGGGAGTCCTTCAATCTTCCAAACCTGCAGTGGCCAGTCAAGTCTCTGTCATATCATATCACTCTGATACTGACTCTACTGCCTGTCACTTTCATGTTTAAAAAGGGCAAGGACGACTTTTGTTTGGTCATTGTGTCCCTGTGCAGTTCTGGAGGTCAGAGCTCCAAAATGATTGACTGGGTCAACGTCAAGATTTTGGCGAGGCTGCATTCCTTCTGGTGGTTCTAGGGCAGCATCTTTTCCCTTGCCTTTTCCAGCTTCTAGAGGCTGCCCACATTCGTCAGTATGTCTAATGCTACAAACATAAGTCTTAGAGTGACAAGACTTTGTGTAGGAATCGGTGCTCAATTATTTACTGGCTGTAGCATAGTGGGAAATCATGTCATCTCTCAGAGCTCAGTGTGTTTGCCTGTATAATGGCATAATAGTATATACCTCAGAGGACAATGATTCCAACAATGGCGCCCACTGAAAATATACTGGAGATTTTTCCTGAACCCAGCTCCAAAGATTATAATTTTGGAGATCAGGGATACTTCCTTCAAATTGCATTTTTAACAGATGATTTTCAGACCACACAGAATAAAAGAAAAAAAAAAATACTGTCAGAGATATTTTTTCAAAAGATATTTCCATTTAAAGGCATTTAGAAGAATACTTTGTAAAAAACTCATAGAATTGATAAAACTATTACTAACCAACATATATGTGTATATATGTGTACTTATGTATGTGTTTGCAGTAATTTGTTACTTTTAATAACAATATTTTTCTGAGATTTCATAGACACATAATTTAGTCTTCAGCTGAGTAATTAGTAAAAAAAGAAGTTCTTACAGATTTTCGTATTTACATTTTTTAAAATATGAAGGCAGATATTGACTCACTCATCTTTGACAATTTTAAGTGCTATAAAAATTTTTGATTTCATGATTATTAAGATAATTGGAGAATTTCACAACCAATACAATTACTGAGTAATCTTATATAGAAGAAAAATACTTAAGTCCAAGTTTAAACAAAAAAGTTGCAATTGACTTTAAACTGAAGCACAGATACAGTTTGAAAACAGTGAGACTCAAAATAGAAGAAAATATGAATGCCTTATAATGGTGAGATTAAAAATGGACTTTAAATTGCGTTTTTGGAAGTTGAATGAGTGTGGACAAAATATTTTAATTTTTAGTTCACAGTCCTTAACATAGAAACCTTTATTAATAATATTTCAAATTAAACTATATATATTAAAAAAATCTTACATTCTTACATTTTTCTTTAACAGTTATGAGAGAAATTAGCCTGTCATTTTCTTTTTTGGTATCTTGATTTGTTTTCTCAAATAGCTTTGGCACTGATCTTCTAAATATACGTAGGAACTTGGTTGTCAAAATGTCCCGAACAGCTTTCTTTTCTTTTTTACTATTTCTTATATCTTCTGGGGGTAACACAATTTCGAGAAAGAGATAAACATTGACAAGTGAAAGGAGTTTTCTGATCAGCTGAAGAATACTTTTCCCACTTCTAATTAATCACATGTCAGCTGCTGGGCATGTGTAATTAATAGCACATACCCCCAGGGTTGTAATGTATAAACACATTGCTTATCTGGTTAGAGAAATAGTAACATGCTGATGATCACTGCAAATGGGAGAGATTTGCTAATTTTGTCTTTAATTATTGAACGCAGTATATTCACTCATGTCAGTAGGAAAATAGCAAAGACATTAGTTGGAAATAAAATGTGTAGAATGATGCAGAATTCATGTGTCTATTTACACATATACATGCACATACAATGTCAAGACAAAATGAACTTAACTGCATTGGAGTGATTTTTTGTTTTGTTTTGTTTTGTTTTTTTACTACAAACACAGCATATTAAATAAAAATAGAAAAATCTGGCTTCAAATATTGTAGCTGCTACAAATTCTGTTAACTATGGAGTTTCAGAGAACTAGTTCATTTATCTTAATTATCTTCTACATACATGAAAAGTGGAAAGTATGATTCAACTGCAAATATTTTTATAAATATGCATAGCAGGAATTTTTGTCTTTAATTTTTATTGAAATATAATTGATATATAACATGGAGTAAGTTTAAGGTATGTAACATGCTGCCTTGGTACATTTGCATATTGCAATACAATCACCACTGTAGCTTTAGCTGACACCTCTATCATATCACATAATTTTATTTTTGTGTGTGGTGAGAAAATTTAAGTTCCAGTCCCTTAGCAGCTTTTAAGTTTATAATATAGTGTTGTTGACTATAATCATTATGCTGTACATTAGATCTCCAGAAATTATATTTATCTTCTGGTTGCAAACTTGTAAGCCTTAAACTGCATCCCTCCAGCCCCTGGTAACCATCATTCTACTCTCTGTTCATACAAGATTGGCTTTTTTACATTTCACATGCAAGGATATCATAACAATATTTGTCTTTCTCTGTGTGACTTATTTCACTTAGCATAATGTCCTCAAAGGCCATCCATGTGGTTGTAAATGGTGGGATTTCCTTCTTTTTCATGGCTACATAATATTCCAACACACACACTTTGGCGCCTGTGCACACACATGCATGCATGCACACATGCACACAAGCACACACACACATACACCTTCTTTATCCCGTCATTTCTTGACAGACACTAAAGTTGTTTCCATTCTTGGCTATTGTGAATAATGCTTCAATAAACATGGGAGTGCAGATACATTTTCAATATCTTGTTTTTATTTTTCATTTTTGGATATACAACCCCAGAAGTGGGATTTTCAATTGGGAGTTGAGCCCAAAGCAACAGATAATATTGAGATGACATACCACGACCCTTTGTCAAAGCAAAATTACAAGTGTAAAGCACCATACTGAAAAACAGCTACACCACTCTTAAAACTGTAACCCATATTAAACATATAAATACAGGTTCCTGAAAATTTTAAAAGACAATTTATCCATAGAGAGCTGCTGGTTTGCCACAAACCTCTCCCTCCACAATTTACAAAGGTGGAAAATGTATCCCCCAACTCAAGGCTAAAGAGTTCCGGAATATTCTGAAACACGCTGCTACATAAAAATAATGAGTTGTCGATTTGTTTAAAAACAAAACAAAATAAAAACATAAAAACAAAACATGTCTACCAAATGATCTCCTTATCTGAAAAGCCATATTATGGAAATATTTATAATTTGTATTAAATTCTTTTTGTTTGTTTGTTTCCCAGAATATGTTCCTTTGAGCTTTCTCTGTCCTTAAAGGACTGTGGCGATCATTTCTGGTCTCAGCTAGATGCTTTCAAGCTCTTCAGATAGACACTATTCAAACATAATTTCCAATTTTTCTCAAACTTTAATGTGCATATGATTTGCATTATATCGGGATCTTCTTAAAATGTAGATTTTCCTGCCTCCCTGATATTTCCCACATCTCCTATAGGCTTTCATGTCTCCTTCCATTTACATTTACCGTTCACCTCTCTGTTGTATGACTTCATCTCTTGGGATTTCCTAGCCATTACTCACCAAGACAGTTGTTATAAGGACAGAAAAGTGAGTCTGAACTCAATTCCAACCTGTGTTGGGGCTACCTCATCCACAACTAATTCTCAGACACCAGCAGGTTGTCTGAGAATTCAACTCAATTCATCTCAATTCTGACATTATCTACCTGAAGATAGCATTGGACTCCACAGGTTGAGGGCTCAATCCTAGAAGACTGCGCCCCCTTCACCCATCACTTCTGACAGCAGTGGAAGCCAGGGTTGTCACCTGTGTTTCTGATGGAATGACTGTAAATAACAGGTTTCCACAAACCCCTCATTTACTTTGATTGATTTGCTAATAGAGCAGCTTACAAAACTTAGAGAAACATTTTACTTACTAGCTCACCAGTTGATTATAAAAGAATGTAACTCAAGAACAGCCAGATGGGAAAGATGCACAGGGCATAGCACGAGGAAAGAGAACAGAGCTTTCATGACCTCTCTAGGCTCATCAGTCTCCTCATACGCACATGTGTTCAGCAACTCTGACGCTCTTTGAATCCTATCCTTTTGGACTTTTATGTAGACTTCATTACATAGACATACTTGGTTAAACAATTGGCCAATGGTTATTGATTCAACCTTCAGCTCCTCTCCTCTCCTTGGAGGTCAGTGGGTGGGACTGAAAGTTCCCAGGTTGGTCACCAGGTTGGTTCCCCTGGCAACCAGCTGCCATTCTTAGGTGAGGTGCTGAAGTCTGATCATTCACATAACAAAAGACAACTTTATGGCTTTCATCACCTCAGAAATTCTGGAGGTTTTAAGAGCTCTATGCCAGAAATGAGGGCAAAGACCAAATATATTTTTCTTATATAAATCACAACATCATACTATATCTATATCTGTGTTTGCATAAAATGTTGTACATTGTTTTTATTGTCTTGCATTGTTTTAGGAAATTCCTTGGCCAGACTTGTTTGAATTAATTACATTCCCCAAATTTAGAAAAGTATCGGGGATAAGACAGGTCAACATAAATGTTTACTAAAAAAGAAAAATGGAGAGAGAAATGGAAATGGAATTACAGAGATGAAAATACATGGAGTTTATTATTTTCAAAACTTATGCTACTAATACTTATTTTCATTTATATCTAAAATTTCTAATATCATTTTTGTCCTAAGTTGTCTATGTAATATGTGTCTTCATTGTTAGGGTTGTAAAAATTGATAAATAGAAACCTAATTTTAAAATGGAGTCTGGAGGCTGTAAGAGAACTATCAAGCACTCCTCACTCTACACACTCTAGTGACCCAACAGGAAAAGTGTTAGGCTGCATCTCTGGCAGGATGATGGTACTTTTCTACGTCAACAGGAGGAAGAAAAGCACCCTCCTTGTCCAGTAACAGCTAAGTCAGTGGAACCCTGCCGTATCTCAGGCAATGAAAAGTCACTATACTTTGAACTTGTAGTTTCTTCCATTGGACTCTTTGTTTACAAAGCCCCTCCCAAGTCCATAAAAGAGTGTTTTGCTCCCTCATTCCTCTGGACTTGTGTGTGGTTCACCATTAGACCTTATGTCCTGAAATGCAAGTCTTTTTCGTTCAGTAATACACCCATTTTGTTGAAGAAATATCTTGCTATTTGTTTAAGCTCAGCAGCTTCATACTCTGCTTCCTTAGTTGGGCTCTTTTCTCACTAACTCAGATAATTTTCAGGTTCTCTTATGAAATGAGTATAAATGAATTAATGGGATCCAAGGATTCTGATAATATAAGAACAGTTGAAGTTGAAGGTGACAACCAATCATTTTACGGTGGTTGTTTTTTCTCCCACAATTTCAATACTCTTTGTTTTAGGAGCATACAGAAATGACTTGTGGAATGATGGATAATCAGCAAGTGAAGTAAGTAGAAGTGGACAAAATAGAGTCAAATGTGTAATTTCCATATACCTTTAAAACAAAATACCTTATATATCCCACAGTTACCACATACGTATCTAAATGTTATAATTTCAGTCTATTTTGCAACCAGAGAATTACTCTTTCTCTTCCCAAAAGTTACTGTAGGTTGATGTCATATCATCAAAATTAACATTTTGAAAATCAGGTTAACAAGAGTTGAGCACATTATTGTTAACTTACTCTGCCCCTTCCCTGACTATCAGCCCCTTGCCCTCATGTTTAAAATATCCCCTTGCCAATTATGTTTTTTGTTAACAAGAAAATATCTTAAGGGAAAGCACCTGCAGAGTATAATGAATGAAACAATCCTTAAATGAATGCAAACACCCAATAGGCTATGTTTCTCATGTCTGCTCAGGGGAAGCTATTAACTGGCAAAGAAGTAGATTCAGACTTTTAAAATAGATACTGCTAAGCACCAAGTTTTTAGACTTTGACTTGATGTCGATTTATTGCTCTTTCAAACTTCTCTGCTATTTACAATACCAAAACACACAGATATAAAAAACATTGATTCAACTATAAACCTAACTGCATTCTGACATAGTAAATGGCACCAAAATGTACACAATAACTCAAAAATGTCTGTCTTGGAAAGAATAAAATATGCCTTTTTCAAAGCAAATATTGTATAGTAAATATTTGCTGTAAAAAATCATTGAATTGCTTCTCACTAAGTAGCAGGGCTGAGAATTTAAACACGAAAAAAATAAGTTTGGAAATTATGGAAACTTACTTGATGCTGGAAAACAGGTTGTTAACTATGATTATAACATGCCATATCCTTCAGAGAAAAATTGGGAATGGAGTCTGAGAGCACTTAAATCATAAATCTTTAACTGTATCTTTAGTTAATGCTATGGACTGAATTGTACCCCCACCCTCAAATTCATATGTCAAAATCCTAACCCTCAGTACCTAAGAATGCAACTGTATTTGGAGATAGTGTCTTTAAAGAGCTTAACTGAGTTCAAATGAGGTCATTAGGGCAGGCCCTAATAGAATATGACTGGTGTCTGTAAGAAGACGAGATTAGCGCACAGACACCCACACAGAGAAGACCATATGAAGACGCAAGGAGAAGGTGGCCATCTGCCATTTCTGAATGTTTCTGTCCCTCCAAAGTTCACATTTTGGAAACATAATGACCAACGTTAAGATGTTAGACAGTGGGGCCTTTGTGAGTTAATTAGGTCATGAGGATGGAGCCCTCATGAATAGGATTAGAGCTCCAGCCCTTTCTGCCATGTCAGGATCCAAGGAGAAATGTTCCACTTGGAAGAGGGCCCTTACCTGACCGTGCTGGCACCCTGATTTCAGACATCCAGCTCCACAACTGTGAGCAATAAATTTCTGTTGTTTACAAGCCACTTGATCCGTCATATTTTGCTACAGTAACTCAAACAGACCAAGACTCTTTAGAAGAGGAAAAAAAATTTCCTTGACCTTTTAAGGGTCCCTAGATGGATCTGAAAATTAAACTGCCAGAAAGAGTAATAGGAGACAAAGCATGGACATTTATTTATTATAAGTTTTACATGGCACAAGAGCCTTCATAAGGAAATGAGGACCTGAAGAAACAGTTAGACCTGAGTAATGCTAGGTTTGTTGATGAGTGGGCAGTCATCGGGGACTATGGTGAGTGAAAGAGTATGAGGAAAGTTCAATAAACTGGGTGGCGATTAGCAAGACTTGTTTGTTCAGCTTCTTCTCAGTGTCCCTTTGTCTTTGGAGATGAGGATGTTCCTTTCCTCCAGGTATATGGAGGACATCCTCTCACATGAGGGTTTTAGGACCTGTTGTGGAAGAAAGGGTGAGGGGAAGGTCAGAGAGACTTTCCTGCTTCTGCTCTTTCTCAATCTCCTTCAGCATAAAATATTCAAAATGCACGGTTCCACGTTTTGGGGTAGTGTGTCCTGAACCTCATCAACACCATCTGCGAGCCAAGGAGAAATGGCTCAGAAGACACCAATCCTGCTGACACCATGATCTCCAACTTCTAATCTCCAGAACTGTAAGAAAATAAATTTCTGTTGTTTTAAGCTCCCTCGTCTGCGGTACTTTGTTATACTAGACCCAACAAACTAGTATAGTGAATGAGTGAGAAGTCCTGCTTCTAAACAAAAACCAATATAGGTCTTTTAGGCCCAACTGCAGGCAATTATAAAGGCTTTACCTGACGAGAAAGCTCCCCTACACCAGACATGGTCCTCAGCCAAAGCCTTGTATCCTCTGAAGGGAGCTGCAGTGAAAGAATCAGGCCTCATCCAGGCCAGCCAGGCTCTTATGCATGTTTGCATCCCTGGCCCAGGCACCTCTGTGGGAGGCCTCTTTGTCAGAGTCTCTTATCTGAGGCCTCCCCACTGGCACCTCTGTCAATACCTCCTTGTGGGCATGGAGGAGAAACTTGCACACAATTTTCTCAGTACTTTTTGGCACTGCCACTTGGTTGCTGTCTCTGGATCAATGCACTCAATTCTTCACTTCAGTTAAGACTTTATAGGGGTAATGGAGCAAATAGGTTCTTCCCTTTGGTTCCTGGAGTGGAGCATTGTTTCAGATCAGTATACAGAACCTTATATTGTTTACACTAACATATTTATTTTATTTAAATTCAATGGCAAAACACAGAGTCAGGGAATATACAATATGTTTTAGTGTGTATAGCAGAAGTTGAGCAAAATAGCAAAAGTGATTGGGGACCCAATCTTAGTTGGAGGAATATGATATAAAATACATTATTATTGTTAGTTTAGCCAACTACCAAACTAATTATGAACACATAATTGTGTGTATTCATATTCTAAATAATAACATAAACTTTTTTTGCTTTAACTTTGGTCCAGAAATTGCTCGTAATTATACTTTGTTAAACCCACAGTTATCCAATAAAGCTAAGGAGAATTAAGTGGACACTGCTATGAATATTGGTAAATTTGCCCTGGATTGTCTCAGGGCACTCCAAAATTGAGTAGAGAGACATTTAACAAAACTTGAGCATGTCAAATGCATGGTTAAACTTCAAGGGCACAGACATTTGTATACTCTATTCAAAATGTCACTTAATGCAAATTATAATGGTAATATCAACAGAGACTACAATGAAATGTTTTGAAAACAGAAAAATGCCCACATATTGGGGTTAACCTTATCGTGTCTTAAATAAGTATTTTAATATTCTTGAAAAGTTACTGCAAAAGAATACCACTGAAAAATCCATTCAGAATAAACCTAAAACTAAAGGACCTGATATAAAACAATGATATATAAATATATATTATATATATGGTATATATAATATATGATATATATTATATAATATATGATATATATGGTATATATAATATATATTATATATTTTTAATTGTCTCCCCTCAGGTATAGATAGAAAAGAAAACATATTTATTTATTTTATTTATTTATTTTTAAAACAGGTTTAAAAAGGGATAGAACATAAAGGAGAACATTGGAAATGAGAAACACAGAGAGGTATATTCAATTCTACAAAGATTATCTTCATCATTTGCTTTTTTCCTTGTGTTGACATTTTTGTATGTCTGAATTAAAATAATTTAAGTTCTTTATTAAATTTAGAAAGTAAAGGAGATTTTAAAAATTATGATTCATTTACAACCCCACCCTCCAGTATTTGTGCATTTTTTATTTTTAAATTCTGCTCTCTTTGTGAGTGTAAGCTTCTTTTCATACAACTGTGCTTACAAATAATACTTTATCTGGGTTTTTCTTATTATATGAAAACTTTCCTATGTTTTAATTGGATTAAAAACACAGAATTTTAAATAACACGTGATGTTTATTGTCAAGCTACAAATTGTTTAATTGTGGTCATATTGCCAACTAACTTTTTATATAAATCTTTGTCTTTGCCTATGAATACATTTTGGTATAGTCTTAAAAGTTAATAATTATTTGATATTTACGTGAATACGTATAATACCATAATAAACATTTTTGTTTTATTATAGTTTACAGATTGGTCTTTTAAGATATCTTAAGATATTTCAGGATTACTATGATGAAAGATATAGATATATATATATATATATATATATATATATATATCTCCTTAACTCTAGTCAAAAATAAAGCACAAAAAAGTAATATTTAAATAATAAATTAAAATCCACTTTAAAAACAAAATAAACAAAACACTGGCAAGAACCTAATGACAGTTAAGAATGCACTATCTGGATCAAGATAGATTAGATAATTCATTTTAGATCTGGGGATCTTAAAGCTTTAGGTCTGAGGATCTTCCTTCAAATCTCAATTTACTGATCCAGCTATAGGGGAAAACATGGGAAAGTGTAGCTTCTGCCTTAATCTGACCCAAAGATATAAATCCTTATCAGATTAGTTTAACTAATGAAAATGAGAAAGAAAACAAAGACAGTGCACGCTGAATTGTTACTTTGAGTTACAAAAACCTAATTAATTAGTAAAGTGTCACCTAATAAAATTTCTTAAGTGATGACAAGTAAGACTGGCCCAAAATTTCCCTCATGGATAAGTAACTAAATTATGCTCTTGAAAGAAGGACTAGAATAGTTCATTAAATTTGTGTCGTTAATGGACAAATCTGAAGAACGAGAGAAATGGCAAAGATCTCTTTACCCAGTGATTTATGATATTTTAAACAAAATAAGAATATATCCAGTTTCACCATTTTTTTCAGTGTATGCATAATTTTTCAATGTATCTTAAGCAAAACTAGTAATTTATTTTAATCTGAATTTTAAAAGTTGCTTGCAAATATGTATCATTTTTGCGTGTTACAATAATTATTTTCATTTAATGAATTCGCCTCCCAGTTTTTGTCCTATTTAACAGCTTGAGCTCAGTGCTCCCCCTAACTCTTTCATAAGAACTCTTTGGAAAGCAAGCTCTTTTCTTGATAATGTTTGCTGCTAATAAGTTTACCTCAGAAATATTTGTTCTCATTTGCTTTTTCAGAAAGAAATTTCACTAATTTATTTCTGTTAAAAGATAAACAGAGGCATACCAAAAAAAAATTAAGAGTTTATTTAAGCAAAACTCAATTCCCATTGGCAAGCACAAAATTGGAAGTGGTTAAGGGTGCTCTACTTCAGACAGGAGCTTGGGTAGATATTTTTGTAAAGAAAGGGTGGAAGCAAAGCACAGGCATTTTTGATTGGCTTAAAGCTTACTGCTGTTTGAAATAGGTTGTCCTTAGGTTTCGATTTGGTTACCTTGAAGCATTTCAGGCTTAGGTTTTGGTTTGCTCACAAAGGCCACCACAACATTAAAGCCACCTTTATCTAATGAATGGCCTCCTTTTAAATTAATTTAACATTTAACATTTCTTTCAGAAGGCATATCTCCTTCAGAAAGTCTACAGTAAAAGGACTTAACAGACTTTCAGAGAAATAATGTTTTACTTTGAATTCTTTCCTAGGATGACAAATCTTCAAATTGGGGTGTTAATAGCCCTGAGGATATATAAAGACTTTACAAAGTATATTTCAGTGCCAGTAATTTCTAAGAAATTAGCTAATTCTTTCCTAGAACTTATGTGTTTAATTTAAGGATGTACTTATGACCAAGGTTTCACTGAGATTCTATATTATAATCTGTGTGTGTGTTTGTTTTTCATAATCACCCCTTTCTCACATTACAAAAATAAGGTATAGTTTTCACCCATTACAAAATGTTAAAAGAGGCCATTTTTTTCAGTGGTCAAGTATTTTGTGTGACCACTAAAAATAGGACAATTCAAAAGACCTGAGTCCAAAGAAATTTACTTTAACAAGCAGCATTCTATCTCAAAAACACAAGGCAAACAACTACAACAAAAAAACTCTCCTAAAATTTTACATAGTAGTTTTAATGTG
Organism: Rhinolophus sinicus; assembly: GCF_036562045.2. Taxonomy (NCBI): domain Eukaryota; kingdom Metazoa; phylum Chordata; class Mammalia; order Chiroptera; family Rhinolophidae; genus Rhinolophus; species Rhinolophus sinicus. The sequence continues at coordinate 181,036,337 of NC_133753.1, forward strand.
TTTTTCAAAATTGAGAGAGGTTGTGATTTTTATTTTTTACTACTAATAATTGTAATGATCACTAATCCCAGAAAATAAATGTATTATAATTCAGGCAAAAACAAAATGGCTTTTAAATAATAAATTTATATTCACAGTTGTTTGAGGATAATGGTGGAGTGATTAGAAAAAACACTTCTAAAAAAATACTTTGCATTAGGGTAGAATATTGTAGGAAAGCTAATACAAATACAAGTTAAACGAGAAAAGGAAGTATAAACATTCCGACTGTTAAAATAAGATATGGATACAATTCTAACTCTTATTACACAGGATGCATTTAAAATACTGATGCAATAGTTTTATTGACTTTTTTTAAGTAAGGAAGACATTGCATCTATTGCTACTATTTGCATTTCAGTTGAAAATGTCTATAAGGCAATTTGAAACATTAGGAGGGATGCACATTGATATTTTAAAAAATAATTTGAGAGAAATAGGAGTTTTAAAAAAAGGTTAGTAAGCTATTATCTTGCAGTAAACAATTTCCAATTCAATGAATTCATTTTGCTAATAAATGTGAGCCACCAGGATTTCGATGATCTTATTTTTAATTTGCCAGAACAAGTATATTAGCAAAAGTACAGAGCAGAGCAAATGTATCTTAGATCCAAATTCTCCTTGTTAAAGGTAAAGTGACAAGAATGTCTTACTAGCATTCTCTAATATATTCAGATACTTTGTACCTGTACCAATGTACAAAGGACCACAATAAATTACAATGTTGTAAAGTTAAAAGGACTAACTCATAGCTCAATACCTCACAGTTGCAGTTCTTTTACCTAGAACTAAAATAAGTTCATAACTACATGCATAATTACAGGTTAATTGAACTAAATAAACACATATATATGTGGGTATTTTATGGAAAAGTGACTAGATAACGTACCTATATATAATCTACTAGGTTATAATGACTCCTGTGTCAGAAAGCTGCTATTGATGTGAAGGGTTAAGACCAGTTGGGTCATATATATTTTTCTTGTTTTATCCTTACCAAAAAAGTAGCCCCAGGTGATTTAAAGAAAAGATCTGACAACTTGCAAGTGCCATAGAGATAATAAATCATTCTGAAAGAGGAATATGTCTCTGTGAGTCCCTGAATGATGTAGGGGATTTTTGAGTGAGTGAGTGCGGGATCCTATCTCGTGACACAGAAGAATGGAAACACGGACCCAGGAGAGGCAAAGAGTTTTTAAAAAAAGAGAGTTTATTGAAAGCCAAGGATCAGAGGTCCCTAGCGGGAGGGCGGTCCCAATAGGGGTGCCCAGTGACTGAGGCAAAAACTCGTACTTTTATACTTTCCCTTGCCTGCTTGAGGAAGGGGCGCTGTTTAAAGAAGGGAACTGGCACCTTCTAATGTAATTTGTCTACCAGGTTTATTCTGCCTGCCCATCCTAAAGAAATTAGCAAAATAACCCACACGTATCTATCAGATCTGCTCCATTTGTCAGGCCAAAAGGAATTTTATAGTTGACCTCAGGGCTTTGTTACATTTTGTCCTGGAGTGAAGGAGTGATTTCAAAACCTGGAGTTTTAGGATATGGCTGTCTTTGTTTATTCCACTAGAGACCTCCCTGTCTACCTAAGGACATGCTAGCTCTGACCGGTCTCAATTCATGGATTATCATGAAATAATTGCTAATGAGATTAAACTACTATGCAATGATTATTGATTGAACAATTTTCAATATTTAAAAAACGGAAGAGGAAGAGGACATAGAGACAGAAAGAGATACAATGGGAGGAAGGGAAGGAATAAGGAAATAAAGAAACAAGGGGTTTACTTCTTGCTATGGACTGGATTGAATGTCCTTCAGATTTATATACTGTAGCCCTAACCCCAGTTTGATCTATCTCTCTGCCAGGTGAGGTCATAGCCAGAAAGCAGCCATCAGCAAGCCAAAAAAAGATCTGCCTTGCCTGCATCTTAATCTCAGATTTATCGTCACCAAACTATAAGAAAATACATTTCTGTTGTTTAGATGCCCAGTCTATTGTATTTTGTTATGGTAGTTCACACTGACTGAGACACTTCTTAAATAGTGGTTTAACTATCTAAGTATCTAAAATATTAACTGAATGTTGAAGCATTAGATTTCAAAAATGAGGTGTGTTTTTTTCCCATTTTATTTCTTAAATAATGAACATAATATTATTAACATGCAATAAAAGTAGCCCTCAAAGCATCCCTCCAAAACTCATTTTAAAGGGCTTAATATAGAAAAATAATAATGAGAGTTCCAATGAAAATGGAATAATTAAAGTTAATAGGCATAAAGAGAAAGCATAATATATGCAGATAGAATTGAGATGAGGGTTTGATGTAGAAAAAGCAAAAATACATTCTTTACGGTGTTTGGCTTGCAAATACATCCAACTCAGGTAAAAAATGTTTGCTTGTTCTCACCACTCCTATTTATCATTGAAACAAAAATCTCTGTATACTTAAGAAGAAAAGTAAATAAAATTAAGAGAAAGGAAATATTCATTCTTATAAATAATTAAATTCTAACATAGAAAGTTTAAAACAAACCTAGAGAGAAATTCAGTAGATGTTACATGACAGATATGGAACAGTAAATATGGAACATTTACTAAAATTAACCACATACAGCTAAATTGTTTCTCTTTAAATTCAAACACATGTACTATGATGCAGAAATAACTCTATGATGAGATTATATATATATTTTGGGTGTGTGTATATATGTGTATATATGTTTATGCGCACTGGAACCTAGAAATATATATATGTATCACCATGCACATAGTTTTAAACATTTATCATCCTTTGACTACAAATTGACTTTTAAACTAATATTTAATTCAAATTGTTTTAGAAAATAAATTTTAGTTACATTACAATAAAAGGTAAGCTTGTCAGAATTATTACCTGTATCAGTAGTATTCAACATTGGCTGTTGATTTGAATCATCTAGGAAACTTTTAAAGCTACAAGTATTAATATCTCTTCATTTTCTTACAGATTCTGATTTAAAAATCTGGAGTGAGCAGAAGGGGCTTATCTATCTATCTATCATCTATCTATCTTCTATCTACCTATTTGCATTGGTAATTCTAGGACAATTTATTATAATATAAAGTTGGACATTGAGATATCAATGATTAACCAAAAGAATCTATCTAAATTTCAATGTATCCAAAAATAGAACATTGTTAGAACAGGACAGCATAAAGAGGGGTTACTCTAATTCAAATATATCTATTGAGCCTGACATTCTGAAACTCTACTTGTAATTTTCACTTGCCTAGATTTTTTATGTGACGTATTTTTCCTCAAATAGGGCATGTTTGAAACAGGATGTTACAGGAGTATTACAGCGTGGTTTAAATAACGTAATTTTTCACTCTCAATAAAAATAAAAACTTCCTTATATCTCCCAAACATTGGGTGGGTGGCAAGTATTCTATTGAAAAAGTGGTCATAAAAGGGATTGTTGTTGAGTCAGGCAGGCTGGGATCAATCATGACAGCGTTAATATGCAAAAAAGTGGAGCACAAAATAGTTTTAGAGAACAAGCAAGGAAAACACGGTATCTGGAGTAAAACAGAATGAGAGATTAGAGTCCAAGGTCGGTGAGGTAACATGAGCCATATCTAACTGTGTAGGCTACTGGAAAGATTTCAATTTTACATTGGGTGGGACTAATATATTCAGTGTGTTGAAAAGAACATGAAAGAGCTACTTAAACAGCCTCACCTAAAATGGTGCATCTCCTGTCTCCCTTATATTTCCATCTCAAATGATAACTGTTATTTCACAAGTAATACCTTGTTATCGCCCCATAAATTCTTAAGACATTATATCTCAGGAAGTTTCAGATGAGCCAAACAAAATTAATTTCTTATGTGAAAACAGGCATGTTTGTGGTTTTAGGATCATCATCAAAGTTTAACAATTTTCTGAAGGAGAACTGAGTTACTTGATATTGCTGTATTGTGTGTGTGTGTGTGTGTGTGTGTGTGTGACTGTTTAGAACTAAAGTTCATATTCCTTATAAATTATAATCACTTAAAATCAGCTCTAGTCAAGGGCAAAAGTATATTTTTTCCCTGGAGCTTAGGGGGGATTATTTTGGAAAAAAATATTTTGTCACAGACATATAAAACTTGTCTCTTCCTTTAGAAAATGATTATTACCAAATTCCTAACATGGAGTTGATTTTTGCACAAGCCACTGCTAATAAAGCTTTAGTAACAGTCCATGTCAGTGTTTCTAAACTGTCACATATGTCATCAGAGTCATGGGGGTGATTTAAATACTAAGTCCTCTTCATTCCAGAACTACGATCAGAATTTTTCAGGTATGTCCAGGAAATCATTAACTAGGTCAAAGCATAATTATATTATGCCCCTAAATTTGATTATCAGTATTCCAAGTGAGAAAATAGTGGAACATGAACTCACGTCTGGGCAGGAAAATAGAGAAAAGAAAAACATATAGAGACCGTAAAGGGTTGGATCACCAAATTTAGGGTTTGATTGATTCTATAAATGAATAAAAATAAGGAGCATCAGATAACGATCAGATTCTGGACGAAGTAGATAATTTATAGTAGTAATTACAAATGCCGAAATAAAAGAGGATGCTGTAGCAAAAAGAAGGAATGTAATTGATTATCCCTTATGCAAGCAGGCTAACTGTTACAACAAACTCCACATCTCTTTGTTTTCTTACACAGTAGAATAGTTACTCCTAGTTCAGTAATAGTATAGTGTTCAATGGGGAGTATTGTGACTACAATGACCAACATTTCTGCTTTGCATAAAACTGAAAGGCTTTCAGAATGCAGTTTTAGATTTTTTCAGTTCTAAACCTAGTAGGAAAGTCTCAGGAAAACTGGGACAACTTGCAGTCACCCTATTTTTACCTGAATATTCTGAAACTAGGGTTTCTTTCATTAACTCCACCATTTTTCACTGTTTGTGAGTCTTATTCTGGTACATCTATGATTGGCCAGTTGGTGAAGAAATAGAGAATGCATTACAAAAGAGATTTTATAAGGAAATTTCAGGTAAAATTGACACACATTACATGTTCCTACATTCTGTTGGTCAGAACCAAACCATGGTATCATGACTGATAGCCAGGATGCTGGGATATATAGTCTGGGATATGAACTAAGGTAAGAGACTAACATGTACATTAATGAACCAGTAAGATGAAGATTTAGAAATTTCCCTTTTGTTTAGAAATGAGGAGGCCATTAACAACTTTAAGAAAAGCAGTTCATATAAAATAGAATAAAATAGAAGTCAGGATACAGTGTTGGAAAATCATTAGGAGGTTGAGGGAGAAGTAACGAGGTTAGACTATTTTTTAAGAAAATTTACTATGCAAGAAAAGAGACATATACCATAAAATTATGGGCCAAACGGAATGTTGCCTTTTATTTATTTATGTTTCTTTAACTTTAAAATGCCAGAATCATATCAAATATATGGTGATGGAAGGAGAACTGACTCTGGGTGGTGAACACACAATGGGATTTATAGATGATGTAATACAGAATTGTACACCTGAAATCTATGTAATTTTACTAACAATTGTCACCCCAATAAATTTAAAAAATAAATTTAAAAAAAATTAAATAAAATGCTAGAATCTTGATATTTGTGTGCTACTATGAGGTAGCCAACAGAAACAAGACAAATGAAGACACATGAAACATGAAATAATGGATAAATCAAGTTCCCAAAGGATACTGAAAGTGATCAGATTTTGAGCAAAGATCAACAAATTCATCTTGGAGAAGGGAAAAAAAAGCATCTATCTAGATAATAGGAACAGGCAAGAATATTTGTAGACTCAATTTGGAGGGAAAATACCATATATTATTACTATTGTCAACACAAACATACAAGTTATTCAGTATACTCCATTGTTTTGTTTTGTTTTTTATGACCAATGCATTATGTCAAATACAATGAAAAAGAAACTGTACAGAATTCAGATATGAGAGATATTATCATGAAACTATTATTAAAACTATTTTGATCTTGATATCTTTGTAATTACTTGGCTCAGAATGATTGTGTAATAAGATACCTTGCATTCAAAAGAATGTTGGTTGGGATGAGAAAATTTTAAAAAGCTATACATATATAAATGAAATAAATAAAATAATTATTTATAAAGCAAAGATAAACAATCTTACAGTTAGTTTTATTTTACAGAAGAGAAATATGAAAAAGTATCCCTTTTTAACTGAGGAAGAATAATTTCAGTAATGAATTAACACCTACAATTTCAGTACAATACATACCTGAATATGTACTTGATGTGAAATTTTCCATATCAGTACTCAAAGCAATAAACTATTAAATATACCCCATCAACACTGAGAAAGTAGTTAGGTAGCAGTATAAGGAGAAATGCAAACACATCAGCTTAAAATATTGGGTTTTGGAAATAAGCATTCTCACGACACCTGGATCTTTATTAGCTGTCAAATTCTATCTAAATGTAAATTTTTGAAATGAGCCTGATATCAGATACTGATACACTGATGTTTCTGAATTACAGTTGTTGATAGATAAATGACATTTACATATGTAATAGAGGAGAGAGAAATACTAAATATGAGTTCAATGTAATCAATACAGAGCATAATGGATAAAAAAGTGATACATGTAAAAATATTTATACATTGTTAATAGTGTATCTTCTTTTCTAATTCAATATCTATCAATTTGTTCTGAATACTCTTTAGTTTCAAATTACTCCAGCCAGGGTATTAAATGCATCACTGTATTGATCTCAAAATGATTTTCAAGTCCAGAGAAATACACTGGAAAAGTGGCACAATGAATATGTCACATTGGCTAAGCCCTTTTCTTGTTACCAGCTGTACTGTGAGGCCCTTTATCAAAAAGGATAAATAGAAAGCCACATATTATTTTTCATCAATTTTATTTCAATAATAATAGGAGTCAGACACTGATTTTCTCGATTTATATATATGGAATAATTTATCAAAGGAATGACGTTTTGGTAATAACGACAGTAGTAAAAGTACGTATAATATCATACAGATTTTAATGAAAACATTTGTAATTGCTTCATTGACACACACTTTAAATATATACACACATACATTCTTAACACTGGGAAGTTTGTATTTAACTATGGAGTCATTAAGATATAGTCACAAATGCACTCACATGTAAAACATATAGAAAGGCAAATCTCTAAGTAGATATCAGATTTCTGTTGTTAATAAAATGAAGGAAACATCTAAGATTCTGCTGGTTCAATCAATGCATGTACAAGAAAACAGATATGACAGTAGTGAACTTGCAGAAATTGAATTGACTCCTTCAGAAAATTGGTGCAATTGCTTTACAATGCTGTCATACCCTCTCTTAGATTAAAAAATCAGAATTCTGAAAGGAACCTGACTGAACTGCCCAAAACTGAAATTAAATTAGATGATAAAATATGCTCAGTGTTTTTCTTTTTCCTATGGTCACCAGCAAGTAAATAAAAATAGGCATCACTTAAAACTCATAACAATACTCACAAGGTAAAAGGAATACTCAAAATTTTAAAGAAATAGTTTAATTATATTTAATTTGCTACTTGACATATTAATAAGTAAATGTCAATGTATGTGTTATATAGCTGTATTAGTCAGAGTTCTCCAGAGAAACATAACCGATAGGACGTATTACAGGGTAACATATTAATATATTGGAGTATATACGAGGTCTCACAGTTAAGTTTGAGAACTTGTTGCAAAGCTGTTGCTAACCTTTTTTTTTTGATATCAGGGGGATTATTCATTATGAATTTGTACCAACTGGACAGACAGTTAACTAAGTTTACTACTTGGAAGTGCTGAAAAGGCTGTGTGAAAAACTTAGATGAAAACGACCAGAATTTTTCGCCAATAATTCATGGCTCTTGCATCATGACAATGCACCAGCTCACAGGGCACTGTCTGTGAGGGGGGTTGTAGCCAGTAAACAAATAACTGTATTGGAATACTCTCCCTACTCACCTGATTTGACCCCCAATGACTCCTTTCTTTACCCGAAGATAAAGGGAATATTGAAAGAAAGACATTTTGATGACATTCAGGATATCAAAGATAATGCCAGTATAGTTCTGATGGCCATTCCAGAAAGAGTTCCAAAATTGCTTTGGTGGGTGGACTAGGTGCTGGCATCAGTGCATAGCTCCCCAAGGGGAGTGCTTTGAAGGTGACCATAGTGATATGCAGTAATGATGTATGCAGCACTTTTTCTAGGATGAGTTCTTGAACTTAATTGTCAGACTTCACATGTAGAGAGAGACCATTATATATATATATATATATATATATATATATATATATATATATATATATATATCTTCTTTTCTAATTCAATATCTTCAATATATATAAAACAGTTATATATATATATATATATATATATATATATATATATATATATATATGCAACTTTATCTCTCTCCTATATATATGTAATGGGTTTAGTAGTACTGTGATTCGTAGCATGCCATAGCCCCCTAATTTTAGAAGGATGGCTGCTAGGACTATGGACCCGACGATATATATGTATACATAAGAGAGAGAGAGTGAAATTTGTTTTTAGGAATTGATTCACATGATTGTAGATGCTGTCAAGTCCAAATTCTGCAGAAAAGGCTGGCCGGTTGGAGACCTGGGGAAGAACTGATACTCAGCTAGTATTTGAAGGCAGTCTGGAAATAGTATTCCCTCTTTCTTGAGGAAATTCAATCTTTTTTTAAAAGGCTTTCAGCTGATTGGATGAAGCCTACCCTCATTATGGAGTGTGTCTGCCTTACCCAAAGCATAGTGACTTAAATGTTAGTCTCATTTGAAAAATACCTGCACAGAAACATCGCAGACTGGGATTTGCCCACATATCTTGGTGCTATGTCCTAGTCAGGTTGACACATAAAATTAACTATCACAATTACGAACTTAAACTATGGTTATTAATGTTTAGTAAAGAAGGTGTTACCCTTTTTTTTTTTTGGTGATTACTCAACTGGGAGGCAGATAAAAGTAAAATATTAACTGCTTAAGGAATTTTAAATGGTATTTCAAATTAACCAATAACATCAGAGAAATAACATTGATTTTATGAATGATTTATAACTTTCTTCTTAGGATATTGTTTACTTGTATTTAATCTCCTGTCTACTGTAATCAGCTAAGCTTAGATAATCATCACCATGATAAATATCTGTTGATCATCATTGGGATGTATGGAAATAAGCATATAATTAAAGAACATTTATTGTAAGTTTAATAGTTGTTTACATTGTTTATTATTATTTTTTATTTTTAATATGGTCTATAGCTATGATTTTTTAAATAAAATTAAGTGAGATAATTGTGCACTGAGCTATTTTAATATCTCCCTCATATAGATTTTAAATGACTGACTCATAAATAAAATGAATGAGATATTATACCTATGATGCTATTTGAAAATGTTATTAAATAATGTCATAAGTCTTAACTATATTCAAAAGGTTTTGTAATCATAGTGACTTTTACCAACTTTTCTTGTAAATAATCATTTTAAAATGACAATAATAATTTGATTAGAGAGACACTTTAGAATTGTTTTTTTATAATACTAGAATTGTTTTTTATAATATTTGAATTGTTTCCAATTAAATATATGCATATATATGTATATATATATATACAAAACTCACCATTTATACAAAATTATGTTCTTTAATAAGCATTTAATAGAGTTCATTAATAGATTAAGAGTAAAATTGTTTTATCATAACTATGAACATTGGTTGCCAATGGACTATTCTTATTCAAAACAGTCTGTCCAAAATGTTCTACAAAATAATGGGAAGTTTAACATAATGCTGGACAGACACCAAGATAGTGACGGCCGCATGAGTAGAATTACCATGTGAAGTATTTTTGCTAAAAGCAGGTTCATGATTGAACTGCCAACAACAGATAATTGAGGTAAAGTTAGATTTTAACAGTATGAATAAATATTTATAATCAGATTTTTAAAATATAAATGCATTTTAAATAAATATATGTCACTATATATTACAGAAATTTAATGCTTTTCACCTGAATACCCTGAACATCCAGCTCAATTCTAGGAACATAATGAAAGTTTGTGAGACTGATCTGTTGACTAATTGTCAGTGGTTGGATAGGAGGGTAGATGCATGGACAGATAGATGATGGGATTATTCTGAGTCACAAATTCACTTTATTAAGAAATGGGGATTCATGACCTGACACTAAATTGACACCGGTCATCTTTTTAAGCCACCCAAGTTTTGTTTTGTTGATATTTGCGGATTCAAGTGGCCTAATTCCCAGCATGGCTCTCTTCATACGCTCACATTTATTTCAATGTTAACACCAACTGCCTGCTTTAGTAAATCATTGCCCACTTTATCATTGCTTATTACTAATGTTTTGCATTCTTCTTCACTACAATGGTAACATTCATATTTTTCTTTTCTTTTTCTCATTATTTTATCCTCTTGTGACATTGATGTTGAAGTATTGTTTTAGTGGTTCTTTCCAACACTCTTACTTTTTCCTGCTGTTTTCACACCCCTTGAACTTTACTAAAGAATATACTTCAGCAGTTCTGGGTTTAGTGCTTCACTTCTCTCTCCTCTGTTGCTTTAACCCTTTGTTGCAGTGGCTCACCTCCCTCTTTTGAAAAGCTTTTTGTTTGCTATGCTGTCTGCTATGATACTTCTGTCTGTGGTACATTTCAAATTGCTGAATGAAAACAAACCTGTGATTTGCATGGGGAAGTGGATATTGTGCAAAAAAGACCTCTACCCAACACAACAAAGTGGCACGTTTCTTTTGTTTTCCCTATTTCTTTACTTTAAAGACCCATCAAAGCAAACTTTTGCCATCTCAGCGATTTTACATGTATTGTAGTTCATCTAGTGAAAGTAATCCAGGAGTTCATGTGTGTACCTGTATGAAATGCTCCCACCAACCACTAACCTTTAAATACTTGGATTTCATTAACGATATTTAGTTATACTGAATATAAGCTTTGCTTTTTCAGGTTGCACTCTTTAAGAAATGATGTGAAATACACGTGTGGCATAATTTTATCTGTGTTGGAGGGGGCAGGTACTGTGTAATACTTTTCTCATTGCCTCATTTTATTATTGTAATTAAATAAAATAATATTCCTCTCCTTAAAATCTATCAGTTCTATGAGATGATATTCCAATCAACACGAGTTCTGTAATTAATATTTACTTTCAAATTGATGAATGTGTAAATTCCATTTATTAGTAATACCAACATTTATAGACGGATTTCTGTGTGCTCGGCACTGTCCTAATCACTTTATGATCTTTGCATCATTTAATCCCAATATCTTACCTATATAGTTAAAAATCTTTACTACTGCCATCATACAGATAAGAAAACTATTTTCCCAAGTTCATATAGTTATTAAAGTTGGAGGGAGGATAAGAACTTCAGAGTCCACCTCCAGAGTATTCAGTCTTAAGTCTGTATTAAACAGAAGTTCTCTTGCTTAGGGAAATATATATTTTTAATTAAACATTATATTTGCTTGGCTAACTTTGATGGAGAATCTAGTACTTGTAGATCAGTCAGAAATCTGAAAAAGATTTAGATTGCGATTCTTGAATGACAGCCTGGTTGAAAATTAGCAAGCAGATGACTTAGAAGCACATGGTAACTGTTAAAAAATCGACCACACTTTGTGAACATAATCTTCAGCTTGCCAGGAAAGCAGCACATTTATTATGCTGCTGCTAAGACTGAGAGAGAGTACATAAATTATTCAGGGTGGGGAAAGACATTAATTTTTTTACAATGCAAAGGAGATTATTCATGGAATAGAAGTGATCAGAATTTATTAATATATTTCTCCATTTAAAGTGAATAATTTATTTCTTACTCTTGGTAGGATAAAGCACAGGCATTAGAACAAAACTAACAATTAACAAATCTAGCTTTATTTTCTAAAGTGTGGGTGTGTTTAAAAATAGAAACTTTGATTATATATATATATATATATATATATATATATATATATATATTACAATAAATAATTTGTTAATTGAAATAATATTTAAAGTTTAATGACTTCTATTTTTTTTCTGTTAATAATGAATAAACCAGTAAATAACTGGTATGTTCAGATGCATATTCTTTCATTTTGGATGATTTCACATATGTTCATAAATATGATAAAACTAGCTTTGTTTTATTCATTTCACCTGTTCCCTTTTCAATCCTAGAATTGAAATATTTCACTTAACTAAAGTATAAGGATAAATGTTATTGGTGTGCATAAAAAGAAGGATTCCTATGCAGCTAATAAATCTTCACAGCACCATCCAGAATATGTAAATTAAGTACCTACTATGTGCCATGAACTATTTTACTTGCTGGAGTTTTGGCAATGAACAAGACCCTGAATTTACATTCCCTGTGACAATAAAACATAAATGAAATGTAGAAATGTAAATAATTACTCAAACTTCTCCTAGTTATATGTATTGGTCACAATATTGAACAAAATGATAGGATACTAAGTGTGGAGCAGTCCTTTCTAAGGAAATGCTACTTAGAACTGGGATTCCTTAAATCTGAGCTGACTTGTAACTAGCTTTGACCGATAGAGTACAGTGAAACTGACAGGGTGCTAGTTCTGGGCCTAGGTTGAAAACCCTTGCATTCTTCTGCTCTCTCTTGGAATTCTGCCTAAGAGCCACAAAGAAAAGTATAGTTTAGCTTACTAGAAGAAAATGGATCACATGGAGGGAGGTGAGTAGTGTTAGTGGACTAGACAATGTCACCCTAGATTTATAGGATAGCCAGCTGACCTATAACGATATAAGCAAGTCCAATCCAGATCGATAGAACTACCTGACTGAGGGTCAGAAACATGTGAGTGAGCCCAGTCAACATAAAGAGGCAAACCCAACCTATCACCAGCTTTGTGAGCAATGATGGGTCCTTAATGTTAGTCCCTGCATATACATGCATACGTATGCATACGTACATGCAAAAGCATGTTTATGTGTCATAATAAGCCTTACTAAATGCAGGTTCTGTTTCCTTGAGACTTACTGCCTGAGAAGGGACACTAGTTTTCCTCACAGTCAAGCCACTGGAAAGTGCAATTTAGGTAAATGCATCAGTTATCTCTCCTCTAAATGCATTCAGTACAATACAGCAAAAACTCAGAAATCCAGGAATTTGTAGTTGAGAAACTCATCTTAAATGCTGCTTGAGAGATTATCTTTAGAAAGATAAAGGATTTGGGGCAGAATATACCTAATCATTTATCAAGTCAGGGTCCTGACATGCTAGTGATCACTCAGCCCTTGTCCTTTCTGGGAATTCCTGAGCTTGAGCAGCTCTTGTCCAGTGCTGCTCAAACAGCTTCTAGGATACCTATTGTGTGTATTGTGGTAGTTTATTTCTCTTAATCATTCCCAAAGGGAAAACTCTAGCCAATGCACACCTTCCTCTGAAAATCGAAGTTCGCTCTATTAGCACAAACACCCTGAATTTAGGCATATGCCTGTGTTTACATGCTCTACATGCTATAATCTGTCAGGTGTGTTCTAATGTGCTCACTTGTATTAGGAATGTCACATTGTCCCTATCACATCCTTACCCCCATCCATTTAAATGTATTTTCATTTGCAACATAACCCTATCTTTTAGGATAGATAATATCAGAATTGCATTCCTAATTAATAATTGTATGTTCTAACCAATCGAATTACAACGTGTGATATTTAGATCACTGAATTGACAGAATTTTCTCTTTAGATATATTGCATCTGGTATGATTATTTTTCTATTATGATTATCTCTAGAAGCCCCATTTTTATATTTTAATCCAAATTGACTAGACCATAGTATCATTGCATAGTTACCATAAAGTTACCTTTCATTTCATCTATTATATAGTAGGACATTTTATTACTCTCTATATTAATTTATATCAATGATAGGTTTTTCAGATGTTTTTATTCATGGAAATTGTAAAGGGCCAAATATTACTTTATTTGGAATCTAATACATTAGCTCCTCTCTCATCTATAGGTGCTGGCAGAAGACATGACATTCCTGGGGCAGAGAAAAAGGACTTCGTTATTTGCAGCAACAGCAGTAGCAAAGGTACCAGTATTTTCTCATACCACTTCCTAAGCCTCGGTTCCAACAGGATGATGTGCAAGGGGGCAGGTGTCATGAGCATGTTGAACAGATTTTGTTACAGGAATGCTGAGGCTAGGAAGCCTGATTCAGGCTTCTCCAAAAGAATATCTCCCATTACCTCTGTACAGGAGAAATGCAAAAGGCCCATGGAATTGGCTACCGACTTGGAATTATGGTTGAGGAATAGTTTCGAAGTGCTGATGATGAACTGCTTCTGTAAGTGAAAGTGTATTTTGTGAGAGAAAGACAAGTAAAACAGAAACAAAGAAAATAGGGGTCTCGTATTGAACAAAGCTGAATATGTGTACAATGAAGATAATGAATTATGTTTATATATATATACATATATATGTATATGTATATATACATATATGTGTGTGTGTATATATATATATATATATATAAACTTGTGTGTACACACACACATGTATATACATTCAAGTTCAAGAGAACAACTGAAAAATAAAATCATTCACATAATGTATGGCTTACAATGTGTTTGCTGTATCCCCAATGAAGGGATACTAACTATTTTAATTCTTATTTTTCTGATCCTTCATAAATGTAATTTTAAATTAATTATATCTGGGAATCATGCCCTTAACTTGTGTGCTCTGATGTAAACACGGGGTGCTCAATGTCACAACTATATTACACTACAACCAGTTGGGGTTGAAACTGAGTATTACATATATACTGCTGATTTATATATATAATAAAGTTTCAATCCTGTGTTCTGCCTGTGCTTGTCACTGTCTGCATTTCTCCCTGAAACTGAACTCATCATTTACTTTTCTTTCCACACTTACTCTTTCTTCAACGTTTCTGTATTAGCAAATGGCAAACTACATCCACTAGTTTTCTCAAGCCAGAAATAATGAACTCTCCCTGATCCCTCCTTCTTGAACATCTTACATATCCAACCATTAAGTTCTCAGAATTCTGACATCCATCCATCTCGTGGTATCTTCACTGCTGCCCACCAGTCCAGGGCCCCATGATCTGGATCCCCACACTGGTCTTCAAGTGGTTTCTCATGATCTTCCATTTCATCCTTTCCAGTGACGCCATGCTTATCTTCAAATGGCTTCCTTTGTCTTTAAGATAACATAACTTTCTTTATATGTGTTATCAGCCATTCATTCTCTGAGCCTTATCACCCACCATTCTTCCCTTGAAGTTCTGTGCTTTACTTTGGCTGTTCCTCAATTTCCCGTAGTGCTCAGATAAACTCTCACCTCACAACCTCTCCACATACTGTTCTATTCTCTTGTATTCCTCGATACCTGAGTTAAGATCTACTTATTTCAACAGTAGCAACTTAACCATCACACCTTCTGTGTCCTTTCATAGACCTCAAGGTTATTTGGAGTCCACAATATGTGTGTTTCTAACAAATCCTGCATAATTTGCACAGTTTCAAAATTCATCTAAATGCATTTTTGAATCCATTTCTTTCTGATACAGTAAGTTCAGTGAGGGCATAGAGGGTACATGCTTTTTTCACTAAAATTCCCTAAGCATTCAGAAGTCTGTAAGTCACATTTAGGCAAATCATTGACTGATACATTTCAATTGTTCTTCCCAGAGCACCTGAAATCGATGAATTTGTTATTCAGAAGTATAATGTTTATTATGTTCAGATACAGGTGTAAATTTCAATGAGAAATATTCTTTTTGAGGTTGGGCCTACTTTTATTCTTATTTTGAGCTCATGGCAAGGTTTCTGTGTTTCTAATTTTTTGCCTGTGTTCTGCACACCTGAAAAGCAGGACTAAATTAGAGAATATTTGTCAAATTTCATGGCTGTTTATCAGCAGCACTTCAGGTGTTTTAAGTGGAAGAAAGGAGAAACATCCACGGGGATAAAACCAGTGAATTCTTCCATTTACTACTTCTAGCAGCAGTGAAATCAATTGTATCTAAGAGGCAAAACAGTATGCAAATAACACTTTTTATTCAGGATTGTCAGCTATGTGGTCAATTTTAACTTTCCATAGCATATTAACCCTTTCTTGATCTAATATCTTAAAATACAACACACAAAATAACGACTGCTATTATTTATTGAAGATTTATTGCAGGTATGTTTTGAAGTAATTTTCAAGAATTATTTTATTCCTAAGGCCCAACAAAAACTATGCAAGAGATCAACACATGTTTATTGAGCCCCTACTATGGGCAGGCAATGTTTTAATTGATGGATCAATAGCAAAGAACAGTTTGAACATAAACATCCCTGGTCTCTTAGAGTTTGTACTTTAGCATGGGAAATAGACAATAACAAAATAAATACATTAATTGCATACTGTATTAGATGATGTAAATGGCTATAGAGAAACAAAGCTGGTGATGGGTTTTGCAAAAAGGCTGTGACAAAGATTGTCTTCTTGACCAAACTCTCCTTAGGATCCTGTCCTCTTTTCTCAATAGACCCTGACTTTTGGACTTCCATATTCAACTCCACATTACCCAATTTCAGCAAGAATCCTGCTACATCAGTTTGACCAGAATTCTTGATATCTAAACGGGTTCTTCAACCTCCACACTTTCGCAGGTGATGTCTAGTCACTCAGGCCTGATCTCAGCAAGAAGCCTGTAAGGTAGGTTTAGCCAGAATCCCTCCTGACATCTGATGTTTACTCTTAGCAATTTTTTTGTCCTGCTCCTTAGCTATAAATTTCCACTTGTCCTTGTTGTGTATGGAATTCAACCCAATCTCTCTACCAACTACTTCCATCTTGGGGAGCATGGTGACATTTTTCTGTACCCTATGGAAATAAAAGAAATAGAAAATAAATTTTCCCTGTTAATCACATATATGCATTAAATGTATTTTCTTCATATTTTAACTTTTATTTATGATGTCTTTTGTGAACATATTTTTCTTTAAGTCCTTTTATGCCTATGAGTATTGTAGTACTGTCTACTACAATTATATTTTATTGTTTTTCTTAAGGATTTCTTCACAAACTTGAGTCATCAGATATTCTGCTATCATTCTTTCTAGCTAAAGCATTTATCTTTCATGTTATATTTGAAATGCATATAAAGAGTATTTGGAGGTCATTTTGTCTAAGTCCATTAGTTGGAAATGTAATGAGTGCAGAAAATGCCACTAAATGCAATAAGAAGTTAAATATTAAGCAAACACTCACAATTCTGTAGTTCAGGCTTTAGAGTCAGTGACTAGAGCCCCCTTACTAAGGTTCTATGCTTAACAACATAGAAATGCACTAAATGTAAAATATTTTGCATCAAATTTTTCAATTTGTTTTCAGGAATGTATAATTTTCAAGGTTCAAAATAGAACATATTGAACTTAACATTTTGTTATCTTGACTTCTATTTTTTAATAATTGCATACATGGAATATGTGTCTGCATTCGGTTTTTTGTCTCAGGCCTCACAATTGTTCACAGCAGGCCTATTGCCTTGTGGACAATAATAAATAATATAGTATGATATTAAAAAACAAAATGATAGTTACGTTAAAAATAGCTATGATAAAGTCAAGAGTATAAAGTAGCAATTGACTATACAGATAAATATTAAGGAATAGAGTCATGCAAAATCAGATATGGCAACTTAAAAAATAAATTGTTCTAACTACGGTTGCATTATATAAGCTACTCTCCCTTAACACTGAAAATTATCATTACACATCCAATCACATGATTTTGAATTATCTCCATGAAATTATTACAAGATTCTTTTAGGTGTTTATGTGTGAGGAAACTGATCTGGGGTTCAAAAGAGAATCTCTAAACTTTAAATTAAAGGCTATAGGAGATTAAACTGCCATAATTGGCATTTGATATTATCCTTGGGATAATTTTAATACTAAGGAATTCATATGTGAATACTATTGAATGAATATATTTAATTTGTGTAATGAATATTCTAAATCACTGGCCTTCATAATTATTTTTAACAAATAAAATTTTGTAATGTAGTATTTTAATAAAGCAGAGGACAACTCATTGTTTTTGGAATTCAGATACTGCTATAGAACAAAATATCAGTATAAGAAATAACTATTGTGGCAAACCTTAAAGAATTTGCCATATTGGTACATATCTATACAGTATCTTCTGTGTGTGTGTGTGTGTGTGTGTGTGTGTGTGTGTGTGTGTGTAATTAAGCCTTGGGGAAAAATGTTGAGGATGATGATAGATAAAAAGTTGAGCCTCTCTTCAAAAACTTTATTCCTAAAGAATACGATTCTAACTTTACTGTTGGTATTTGTTTGTTTCAAATCACAGCGCCAATCTGATTAGGCGAAGCTAACTTGGAAATAACTACCAGAACAATGGAGTGTTACATATACATTATCTATTTAGCAAATGTTTTGTTTTGGTCTTCGATAGAATCAATAATGGCCAGATTGTTGTAAGATATTTCTGGGTCTGGGATACTTAACCATTTCCCAGAATGATTCCAACACTGCTATCTGGGATCATATGTTCATGTCTACTGGATATTTCTGTAAGACTTATATCTACTACACTGTTCAGAGAGCAAGGCTTATTATTAACTTGAAGTGCTCTTTCACCTGTAAGTTGCTCAAGTTGCTTGTACTAGATAAAAGAAGTGGAGAAATATAATAAAATAGACAATACTCTCATTCGTGAGTTTTCATCCAGACAGATATAACCTCAATTAAAAATGTATACAAATAAACAAAAAAGTGAATCACAACTACCAATACTAGATAAGATGAACTATTTAATTTTCAGCATAGCTAATAAACTTTCTAAAATTATTTAGCCAATCATTCCTCAAATGTCACATTCCTAAAAATGTACAAAGAAATTATCCACTCACCCAATTAAACACAAGTCAAATAAATTAAAATTATTTTTGGATATCTTGGAGCTCCATTACTTACATGAGTAAAACTAGGCTAGATTTTGACTGGGACATTGAAGCGTTATCATTGGGTAGACAAATGAATGCCCTATACCTTTCATTCTATTCTGAGTTAATTTGATATGGGAACAAAAATAAAAGAAAATGCCATACTAGGTTATGCAATGCATGATATATACATATTTCATACTTTGAGGAAAACATAAATTATTTATATTTGTCTTTAAATGAACTATGTAACTCATATATTGACTGGGAAACATTGTTTTTAGAATGCAATTAGCAAACCTAGTCAAAAAAGAGCTAAACTACAGAAAGATTTGTCTGAAAAAGTGAGATGATGCAAATGGAAAGTTGATGGGAGGATAGTTCCAGAGGATAGTAAGAAGGAAACAAAGAACTGAGAAGAGGTTTCAGAGCTAACAAGTTCATTATTACTTGATAAATTCATAATTCCTAGACTTTTGAAAGTATATGGCTCTCATATTTTAATCTCAATAAAAATGTGAATTATATGTATTGGCCACCATGAATAATACTGCAATGAAAATAGGGATACATATATCTTTATGCATAAATGTTCACAAATTTTTAGGGTAGATACCCAGAAGAGGATTGCTGGGTTGAATGGTAATTTTATTCTTAATTTTTGAGGAAACTCCATGCTGTTTTCCATAGTGGCTGTACTAATTTATATTCCCACCAGCAGTGTATGAGGGTTCCTTTTTCTCCATAGCTTATCCAACACTTGTTATTGTCTTACTGATAATAGCCACTCTAACAGGTGTGGGGTAGTACCTCACTGTGGTTCTGATTTGCATTCCCCTAATAGCTAATGAAGTTGAGCATCTTTTCACATATCTGTTGGCCATATTTGTATGTCTTCTTGGGAAAAGTGTTCAGGTTTTCTGCCCATTTTTTAAGAATTAATTAAGTAATTAACTTAATTAAAATTCATTGGATGGTGGCCAAGACATGGAAACAATCAAAGTGCCCTTCGATAGATGATTGGAAAGATGACTGGATAAAGAAGTTGTGGTATATATAAACAATGGAATACTACTATGACCATTTTTAATTGGATTGTTTGTATTTTGTTATTGAGTTGTATGAGTTCTGTATATATTTTGGATATTAGCCCCCTATTGGAGGGTTTTTTTTGCTAGTAACTTCTCCCATTTGGTTGGTGGCCTGTTTTGTTGATGGTTTCTTCTATTGTACAGAACCTTTTACTTTGATATAGTGCTATTTATTTATTTATTTATTTATTTATGTATGTATGTATGTATGTATGTATGTATGTATTTATTTACTTAGTTATAACTTTACTTTCCTTGCCTTTGAGGTCAAATTCATTAAATCCTGTCTAAGACTAAGGTCCATAAATTTAGTAACTATGCTTTCTTCTATGCATTTTATTGCTCCAGGTCTTATATTTAGGTCTTTGATCCTTTTTGAGTTAATTTTTGTGTACCGTGACAAATGGCAATCTAGTTTCATTCTTTTGCTTGTGGCATTTCAATTTTCTCAGCACTATTTATTGAAGAGGATTTGTTTTCTCCATTGTATATTTCTGTTTTCATTGTGAAAAATTGCCCATATTTATATGGCTTTATTTCTGGGTTCTCAAATCTATTCCATTGATCTAGGTATATGACTGTTTTTTTTGCCAAAACCATGCTGTTTTGATTTTTGTAGTTTTGTAGTAGAAACTGAAGTCAGGGAATGTGATACCTCTGGCCTTGTTCTTTTTTCTCAGAATTGCTTTGACTATTCAGGGTTTTGTGGTACCATATAAATCTGATGATTTTTTTGGTCCTATTTCTTTTAAAAATGCCATTGGGATTTTATGGGAATTTCATTAAATCTGTATATTGCTTTAGGTAATATGCCCATTTTAACTATGTTGATTCTTCCAATCCATGAACAGGGAACATCTTTTCATGTCTTTGGGTCTTCTTCAATGTCTTTTAATAATGTCTTGTGGTTTTCAGTGTATAGGTCCTTCACATCCTTCTAAGTTTATTCCTAGGCATTTTGTTCTTTTTGTTGCAATTGCAAAAGGAATTATTTTTTTCATTTATTTTTCTGAAATTTCACTATTAGTATATAGGAATACAATGAATTTTTGTACATTGCTTTTGTGTCCTTCAATTTTATTGTGCTTGTTTATTGTTTCTAAAAGTTTTTTGATGTAGTATTTAGGGTTTTCTATATAAAGAATCATGTCTTCTGTAAAAAATGACAACTATTTCTGCATTTCCAATTTGGATGTCTTTTATTCCTTTCTCTTGCCTGATTGCCTTGGCTAGTACTTCCAATACTACTACCTTAAATAACAGTTGTGAGAGAGGGTATTGATGTCTTGTTCCTAAAACAAGAAACATACTTTCAGTTTTTCACCCATAAGTATGATATTGGCTGAGGGTTTTTCATATAAGGACTTTATTACGCTGAGGCACTTTCCTTCTATACCTCTTTTTTTCAGTGTTTTAATCATAAATTGATGCTGTGTCTTGTCAAATTATTTTTCTGCTTCTATTGATATGCTCATATGATTTTTATCATTTATTTTATTTACGTAGTGTATCACATTGATCAATTTGCATATGTTTAACCATCATTATGCCCCTGGAATGAACACCACTTCATTATGGTGTGTAATCTTTTTAATGTATTATTGTATCCAATTTGCTAGTATTTTGTTTAGGATTTCTGTTTCTGCATTCATCAGATCATTGGATAAAGACAATGTGGTACATATATACAATAAGATATTACTCAGGGATACTAAAAGATCAAATATTGCTATTTGTGACAACATGGATGGATCTTGAGAATATTATACTAAGCGAAATACATGAGACAGAAAAAGTAAAGAACCATACAATTTCACTGATATGTGGGATATAAAACTGAAAGCAACAAATGAACAAGACAAACAAATAAACAAAAACCCATAGTCACAGACAGTAGTTAAGTGGTTACCAGAGGGAAAGGGGAGGGGATGTGGAAGAGAATAAAGGGGTTCAAATATATGGTGAAAGAACTGTACTCTAGAAACCTATATAATTTTATTAATGTCATCCCCAATTAATTTAATAAAAATTGAAAAGAGAAGCAATAGCACAACTGTTTGGCAATATTTTTTGCATTACAAATGTTCATACACTTTGACCCAAAAATCCCACCTCTAGGAATTTATTTAATATAAACACCTACAGATATATATGTGAGATATATATCTATATATACATGGAGAGAGAGAGAGATGTTTGTTGTAGTATTGTTCATAATAATACAATGATTAAATAAGTAATAGTGTGTTCACACAATGGAATTCTATGAAAACTGATTTAAAAATTCTGTAAAGGCTCATAGACAAAAAAATCGAGATACATCTCTTTGTGCAGATATGGAGAAAAGTACAAAATATATTTTTATGTAACAAATGCAAGATAGTATGTAGTATATGTTCCAATTTTATAAATATTATAACAATAATTACATGTATTAGTCTGAACACAGAGACAGAAACCTGGTAAAATATGTACCAAATTATTAAGGTGGGATTATTTCTGGGCAGTGTGCGTCTAGGAAAAAATTTTACTTCAGCATTATATGTGTTTAGATCTTATTCCAATGTGTATGTTAATTTTCTAGTATTTTGTTGTTATTGTTGATGTTGAGGTAAAATATAAAATATACATAACATAAATTTTTGTATATTAACTTTAAACAAAAAATGACAAAAGAAAGTTTTTAAGTTGATAGCCCTGGATAAATTATTTAAAAACTTAAAATAAAATGTGAGTTATAGTAGTAAAAAGTATTATTAAATAACACACCTAAAACTCTCTATATTTCTTCTTTCCAAAAATGTAGGAAATTTGTAAGTATAAAATAATTATTGGTTATAAACAGTTTAACTAATGAGAGACATTAAAGTATCTAGGGATTCGTTTTAATTCATGATTTCTTGAAAGGTGATTCTAAAACTAAATTGCTTCTAATTATGTTGACCTTTTTTCAGTCACAAAATATTTACTGTAAAATAATTTTCAAACCGTTTCTAAAACAAAGCAGCAGCCCCCAATTTTTGACTATGGCTTAGTATTTCATTAAGGTATAATTATTTCAATCACCAAATAACAAGGCTTCACCATTTAGGTATTGAATACATCCAAAATGACTGATTTATTTAAAGTGTACTTATGGTACATAGTAAAAGAAAAGGTACATTAAAAATCCATCTTTCAGAAGTCAAGACATTTCCCAATTATTTGGGGAAATCTTCACTTCTTCCCAAAGGTCATTGTCCTAATTCTCTTAAAATAAAAAAGAAATTATGAGAGCTGTGTTATTATCTTGTGAGCAGTTAGCAATTAAAATTAGAAGATACACAGAATTTTAAAAACAGTAAAAATATTCATGTAAAACATGTCAAATTCAGCCAAAACTTTTACTTGTCATGTGGTAGAAAATTATCTAGAATTTACAAATATAGGTAAGTAGTCAATTCAGTAAATTCATAAATAAAATGTAAACTCAAAGAAAAATACAAGGAAATTAACATTAACAAATGAATATATTTAAAGATAAACAACAGAATAAAAAACTGGCTTTTCTCACGTTACTCACAAAAAAAAGATACACTTCTAGAAAGAGTAATAAGGAAAAAAAGAAAATGTAACAGTACTAGGAGACAATTTTTTTTTTAAACTTTTATTTATTTTACGTGTGTTTTTCCAGGACCCTCAGGTCTAAGTCAAATAGTTGTTTCAAGGTAGTTGTGGACAGCATAGCTCATACTGGCCCATGTGGGGATTGAACAGGCAACCCTGGTGTGAAGAGCATCATGCTCTAACCAACTGAGCTAACCGGCCACCTGCCAGGAGACAACTCTTAATCAAAAATAACACACCAGGTGCCAGCCCGGTGGCCCAGGCAGTTGGAGCTCCGTGCTCCTAACACTGAAGGCTGCCGGTTCGATTCCCACATGGGCCAGTGGGCTCTCAACCACAAGGTTCCCAGTTCAATTTCTCAATTCCCACAAGGGATGGTGGGCTGCGCCCCCTGCAATTAAGATTGAACATGGCACCTTGAGATGAGCTATCCTTGAGCTCCTGGATGGCTCAGTTGGTTGGAGCACTTCCTGCAACTAACAGCGGCAACTGGACCTGGAGCTGAGCTGCGCCCTCCACCAAGACTGAAAGGACAACAACTTGACTTGGAAAAAGTCCTGGAAGTACACACTGTTCCACAATAAAGCCCTGTTTCCTCAATAAAATCTTTAAAAAAATAAAAAATACCACACCAACAATTGAGAATATTTAAAATTTTTATCATTAATAAAAATGAGATATAAAAATAATCTGAATGATTTTTATAAAAGTAACTTAAAATTTCAATTACTTTACAAATAAACATACATTAGTAATTTCATAATTCATAACTCAAAATTCATAACTCAAAAATTCATCTCAAAAAATTTACACTGTAGTTTTAAAAAGTGGAAAAAAAACACCTCTATAATATATGTGTGTGTATATAGATAGATAGATAGATAGATAGATAGATAGATAGATATGTATATTTTTTTTAATTTTCTGGATTAGTATTGTACAGTACCAAAGCTGATAATTATTTACAAAACTACCATTTATCTGTTTTTCCATCCCCACTCTATAAAAAAAAAAAAAAAAGTGGAAAGAAACCATGGGGATGGATATTTTTAAAATCTTCAACAAGATTAGTTACTTGGTATTTACTCTAACTTTATAGGTGTTATGAACTAAAATGTATCCGTCCAAAATTCAAATATTGAAACCATAACCCCCAGTGTGTCTGTATTTGGAAATAGGACCTTTAAGGAGGTAAATAAGGTTGAATGAGGTTATACGGTTAGGCTCTCATACTATAGACTTCTAGATCTCTCTCTCTCCATGCACAGAGGAAAGGCCATGTTTATGTGAAGACACAGTGAGTAGACGACTACCAACCAACAAGCCAGGAAAAGAGGTATGACCAGTGACCAATTCTGGTGGTACCTTGATCTTGAATTTCCAGCATCCAGAACTGTGAAAGTAAATGTCTGCTGTTTAAGTCATCCAATCCATGGTATTTTGTTATGGCAGTCCTATCAGGCTAATACAATAGGGTTGCCTAAAAGTCAGTCTTCTCCACTAATTTATTGAGGATATGTTAAATGAATAGTTTACAGAAAGTTCAGAGTTCGACACACAGCTTAGCTTTCTAAGATGAATGACCTTTATTCTAAATTAGTTGTTAAATAATACAGAATCCTCCTTTAAGAGTAAAATATTTGAGGGTTTTGTCCAAATAAATGAAAAATGGTGATTTCTTTATAAAACATCCCTCTGTTTTTAATCAGACATATGGTTCATCTCTACTACTGTGAGTCCAATTTAGTTCTGCTACATCTTTATTCAAAACCACTTAGAGTATTTAGGCAATTATGATTCTGTATTAAAATTTTAAATATATATTCTCCTCTGAGACCATTTATTTATCTCCATTTGGTTGTTAGTAATTGTAGGTGTTTGAAAACAAAATCACATGCTATTATTTGAACTCATAACTGTATCTCCCCAGATGTTTCAAAAGTTACTCCCCTATTCATGTTCTATCAGTTCTTCCTTTTCTCATACATTCCACTGGCAGGTTATTATTGTAGAATATAATTTTAATGATGCACATTAATCAAGAAACAACTATAAATTTTTACTGTATTATGGAGCCAACATGTATTCCTCATCCACATATTTAATAGAAACAGAGAGTAGAAAGGTATTCTTCAAGCTAGTTTAATACATTTCTTTCTTTCATTACTTATTTCTAATAGGCAATCAAATCTTGTCAGTTCTTCCCTCCAAATGTCTTTAAGCATGTCATTTAATTTAATTATATGTGTCATTTTATTTACTTGCTAACTTCTACTGCCTTAGTTCTGGAGCATATCATCTCACACCTGGATTACTGAAATAGACTTTTTTCTGGCAACCATACCCAAATCATTTTCTTCATCATTCCTTCCCAAATGAGTGTTTGATATCTCTAAATAACATCTTGATCGTGACTTCGAAACTCAAAAACTATCAATGAGTCTCTATGCACTTATGAGATAATATCTTCAGTTTAACTTTCAAAGCTCTAAAGAATCTGTTTCTACCTATAGTTTTTATCTTACCCTTGACTCATTCCTTACATTGGACTCTGAGGCATTTTCTTTATTATTTAATTATTTTACTAAATTTTGTCTTCCAAATGAGCAAAGGGAAAGCTAAAAGGAGATACTGTATGGGCAGACTCCAATAATCATAAGGGTTAGAATTACTTTTGCAGAGTAAGAAGAATATGAAATTTAAAAACAAAACAAACAATGAAAAAAATAACTTCCTAACTCTAAAACCACCTTATTGGGGAATATGATGCCAAAATTAGGTGGAACTAGGAAGAGCATATAAAGAGAGAAACTGTAAAAATGCAGCAGTGAGTAGCTGCCTCTTTTATCTCATGACACCATTTGAGGAGATTTATGAAATATTTCCCAGGATCATCTATCTTGGGAGGAAAGATGGAAGCACTTATTCATAGGCATTCATCTTAAGTGGGTCAAAAGTTCACCCCATGAATAATTAACTCCATTGCTCTTCTGGATTGCATGGTCCTGAGGAAAGGTAATGCCATATTGCACCAATGTGAAGGTGATCAGAACCATGCAAAATTGGATGTTGCAGATGGATGGAAAAAAAACAAATAACAGACAGGTGAGAGAGAAAGAATCATAGTGGTGCACAAGTGGTATCAGATATGACCTACACCTGCACTACTCATGCTATGTCCCTCCATTAAATCGAACCTATATATGAGGCACATTGAAAATAGTAGCTCTGTTATCTTCCAAGACATAATGAGAGAATTTTAGTGAAACAAGTTACAGTCTTTGCTGCTGTAGCTTATTGCGAGTATGTAATTGATATCCACCTCCCCTTCTTAGTCACTCATTATATATTTTCCACACCTCAGGTGACACGTGGCTGGCTAGATTGCTTGCCTTTTGTTTTAACATAGCACTTATACCCCAGAGAGTTCAGAGGACATAGTTGTCTTTTCTTTTGAGGATGACAAAACTAGCATAGTGGGAAGAAGAAAGAAGTCAGTGAATTAAAAACGTTCTGGCTGGGAAAAGGCGGCAATGGAGGTAGGAGCAGATGCATGGTCTGTGGTTAAACCCCTCCACAGGGGTTGAGGGGGCGGGGATCAAGCTGCCTACAGCAAAGCCCTTTGCTTACCTGCACCCCTCCCCCCGTCCCCCTCCCCTCCGCATCTACATAGAGGCTCTAAGAGAGCAAACTGGAGGCAGTGGGGTGGAGAGAATCTCAGTAGTTTTTACAACAGCTGCATTCAACAATTCGCGGAAGGTTTGGGTAAGTTTTGGTATTTGCTGGGATGGGTTCTTTAACCCTTTTCCCTGAGTAGCCCTCAAGTCTGGCTGTCCATGCACGTGGGCATGCCACTACTGGGTGGAAGAATGACAGTAGGCCCTGGGCACGACCCCCTCCCATCAGCGTCCTAGAGCAATGCACTTTCTCCTAAATCCCAAAACAGCCTCAGTCCAGGTCTGCCCCTCCCCAGGGTGGGCTCCAGCGCTGGATAAACTCCGGTGGGTGTCTCTAGGCGCCCACTAGAGGGTGAGGAGACTCCAGGGCACCGGCCCCTGGTTAAAAACCAGAGAAGGCGATTGGGGGCCCTGTAACTCCAGGAGCAGGAATGCCTTGGAGGGGAAGCAGCAGCAACAAACAAACAAGGCAGCCACTCTCAGCGCCGCCTCTCTGCCACCGTGTATGGGGGTAAGAAGCTGCATTGCCCTCTGTGTAGCTGCCTGGTTGCCTCTTCTGTGTCTTGCCCCAGGAGAAGGATTCCATGGTTGGCCTGGTGGGACAGTGTGCTGTGATGGGGGTGGGAATTCCTTCCTGTGGTGGTGATTAAAAGAGGGTTATCTCAAAAGAAAAAAAAAAAAAAAAAGAAAAAAAAGGAAGCCAAAGAGTAAGAGTTTTTCCACTAAAATGGAAAAAAAAAAAAAAAAAATGGGTCGAGTTTGTTACTGATGGAATTTCATAGTTGTTAAAGGAATCTAAAGAACCAAGTTAAAATGAGCTTGTTTTGCTCCTAGAAGGGTGAAAGAGATGGTAATAGAACAGCCAAAAGAAGGAAGAGTTGAGAAATGGGTGCAGGGAGCAGTAAGAAAGTAAGTTCAGTTTGGACATTGCATTCGTTTTCCATTGCTGCTGTAAGAAATTACCATGAATTTAGCGATTTAAAATAACTCCATTTTATCATCTCATAGTTATGTAGGTCAGAAAGCCTGATTGGCTGGTTAGTTTTTCTGCTCCACATTTCACAAAGCCTTAATGAGGTTATCAGCCAGATAGGCCTTTACGTGGAGGTGTTGGGAAGAATCTGTTTTTAAGGTTTTTTCAGGTGGTTGGCCCAATTCTGATCCTTGTGGTTGTATGCAGATGCCCGCATTTCCTCAGTGGCTGTCAGACAGAGGTAATTTCTCCTAGAGCTGCCTGCATTCCTTCTCATGCTTTTCAAATGGCAGCCCCTACAGCAATGATAGGTCAAATCCCTCTCACCCTTCCAATATCTTCAACAACCCCTGCTGTCTGTCTCTCTGACTGACTCTTCTGTCTTCTTCTTCCTCTTTTAAGGACTCAAGTGATTACTTTGGACACATTCAGATAATCTAGGATACGGTCAGCTGCAGACTTTTAACTCATTTCTTATCTCTCAGGGTCCTCCGAGAAGAGACATAATCTCAATATAATCTTCTTGTGAGCATACCAAAGATCAACTTTTCTGGAAAAGATACTACTCTTATTCACCACCAGGAAGACAACCAAGAGTCTTTAGTAATAACATATTTTAGCAGCATAAACCTTGAGTAGGTTACTTAATAACAAAAAAAAAAAAAAAAAAAAAAAAAAAGGAGCAATTTGAGGGTTCAGAAATATAGTTCTGAAATGGCACTTTTACATAATCTTTCTCTCTTCTTATTGCCTAGGATGTACTTCAACTTTTAAATCTGAAACTAAGCAGGTTCAGATATGGGAGAAATAAGGTAATTTTTGGAGCTGCATCTGTGTTATCAGATCTCTTCAATAAATAGTGGTTCACGTGTGCATGGTGTTTTTCTTTGTTCAATAATTTATAAAAATTGATGCTAAGTATGAGAGATGATAAATTTTATTCTGACTTAAGTATTGAGACCTTCTTTTTGTTAATTGTGTGTATGAGATCACACAGAGAGGTGATAGTATAGAACCTTGGGGAAGAGAAACCCTTATAGAGCAGTTGTAGAAAGAGAAGTCTATCAAAAATTGGCCAGAGATAGAGAATATCATATAATAATGTGATAGTGAATATTTTGGGTCAACTTGACTGAGCCGTGGGGGTGCCCAGGTATTTGGTTAAACATGATTCTGGGTATGTCAGTGAGGAAGTCTTTGGATGAGGTTAATATTTACACCAATATACTGAGTAAAGCATATTGCTCTCCATAGTGTGGGTAGGCCTCATGCAATCAGTTGACGGTTGAATAGAACAAAAAAGTAGAATCTCCTGTGACCTAACAGTGACTTCCTCCTCCCTGATTGCCATTGAACTGGTATATCATTTTTTTCCTGCCTTCTGACTCAAACTGAAACATGGCTCTTACTTGGTCTCAAGAATGCCAGCCTTCAGACTGGAACTACACCTTCTCCTCTTCTGGTTCTCAGGTTTTGGGACTTCGACTGGGACTAGCTCATCAGCACTCCTGAATCTCCAGCTCGCCAACGGCAGATCTGAGGACGTGTCCCTTTCCGTAATCATGTGAGTCACTTCTTTATAATCTTTCTCTCTCTCTACCTGGAAGCAAATGACTTGAAGGAGGGAAAAAAAACAAAACAAACAAACAAACAAAAAACATTAAAAAATTATTCAAAATACAATTCAGGTTAATACAAAATGCACAATATTATCTAATAGTTACTGAAATTATTTTTAGATTTTTGACCAATAGCTTAATAAATACAGTATAAAACCAAGTAATGTAAAGAGAAGTTTTCTGAATACCATCACCTTGTATTTTATCATCACACAGTATATGTGTAAGCTTAAATCATATGTCTAAAATGGAGTGAAAAAGAACTCAAGCATGAGAAAAGTTATGACTTCAAAAATCAGAGAAACTGAATTCAGAGACCAATGTGTTTGCTATTACTATTAAAAAATTATGCTGTAAAATATTGACTCATTTGAAACACTTAAATAAAATAATAATAGTATTACAAATAAAAAAGAAATATATATTTTTCTGGAAAACCAGCAGTATATTAGAGATCTCTAAGAAAAATAACAAAATATCCTTTATAGGCAGATGCTTCCAGAGTAGTTATAAAGCCAATTAAGCTCAGCAATCTTGTTCAGTTTCAACTGAGTACAGTGAATTTTGCTAAACTCTTTAAGTAATGTAAAAGAGGAATAATATACTTTCTCTACCCTCCAGGAGATCTCAACTTACTGACAGCGGGGCGTGAGGATAATAATGCAAAGAAGAGTCTCATGAGTAATGCAGTGGCACAAAGAAATGGCAATAGGAGAACAAGGTAGGTGAATTTAATTGTGGGATGAATGGTTAAATGTGGAAGCATATTATAAAGTGATCATTCTTATACAAGGCCTTGAAAAATAAGTTGATATTTACCAGGCAGAGA
Organism: Rhinolophus sinicus; assembly: GCF_036562045.2. Lineage (NCBI taxonomy): Eukaryota > Metazoa > Chordata > Mammalia > Chiroptera > Rhinolophidae > Rhinolophus > Rhinolophus sinicus. The sequence continues at coordinate 181,067,268 of NC_133753.1, forward strand.
CTGGCATGATGGCATGGACAGAGGACAAATGCATGGTTTTCTGAAGGAAGATGAATCGAATGAGGAAAAATAAATGGGCAAATGTATTAGGTTGGTGCAAAAGTAATTGTGGTTTTTGCAATTATTTTTAACCTTTTAAACCGCAATTACCTTTGCACCAAACTAACACAAACCAAGAATGACTACAGACTGTCTAGTATAGTTTGGGCCTGGTGTGTGTGTGTGTGTGTGTGTATGTGTGCACTCAGTGTTGTAGCAGTGTACTGTGTCTAGGATTAAAACATATGAATAAGGGATTTGATGTGTCGTGTTTGCTAAGTTCTCTGGTATAAATGCCAATCATGGCAGATTTCAAGGAACTGATGTGATGTCAGTGAATACAGAATTGGGGTGTGATGCACCCATTTGGATCTATATATGAATTGGCTCCAGTTTACCACTGTGTTTTCATTGATGTGTGTGCCTATATGCACATGCAACAAGAATAGAGAGAAAGTAATTGGAGGAGTTGGAAGGTATAATAGTTAGGATTGGGATCAAGGCAGATAAAACACTACTGGTAAGAAGTACAAGTCCATTTCTCTATCAGGTAAAAAACATTCTGAAGATAGAAGTCCAGGGCTAATTTAATAGTTCATAGAGGATATCATAGTTCTTCTCTCAATGCTCTGCTGTCTTCATAAATCAGCTTCAAAAAAAAAAATCATCTCTTGGTCCAATAAGGTTGCTAGACCTTTATCATCATGGCCACTTTGCAGGTTAGAAAAATAAAGATGATTTAACAAAAAGAAAAAGAACAGAGGTACCACTTCTTTTGAAGAGAATTTTTAGAAGTCCCAGCCACACCTCTCTTTTCATGTCATAGTCCAATCTCAGTCACATGAGTATATAAATGTAAGAGAGACTGTGAAGTGAATCTTAGCAGTGGGAAAACTGTATCTTTAAAGACAATCTATAAGTAAAGGGGATATGTTAAGGCAGTTTTCTAGCTCTGCTACAAATATTATGATAGAAAAATCAATTGGAAAATTTGCCAGAGTCAGAATTCAGCATCACCACTGGAAATTTAGTAGTATTCTATATTTTTAACTATGGGATAGTCACCTTCATTCCTTTTTGTGATACTGCTTACCACTAGTGAAAAGCAGATGTGATTAGACATATGGAGATTTTTGTTAGCAGAAATAAATATTTAATTGTCTTATAGGGCAATATTAGCCTGAAAATAATGTGATTATCTATAGATTCTGAAGACTATAACAAATCTCATGTCAGCTCTATCCATATACTATAAGACATTGCTTTTGCCCCACCAAAATGAAACCAAAACATTATGTCAAAAACATAGAAACATTGCTCTGGAAGGACGGCTTAAAAGTAGAAAGGACTATGGAGACTGCAGAAATGGAGAGAAGGAAGACCAGAAGGAGAAAGAGAAAGAAGGAAGGATGGGACTTTCAACCTCTATGATGGTGGATAGGAACTCCATGTATGTTTGTGATTGTATAACAGTAAAAATAATTTTCTTTCTAGTTACGATTTTACTGAAACTATTTATAACATGGCTGTCGTAAGTGAGCTCTTCCATATGCAGCCTAGTCATTGAAGTTGTTTGAGGAAAATAGAAGAAAAAAAAAAAAAACAGCAAAGATTAGGTTTCTGCTTAAAAGACGTATTCTGATGGCAAACTGTGTAATTCACGTATTTTTTAATGAGTAGACATTGAAGGTATGCAAATTGGTAAGGGATCAAACCCAACAATTCAGGACAGAAATAATGAGCTCCAAATTAAGGCAACAGTATTAGTGCAAAGAGAAGGATGAAGTAAAAACTCTTGTCATAGGATTTGCAAGTAATTGACTGTGGAAATTTGAAGAAAATGTGTATATCTAAACTTTCCTGTGTGGGTCAATGATGGAATCTAGGGTTGCTTAACAATATAGAGAATGCCTTGGAAAGAAAATATTTCTGGAAGAAAGAGGTACAATCAAATTGAGTAATACTTATTTTTAAATATTTACCAAATATCCAGACATGGACATTCTATAATTACTGGAGAGATAAATAGAAGTATGAAACTCAGCTGAGACATACAGATATTTAGAAAGCATTTGCCGGAAGGATAGTTGCTGGAAATCACTTTCAAAGAGAATATGTGGCAGAGAAGGAGTAAAACCTGGAATTTGAAGAAATCATCATTAGAAAGACTGACAGAGAAAAGAGAGATGCAAAGAGATTAGGAAGAGCCAATAATGCAGTGACAGGAACCATTCATCTGCATAAAATACTACATTTTGAATTTTCTGCTAATATGTACCTTTTACTCATAAGAAAATTGAAGACACATATAAGAAAAACAATAATAATGATTGAATCTGTCAGGCTCTTGATTGCCTGCCTCAGAAAATAATTCTAGATATTTTAAGAATTAGAGAAAATCACAAGTTTAGAGGCTGGGCAAGAGCCTGGAGGCCAGGTGCCAGGAGAATCACTTGGTGGTCGACTAGAGCAAGAAGAGTGTCACGTGGTGGTCTGCACGGGATTTGCCTCTGCAGTGACTTTTCTTCTGACCCTTCTGCCTCCAGTTCCCAAAAGTACCAGAAAAGGACTTGTTGCCTATCTCTGCAGCACATGCTTCTGTGACTCTGCTCAGAGAGGGAGCTGGAAAAACTGGCTCCCTGTGGTTCTGAAGGCACCACAGCCTCCGTTATTACTACACACAGTGGGGAATGTTACCAAAGGGAGATAATATTGGGGCGAGGGTGTATTCAGAGAAACTAAGCATGTTCTTGCCATGCTGAGCATGTACTGTGCCACACTCTGAGCTAAAGGATTCACATGCGTCTTCTGAGATAATTGTCCCGATCTATGTGGCTATATCATTCTCAGTGTACAGATAACAAAACTAAAGTTTAGAGAGATTAAATAGTATAAGGTCACACAATTCAAAAGTCGAACAAGAATGAAACCTCAGCAAGTTCAGCTCCATATACAAATTTGACCAGACTCAGGGCTCTTACATTTTTATACTCTAAGATGTTAACTTTCCTTGGATGACTCAGCTAATTTGCAACTGAACTGTAACTAAGAACTGTTAGCTACTATCAATATCTGGGGGGTGTCTAATAAAATGTTCTCTTCCAAGTACTTGGACATAATGGGAATCAGAATTAGTGCTCAGACTAAAATTATGAATTCAATATATATGAGGACATGAATAGGTAGCAGGATATTAAGTGAAATGTTTTTGTTGCTTCAGAATTTTGGTTTAAACGCTTAAGATTATAGAACATAATGGTGTTATAATGTCAGGTGATGGTGATAAGTTTATTACCCAACTTGAGAGTATATACAAAGAAGTGATATATATTTCAAAAGTTCAAATAGTGTGCATTTATTTGGGATAGGCTGGTTGAATACTAAGCACATATGTTTGTTTTTATTGGAAAGTGTGAGTCCATGCTTTCATCCTCCTCACCGCCAACACAGAAAGGGGGGTGATTTAAAGAGAAGCAATTGGAAAACATGACCTGTGCCCAGCAGAGATTGTAGGGCACACGTATTTGTGCCAGACTCCATTCCTGTATCAGTCTATACATAAGGAACTTAATGTAGCCACCTATGACAACAGAATGCAGAGAGAGCAACCTGAAGTTACAGATTTGGGCAAAGTCTTCTCAATATTTAGGTAGACCTCATGCATGGTAGCTGAGTTTGATTTGCCTTGAAAATGCCAATGTAAGTCACCATGTAAAAAAGACTACTGGGAAATGTTTGGGAAAGGTGACCAATAAGAAACCGAACCACTTGTATCACAAAGAAATGCAGTGGAGGGTTCTCAAAAACGCCTTCAAAAATTCACAGAACAGTCCTATGAAGTAGAGCACTAAAGATGTCTCCAGGACCAGATTTTAACCAGTCTCCTTATCCCTCCTTCCCTCGGCTTCTCTCCATTCTGGAATCTGGAGGTTAAAAGTACATGAGGAGAAAGCGTTAAAATGAAAACAGGATACATGCCCCACCCTGTCCACACTGCAGGCCTGAAACCAAGTCCAGGGGAAATCATGTGAGTGCAGGAAAAAGCTTAAACTGGAGAAACAATTGAAGCTTTAATGTTAGAATTAACTGTGCTCTTTAATATCTGAAAACAAACAATATGGCTTGTTAATTTTTTAAGGTGACCAAGAAAAACAAAGGCATATGACTGAGTTTTTGAGTCAGTGAAGATGATTTGACAGAGCAACTTAAAAGAGGAGTGAGAACAATAAAAATTAAAGTTGACTTATGGTAGCTTACTACTCCAGTTCACTCAATAAATCAGCTTGAGATATAAAAGATCACCTGAAAAAGACAAACTGGTTCTCAGTCTGTGATGTATATCTGTAAATAAATTGAGTTCATAAACATATCTAAAGAAAAAAATAGGCCAACAATAGGAAATGCACGTGGCCATCCATGGAAGAAAACAAATGGTATTATAAGACATTAGGCCTGAGAAGATGAGAAAGAGAAATGGAGGCATTATATAAATAATTAAATAGAAATATGATTATAATAATATATAAATATCATTAAGTGCTTATTATATGGGAGACACTCTGCTAAGCATTTTGATGGAGTTAAGTATTTTAATTCTCTCAGAAAAACACTAAGTACATATTTCCATTTTACAAAGTAAGGAACTGAGTCACAGAGAGGTAAGACAACTTCCCCAAGGTCATAGCTAGCTAATGTCATCAGAGACGCATACAAAATTATAATAATTAAAGACTTAATTATTTGGACCGACTACAAGCATATCAGATCTTAAGAGGACATGATAGGGACATTGAATTCACCTAAAAAAAAATTTGGTTTGGCCTTTTAGCCAATTGTGTTATGTCAAGCTACCCTGATTTTTCATTTCACTAAGTCTGTTGCAAATTAAGTCTGATCTCATTAATGTTGCCTAAGTTGAATGCTTTGGGAGGAAAAAAAATAACTCTATTAAGTTATATAGACACAATTAATGAAATGTATTAGATGTGATTATAATGTGACAGATTATTTTTATAAGCATCCCAAACTTACAGACTCAAATGAATATTCAACTTCACAGCATTAACTTTGAAAGAATAGCCCATATTGTATTAAAGCTTTTCTTGTTGAAAACTTTTTTCTTCTCATTCTGAATTTAGCTCAGAGAAGTTTTCAAGGCATCTCAATATCTGTATTTATAGACAAAGAATACTAATAAAAATTATATTACCCAGTTTGATAACCCAAGCTTTTCTTTCCCAAAATGCCTTTGGCATGTTTCTAGAAATGAAATCTATCTTCTAACTGCAAAACTATGTAAATACTGAAGGCATTTCTAAGGCTTATTTGAAGACATTTGTAACAGGGATAGCCCTCAAATGGTTTGAATAATGGCAGGCTTATCAATAGAAGCTCATGCACTACTAGGTAATTATTTTTAAAAGACAGCATTCAAAATATACTTCAAAAATGTCATTCAGGACATTTTATATTTATACTCTAGTAATAATTTATTAACTGAATAATTTCATATATAATTATGCATGTAGTAATAAGGAATTGGTTTGAATCAAGAGTCTCAATATATTACTAGTATTAGACCAAATAATGCCACTTTGAGTTCATGTCTCATATCTATAAAAATATAAAATCTTAAGTACAGAAAAGAAAGCATTATGCAGTATTATGGTATCAGTGGAATTACTTACAATTGTGCACAATTGTGAACAATTTGATGAAATATGAAATGTTTGTCACCATTTTGTGGACAACTTATGAGCATTAAAAAAAAAAAGAAAACAACAGCATGGAAACCGACACATAACTGAATAGCAGGAAATACATGAAAAATTTAAAGGATGTTTGGTTTAAGTGGTAGCTTTGTGGATCAGTCTCCTTTTCATTTATTTTTCCCTTTACTTATTTTTCCCTTATTTCAAATCTTTAACACAGTCCAGCATCATGTATTACTGAAATGACAACATATTAATATTCAGTATCTGAATAAAGGGGTTGTAACTACACGAGGCTGTGAAGACCAGAAGGTGGAGAATTTAGGGCTATTTTCAAGGTTGCCTACCACAGTCTGCCCTCTTGCCTTCATGATTCATGTCCTTCCAATATGAAAAATGTACTCACCCTCTTTGGAAGTTTTCAAAAATCATCTGCTTAGAATTCAGAATCTTGTTTTCTATATTAGGCCCTGGTGTGACTAATGATCCCTAGTTCCTTAAGTGCTTCTGGAATACTGTGTCACTTGATCTCTACCTGTCGAATTAAGGAGGCAAGTTATCTACTTCCTCACACACTTAATAGAAAATGGTGGGGTAGACATAGAGAAACTGTTGCATTCTTGTTTAAAAATGCAAACAATCAGAGGAATAAAGGAATCACTATCTCATACCAATTCTGCTACATAGTTAGGTAAATGCTGGAAGATTCTTGAATGGGTTGCAAGTCCCTGGAATCATTCTTTATTGATTTCGTATCTCCCTTTGGAATCTTAGCTCTGTCCTCTGAATTATCCTTCCTTTTCCTTGCTTCCTTTAGCTTATATTTTGCCTCTGAGCAGCAATTTCAGCCTACTTCCTGCTAGTCTAATTCAGGGGGTCCAAAGGGCTCTCTTTATTCTGTACTGTTCTGTTTCTCCTTAGTAAATGCTGCTGCTGTTTCCGTATGTGTAACTCTGAGGAAATGTGTGGCTCTTCTGTGAATCTTTTCGGGAATACTGAATTAGATGAAAGCCTCAACCGCAGATCTTTTCAAGATAAACCCTTCTCTACCTTAACCTTTTGCGGAGACACATTGCCCTTCTCTTCTAGAAACCCTACTGTTGTTGATGTATACCTTTAACATCTTTAGAGGATTCTTGTCTTTGGCTTTATATTTAGACAATGTTTTATTTGTTTGTTTGTTTTTCCTTTCTTTTTTTTTTTTCTTTTTTTTTCTTTTTCTTTTTGCAGGGTCCTGGATTTGCCTGGAAGTCTTTGTTTTATTGTTTGTTTTAGTATCAAATACCATCTGAAGAGGCTGAGAACTTTCAAAACTAATACCCACTTCATTAGGTGCATTTGCTATACTCCATTTATTGTTATGCTGCTTCATAACAAGAATCCTCCTTTCTACCATTTCAATGAGACATGTGTCACTGTCCTTTATGCCTCCACCAGCAACTTCTTCAAGTCTAAACTTCCACTGCATGTTCTAGGCATTTTGCTTTTTGCAAAATTTTCTTGAAAGCTCATTGCCCTGTCACAAAGCCACTTCCATATTTTAGGAGTTTGTTACTGCCATTCATTAGTATCAAAGTCTGTATACTTATTTATTATTATATAACAAATTACCAGAAAAACTTTCCTATCTCAGTTTCTGTGAGATAGTGTCAAAAATCTAAGTGCAGCTTAGCTGAGTGCCTTTGCCATAGTTCTTCCATGTGGTTACAAGGCAAGTTGTTACTTGGGGCTGTGGTTTCATCATAAGTGGGTGGTGGTCTGAGTTCACATTCATTCTGTGTTTTTGGCAAGCCTTGTTCCCTTGCCCTATGGACTCCTTGACCTGGACACCTCATGATATAGAATCGGACAACCCCTAGGGTAAACAAGCTTAGAAAGAGTAAGAAAGAACTATTGTGAACCCAAGATGGAAACCACAGTCTACTTTCAGAAGTGATTTCCTATCCCTTTTGTCATATTCTGTTAGACATATGTTGATAAGTTCATTTCATACTCAATAAAAGAGAAAGGATACTAGTAGGTGGGTATCATTCAAAGTCTTCTTAGAGGTGGGCTACCATTGCAACCTTTTCACCTAATTAATTCACTTCTTGTACTTCATGTATGGAAAACACGCCCCACTTTGATGTAGTTCAGAAACACTGGAGCATGTCCCTAGAAGCAACCAAATAATCACTCCAGTCTATACCATAAATTTACACCATGAACACCTCACCAACAGGCTCAGTTAAATGGAACATACAAGTGGAAAATTTAATTCCAGCTTATAAGAATTTTTTGGTAGCATGTTACCTCAAATATAGTTTTTATGATAAAAAAAGTGTTAATGTCAGCTCTGTTGACACTTTTTGAGAATTAAGTAAGCTAATTGATATAAAGAACATAATATAATACCCACCAAATATTAGTGCTTAATACATACTAACCATTACTACTGCTACTATTATTATCATCATCATTATTATTACTATTATTGAATAAATATGCATTGTTTATAGAAATGCAAGAAATATTTTTAAAATAGTTGGATGCATAGTTTTAGCCTTTGTAATGGATTTTTCTGTTCTTCACCTCAGAGCTCTAAAATACATGATTAATAAATCATATTTGAACATATATTTACTTCTGCAATTTAAGATAAATACATATTTATGGCTTATACATGAATTATTCAATCAACGACCACTTTGTTACCACCTGGAGACCTTATAACTTACGTTTAAAAAGAAATCATTGAAGCACAACACACATAGTGTCAATATAGAAAACCACATATATTGTGTGTATAGCTTGCTGAATTTTCAGAAACTATTAATGTAAACAGTACCCAAATTTAGAAACATTATCAGTATTCCAGAAGTCTGGTGAGCTCCTTTCTAATCTTCACACCCATCAGGGTAACTACTCTTCTGATTTCTTTAATAATACAGTTGTTAGACCTACTTTTGAACTTTATATAAATTTATATACTTTAATGTTTGAGATATTTTGCTCTGCTGCATTTGAGATATCTAGCTATACAGTTGTCTACATTTATAGATTATTCGTTTTTAATGCTGCATATTATTCCATGGTGTGATCATGCCATAAATTACCCATTGTATTGTTGAACGGATTTTTTTTTTCAGTTTTTGGCTATTATTAATAACTTTATGATGTATGATCTTTTGAATATTTTTTGGTAAGCATGCTTTGTACTACTTATGGGATATATAGCAGATGTAGAATTGTTGGGCCATAGATTATGTGTATATTATATTTTAGTAGATAGGGGCAAAGAGTGTGTTTGAGAGGTTCAGTCAGCAATATACGTGTATGATTGTCCTATTTGCTTTCAATTCTTGAAAATGCTTAATATCATTACAGTGGACTGAATTTTTGTGTATTGCCAAATTCCAATGTTGAAACCCTAATCCCAATGTGATGGTATTTGGAAGTGGGACCCTTGAGAGATAGTTAGGTCATGAATAAGATTAGTGACCTTTTAAGAAAAGTACAGAGAGCTAGATAGCTCTCTTTCCTCCATGTGTGGATACAAGGAAAAGTCATCTGCCTGAAACCCAGAAAAGGGCTTAATCCAAAACCCAACCATGCTGTCAATTATTATTTTAATTGAATAATATAATGCTAACCAGTAGCCATTTGCTAAAGAAAGCAAAGTTTAAACTAAGCCTATTGAGCCCTGAGAAAAGGGAAACATTGGCTTTCCATTGGTTACACTTTTTCCAAGAACTAGTTTCTTTTTTTTTTTTTTGGATGACACAGTAATGTTTTTATTTTATAAAGCCAATTTCTTTAACTCAAGGGTATCACATCCCTCCCTCTAAATAATGGACTTTTAATTGCATATTTTTAAATTCAACTAATAAATTTAATAACTAAGTAGTTTAATTTGTTTTAATTATTTCAAGTTTACATCATTTTCTTAGTATTATAGGAGAAACAAAGAAATTATAAAATATGGCTGTTTTTCTCAAGAAAACTTCAATTTGGTAGATTAAAACTTGCAAACGTACTAAAATAAATAAAGAATATTTGTGATAATAATATTGAAATATTTGCATTGTCCTTATTCAAAATCTTGACATAAGGTAGTAGATAAGACATTGTTGGGTGTCACAATCAGTAGATTATTATAACTGGGGCATGAGCTTTGAAAAATGAATAAATGTTAGTAATATAAATAGGAAAAGAAAGGGTCATTTTAATTAGGGGAAGATATATGGAGAAGTTAAATAAAAACTTGAAGAATTGAGAGTAAGCAAGGTATCTGTTAATCAACTGTGAATTTCTACATTTATAAATAGTTTTATCACATGTATACATATTATCTAATGTGTATATGCAATATACATATATATATATATATGCAATATATATATATATATATATATATATATATATATATATATATATGTATGAAACAAATTAGGAAGATAGTTGAAATAATTTAGGCAACTTTAATCTCTAGTTTTTAAGGATGTATTGGAGCCACTGAAAGTTTTTGAGCGTGAAATATAAATGTAAATTTACAGTGAAGCAAGTGAAATAATAAATTAGAGTAGAAAAAAAGAAGAAAACAGAAACAATTCCCAGCGCTAGTTTGCAAAGTATGTATAATCAAATAAAACAAAGAATCATTCCTCACTTTCATGATTATAAGCAAATTCAATCTATACCTTAGAGTGCACATCTGTACGTGTGTTACGCACTTTAAACATCTGTAATACATTTTAGATTAAAACAGATATAGACAAGATGAAAGTGCAATGAGACCCAGCCACTTGCAGGAATTCTTTTAATCATGCATCTTGTTTCTCAGCTTCCAAATATATATATGTATAAAAGAAGTTCACCAGTAATCTTACGTACATGGCACTTAAAATATGCTAGTTTTAGCAATTTTAAGTATATTGTTGGAAGCAGAAAATTAAAGCAGATTTTCATTCTATACTGTAAATTATGACTTGAATAACTTCTCTTTTAAATGCAAGTCAAGGAGCTCTTTGCCTGGGGAAGAGAAAAAAAAAAAAAAAAGGATCTGTTTTTGTGGTTTGCTAGAGGAGAGATCCACCAACTCAATGCTCCTATACAGTATTTGCAGAACTAGTTGATAGTGAGGTGACATGGAGATGTGAAGGAAGACGGGTATGGAAATACAATCCCTTTCCCTCTTGACTTTTAATGTGGAGCCAGTTAGATTGTGGGACAAACAAAATGTCCAATAAAAACCATGGGGAAAGGGCAAAGCCAATCTTAAAACTGCAACCCTCCATAATACCTTGAGAAGCCCTAGCATTGTTGAGAGAAACCTTTCCTAGACACATTAACTAAGTAAGCTACCTAAAATCACATAGCAAGCAAATGGCAGAGCAGGATTTGAGCTGTAGTGGACTGACTCTGGAACCCCAGCTTTAGCCAGATTTTTGTACTCTACAAAGACTCAGTAGAACTAGTAATGAGGGAGACCTCTCCATGCCACCCTCAAGGCAGATGCATTACCAGTTCCCAGTCAGTAAGTATTCCCTGGAAGCAGTAATGGTGTTCTCCAGACTCAAAAAGCATTTGTCTAAGTTCAGGTTTAAACACAATGAGGAAAAAAAAAATTCAGGATTATATTTTTGAGAATTGAATACACGTTAGGGTTTCTTGGAATTTTCAGGAAAGGAAGGACAGTTTAATTTGAATGACTTGTTATTCTGGTTTTAAATGAAAGGTAAACTCACCATAAGTAAAGCATCCTTTCTTGTGAAAACAGGTAGAATGGGTTGAATTGTGCCCCCCCCCAACCCCGCAAAAAAAAAAAAAAAAAAAAAAAAGATATGTCCCCGTCCTCACTTCCAGAACCTGTGAACCTTATTTGGAAAGGGGGCTTTGCAGATGTGATTAAGTGAACAGAACTCAAAATGACACCATTTTGGAATTAGGAAGTGCCCTAAACCCAGTAACAGGTGTCCTTATAAGAGACACACAGAGAAAAAGATCATGGGAAGATGGAGGCAGAGATTGGAGTTTGTCAGGAGCGTTAGGAGCACGTGAAGCCCCCAAGCTTGAAGAGGTAAGGAGCTGATTCTCCCGCAGGGCCTTTGAAGGGAGGATTGCCCGATGACACCTTGATTTTGGTTTCTGACCTAAGAATCAGTGAGAAAATAAATTTCTGTTCTCTTAAGCCACCCAGTTTATAGTAATTTTTTTAACAGCAGCCCTGGGAAATTAATACAACAGGATTAAGTATAAATCTGCCATTCCTGGCCTTTCTCATATTTATTGTAATATTGAAACAAAGGAAATTCTGATCCTGTCACCTTTTAATTTATCCGATGAATATGTAAGTAATACATTTCTGAGTGTTTTTGGGAATAATATATTTATACTTACCATGTAACTTCGTCAATGAGTTGAATTTTATTTGTTTTATAAGAGATGTCAAATATTTAGAAGAAACATTGTTTTAAAGAAAAACAGAATAATAATGGAATAATTTATATCTTTGGTTTCCTGGTTATTAATAGCTCATTAGAGCTCTTGTTTGTTTTGGTAAGGTATTGTTTCATTCCTTATAGGTAGTATAAATGTGTGCTTAAGCACATTCATTTAAGACAACGCAAGTTAATATTGAGGCTGTACCACTGGGAGCTGTGTGTCCTTGCTCATTTTGCCTTCCTTCTCATGGGAAAAATTGACTCATCTCTAAAATGAACAAAACAAAACTTCTAACAATATAGAGGTTTTAAAGACTAAATAATATAATGCAAATACTTGTGGTCTTGTTATTGGGATAATTATTCTTAAGAGGCAGTAGAGTCATGATTGCAAAGATAATATATGGAAAATATTTAACAGAGTGCTGAGCATATGACATCATAGTAAATATTGTCTTTCTTATTACTATTATGGCTTTTATTATCATTGTGTTTTCAATTTGATTTTAATTATTTTTTATTTGGAGAAAAATGAGAAGCTTTTAAGCAATCTATTAAAGATAATATCAAAAAACCTACATAAAGTTATAATAAATTGTCCAATTTCAGAGAGAATAATTTATTTTGATGTCTAAATTTTATTATTCTTCCATGAAGTAATTAATATTTACTCGATAATGAGTAGGCACTTTATTTGTTAATAGCTTTTTATATTTTAATTACCTCAGAACATCTGTGTAGTTACCTTATGTGGCAGGCTACTTAATCAGCTTGTTAACAGGAAACAGAAAGATTTACACTATTTTTCATTATTAAGTCTTTTGTTAGGTTCCTTGAAAAGGTCCATGTAATTTATATGCATGTACAATCTAAAGTTCTATTTTTCAAGTAATTTATGAAGAAATTTCTTTAGATAGAACCTGATACCAGTGGAATACTTAAGTAGTACATACCCCTTAAAACATAGCTTACACAATGATTTTTTTCCACAGAATATCCTTATAAAATACTTTATAGAAACATCAGATATATAGAAGTAGTTAAAAGTAGTGGTGTAGTTTGCTAACTTATCTACTTTAGTTATAAATATATCTACCATAATTTTTAATTGCTAGTATATTAGGTGAAGTGAAAAGTCCTATTTTCTTTAAACAAAATTTCTATTACGTTAGTGGTAGATTAAAAATTTTCCCCAGTTTTATGTTTCTATTAATGCATTTGACTACATGAAACTTTTGGAACTAAAATCTCATAATTTTGAAGATTCCCTCCACCAAAGATATTGATTACTTTTGACAACTCACTTCTAAGTTTTATGGAATATAAATCAAAGTATAACAGCCATTTACTCAATGATCTTTTTTTACTATCTCAAATTTTCTAGGACAACATCTTCATTAGCACTAAGAATTTCTAATCAGATTAATACTTTTGAATAAGATGAAAGATTAATATAATTCTTCTCATTTCAAAAACTAGCTGATAGCAGATGCTACCAACTTCAAATTTAAATTGTCTCATTTGATTTAAGGATGTGTGTAAACTCATAACATTTTCTCTAACAAATTTTTATCCTTAAATTAATAATTTATCTCATTGACTAGCAAGGGATTTTTATCCCACATCACATCATGTGTACTATAATAAAATGAATTAAATATACTTTTAAACTGTATAATATTGACAGGTTATTTGTGATTTTCCTTTTGAATTAATTTAGTTCATTTAATGTACAACAATATAATTGATCTGCAAAAACCCCTTATACCAAACAACTTTGTGAGATGAGGACTTTTTTTTTTAACTAAAATATGATGTTCAATTGCTCTGATGATGTATGGACTTTATATTTATATGTTAATAAGTAAAATTCTCTAAATTGTCTCCAGATATGTGTTACAATTATTGAGATTCTCATTTCCTTTTCTTATAAACCATTCATTTGAGGAATAATTTATTTTTACAGGATGATTGAAATTTGCACTTAATATCCTTCCCATCCAAGACAAACACTGTAGTTGTTCTAGGATTCCACTAGGTAACTGAAGCAGGGGTCGACTCACCTTAAATACTTCATGTTTATGTTTTAAGTTTATTGTTTTTGTATGTTCTTGAAAATGCAGAGCTTGTGTGATTGAGCCACTAGAATGGTTTGACTTTGTGCTTACCTACTACGTTAGAAGAAGATATGTTATACACTCTACAAGCCAACTCTTTAGCTGGCCTTGGAGAGTCACCTGATCAAATTAGGAGAATGGGCTTATCTCTATTTTCCCATATGTGATCCTGCAAAGAGTAAGATACTTATCAATTTCAGCTTCCCAAGTCTGCCCAAATGCATCAAGAAACAGTTTCATATGCATTCCTGCTTCTTGTAAACCATAAGGTTCAAATTCCCCATTTTCGCTCTTATTCATAAAACCCTGAGAGGCAGAAGGGCACTGGGGTAATCGTTGATAACCATCAGGGCACATCTGTGGCTCCTTTCACTGGCACAGGACAAAAAAAAAGGCTTGTAAAGATATAGTAACAATTGTGCAGTCTTCTAATATCTGAGGTAGTCTGTAATTAGTGATTTATATCTGGCTAATTGCAGAGTCAATTGTACTTGTTATACATAACGTCTGTAGGACTTGGTGATCTGCACCGGCCTATCTGTAGGCCAGTAAACATATTGTTTCACGAGATTGGATAAATAATTTTGGAATAATTGCCCAGTCTTGCTAGATTTTCTAAGTAGTTCATGACATTTTGTTTTTCTTGCAGGTAAACACTATACACTTTCTGTTACTTTTTCTCTGTCTGAATCTTTTGTTCTCTACAACTTGAAATGGGTGCAACTAATTTGGTTTGGTATCACCTCTCTATGAGCAGACTTTGAAAGCACATTTGTAGAGTGCTGCAGCATAACGAGCAAGTAAATACGTATGAGCAAGGATTATTAGAAGAACAGTTAATTTCAGCTACCCTGTTAAATTGAGAGTTATAAATAAAACCAGACCAAAAAATATGACTTCATGATATAAAACAGATAGCATGTAATAGTTCAAGAAAAGTATCCAAAACAACCCAAGGAAAACAATTAAACATTTTCCAATATCTCTGACTCAGTTTTATGTTATTAATTCTTGTCTGACAGTTTGAGGTCAGCAGAATACCACTCAAAGTCATTTGCTTGTTGTGCTGTGTGGGGTTTCTACTCTGTCGTTCAAGAATTCATCTGCCCTTTGTACTTATAGAGTGCTGGAGATCCTGATTCTCAGAACCCTTGCCACGGGTCTCTATTTTGAAGTTCTAAGGCTGTATTCGTTAGATGTTTCTTTCAGAGGAATTAATAATTGGCCTCGAGTGTATTGCAGGGAGCCTCAGGCAAGGCAAGGGGAGAACAGAAACTATTTGCTGATGAAAGAATGGATGGATTGTGTTATTTTATTACAGTAAAGGTTGATATCTGAATGACAGTGTAATCCTAATTGGGAGTAAATATGTGAACACATCTGTAATTATTATTTTTTTTAAAGACAAGGATTTTGATATAAGAGCATACTACAGACTTGAAAGAACTGACAAATCTCTAGTGTTTTATTATATCCTAAATGTTCTGAGCATCAATCACCACTCAAAGACAGATATTTTAGATGAGAAATTATATCTTTTATAAGTGATTTTATTGGTAATTATCAAATCAACTTTACCCTTAAATACTTCTATGTCACTACCTGTCCAAAAGATGAATAAAATCACAGAAGCATAGTCTAAATAATGCTTAGCTATATAAAACCAGCGTAGAAAATAATGATCTTGTCGCTTTGATTTGCAAGACTTCTCACTTTGGATATCTAAAAAACAGGAAGGCTTACGATACTTTTGAGTATCATATGGGACATATGGAAAACACTCAAAAATGTTTATTTTCATCATTCCTCCTTTTATAAGGTGAGGAAGTACACTTTGGTTGCTAAATAGTGGTAGATGGTAGCGTCTCATAAAATTTATATAGAGAAGAAACCTCAAGAACTTATTCTTCCAAATTTAAAAATCCGTTATTGATTGCAATCTATTTGTATTATTATTTAAGTAAGAAATATTTATTTGTTTTGACATATTAAAATTTGATGATCTTGGAAAAGTAACTTGTGAAAAACAATGTCAGCAGAGACCAGTCACTCAAATGAGGGGAGATTGTTGGAGCCAGAGTAAAAGGGATTATTATAGCCTCATACATTTCCTTAATCAGTTATAGCACAATATTAAAAGTAAGCATGGCAGAAAGTAGCATAATAACCATTAAAATATTTAGTCCCCCTGAGGTGATGAGTCCACGTTGATTGATTTGAGAAAACATTTATTCACAGTAAGAAGTAACATGTAAGTTGGAATTGAAAGTACACAATTATTATCTAGGTAGAATACAGAGAAAAGAATGGTTAATTATTGTTCCCTCATTTGGAGAGTGTATCATAGTCCATGATGAATGGTATCAAAGTTTATTCTTGTTTTAAACACTCACTCTGATAATTACTAAGCCCCATTCATTCTTAATACTTTAAGTTTCATAAAAATGTAAATGAAATAAAATGTTAATCAAGGGTTAAGTGGACATTCCTCAAAGGTAGTAGCTAAAGTCTTAATAATCATAAAATAATGTAAGCATTGACTTTACCCTGAAAATTGATAGTTGACATTTGTTTTCTTTTTACTATAAAATATATTACTCCACTCTAATTATCACTATTACATTGCACCAGTGCTCTCAATCATTAGTATTTAAAGGCTTTCTATCAAGATGTGTCAACAAATTAAGTATCAGATAATTCTGTTTTTCAGTCCATTTACCAAATACTCTATTTATAGTTTTTGTATTAGTTAAACTTTACTTTGATTATCTTTAAGAGAAACAATTCTATCTATCTATCTATCTATCTATCTATCTATCTATCTATCTATCTATCTATCTATCTACCTACCTATCTGTCTATCTATCTATCTTGATGGAAACTTAGGTTGTCTCCATGTCTTGACCCTTGTAAATAATGCTGCAATGAACATGGGGGTGTATAAGTATTTTTGAAATAGTGGTTTTGATTTGTTCAAGCAAATACTCAGAAGTAGAATTGCTGGATCATGTGGTAGTTCCATTTTTATTTTTGTGTGGCACTTCCATACTGTATTCCATAGTGGATGCTCTAATTGACATTCCCGCTCATGCAGAAGAGTTCCCTCTTCTCCACATCCTCACCGACACTTGTTGTTTCTTGTCTTTTTGATAATAGTCATTCTAACCCGTGTAGGGTGATTTCACATTTTGGTTTTGATTTGCATGTTTCTGATAATTAGTAATGTTGAGCACCGTTTCATGTACCTGGAGGCCATTTGTATGTTTTCTCTGGAAAAATGTCTACTTAGATCTTTTGCCCATTTTAAAATCATTTGTGTGTGTGTGTGTGTGTGTGTGTGTGTGTGTGTGTGTGTGTGTTGCTACTTCGTTCTATGAGTTCTTCATATATTTTGGAGATTAACCCCTTATCCGATATATGATTTGTAAATATCTTCTCCCATTCTGTAGGTTGCCTTTTCATTTTGTTGGTGGTTTCCTTTGCTGTGCAGAAGCTTTTTAGTTTGATGTAGTCCTGTCTGTATATTTAGGAATACAGTCATGAGAGTGGTGTTACTGCTTAGTGTGGTCTGGCATGTCTTTAAGGTATCCAGGTTTACATCTCTAGATTCCTGATACTCCAAAAATTCCAAAGAAATGAATGTAACACATTTAACCAGATTCCTAAAGTGAAGTCTTACTCAGAAAGAAGGAATAACTTTAAAGTTAAATTATAATATAATGTTGAAGATTGCAAGATTAAGCAACATGATTTTTTTGACATTCAGGTTAATTTAGGAATCCTAATGATTTTTAAATAGAGTTCCAATTGGCAAGTTATTTCATAAATCATATTGCAAAGCTCATTTTGATCATTCTGTATTGCATATTTTTTTCTGAGAAAATACAAAATTTTATAGATAATAGCTATTAATTTATTTCTATTCATTCTCATTTGTTTTTTCTCACATAGCATTTTAATGAGTTAATATCAACGTATGATTCAATTACCATCTGTATATCAATTAGATCTGATATATACGTTAATGCCTTCTTATCAAGTGACTAACATGCCATTTTCTTCCTGCTTATGTGTTGCTTTTCTTAGAAATCCTGTTGTTTATTCCGTTTTTTATATTAAAAAAAGAGGGAAAGAAAAGAAATGGAAAACACATTGAGTTATGCATGTGTATTGTCAAACAATTTCTTATATAATAAAGTTAAGCAGTGATAAGATAAATGTTGATTAATTCTTTGACAGAGAAGAATTAAGAAAGAGGCATTTGAATCTCCTCTCATCTCTTGCTGTGAACTTCAAGCTTGTTGCTATCCATGAGCTATAGGTTATCATTTGAAAATCTGGGGACAGTAATGCTGACTTTTAAAGGCAAATTTAATAACCTGATGTAATAATTTAAAATAATATATGCCATTTTCCTTTTTTACATCAACTGAACCATTTTTCTTTGGATGTTTTGTTTTGTTTTTGAGAACAAGTCTAAATTATGTTTTATTTCTACAAAAAGGATACATTTAGCAAAAGACACACCAAAAAAAGGATGGTTATGGCCCAGGAGACAAGGCAGGAAGGTGGTAGACCTTCTGAGGTCCTGCTGGGGAAATGGGGTCTGCTAAGTGTTGAGTGATGGGGACCATGGAAAGGAGAAAGCTCCAGTTGGATCCACCCTGTTGCAGGTCATGGGTGGGACCCACAGTGACCTCACTGCTAAGTCTTGTGGAGGTCCCAGTGCCGACTAGAGTGAGAGAAGCTACTTAGTTTCCCAGGGGAACCCAGCAAGGGACATAGGACAGGAAGCCCAGGATGGGAAGTGCTATTGGTGGTGAAGGTCAGAGAGGAGAAGCAGGTACTCTGCAGTGGCCGAGGAAGGTCCAGACAATGGGGTGGATGTACGTCCTATTATGTATGGGTCTTCGGCTCTGTCTCTGCCTGGTACTCTCTAATTAGAGCCCAAGTATTGGTGCTGCCAGGTGGCTCATTGCTAGCACATTGCCCATGGAGGGTGGTTCAAAGTAACAGTCTATGAGGGACATAGGAGAAGTATTGATTTTTTTTTTTTTTTGAGGTATAATTGACATATAACGTTACATTAGTTTTAAGCGTACAGCATGATTCCACATTTGTATCTATTGTGAAGTGATTTTGTATATAGAGTAATTATATTTTTCCTCAGTTGGCATTGAAATAAATAGTGTATATGTTATTATGTTTGCACTAAATATAATTCCCCTAATGTAAACAAGTAAACTTTTCATGCAGATTCTTGCTAGGAAAAAATATGTAATGGAGTGACTTGTTTTCAGTTTGTTTAAAGAAATGTTAACTCATTAATTGATTAGAAAATTATTGGATGGGATGGGGTGAGGAACTAAGACTCTGAAGCTTAGGCTGGATAAGATGTGATTGAGTTATAACAAGGAAGAATATAACTGGCAGATTTTTTTTTTTTATTGTTCTTAGATTGCAAAATACTTTCAACACAATATAAAACATTTTAGCCTTGTGTCAGTATGTGTTTCTGCAGTAACTAGTTTCATCTATTAAATTTTTAAAACCTGTGTAGATTATCTCTCTAATTATTATTTCTGCCTTTGTGGGTGAGATGCAGATATTTTTGTACCCATGACTGAGAAAAATGAAATGTTTGATCTTTTATTAACCTAATGAAAAATTAAGTTAACAAGAGGAAATGTGCTTATTTGAAGGGCACATGTTCCATATTTATAAAGAAATTGCCTCACCTTTTAGCTAAATTTATGGAGTGGCTCACTACCCAGTTAATTTGGTTATGCTAGCTTATTCAGTGCTGGTTGGTGCTAATAAGATAACTAACTCTTCAAAATCATTCAAAAAGTTGAAATTTGAGTGAAAGTTAAATATTTTTGGCAGATAATATGAAGGTGATGACAGACTCTTCACTCTGACAATGACATTCTTTCAGAACCTATACCACTTTGACTTCTTTTTCAGTATTTCAAATTGTAAAACTACGTAACTTTTTTACCCCCGATCTGGTGAGGAGCATTGCCGTCTTCAACTGTCAAGTAATTTATGATCTAATATTTGAGCAAGAGATATTTAAAATAAATGGATATCTTTTCCTACCAAGTGTACGAGACATCTTCTCATCTGACAAATTTAAAATTGATTCTTATCAACATAAGGGGAATATGGCAAGATACCAAAATTTAAATTCACTCTATCAACCAATAGCACAGTGAGCTGTCATGCATGTCACAAGCAATCACTGTCTGAATTTCTATCTGCTTTGAACTTGGGGAAAGGTCCTTTTTACTGTTTTCATTTCTATTCTCACTCACCATCAAATACTTTTTGAAGTTTTAGATACCAGTTTTAAAAAGACATGGTATAGAAGAAAAACACTGTCAGAATATTTTATATATAGTTTACAAGTCATATACACTCCTCCCATGACTATCTCAGTCTTATTTTCTACACTTTAATAATATTCATGGTGTTGTCATGCTTTCTTTAGATATACAGTAGTACTTACTGCCATTCATATTGCATGAGTGAAAAGGTAGGCAAACTTCACTTCTAAAATTATTTAAATTTATATAAATTAATTTTAATTTCATAACCACCAGTGAAACAGTTTATTATTTGCTAAGCAACTAGAACAGCATAAGAATATATTGTTAAGTCCTTTGACAAATGAAACTTGAGATGTATAAAATCATAATTGTTTTATATTGAAATGTTACTTCATGAAAAAGCTTTGTTTTCATATTATTTTAAAAAACACGAGGGAAGAGTTATAAAATGGCACTTGCTCAAACACAATGCTCTATGTAATTTCTCATGAGGTTAGTGAATGTCAAAGTAAATTTGTACCAGAGTCCCTTAAGTTTATGGAATGATGAAATAATTTTGTTTACATGGCTATTTTATGTCATTTTAAAATGCACTAGATACTATTTTAGAAGTACAGACATGTATAAAGAATGATATAACAAGCATCAGTGTGCCCACTGTTGAAATTTAAATTAAAAAAAATAAAAATAGTTTTGAAATTTCCTCTCTAATGTCCCTGATCTCCACCTCGACTTCCCTTTCCATCCTACCCCATCCAAAGTAAACAAATACTCTCCACAGTGGGTATTTGTCACTCCCCTAAATTTTTCACACACCCTTGCTACATATATTTGTAAATAACTATGTAGTATTACCCTGCACATTTTAAATGTTACGTTATTGGTGCCTATTATTTCTGTCATCCATGGCATTCCAATTTATCTTCAGGAATGTGGTTTATTCAGTGTCATAAATATACTAGGATATATTAAAAACTGTTATGTGGATTAACATTTTAGTTGTTGCTATTGATTTTTTTGACACAAACAAAACTGATGAGAACATTTCTGACTCTCCTTGGGCCCAGATGTAAGAGTTTCTCTAACGTATATACTTGGCATATAATTGCTGTTTTGTAGAATAGTGTATTTTTAAATAGTTAGATATTGCCAAATCTCACTCCAAAAGCTAAAACAACTTGCAATTTAAACATTAGTGTATAGCATATAAGTGTTTTCCTTTTTTCCAAGATTTGACAATATTTGATCTTGTCATACTTCAATGGTTCTCAATATTCATGCACCTGGGTTTTAGCAATGTCTGGACTCTTTTTCCTAGTATGGTCACTAGCAGTTTGTTTTTTCAATTGTTTGTTTGTTTTAATTTGACAAAAAATATGCAAAACATAAATTTTACCATCTTAAGCATTTTAGGTCTACAGTCCTATGGTACTAAGAATATTCACATTATTAAATAATCATCACCATTGCCCATACCCAGACATTTTTATCTTCCTAAAATAAAACTCTACACCCATTAAGCACTAATTCTACATTCCCTGCTCTCTCTTCCCCGCTCCTGGCAACCACCATTCTATTTTCTGTCTTCATGAATTTGACTACTCTAATTACCTCATACAAGTAGATTGAAACTGTAATTGTCCTTTTATCTCTGGCTTATTTTACTTAGCATAATGTGTTCAGGTTCTTTCACATTGTAACATATATCAGAATCTCCTTCCTTTTTAGGGCCAAATAAAATTCTTTTGTGTAACTATACCACATTTTGTTTATCCATTCATCTGTTAATGGACACTTGGGTTGTTTCTACCTTTTGGATACTGTGAATATTGTTTTTAGGAAAATCAGTGTTCAAATATCTGCGCAAGTCTCTACTTTAAGTTGTTTAGAAGTTGAATTGCTAGATCATATGGAAGTTCTATGTTTAATTTTTTAGGAACCACCATACTGTTTTTCAAAGGAACTGCACCATTTTATATCCCACCACCAATGTACAAATATTACAATTTCTCCACATCCTAACGCTTATGGTATTTATTTTATTTTTTTTAAAAAGAATAGTGATCATTATCTGAGATTTTTGATTGTCACAATATGAGGGGTGCTACTGATATGTAGTGTGTGTAGAGTTTGGGGATGTTGCTAACTATCCTACAATACAGGATGGACCCCACAACAAAGAATATCCATCCCTAAATGTCAGTATCTAGGTTAAGAAATTTTGGTTATACTTAATTAATTATTTTTTAACAAATTCATGAGTGTAAAATGACATCTCACCATATAAATTAAGATGTATGCATGTACATATTACCTAATATTTGTTATAAAATAATTGTCATTTACACATAAATTTTTATTGGAATACTTTTTTTAGTTACAGTCATAGACTAAATCAATCAAGTTCATATTTATGATTTGAGGGGTTTTTTTCCAGTGTTTGTTGGTTTATTTCTTTATTTTATTTTTATTTTTTTTCCCAAAGTTTATACCTTTTTCAAAAATTTTTATTGGGAAATAGTGAGTTTTTCCAGGATGTCAAGTCATTGTTTTTCAATCTAGTTGCGGGGGTGCAGCTCACTGGCCCATGTGGGAATCAAACTGGTGACCTTGGTATTACGAGCACTGTGCTCCAACCCACTGAGCCAACCGGCCAGCTACCTGGTGGCTCAGCTCCAAGCTCAAGTTGCTGTTTTCAATTTAGTTGTGGAGGGCACAGTTCACTGGCCCATGTGGGAATCGAACCTGCAACCTTGTTGTTAAGAGGTCTTGTTGTAACCAACTGAGCCATCTGGCCGTTCAATGATTTGAGTTTTTTATCCACAAATATAGTAAATATGTGCATCAATTTAGGTGTCCTTATGTGTTTAATGTTATCTTTATCTTCTTCTTCAGCCATGCTATAGTTTTAAGAAACTTGAACTTCCCTTGCATCATGTTCTCATCTTGTACTGTATTGCTTTTGGTATTTAATCCACACATATTTAAAAATATGTTAATAGTTATTACTATTTTCTATTGATAAATATGAAGGTTTTGCAACATTTGTCAATGTGTTTTTCATCATTGCTTCTTGCATCCCACTATTATATTCAAGTATCATTTTATTTTGTGTTAAATTACATCTTTACATTTCTCACATGAAATAATAAAGGCAACATCTGGAAAGAAACTAAAGAGAACAGACACATTTCATACAATAGAATGACAGTCATGTTGACAGCAACCTTTCACACACAATAATAGAAACCAAAACACAATGGAATCATCTATTTAAAGTCTTAAAGAAAATGATTGTGAAGCTAAAATTCCATACCTAAGTAGACTGTCAATTATAGTGAAATAAATTTCTGCTGTTGAGAAGGCACACTATTTATGGTATTTTGTTATGGTAGCTTGCCTGACAAAGAAACTCTCATGTTTTATGATTAATGAGAAACATTTCTTTTAATTCAGAGTATACTTGAGAAATGTACATACAGTGAAAAATTTCACTTTTGCGAAATTAATGTGAAAAATGATAAGAATTACTGTGCATAATATATTTACAAAATTTTTATTAAATTTATTGGTGTGACATTGGTTAGTAAAATTGTATAAGGTTTCCAGTGTACATTTCTATAATATACCGTCTATATATCATATTGTGTGTTCACCACCCAGAGTCAGTTCTCCTTCCATCACCATATATTTGATCCCTTTTACTCTCTTCTGCCACACCCCCTCCTCCCTTACCCTCTGCTAATCACTAAACTGTTGTCTGTGTCTATCAGTATTATTATGTTGTATGTATTTACCACCTCTTCTTTATCCAGTCATCTATTAAAGGGCACTTCACTTGTTTCAATGTCTTGGCCACCATGAACAATGCTGCAATGAACATAGGGATACATATATCTTTAGAGATAAGTGTTTTCAGATTTTTGGGGGTAGATACCCAGAAGAGCGATTGCTGGGTTGTATGGTAATTCTATTCTTAATTTTTTTGAGGAGCCTCCATACTGTTTTGCATAGTTGCTGTTCCAATTTACAGTCCCACCAGCAGTCTATGGAGTTTCCTTTTTCTCCACACTTGTTATTATTTGTCTTGTTGATGATCACCATTCTAACAGGTGTGAGGTGATATCTCATTGTGGTTGGATTTGCATTTCCCTAGTAGCCAGTGAAGTTGAGCATTTTTTCATATATCTGTTGGCTGTTTGTATGTTTTCTTGGGAGGTATGTCTGTTCAGGTCTTCTGCCTTTTTTTTTTTTTTTTTAATTGGATTTTTTTTTTCTTTTTTTGCTGTTGTTGTTTATATGAGTTCTTTATATTATTTTGATATTAGCCCCTTATTGGTGGTGTCCTTTGTAAATATCTTCTCCCATTTGGTTGTTTGCCTCTGTTTTGTTGATGATTTCTTTTGCTCTGCAGAAGCTTTTTAGTTTGATATAGTCCCATTTATTTATCTTTGCTTTTACTTTCCTTGCCTTTGAACTCAAATTCATAAAATCCTCTCTGAGCCCGAGGTCCATAAGTTTAGTACCTATGCTTTCTTCTATGCAATTTATTCTTTGAGGTTTTATATCTAGATCTTTGATCCATTTTGAGTTAATTTTGGTATATGGTGACAGATAGCAGCCTAGTTTCACAAAACTCAACCATATGCTGCCTTCAAGAGACACATCTCAGCTGCAAGAACAAATATATATTCAAAGTGAAAGGGTGGAAAACGATAATCCAAAAAAATGGCATCCAGAGAAAATCAGGTGTATTCATACTTATAGCGACAAAACAGACTTGAATGTATATAATACTTTTAAAGTCACTGTATTAGATACTATTAGATAAGAAATAAAAGAATATATATGATATAAGCAATTTGGTAAAGAAATAACGATAACAAAAATAAATGTATGGTGACGGAGGGAGATTTGACTTTGGGTTGTGAGCACATAATGCAATATGTAGATGATATATATATAGAAATGTACACTTGAAATCTATATAATTTTATTAACCAACATCACCCCAATAAATTTAATAAAAATTAACAATACTTGTTTTGCAACAGTAATCAACTATACAAATTTGTGTATGAGAAATGTGTGCCTGATTCCCCAAAGGAAATATTACATCCCATTTTGTCATTTCATTGAATGTGTTCCCACAAAGCTTCTGTTGGCTTTATAGAGACAGCAGAAATTGTTGTTATAAGACCTTAGTGGACTACACTGTTGAATTTTCAAGATAACCTTATGACTTAAAGCTAATAATAATAAGGTTTCAAGATAGATTACCTTACCATGACCAGGTCAGTAACTTGGATATAAAAGTCAAAGAAAAGTAATGCAAAAGTAATTCTAAATGAAAGCTAAAACAGGTATTGGGAAATTTGTGGTTGTGTCTCAGAAATAGAAAAAGAAAAAAAAAAAAAACATGATAAACTGTAGAGAATAATACTTTAAAAGAGAACAATAGAACTGAAAATTAGAAGTCATTATATTGCAACTTGAATCAGATAATAAAAAAATATTAGAGCCTCTAAGTCAACTATTCAATCAACATTTGTCTATGGTCCACACATACTTGAGTACATGTACATGTTCATTGTTTACATTTATGAGGGTGTTGTCTGGTGTGTGTAGTGTGTGCGATGTGAAAATAATATTTGTGAACATACCCATTCTCAACTTATTCACCATTGTGTCCTGGGATTTTAGAGATACTACCCTTCAACAAATATATTGAAATTTAATAAATAAGTAAAAATCTTTGCAAGACATTTGGTCCTGTCCAAAATGTACACAGAGACATTTGGAACACGCCAAAAAGTCCTCGATATTTGGTCCTGTCCAAGATGTACATGGAGATATTTGGTCCATGATTTGTTACAGAATACAAACACTATTCAAGTTGTATGGAGGCAATTTTTTTTTTTTTTTTTAGTTCATGAGGAATCTTGGATATCACATTTACTCCTTTCCTTCCTGCTCATGAATTCAGCAGGGTTACTTTAAAGTTGATGAGCAGTTGCTCTAAAATATATATCAACCTGATTATTGAGTTTCTATTTATTCTATGTGTGAACAGATTTGGTGATATGAATTGGATTCTGTTGTGAGGTTGGTGGCTGAATCACCAAGATCCTGGGTGATTACTTGTCTATGGCTCTAATGTTTGTCTTTTCACACTTCATGGACCTTTCAGCAGGGACCAAATGTCTCTGTGAACATTCTGGGACAGGACCAAATATCAAGGAACTTTTGGCCTGAACCAAATGTCTTCATGAACGTTTGGAGAGGACCAAATGTCCTGCAAGATCAAACTTTAGTTACTAAAGTTTAGTTACAAATTTAGATAATTATTTCTGCTCTTAAGATATCTGTCACCTATAATGAATTTTTCCACCTCAGTGAAGAAAAAAAAAATTAAAATAGTACACACCTGCAGTAA
Organism: Rhinolophus sinicus; assembly: GCF_036562045.2. Classification (NCBI taxonomy): domain Eukaryota; kingdom Metazoa; phylum Chordata; class Mammalia; order Chiroptera; family Rhinolophidae; genus Rhinolophus; species Rhinolophus sinicus. The sequence continues at coordinate 181,094,325 of NC_133753.1, forward strand.
AAAGAGAAGAGGACTTTTCCCAACTTGTTTTTGAGTCTTCATACACCTAATGCTAACACCTGGTAATTGCATTACAATAAAAAAAAATGTACAGTGATATCCCTCATAAATCCTAGACAGAAATTCTTACCACAGTATTAGCAAAGTGTATTTTAAAATATATCTTTTTTAAAAATATTGCTTTCTGGAACAAGTAAGGCTTATCATTTATGAATGTAAAGTTAGCTCCATATTCAAAATTATTAGTGTATTTTTCATGTTAATATAAAGGAGATGTGCCATGTGATTACCTCAAAAGATGCAAAATATGCATTTGGCAATACTCTAACAGGCCTTCATTATAAAATTATTTTCTCTAGGAATTAAAAGCAGTTTTCACAGTCTGATGAAAGGCATCTAATAAAAACTCACTGTTTCCAATTAGTTCATTTTTGAAATATATTTTCAATAATTCTATTGCTTCCATTTTGATGTTGTTTAATATATAGTCTCTAATGAATTAATACATGTAAAGTTTTTGGAGTTGCGCCTGACATATTATGTGTGTTATACAATTAGTTGCTTTTAGTATTTACCCTGAGGCACACATAATTTTTCACCCTCAAGTATTTATTCTGTATTGTCTTCTTATATAGTGAAATAAGGTTTTTTTTTCAGTATCACTTCTAGTCACTGTTCCTACTGATAGAAGTGTGAAAATAAGTGCCCATAAAGACATTTTAAGTTCTTTAAACCATCCTCATGCCTAGATCTTATTATTATGGTCAAGGTAATATTGTATATTAATTTTATATTGTTCAAATTTCTTCCCTTTCAGTGTCTTTAAAGGAGTCATCTGATTAGGTCATTGCCATCCAGGATAATTTCCCTTTTAATCAAACCAAAATCAACAAATTAGAGACTTTATTTTAATTTGCAAAAATCTTTTCACCTTTGCCACATAACATAATTCAATCATGAGCATTACATCCTTCATATTCATGGATTCTACCCATGTTCAAAAGGATTTTAAAAGACACATACACACCGGGGGTGGCAATCCTGGTTGGCCGTATTAAAGTTCTGCCTACTACATATTGACAAGTTTAGATTTGCTGTCATCTAAAGTTCAGATTATTTCTTATTCTACAACAAGTCTTAGGGATAATACATAAGTAACATACATTCTTTTTCATTCCACCAATCTCAGTTTGTAGCCAATAAACTTCAAAGATTGTGGCTGGGAAGGGCATGGATTTGTGCTACTGTTAAATTAAACTAAAGTTGTTGATGTTGTTTTTTTCTCTTAGTAAAGGTGATTGACACATAATGATAGTTAATAATTAATGTAGTTAATAATTGTATTATTGATAAAATAATAATAAATTATTGTATGTTTATTTAGACTACATATTATATTCATTATGTCATTTCTAATTTTTACACCTTATTTTGGCCTCTTAATCTCTCAGCCCAATAACAAGTACTCATCATCTCGCTGCACTTCTAGTATTGTAAAGTATATTAGAATTCCTCTTTGTTACCCTCTCCTCGGTGTCAGTCCATGCAGGAATATATTATACCGTGTTTCCCTGTTGAGCTTAGACATGGGTAGGTGACAAGCTTTATCTGATGGAAATACCATGTTTTTTTATAGACTGAGGATTTAAGAAATAGTTATTGGTTTACAATATCCTCTTTTCCTTTTTTCTGAACTTATAAAAGTATGTATTATGCTACTGCAAAATGGACATATAGGATCTGTGACAAATACATTTTTGTTGTAAGCCACTTGAATTTTGGATTGTCATATTAGCATAATGTAGCTCTTTTCAACTGTTCTTGTTAGTTATAGGGCCGTTTTGCAAATCACTTTTTAATCATTTTTGTTTTGGCTGTGTGTGTGTGTGTGTGTGTGTGTGTGTTTGTGTGTGATATGAAAACATACTTTAATTAGCGTCCTCCCTTATGAAATTACTGGCAGAAAAAAAAAATTTTAAATGGCCATGGAGCTTAGTTTTGTATAATTGTCCACTTTATTCAAATACTCATATGATCTCTCCACTTAATAAAACAGTACTCCAGACCTTTGCCTTATTCTAAATCTCCCTCCTCTTCTTTACCGAGTTTTCTATGTATTGTGTGTGTGTGTCTGTGTGTGTGTGTGTGTGTGTGTGTATGAGACAGAGAGAGAGAGAGAGAGAGAGAGAGAGAGAGAGAGAGAGAGAGATCTCCACCTTAACTAACCCATGACCATTCCTTGTTCTCATATGCCATTCTTTATGATGCCTCATTTGCTCTGACCTCAGAATTTCCATCTCACAACTATAATTCTTTTGATCCTGTCAGGAAATTTCTTCTGGCTCTTCTAGTGCCCGAAGATGAACTAGCTTAACACAGGTACGTTAATCTGCATCTTTACCAGGTTTAGCCATAATCCTTAACAGATCCACACACAAACTTGCACTGAGCAGTACATTTTTCTCACATGTTCTTTTTCTTACAGTAAAATCTAGTCGTGGTGAAGGGTAGCAGCTCGACGCTTTGTCTGTCTATTGCTCTACTGTAACTGTGCAACCTTATCAAGAAGAAGTCAATGAATTTATTTTTAAATGTTGAAAGTAGGATGGTATATGTCACTTACCCTATGATATTTTATGAAGCCTTAGTAACATTTTGTTCTTTTTGTTCTCACATTTAGATTATGTTAGAAATGAATCGACTGGGCATTGAGGGGAATTTTGAACTGGCCTGTAAAATTTTCATTGCTCGTAAAAATATACAAGAACCCAGGTGATTTTGTCATTTTGAAATAGAACACCTGGCAAGCTTTGACAGACAGATATTTCAATGTTGCCATGCTGTTCTTCTGAAGTAAAACATCAATTCTATGTTGACCTAATATCACTTGTAATCACTAATAATCCCCCATGACATATCACATCCGTGTAACACAAAATGAACTAAAGCATGTGCCTGTACATACTGTTAAGAAATGAAATAAAACTGTTAAGTTTGACCCTGCGGTAAGCCTCTTGAGCATGAGTCATCAGTGGAAATGTTTTTAAGTTGTTTCAGAAGACACACAACATGCTTATTTTTCTGTCTGTAGTATGACAGTGGTCATATTAAATGTTTGATATTATAATTTTTGAATTTACAAAATTAAATACATTCTAATTTTACTTTAAATGCTATGATAAACATAAGACAGAGAGTAACATTAAAATGGCAGGTTTTTATTATATTGGCAGGTGATGCTGCCTCCCTTAAAAAACAGTATTTACGCCACAATAATATTCATAAACATTTTTGGAGAGCCAGGTTATTACATTTTTTGACCTAATTTAACTATGATAAGAATAATTTTTCCTTCAAGCAGCTCATAATTCAGACTCACCATGTTTAGAGGCAGGGGAGCTGGGACATATATATTTTTACACCCGGTAATAATTCTTGCAAGTAAAATAAGAAAGTATTACATATAAATGAAACAGGAAGGCAAGAGTAAGACCAATAGTGATGAGAGACTAGATTCAGTAAAGTCTTCACAGAAAAATGTATGATTTTAAAAGAAATTTCAGAAATCAGTGATGGAAAAATACGTGTAAGAAGGTACATATATTAGTCTGTGAAGGAGTTCAAGACAGGCCACCCCCAAATATGTCTCTTTGGTATATTGATTATTTTGAGCAGAAAATACTTGAGAAACAGCAAACGCAAGGAAAGGCTTTTTCTGAACCCCCATTATCTACTTAAAGACAGATCCTCTAGGGACCAGATTGTCACACAACCCCTCTCCAGGAGTTTCAGTAACCAGGAAAGATTGACTCTTATCACAAGTAGTTACCACATCCAGACAAACTTTGTCACGCACTGTCATGTCTCCCACGTATTCTTCTCAAGGCCCATTTCTCTTTCCTAAACATGATTTGTCTCTCCTTAATTGTCTACACTTTCTCCCCCCTTTCTCTTATCATGATGGTATATAAGCTCTCAAATCTCTCCACCTTTTGGGGTTACTCACATTTTTCCTGTGATGCCCCTGTGCATGTTATATTAAAACTTAATAAATATATATAGCTTTTATCCTGTTAATATGCCTTTGGTCAGTTTATTTCCTAGACCCACCTATTGAACTGAGGAGAATAATGGGAAAAATCTTTGCTTCTCTACATTTGCTAGGGCTGCCATAAAAAATACCACAGACGGGGTGGCTTAAACAACGGAAATGTATTTCCTCACAGTTCAGAAGGTCGGAAGTCCACAATCCAGGTGCTGGCAGCATTGGTCTCGCTCCTTAACTTAAAGACAGCCACCTTCTTGCTGTGTTCTCATGTAGCCTTTCTTTTGTGGGCGTGTACACATGGGGGTCTTTCTCTTTTCATAAGGGCACCTTCCCGTTAGATTAGGGCCGCACCCTTATGACGTTTTGTAACCTTAATTGCCTCTTTAAAGACCCTCTCTCCAAATACAATCACATTCTAAGGTACTGGGCATTAGAGATTCAACATAATAAGTTTTGGGTGAACGCAATTCAGTACATAACAGTACATTATAAAGCAATGGGCAAAAAAATAGTAATAAACTTAGAAAGTTAGGCAATAATAATGTATGTAGAATGAGGAAGGTGACTAGGAATGTAAGAATGATACTATTTTACATAGTTTGTCATTTTGTTGTTCACTGTGTGCATGTGTGTTTGTGTGCTTTGCATCTTTTTAAAATTTGATGGAGGAATTTAATTTGCATCAAATGATTTTTTTCATTTTATGTAATATCAGTTTTTTTTCTAGAATGCTTATTTTCTTAGTCATGCACGCAAACTTAAGTATTCATTGAATTTAACTTAGTATTTCACTGAAGATGTCATCATCTGTATGTATAGCTGCTTTCACTTTTATAATTTTTGGTTTTATTTGTATGGTAAATACTGCTTCATAAGATAAACTAAATCATTTGCCATCTGCTGTTATCAGAAATAATTTATATTAATGGGTGATTATTTGCTTTATCTAGTGTAGCACAAAAAGTCACCCCAAACTAAAATGACTCAGAACAACTTTTTATTATTCAAAATATTGAAGAACTAATCAAGCCATAAAATTAAAATTAAAAATTGTCTTTCATAATATTTAAGATTTTCTCTCCACCATAAGACCTCATGAGGAAAGTGAAAACACAAATAGTGTAAGAAGATATATATTTGCTATGTATATATGAACTCATATCCAGAACATATAAAGGAGTTATACAAATTAATAAAAAAAAATTAAAATAAGGAGAAACATTCCTTGAAAATAATTTTAAGATAAAGTATACTTTAATGTCTAATGACTATTATAAATGGTAGTCAACATCACTATTCATCAAGGAAATGAAACAAAAAATACACAGAAATATGGTTACATAGTTACTAGAATAACTACAATTAACCAAGTCTGAGTCAAGTGTGTGGGATAGGAGAAGCAACTGAATTCTCATACATAGCTGGTATAGGTGTAAAATTATAAAAAACACTTTGGGATACTGGCCATCTCCTTTAGATCCACACGTGAGTCCACGCAAAGACAAGAACATGTATAACAGATTTCTTTGTAACAGAATTTGGGGAAAAAATCCCGTATGCTTAACAATAGATCATAAATAACTGGAGGCAAATCTTATGTGGAATGCTACAGAGTAGAACGAAAGAATACATTTCTAATATATACAACATGAATAAACCTCACAGATGTTATATTTAATGAAGTCAGCTGAAGACAAAAATAGTACCTGCTGTATGATTCCATTTATGGGAAATTACAGGGTAGTCAAAGCTAACTGATGATGAGAGAATTCAGAATAGTAGTTATCTCCAGTGGCTAGTTTAGACTGACAAGGAGCAAGAAAGTACCTCCATGGGTGGTAAAATTGTTCTATATCTAGTTCTGGGTGGTCATTACATGAAGGATACACACGTAAACGTGGTCATGCTGTGCTTATAGATTTAATTCATTTATATATATATATATATATATATATATATATATATATATATATATATATATATTATTTCCCCCCCCTTGGTTTTAACAAAGGAAATACCCACATATGTGAAAAATGTGTCTCAGGCAACTGCATTTAATCAACAAATTATTATTTTTTTCCTAAGGAATATAATATTCCAAAAGAGGAAATAGTTCATCTCCTCCGTGATCAGAAAAATAAATTCTTATTCTTTCCCCTAACCATTCGACAGAAAAGAAACAGTACAGTTTATTATTAATAATCTATTTTAAGGTAACACTATACAATAGAAAGGGTGTCATGTGTATTCTCCTAGAGAATGTTGCCATATAAATGTTGGCAGAACAGTAGACTTACATATATCAACAGTAATCACCAGTACACAATCCAAAGAGTATTTCAACAGAGATATTTGAACATTAAAGGATAGCCAGATAATCTTTAACTTTGTGTTATGCAATTTTAAAGTTATGTTCAAAGAAAAATGCACAATTAAAAGAAGTCAAGTTCATTATCAGAAAACAGCTTGTCTGTTCAGACATAGCCTGTGATTTCACATATTTCTGTTTCTCATTTTGAGAGAATCAGTCATTAATAGATTCTTCTCAAAGAGCTTTAGTCCATAGTGAGATTTCTTTTTTGATAAGAAGAATGTTATAATTATAAACAAATAAACAAGCAGACTTTGATATGGAAATTAAAATAGCATATGGTGGACATGGTTGCAAAATATGTCTTCTAATTAGTCATTAGAGGTGCTTTGGATAATAGTACCTCACTAATGGATCTCAATTTCTACAAAGTTGCCAGTTTTATCAAAGAGACTCCTCCCCATAATGAGACTCTGCCAGGATGTTAGTGCTACCTATCATATCCTTTTAACCATATATTGTTTTCTATATTTCAGTTTTTCCATCCTTTATCCAATCTCAAAGAAGCCCAAAGGATAATTATTAGACTTATTAAATTTTAAAATAGTGGACTTCTAAAATATGGTCACATATATCAATTTTCCAATACTTACCTGTGAATTGTATCTCACCCTGCTGAGCAAAAAATTTGATTTAGGGTCAAAAGTCACATATTAGATGAGATATACATTTTTAAAATTGAGTTTTTTAGTTACTGTCTCATTTATTGTAATCATCTACCATGAACGGTATTAAATTTGTTCTTCAAGTACAAATGGTAGCCCCTGGAAGATGTTGTAATTTAAGTCAGTGTTTTAATATTCATAGAGGAATAAGTGATACTTTATATGTAGGAAGAGAATCAAAGTCACCTTTACTGTGAAGGATCTTCCGTATTGGTTCAACCTACATTATTCAAGAGACAGGACTATGAATCATAGAGAGACAAACTAATGAAACTTACCAATCCATATTCTTTTTGGAGTACTGGACTTAACCAGATAGGTGTGATTCCAAGATACAGATAATTTACTATCTAGTACACCCACTAATGAGAAAGCATAGTCTAATGAAGACAATACACGTTGAATGGGAAAGGGAGAAATGCCATGATGTTTTGAGTAATGTGATAAAGATGTTAAGAAAAAAAAGCAAATGGAAAAAATTGTAGAACTTTTTCCTCTTCCATAACACTGAAATTGTGCTAAGTGCCTAAGTATCAACTTTAACAAAGTCTTTTTTTGCTACATTAAAGATTTCACAAAGATATTGATAGTGAAAAAGTAAAATAGCAATAATAATAATACTAGCATTATGTTAATAGCAAATAAAATACATTATTTACTTAAAATTATGGTGAACTACTAACATATGTCCTATATTCCAATGAAATAGCCATTTAACATTTAATGCAAAACAAAATAGGCTTTTTGGAATTAAGAAAAATATCTAGGTCTGATGGAAATATAAAGCACTGTATACTATTAACTTAGTAATAACACATACATTGATTTTACTTTATTTATATGTTTTTTTTATTTCCAGAAATACAAAAATTAAATTAAGAAATATTTCCCTTAAGTTTTAATTTAATCATAAACATTAAACATCAAACAAATGAATGTAGCTTTATTATATATATATGAGTATATTGAATCATTTATAGCTTGCATTGCAAGTTAGGAACATTGTTAATTACTTAAATATGTATTCTTGTTGTCTGGGCTTTTGCAAAAAATATGCTGCGTTGATTTAGTCATATCGGTTTCTTAAGGGGATTTATTATTAAAATTTTATTTTCAGTGTCAATTTTCCCTCCAATTGTTTTACATCTATCTCAGTTATCTTGGAGAATATTGAGAACCAGTCAAATCTTTAAATACTTTACTTTTATTACACATTTATATTTACCTTAAGTATTATTCATTAATTTTATGGGATCAAGTACGTCGAAGTGACACAGACAAGGTACAAACATATGTCAACTTACCTAGGTGATAGACATCATCCTGCACTACTGCTGGGAGCTTTAATGTTCTCTCTCTCTCTCTCTCTCTCTCTCTCTCTCTCTCCTATATAACACATAAACTCTTAACCTTCCCTTTCAAAAATATAACTGAACACATATAAACTAAATTTGACCAGCAAACCGAGGTGTACCTTTGTATATATTTTTTTTAATTTTAATGTGAGCATTTTAGTGGCATGCCATTGTATTTTATAAGTTTATTCTTAACTTTTATGAAGCAAATTTTAAACATGAAAACAAGGTTAAAGGGGGTCAAATATGTGGTGATGGAAGAGAACTGAGTCTGGGTGATGAGTACACAATGTGGTATATTGATGATGTATTGTAGAAATTCACAAAATGCACATTTGAAACCTATGCAATTTTACTAACCATTGTCACCCCAATAAATTTCATTCAAAAATAAAATAATTTAAAAACCTCCAAAATAATAAGAATTTTCTTTAAATGGAAATATTTTCTTGGTAACTGGCTCTTCTTTATAATATTAACTATTTAAGTTTCTGCCAAGTACTCATGATTTGCTTTTACTTACCTTTAAAATTGTATCTCCTATTGTCTCCCAGTAGAATTTCTTTATAATATTAACTATTTAAGTTTCTGCCAAGTACTCATGATTTGCTTTTACTTACCTTTAAAATTGTATCTCCTATTTTCTCCCAGTAGAATTGTGAGCTCATGAAAACAGGAATCCTGTCTGACATTTGTCTTTTAATTAAAATTTATTGGGGTGATATGGTTAATAAAATTACATAGGTTTCGAGTGTACAATTCTGTAATGCATCAGCTATATATCACATTGTGTATTCACCACCCAGAGTCAGTTCTCCTTCCATCACCGTATATTTGATTCCATTTACTCTCATTTACTACTCTCCTCCTCCCTTACCTTCTGGTAACCACTTAACTACTGTCTATGTCTGTGAGTTCTTGTTTATTTGTTTGTCTTGTTCTTTTGCTGCTTTCAGTTTTATATCCCAACTTAGCAATAACCAGAGCTACATCTGTCTGACTTTTCAATCACTGTAACTCCTTTTTCTAGAACATTGCTTGACAAAGAGTAGACACTTAATAAATCATTGACCAAAAACAGGATATATTTAATAATTATTTGTTGAATAAGACATAAATGAATGAATCAAAAGCCTAGAACTGGAATTTCCATTAAAATATAACTTACATTAATAGAAACTAAGGAATCCTTTTTTGGATGTTGTCCTAACATTGACAATTTGGGAATGGAAGGACTAACTTATGCTCTTTCATTACAAGTCTGAATTAGATTTAAAAAGAATCTGTGTTATATTCTTAAACATGTTGAAGTTAATTTAAAGAAATCAGTATGTTTTGCTCTAATTTGAAACATAACTGATGCAATTGGAATAAAAAAATAACCTTTGCTAAAATAAATTTAGTTAAATTAAATATTGTATTGTAGCTTATGATTGTAAACAATAAAGGTGAGTAAAGTCACACACATATTAATTATATTAATAAAAGTTCCAATCTTCTTAATTAAAGAATAGAAAAGACTGAAAATTCACTGAACTGAGATTTAAAACAAAGATTAAAATTTTATTTCTGCACTCTAAATGCTTTGTACCCTTTCTAAACTAAATTGAAGTGATTGGACTATATAACTCTTCATTCGGATACCTGAATTCCAACTATGAAATCCCACAACTTATTCACAAATTTCTAACGAAAAATAAATTTAAAAAATGTGCTTCCCAAATAAAATAAAGAACAGAAACATATCATAGTTGCTATGAAAATACATACTGTTAACGTACATTTTATCCATACTATAGTATAAACCATTTGACATTAATATCCTGTATTTATAATAAGATTTCATTCATTTAACGACATTTAAAAAATACATATATGGTGTCATTTCTTTACTCTTAATTATCAATTAGGTATTAAGTTAGCTGCTGGAGTAAAATTTCAAGAAACTAAACACTTTAGAAGAAGATGATTTTGTTACAGTTGCTAAACTAGTGTCTTTAATGAATCATCTTAAATTTTGACATTTCAGTCTGTTACAAGAATCCTTTGTTAATTGGATTTATCTCTTTAAATTTAATTTCTCTCCACATAAGAGCTACTTTTCTTGACACATAACATGATTTACCTCGGTATTAGAGATAAAGGCTGATAATATTTCATCTCCTGCTTAAACATTTGCTACATGATATTAAATTTTCTTTTATTACTTTTGGGGGGAAAAAAGAATTATAGATAAATTTTATATTGAGTTGGTAAGGAAAAGATACATAATAAAGTGCCTAATATTTTCTTCCCCTTCATATTTTAAAAATTTAGTTAACCTCCCCATAAAGTTTGTTCAAATATCACATGGTTCTCTTAAGTTCTGTCAAATTTTCATTTCTCAAAACACAGAACATTATTTAAGTAAGCATTTAGAAGAAGTGAAAAATAGAAACTATTAAAATAATTTGCCCCTAGGAAATTGGGCTACTTGCAGGGAAGGGTGAAGTAAGGGATTATTACTGCTTTAATTATAAATTAACTTCTGCTATCTAACTTAAAGACTAAGATACATGTTCTATTTTGAATAAAAATTATAAAAACACAAAGTCAAATAGCTGGAATTCAAAAGCATTTTTGTATTTTTCTATTATGTGGCCAATGGAAACAAGCTGTGAAAACCATGTGTAAAAATAAACAGAATTTTTGTACATAGGTAAAAATGCTAAGAAAGAAAGAAAATAGAACATATGCCAGGAGTGACAGAGGAGCAGGGGTTCCATGGTCAAGAAAGACGTGGTGAATAAGAACTCCCTATTTCCTCTCCCCCTGGCCCTTGACAACCACAGTTTATTCCAATATTGCATATAGGTGGAATCATGCAGTATTTATCCCTCTGTGACTGGCTTATTTCACTTGCCATAATATCTCCCAGTCTCATTCATGTTGTCACATATGGCAAGATTTCCTTATTTTTTAAGCCTGAGTAATAGTTTTGGTTACTATTTTATTATTTAATATGTGTCCTTTAAACTGACTCTAAGTCTTTACTAAAAATAAAAAATGAAAAATAAAAATCATTGGCGGGTCTGTGAAATCAACAACAAAGAGAACACTTTGATCCTGTCATAAATTTTCATCATCTGACCCTTCACCTTGATCTGCTCTTCCAGGCTGCCTTCAACCATAAAAAAAAAATAAAATAAAAAACATAATAATAATAAAGGCCCAGTTTAAATCTGTCTCTCCTGTGAATTATTTCAAAATTTCTCAGTCTTTGGTAATTGTTTATTTCCATTGCTTTCATAGTAGATAAATATGACTTAACATATATTATTTTTATATACACTTACACAATTTTATCTCATAATCATCTTTTAGCTTGCTTTTTCCATATCCACCTTCCCTCCTAGTGTACATTAACTTGAACTAGGCAAAGTAACAATGTTCTTTGTGACAGATTGTACTTCCTCTGATAGCATTGCATGAGAGCTATAGTTCTCCTCTCTCCTGAACTTATTATTACCATGTGGATGCTAAAATTAAAGCAAATACATATTTATTAGTAAGAAGACACAAATCTCATACAATCTGTTCTTCGAAATTCAATAAGTTTCTTGCTTTCCATCATTTAACCACCTTTATACAACTTATGTAGGGTATTATTTCTGACAAAAACAAAATTATTTTAGGGCTAGATTCACTTAAACTTCTAGAGGGATTTAGGTGACAAAATCATGTGAATCTAAGCTCTAGGCCAATAACATCACTCAGAAATGGGTATTGTATTGGGTCCTTCTATATATTCAAAGGCAGAGATGCTTGCATACTATTTCTATGACATCAACATAACTTGAACATCACTTATTAAAACAAAGAAACATTATTTTTAGTAAAATTTATTCTGATTAATAAAACGCCAATGTTGATCTAGAAAAGCTACAGATTACACAGTGTAGATGCAACATTTAGAGATGTTACATTTCTAATTGACCCTCTTCCCCTATTTAACGTTAAATGCTGAGTGTGTGTGTCAATCAGTTTGGTGGGGAGTGGGTAGGCTAGAGGGGTGGAGGAGAGGATGAGGTTCAGTACTTAAAAATGCTGGTGGTAAAAATGTACACACTTCCTGTTGTAAGATAAATAGCATTACATCCTTGAGATTTAATGTACAGCCTGGTGACTACAGTTAGTGATAGTGTATTGTACATTTGAAATTTACTAAGATAATAGGTCTTTAAAGTTCTCATAACAACAATAACAAAAATATCAGTATGTGTGGTGTTAACTAGACTTATTGTGGTGATCATTCTGCAATATATATAACTATCAAATCATGTTCTAAATCTGAAATTGATATAATGTTATATGTCAATTATATCTCAAGGAAATAAATAAAATTATTATATATATATATATATATATATATATATATATATATATATATATGAACAGCGCTGTTATGGGAATATTCCACAAAGAGGTATTATAAATAAAGTTTGATTTATGACTAGCCCATCATCCCTTGAACATACGAGATGCTCAATAAAAGTTTGCTGAAAGACAAGAAAGAAATGTGGGAGTGGATTCCTACCATAGCTAATGCAACTTAGCTGTTTCCCTGTGCAGAGGATAGCTATGAATGACAATTATGAAACTGGAGTATTGAAAATATAATCATGCAATGACTCCAGTTATGCCACTGATCTAGTTTCATTGCTGGAATAGATCATTATATCACTTGGAAACATAGGCAGCAAAATATGTGGAAAATGCTCTTGTTATCTATACTTGTTAACTAAAAATATAAGAGGTAGTTTGCTTTCAGCAGGCAGGGCCATAAATATTCTGTACTATTCTAGCACAGGGTTATATCAGCTGTTAAGCTTTCTGTCACAGTCTAATCTGTAATGACCTGAAACACACCTCAATTCCAAAGGATGTCATGTTTATTCATTACATTTATGATATAATGATTTGAATCAGATGAACAAGACATATCAGCTACTCTAGAGATTTTGAGTAAGATTTACCAGAGTATGGTAAATGCATCCCAGAAAATTCAGGGATCTGACACTTGGTGAAATTTCTAGGGAGTCCATCTCACCGGGCATGCTGCAATATCCTTTCCAAGTTGTAGGACAAGTGGCTATCTCTGGCCTGCCTACTATTAAGAAAAGTTATGACACTCTCTGGGCCTCCTTAGATTGGGATACCACATATATCTCATTTGGCTGTATTAATCTTGCCCATTTACTGGGTGTCCTGATAAGCGGCCATTGTGATTGGGATCAAGAATATTTCTGTCAAAATTCCGTCTGCAAAGAAAGGTGCTCTGCTACTTGGACTGTATCACCCAATGGAACCAGTTTTGCTTTAAGTGTCTGTGGAAGGCAGGATGGTTGTACGGACCATTTTTCAGGCTGGGATAAATGATTCACAGAACAGAGCTTTGGAATATTGGAGCAAAGCTATGACAGTTTCCAGATATTATTTTCCTTTTGAGAAAGTACTTCTTTTGTTACCATGTCTAGTAGAGATGAAGTGCTTTAATGTGGGCAACCAGTTATGAAGCCTGAGGTGCCCATCATGAACTGGACATATCTCAATGAAACTCGTTGCTACTACTAAAGTACATGATTAAAAAATTCAAATTTACAAACTTTTATGTGATGGAGGCTGAATTATGCAAAGAATACTTGAAATTTATTTGATTAAAGGAAATTTTATTATAATGGTATGAATAAGTCTTAGGAAATTTATTGAAGTTATCATAGGAGTAAAAATGTTTTTGGAGCAGGATAAGCACCTCAAGCTGGAGAAACAAAGACAAAGGAGGCAGGAGCCGCTGTCATGGTAGTAGGGTCCACCTCCTGGTATAGAGCTACTGAGTTGTGTGTGCTTTCCCAATAAAGGGTCCTGCCTGACAGCTCTGTAGACCAGATAGATAGATAGATAGATAGATAGATAGATAGATAGATAGATAGATAGATAGATAGGTAGGTAGGTAGGTAGGTAGGTAGGTAGGTAGGTAGGTAGGTAGGTAGGTAGATAGATAGATAGATAGATGATAGATCGATGATACCGTGTTTCCCTGAAAATAAAACCCAGCCGGACAATTAGCTCTAATACATCCTTTGTAGCAAAAATTAACATAAGACCCGGTCTTATTTTACTATAATATGAGACTGGGTCTTTATAATATAATATAATGTAATATAATTTAATATACCAGGTCTTATAATAATACCGGGTCTTATATTAATTTTTGCTCCAAAAGGCACATTAGAGCTGATTGTCCAGCTATGTCTTATTTTCAGGGAAACACAGTAGATAGATAAATAGGTAGATGGATGATAGATATAATCTTTAGTTTGTTGATTTGATTTCTTTGTTTGTTTAAGTAAATCAACAAATGACAAATGGTCTGAATTAAAATAATAAAGATTAAATTTCCTTTCATGTAAAGGGATTTTTGTTTGTCCTCTAGTCTTTGGAAAGTTTAGAATTTGGGGTAACTTGGAATAAGAAAAAAAAAAAAAAGATATGGAAGCAAAAGAGCTGTGATGGGCCACAAGGTGATAACGGTTTTGTGGGTAAATTGAGTACAATAATTATGACAGAGATTCCATAGTTAAGTCATTTGTTGTTTTGTGTTTGGTTATGATTTCCCTCCTATGCCCAAATCTTAAGTAATAGTTTACTGTATGCAATTGAAGTTATTGACAATTAGGATAATAATCAAAAAGAAATTTTTCAATGTTAGTGGTAGGATGTCAGCAGTTGCAAACCATGAGCCTCAATTTCAGATTGATCGGCAACACAGTGATTTCAGATTGATCTGGGAAAACAATTTCTGAGTAAGAATAGAATTCCTATGGATATTATATATATATACATTATATATATGTATATATATATATATATACACACACACATATATATGCATATATATACATATACATATATATACATGTGTATGTATGTATATATATTTTATATATTTACAATAATAAAACCAATGGCAATGATACTTGTAGTAATATAAATGGTGATAATAATTGTCATCATTAATGGATACTTCATCTGATCTACTTATTGTTGAAGTGCTTTGGATTATCATTTAATTATCACTGCAATAAATGAGGTAAGAAAGATCGTAACTTCTGGTTTTGGTGAGGAGCTTGAGTCACTAAAAGATTAAGAAACTTGCCAAGATCAAAATTCTTATCAATGAAAGTCAAAGGATGTCAGAGCAGGTAAGCATGGCTCATGACCAGTACACTTATAAGTTTGTTTCACAGAATGGGGGAGGGGCAATGTAACATTTGATTTATGTGTTAGTTGACAGAGTAATTCTAGAACACAGAGTTTCTTTGTGTAATGAATGTTATATTGTATTTGTATTTATTTTTGTATTTTTTCCTAACTTTTATTACGATTTATTTTCATTTTATTTATGTGAGACACAATCGTGTTATGAAATAAATATCACTAGAAATAAATTTCTCGTACTGTCAATTCATTGCAAAGTCACTAATTAAAACTGAACAAGTATCATCATGTAAACAGTTAAGTTTCATCCTCCATAAGACTGGTGATTTAGGAAATACTTTTCATAATGAGTTAAGACTGTAGAAATATCACTTCACCATAAGTGAAACAAAAGCATCAATTTGTTACACAGAAAATGGGCAATGTAGAAATTGGATTCTGTGACAATTCATTGAACAAACAATCATGAGCAACCACAATATAATGTAATTTTCTTTATCTCAAATTCTTTAAAGTTAGCAGTTAAAGCTGGATTCTCATATATGGCATTCTGTATAGTTTATCTTGCAAGCAGATGATTTTATGTGTCAAATATCTGTAGCAAGGATAATTCATGAGCTGAGATTTTAGGGGTGAAGAAATCAATGAAACATCACACTGCTGTTTCTTTGCTTCAAACTCATAACTGCACAATGTTATTTTTTTCACTTTTGTGTGAGCTCATGTAGCAGCAGGAAAGCATAATATAATCAAGACAGCAGGGAGCTTCTCTCCACTAGTAGAATAAATTTACATTTGTCCATTATGTAAATGATTCTTCACCATTTTACTATTTGAAGTAGTAGCAGAGTGAATTTTCATGTGCAATTATGAGAATGTTTTCAAAACCTTTATGCAATGATACAATAATATTCATTTTTGCATTAATATCAAGATAATTTTCTGATATATTTCTTTCAGAAATAACAAATTGATCAAAATTGTTAGTTTTCTTATTTATCTTCTGTATAATTTAATCAGCAAATCTAACTCTGTTAATAGGTTACATGACCTGGATTTGCCATTATTATAGTTTTAATAGTTGGTCGCCATTAAATACTTTTTAAATAATTAGTAAATCCTCTAAATGTTTCACTTAAAAAGGCACCAATATGATTTATTATACTAGAACAAACATAAAGTAAAAATATCATCATTTCTGGATTCTGACAGATATCCTTAATCAACAAGTTCCAGAAATTTATCAAATAGAAAGTTCCCAGACTCTGCAATTTATGAATTATGTCTCTCTAGTTTTGTTCTCTTGTATTATAAATATAGTTGAATGAATTTTGCTGCAAGTATGAAAAGTATTTTCTACCCAAGAAGTGAAGTGTAATTTAAAATGAATACCTTTCTATGTATTTCATTTTATTGCCTACTTTTGATTCAATGAATGCCATATATTTTTATTCCTGAAATTTAGTTCACTTTATGGCAGCTGCACAAATAGTCACTCACTCAGTAAGTGCAATTAATAACAGATGGCGGGCTAGTAGTAAAAGTGTTCAAACCATTTATTTTCTTTAGTGCAGACTCTAGGGGCAGTATGCTATGGCACAGGTTTCTCACTAGTAAGCAAGTTTTTGTTGAGTAGTGAGTGACTTTTTCTCTGAGAATATTGTTCAAAGAATAGTGTAAGCTCAGGGCTTCATTCTTCTCACTGAATCCTTCTCCCAATTTGTTTATCTACTTTTATGACTTCAACTATCCCCTTCGAGGTAACTACGCTCATATTTACAACCAGTGCTTCTTTTGCTTCTCTAGTTATGTAGTCAAAGCTAGTTCAAAATATTTACATTTTAATTTTCTCCTAACCACACAAATGTAATGGTCATAAAAGTTTTTTCCATTGCGCCTGTGCCTCTTTCTTTCCCAAGACGTTTATCTTACCACTGTATGTCATGTCCAGTCTGCCCTCCCCCCATACTTGAAGGCTTTGATTCCTTCAGCAATGTTTATTCAGTCCCAGTACCTTCAGTTGGCTCTATCCTGAGCTCTTGTGCCTGCTGTAATTCGTTTTACAAAATGCCATTATTGTGGAGTGCCTTTGTCATTGAACTAAATCCCTTAGGCATCTTTTCTATAACTGGCAGAGTGAGGTTTTTAGGGTCATGCTTATTTTTTTAAGAACAGGAACCTATACCTCTAGTTAAGTGTTTGTTAGTGCTTCTCCCCTTTGTACCTCCCTCTGCACGCACGTGCATACATACACACACACACACACACACACACACACACACACTTTATTTATATTGCAACTGTGCCTTTCCCCATTTTATTCCTCACATGGGCAACTCTTTCTGAGATGCTCAACTAATTCAAATCATGTATTTTACTCTAAAGGCTACCTCAGAATTTTCTTACAAATTCCAAATTTATTATGCTTCAGTATACCAAAACTTTTGATATTCTCTTTTTACAGTCTTAACCATTGTGTGATGCGTGGTGACCTAGAATTTAAAGGACATTTCTTGAAGGAACTTCAAGATGGATGTTCTCTTTCATTCCAATCAAATCAATACAATGACATACATTTTAATGTAATGCCATTTGTTTAAAAATCGGTTTCTTTATTTATAAATCAGTTAGATATAATAGGGAGGTTATAAAAGCCAACTGTGATGAAATGATATATATTTTAGGATTTCTGTGGGGACCCATTTGCAAAATACAATTCAGAGGAAGTGATAGGAAGGGAAATTCTATAGACATTCCTAGTTTAAATATAATATTTAGTGGACTTTTACGCTGCTTATAAATGACACAAGCATATGCAAACCTCTTTAAATTTTTGATGTTTTAAATTTCTGGATGCATTATCTATTCTGGTTTTTGTTTAACTGATCTTTTGCTTGCTTGTTGTTTTTTTTTGTTTGTTTGTTTTTTTTTGAGACATGGGAAGGATGCAGTATTACTTCTTGCATCATTGTGCCTTGTTGCCACTAGAATCAGGCAGTTAGAAGCCCCTTACATAATCAAGTAGATGAACTAGAGGATGGGATCACACCCATTCTTCCACCCTCTGCCTGCTCCAAGGGTATTATCTGTCAACTGTTAGAGGTAGGTGTATTCCTGCCACAAAGACAGGATCTCTGTGTACTTATTTATTTATTTATTTTTCTTTATGGTTATCAGTGATGATTGCTGAGGTTCAAAGTAGAGTTCAAGGTTGGTTGTCAGAAATAGCAAGGGTCTGTGGTAGTTGGACAGGAAAGGAAAGGCTCTGATGAATTACAAGCTCGGTTAGAATGAGGTCCTCTGGAAATCAAGATTGAGACAGAGATATATTTGCATGAGATTTATTGCACAGTACTCTTAGTAATAACAGTTAAGAGTTTGAACCCTGATGTAGTTAAAATAGAAGCTTCATTCAGTCTTGAGAAACTAGGGTTTGGATGACCAAATAGACTACAAGACCTAAATGAAAATGCATAATAATAATGTAGTCAGAGAATCTGAAAAACAAAGTAAAGTTTCAAAAGAGAATAATGAAAGACTATAAAATTAATCAGTAGAAAAGGAAAATTAAATAATGAATAAAAATCATAAATATCATGAAAACATAAATTAAAAATCATAAACTATAAATCTTAGAGCATAACACGAGGTACATAATTTTATACACTGGTATAAATTTGGGTATCTTCATGTAATAAAATGTATTTTCATACTAACATACAGTTTTTATATGAAGGCTTCTAAATAACCACAACAAAACAAAAAGACACATTTTTAATAGAACTAACTATAATTTCTGTAGCCTGGATTTAGGAATACTAAAACAAATGCAGGGTTTTGATAAACCCAATGGATCACCAGGATATTTAAGAAGACAAAAAATTATACATTATACTCATAAATTAACCAATATATAAAATACTTACCAAGACATTAATCACTCTCAATCACAGCAAAATTTTTCAAGCAGTATAGACTTTTTCCATCTTATTTTATCTATTTTTTGCAACTTCTCACTCTTCTTGATATTTTCAAATTTATCCTCTTACTCCGTTTCATTTGACTCTTTCTCATGTTTATTCTTGACATAAGACTTACAGGAGTCAAGTGAAAATATTAACAACCACTGAATTTAGTAATATTGACTCATCTGAAATTATGAAATAAAGGCTGAATCTTTTGTTTGTTTGTTTGTTTTAATTAAAGTTTATTGGGGTGACAATGGTTAGTAAAGTTACATAGGTTTCCAGTGTACAATTCTATAATACATCATCTATATATCACATTGTGTGTTCACCACCCAGAGTCAGTTCTCCTTCCATCACCGTATATTTTAGGCTGAATCTTGTTCAGTGACAATTAGAGGGAAAGTCAAGAACAAATAATACTTATTACAAGATAAGCTTATCAAATTTTTAAATACGTAAATATTATTAGAGACTATATTTATCTCTCGATTTTTCTGTATTAGCAGAAAAGATATTGTTACTCGGTGTAGGAAAACAAGCAACAACAATGACGTCCTATATGCTATCTGTAGTCTTAATATTTGTGAATTTATTTGGCATTGCAAACACTTGATGAAATTAACTATAAATCTTAGAGCATAACACGAGGTAGCATAACTCTGGGATAAGGAATGGTGCTGAGTAGATAGTTGTAACACTACAGGTAAATGACATTGCTCCTGTACTAATTTTAAGACTCATTCTTAGTTTCTCTAAAATAAAAACAAAAAAAACAAACAAACAGACAAACATATTGTGTTGTTGTTGTTGTTGTTATGCTTTGTGAGAGGAGAATGGGATGTCAATATTGGAGGAATTGAAAAGAAGGAAAGAGAGAGCTTCCAGGGGGGTGAACACATTGACATGCTAGGAGACGGTGCGCTGAATGGGCATGGAAGCTCTATGCCTCCTACCCCCATACCTTGCCCTATGCATCGCTTCTATTTCGCTGTTCCTGAGCTGAATCCTTTATCACAAATCCTTAATACTCGGGAAACTGAGTTCTGTGAGCCGTTCTAGCAAATTATTGAAACTGAGGAGGCAATCATGGGAATCCTTGATTTATAACCAAGTCAGACGGAAGTGTGGGCACGCTCTACTTATAACTGGCATCTGAAGCGGGGGCAGTCTTGTGGGACTGAGCCCTTTAGCTGTGGTGTCTGCACTAACACCAGGTAGTTAGTGTCAGAACTGAATTCAACTGTAGGACTCCCAGTGGTGCTTGTATTTTCAAACTACAAGTTTATCTTGCCATAAATGTTGCACGCCAATTCCTTCTCAAGCATTGAAAAAAGGAAAGATATAAATATTCCAGAAATGATTTTCAAAATTGCCTGTGATAAATAATCCATATTGTCAGAAATAAGGACAGTGACTTACTTTGGGTGTTGCTACTAGAAGTGAGGATGAAGGAGAGGCTTTGAGACTAAAATATTTGATAAAATTGGTATATACCTAAAACGGCACATTTTTCAATAATTAAAGAATTCTTGAAATGATTAATGTATGTTATGGAAATAGCACACAAAATAACTACAAAAACGAATCCTGGTAGTTAATACTGTATTTAAATCCTGTTATAGGGAAGATATTTCCCCAGATTCCTGACCCATGATGTAACTGATGTACATAATTTCCTCCCCTTGAGTGTAGGGTGCAGTCTGTGAATGTGATGGAATTACTGTTGTGATTAGTTTACTAATAAACTGACTGTGTGTTAATCAAAAGGAAGATTATATAGTGGGCCTGACCTAAGCCTTTAAGAGAAGTTGAAATATCAGAGATGAAAGAACATAAATAAAGGTGAGGTGAATTCCATGAATCATCTGTTACAGAATTCAATTTAATGAAACCTATTTTGAGTTCACAGATTTTTGTTTTATTGCATTTTCTGTTTTTTTACTTTTATCTAATTATTATAAATAAAACTATCTCATTTGATTAATTTCAATTCTTACCTTTTAAATTTTTTTCTTTGATGTTCTTTGGGTTTAATTTTGTTTTCCTAGAATCTTAAGAGAAAATGTTAAGTCATTGTTTTCATACCTCTTTTTCCCCCCAATATAAACACTAGCAGTCACAATTTACAAGACTGCTTTAGCTTTAGTTTTCATTTTCATTCAATTACAATGTTTTATATTTTCCTTAAGAGTTTTTGTTTCAAGTGTTATTTAGAAGTGAAATTTTTAGTTTTTTGTACATTTGAATATTTTAATATGTCCTGTTTTGTGGATTTCTAATTTAATTATATTATACAAATGGGATTATATAATAAGTGGTATTTGTGAAAGTCTTTTTTAATCTAGCAAAAATTTTTCATGGTACGTCTGTATTGTAGCATATATCAGTACTGAATTCCTTCTTATTGATGAATAATATTCCATTGGGTGGATATACCATATTTTATTTGCCGATTCCTCAGTTGATGGACATTGTGCTTGTTTTTACTTTTTATTATAAAATATGCTGCTACAAAAATGGGAATATAAGTTTTGGTGGATATATGTTTCACTCATAGGTATATACCTATGAAAAACACGTAGGAAAGGAATTTCTGGGTTATATGGTGATTCTATGTTAAACATTTTGAGAAGCAGCCACACTATTTTCCATAGAGTCTACACCATTTTACACTCCTACCATCAATATCTCAGTATCCTTGTCAACCTATTATGATCTGTTCTTTTGATTTGAGTCATCCTACTAGGTATTAAATACTGGGTATTAAGTACCGGGTATTAAGTAAATGTCCTTGTGATTTTTATTTACATTTCCACAATGGCTAATGATGGTGAGCATCTTTGCATGTTTATTGTCTCCTGTATATTTTGGAGTAGTGTCAGTTAAGAGTCTTTGCCCATTTTTGTTTGGTGATCTTTTGTAATTGAGTTGTAATACCTCTTTATGTAGTCAACTATACATTTCTTATCAGATATACGATTTGCAAATATCACCCACTGTATTTTCAATTTTTTGATGATGTCTTTTGCAGGGAATTTTTTAAATTTTTGTGAACTCAGATGTATCCATTATTTCTGTGGTTGTTTGTGTTTATGGTGGCATGTCTAAGAAATCATTGCTAATTCAAAACCATGAAGATTTACTCCTATGATTCTTTTTTCAATTTTCTTAAATTAGGCCTATGGCCAATTTTGAGTTAATGTCAATGCATGGTGTGAGGAAATGGCCCAACTACATTCATTGTATGTAAATAACCTATTGTATCATTAGATTTTTATGAAAAAAAACTATTCTTTCTCTATTGAATTATTTTGGCAGCCTTGTCGAACGTTAATTGACTATAAATATAAAGATTTATCTCTGGATTCTAAATTCTATTCCACTGGTCTATGTGGATATCCTTATGCTAACACTAAAAGTCTAAATTATTGCAGCTTTGGTTTAAGTTTTGAAACCAAACAGTCTGAATCCTGCATCATTACTAGCTCCCCCCACCCCCTTTTTTAAAGGTCATTTGTCTGTTCTGTTCCCCTTGCATTTCATATGAATTTTAAAATCACCTTGTCAATTTCTGGGGAAAAAAAATCTTAGCTTGCAATAGGGATTTCATTGAATCTATAAATCTATTTGAGTATTGTCATGTAATAATAGACATGGCATGTCCATGAATTTGGATTACCTCTTCATTTATTACATTTTCTTTAATTTTTCCCACAATGTTTTGCAGTTTTCTACCCATAGTCTTACATTTTTTTCACAATTTTTTCTGAGGAATTTTATTCACTTTTCAGTTTATCGTAAATGTATTTTTCCTTAATTTAGGGCACCGATTTTGATATTACCTGTTAGTTTCTCATAGGTATCCTTCAACAAATTCAGGAATTTCATTTCTATTCCTAGCTTTTGAGTGCTTTCATTATGAAAGGGTGTTAAGTTTGTGCAAATGCTTTTTCTGTGTTTATTGAGATGATAATGTGCTGCGTCCTTTAATCTATTAATATAATGCATTACATTGATAGTTTTCATATATTAAATTGTTAATGCAATCTTTGGATGAAGCCCAATTGGTCATATATAATTATTTGGATATGTTGTTGGATTCATTCTAGTACTTTTGGAAGATTCTTTGTCTATATTCATTAGGAATATTGGTGTAGAGATTATTCTTACTGTCCTGCACTAGAAGGAAAATATCTACCTGTCATTTCTATGGCAAGGAAATATGTTTTTCATACTAATTCATGAGCTCATTCTATTTTTATCATGATATATGCAGAAATAATGCAAATTTGTATTTATATTACTACAGAAAAATTCATCACCATCATCATGAGGTGTTACTTTTGAATTGAAGAGTAGCATGTATTTTCCAAGCGAAGATGCACATTTAAAAAGAAAATTACTAAGTCTTGTTTTATGGTGCTTTTAGAAATGATTTTCCTCCTTCAATGTTGTTATTTTAAATCCAGTATATTTAAAATGCATATGTAGGGTAGTGTTTGTCTCATATATGGCTGGCTCATAATCATTATTTAAAATATGTAAGGCTTTATAATAAGGTGTTTTTTCCTAACCTCTAACTAAAGTTTATAAATAACTGATTCTGGCATTATGTACATTGTAATATAAATGAGTATAGGGTACAATATCAAGCTCTTACCAAAACTGATCATTAACACTGAAGAATGTTTTATGTTGGAGGGGGAAAAAAAGTTGACTATCATTGAATGGAAAACAAAAACATGATTATACTTAGAAAATAAAGGCAGTAAATGGTTCATTTGCTCTCTTTCCATTTGCAGAATTGTAATAAAAATGCCAAGTAGATTGATATTTAGGCAAACAGTAAGTACATTGCAATAAAGTTAAGATTACTAGAGGAGTTGCATTAATACACAACATTCCTCTTTGGGTCTGCTTTTCTATTTCAATTTCAGGAGTACTTGGCTATTCTAATTTCACTTATAGATACTCATTTAGCTTCTGATTCAAAGAGAACTGTCTTGTCTGTAAAATAAATGTTAACACTTCTAAGTTACTTTATTTCCCCATGCTTTCTTAGATCTTAATCTTAATATTAAAAAATCACAACATTTGAGAGAAGTTACACTCCTGTATATCACACGACGTACTGAATGCCTTCTACTTTACACATTATTAAGCTGCTGTGGCAGCAGCTGCGTAGGATTTAGCAGAACATATGGTGTTGATTCTTTCTCTTTTTAATGAAAATGTGATTTATAAATCTCTTGCAACAAACTGGCGCTGAGATGTTTAGTAAAGCTATTACACATATTACTTGATATTTACAAATGCCACACTTATTCTTGTGAGCAAAAGGATGACAGAACTATAAAGTTACGTTAAAATAGGAGAGGAATTAAAATGGGAAGAATGAGAAAAAAGCAGGATTACTAAGTAGTAGCTAACATCTCCAAAAATCAGTCTGATAAAATAATAAATGTATTCATATGGGTCAAATAATTATTTGAGTCATAATTTTAGATTTTTCTAAAAAATTAAAAGCAATAAGAATATAATGAGATGTTTTATGCATTTTTTTTATTTGAGGGTAGAGAAGGAATACAGTAACTAAAGAAAAACTGTACAATTTCAGGAAGTGTAAGAATACTATGTAAGACATTTCAAATAAATATTTTTAATATGAACTATACAATTTTTTTAAATATAGAAAGCTTGTTGTCAATTAAAACAAAATTAAAAGTGTCATATGGACTCTGGGTATATATATTCTAAGAACAAACCTTGATGAAGCTTGCCTTTCTTACTTTCAATGCGTGTTTTTCTATTCCTATGGCATTTATTCTTTGTTCTAATTCACCAGTGACTTGATGTGGTTTTGGTCTCTTCTTCTTATGTAAGAAACGATTCTGATTAAAATATTTTCCTTAGGTTTTTGAAGATTTCCTATTATGGTACCTAGGCTCTTTTCACTTAAAAACAGGAACTACTCAAAAGACCTTCCAATGAAAATGTATATTATCAGTAGAAGATCTAATAGGGGAGAAAGTGATATAATGCAGGTGTTTTAAGGAATAATTGGTTTTCCTTATACATACATATATGCAGAGAGCTGGATTCCACATCTAGTAAGTTTTAAAGTTCCATTACCACCACAAGACCAATATTTTTGTTATCAAAGATGCGATTATAACCTATACAGCAGCCCTTCTCACAAACAACACTTCCATCGTCACCAATGGTAGGTAGTACGTTATTTTTCAATTTCACTTGTAAATTACAGGTTAAGAATTCAATGTTTTTCTTCATATCAATTTACTTAATGCCAAACATTCATATGTTCTTGCAGTCTGAGCCCAGAAGATTGGGAACGACAGTTTGTGTTTTAAGACTCATCTTCTCTCTGCTGACCAAATTAACCTTTCCAGTCTCCATTTCCACTTTATTCATAGTAAGTTCCCATCCCTCAATTCCTGCTAAAAGAGAACCTCTATGTCCTGGAAGAACCTTCCTTCTCTTAATTTAGATGTGTCGAAGCATGTCTGGATATTAGCGTGGGCATCATTCGGTCACAAGCTGGTAACTCCACTACGTATAAGACTAAAGTCCCCAATATCAAACTCCTAAGAAATCAAATATTTAATGCTAGCAAAAAAGAAGATATTTTTAAAAAGAAATATAGCAACTAATATCTATTACTGAGTAGTGTCTTTTATTTATAATAATCAACACAGATCTTACTAAGCCAAGTAATTTATTGTATAGATAGTGACATATTTGGTCTCCACGACATGACTGGTACAGTATGTATCACCCAAATCTTCTCCTCTTTCTCTTGCAATACCAGAATGTAGTGCTGTCTTTTGTGTTCTCTGCTTCTCATCACAGAAAACAGCGGCAAAGAATGGGCGAGGTGGCTGGCTGTACTTACAATCCACTCTAAACCCCATCTATTTCTTAAAGGAGAATCTTTTAAGGAATTGCTTTTTTGTTTGTTTGCTTGTTTTACATGGATTACAATGGATTCTGAATGTGTACGTGGAATTTTACAGTTATTTTTAAAGAGTTGTATAATCATTTCCTCAATTGAGAGAGGACTGATTTTAGTTTTTCTGTTTTCATTTGGGTTCATTAAAATGTGTTCTAAATTATAAGCTTCAAATCATCATATTTGTGTTAGTGTTAATAAGAATAATCATTTCCAGGTTTGTCTATCTGATACCATAATGTATACAAATATTTCAAGATACTAAATTTGTGGAAAGTAAGTTTATCCACTTTAACTGCTATTAATGCATTTGTATATGCAAAGAAACTGGATAATTCACGTAGGAAAAATTATTAGGCAGCTCACAAATTATACTATACAAATATTGAGTACATTAATGGTTTTTCATTAAACATGATCCTAGGCAAATACAAGCACAGTAAATCCTTTGTAACTAAAAAGTAAGAACATAGAGGGTATTAATAGATATAAGGGCCATAACCAAAAAAAATTTAAATGATCGTACTAAGGGCATTATAAATGAATGCCACACTAGCAATTCAGAAACCTTAACAATTAAGGTCAAAGTAATTACGATTATTTTGTAATCCCAGCCTGGGAATACTGTAGGAAGTACAGCCCAAACTTCCTTGATGATAAATGTCACCAGACAAGATAGTTAAATGTATTGATTATCAGACCTCTGCCTTAAGGGGTCCTCATTCTATAGTTCGTGTTAAGACATAATTTTCTACAGTTTACTAAGCATCTCGTGAAACTCTTCAGGAAAGCTTGAAAATCAGCAAGGCTAAGAGAAGGTCCATGACCTTGGCACACTCTGAGTCTTCTAATCTACCTCATTTGTACTCACAGTGTGTGAAGCAGGATATAATTGCTATATAAATGATTTTATCAGCATGTGGTCACCTGGTCCTATTTGTGCCCAACCACTGTGTGATGTGATATGTATTTCATATATTCTTTACTTGGATTTAAGAATTTCCATGCATTCTCAAAGTTAACATCTATAAAGATCAATTGGAAAAGTCATTAAAATGCAAATCCATACTCTACCAATAGATTCTGATTCATCTGGTCTCTAGTGGTCTCTAGGAATTCACATTTGAAATAAACATTCCTGCTAATTCTGATGAAAGTGCTGGAAGGACTGTATATTGAAAAGTCCCACTGTAAAGCACTGATGAATTAAAGTCACAGTAACTGCTGGAAATCACATACTACTAGACTGTCCACCTAAATCTAGGCAAACACTATGGAAATACTTCTGTAGTTGAGGCTATCAGCTGTCAACTTGCTACCTAAATGTTATGTAAATGTTGTACTTAAATGTCATAGGACACTATCTTTATTAATTAGTATTGCTTTGAGATTTATTCTATTAAAAAAAGAGCCCAAGGACAGAACTTCTAATAATTAAAACAAAACATAATTTTTTTGATTTAGGTGAACTTTTTTTTTTCTTTGATGTCCAAGAAAAGAATATAAATTTTGCAGTTATAATTTAGCTCTTCACCTATGAATCAGAAACTCCACAAAATAAACAAGATTATGTTTTCCTACAAGAAATATTGAAATTTTGCAATTAACATTTTTAAAACACAGTACTTTGGTAAAATACAACTTTTATTATTATGCAAAGTAAGATAAATCATTTAAATTTTGTGAGAATTTAAATGTTTCTTATCCTTTTCATAATAACATGTTATGCATATATTTTAAGACAATTGAATTATTATGTTATTCTCACAATAATTTGAGTAAAATTTTGAGTAAATGTGTTATAATATTTCTGAATCTTATTAAATGTTGCATATGCAGGATTTTATTTTAGAACTGTAGCTGTCATCTATCTTAATTGTCATAATCCTGAAAAACACTGAATTCATTACACTTGATCAAATTTGAATTTTGACTTACTTTAATTGTTTAATCTTAGACATCAGATGTTTAGCATGATTGATTCAAAATTTGAAAGGATCCGACTTGCAGAAGAATGAAACTAACAGTGATTAAAATAATGGATAAAACAAATATGTTAACCATACAAACAGTGGGTTTTTATATTGGCATATCAGTGTTAAAAATTAGGTAAAATTTGTCACTGTAGTCAGTTTCATTATTTTAATTTCAGCAAATATAGTCCAACTTAATGAAGAATAACACTGGTTTTCTCATAGAGTTATGACCACAATTCAATCAGCAAAGTATATTAACTATTTGGATAAAGTGTTGGTGCATGTATGAGGCTGTGCACATATACGTACGTGCACATATACATATATATGTTTTAATTAGTGTATCAGCATTTTAAATACAGGTAAATTTGTCTATGTGAACAAGTTTTGATTTCTATTTTGATCACAGAGCATTAGTAATTCAGCCATGCTACTGATCATCTAGTTCTGGTTTTCTAAATAATTATTTTAAATAGAAGTCATGTTCCTACTTTTCAGGGTGGTTTTCCTTTCTCATCGAAACCTTGAGCAGAAAAAGAATATATTAATAACAAGAAAAGGGAAGGACTCTACAGTCTAGTGCTAGTTCTAGAGGGATAGCTTTGCATCTTTATCCCTGACATGAAAAGGGCAGGCATCATAAGATTTTAAAGGTTGAGATTTTTATTTGATTGAGATTAGTAAGTAAGGAACTCTGAATTTTATATTTATTTACCTGAAAGCATTAAATTTGATATAAATGTTAAAGAAATGTTATATCCCAATTTACTTTTCATATGCCTTTGCCATAGTCAAATGTTCTCTTTTTTTGAAGAAAGGAAAGTAAATTTTTCTCGGTGAATATTATTTCCTTTTATAATTCATTATAAGTAATTGTTTTTGATAGCTAAAAATCAATATATTTAAAAACAGAAGAAATCACAATTTGTAAAAATTTAAAGACGAAAATTCTGTTTTTTTATAAAACATGAATTTGAAAATTGATTATTACAGTTATTAAAGTATAAACAGTGTTCGAAAAGATTCATAGATCTGTATTCCATCTAATATTATAGAATATAACAGACAGCTATGGTTTCAGTTGTAGGAAATCATTTTAGATACTTATTTGTCCAGGGGATTAGTTAAACAGATGTTCCTAACCTGTTTAAATTTGTCATTTCAATTGAAGACAGGTCTCAAAAAGTGAGTTGGTGGACTCTGAAACACATGGACACACTTTGTGGCGGTCCCATTATTGGAAGTAAAAAGGTAATTACAAATCACAGAGGTGGCAGTGGCTCAAAAGGGTCAGGATAGAGAGACAAGTAGAAAATTATGATCTAATTAAAAAAAAAAAAGATGTGTGTTTAAACCCAATTGAGTTATTTTATGAGTAAAGTTAGAGAAAGGATTGTACCCCGTCTTACTGCTTCAGCATATTGAATAGCTCAAGGGGAAAATGTTGCAAGGAAGCTTTAATTAATTTCCTTCAACTAATCCGCTGTTAACACTGAACAAGACTCTGTCTCATGCATCATATGAATTCCAAGGACAAAGTAAAAGCCATTTAAAAGTAGTCATATCCCAATAAGGTTATTAAGAGACTATTTCTAAGTTCTTCATTAAAGTCAATGCTTTTAACACTAATAGCATTCAAAATCCATATTGCAGTCCACTGATATTATAAAATATTGATTGCTTTGGTGTGTTCTTATACATTAACTTATTATATTTTTAAGTAACTTAGTGAGGCTAAAGTCCAGGTTATTTAATTCCAGCTTGTTGTGAAAGATTGCAACTCTCATGTAACAGCTTTAAATAGCAATAGTTCAAGCCGTGGGGTGTATCAGTTCCCATATCTAAAATTGAGTGCTAGCCTTATAGCCCCTGTATTTTATCTAGAGCTTTTCTCTCTCAGGGTTACACAAAGGGATGAGAGATTAATGAAGTGACATACTAAAAAGTTTCATGAATTATAAATATTATCCCTATTTTTCTGTAGGAAAAATGGAGTCATATGTAGGTTAAGTAACCATTAAAACTGTTATCCTTTAAAAGGATCCATTTATGCTGCATTTAATTGCATTCCAAGCACTTATTTTCTGCTACTATTCTTAACTGTCACTTTGAGTGCCAAAAGTGGGGTGAGGGGGGGTATCATGTCTAAAAATATGCAAATTTTGAAACATTTAAACTACCTTTTAACTATAGATGAGCATATTAAATGTAATGCTCAAGGAACAGATTTTTGCTCACCCTTTGCCAAAAATACCTTTTACTGATATATTCTTTAATGTAATGGGGGAGGGGGAGAGGATAGATTTGCATATAAACATATTTCCCTTCAGTAAACGTATTTCCTTTTAGTAAGCTTATTTCCCCAAAATACTAATAATATACTCTCAACTCTGCAGATAGTGTAAAAATAAATTCAAAGTCCACATTGAGGTATAATTGTAGAATGCCTCCCCACTGATAGCCATAGAGAGAGCAGCATCTCTGTCTTAAAGAAATTTCGTTTTCTTAGTCAAAATTCAGCTTAATTTAGTATTAATACTATGATAGCTGGTTCTATAAGTTCTTACAGCATTTTCAGCATAACATTAATAAAGTATCATTTTAATGATGCATTTCTCCATTAAGAATTTTGAAAAATATATTTTCAGCATAGTGGTAGAATTGGAGACTATCTTAAAGTGTACTGGGAAGGGAGGTGGGAAAGAGAAAACAAAGTAAAGTAAAAAAAAAAGTATAATTTCTTATATTATTTTACATAAATTTGATTAATTAATACTAATTAATAGAGAGCTAAGCATAGCAAAGCATGCCAAATGACAGGAAAATTAATATCAGAGTTAAAAAAAAATCTTCACTGATTTATTCACCCGTAGAAATTGGAGACTGAGATAAAGAGTGAATGACATGGAAATATTTTTTTTTTTCAATTTTCATACAGAACATTAAAAATCCATTCATATCAAATAAGTTCTTTGTATTTAGACCTTTAATGTGAGTGCTGGTAGCTGTTTCCATCTTCATAAATCTTTCGTTAATGAATTTTATATTCCCTCTATAAATATTGAAGATAAATATGAATTCTTTGAAAGAAATTAACTCAAAGGAAAAATAAGAAAAAAACTGGAGAAGAGAAGAGAGGAGGAGGAGAAAGAAGAGGAGGATAAAGGAAAATGTATCATTAACATAAAAAAAAACCAACACAAATGATCAAGCAAAAAATACACCCTACGTACAGATAACTGGAGAGATCAGTGCCTGGCCTTCTTTCTGGAAATCTACTTTCTCATCATGTGGTCCAATTTACCTTAGGCAGAGCCGTGCATTTCCCCCCTACTTTCCATATGCATGTGAACATACTCAAACTTCCCACGTTTTCTAGGATCTGAATGAAACAAGTTCATGTCTTGAGGATATGATGAGTTTCCTACTCTGTTCTAAACAGAGCCAATATATGCTACACAGGAGAATGACAAAACATAAGGTAAAGTACATTTGTAACCAAACAAAGATTAAAGATGTTCTAAAGTTATTTAAGGCCTGAGGTATTGAGAGGCGTCCCATAAAATGAAAGTTCAGCTTTAATAGAATATGTGAAAGGAAAGCAGTGTTATAGAATGAGCTCAAAAGAGAAAGGGATTATGTCAAGAAAAATACCCAAAATTATTTTTAGTTTTGGATTTTACTAAATAGAAAAGAGAGACTGTGAAAATGTTTTACATAGACTAACACGTAGGATAAGTCTGTGTTTGAGTACATTGTTTCCTCTGCTGTGTGAATACTAGATTGGAAAGGAAAAAAAAAAGAAAAGGATCAAGTTAGGGGTCATCTCAGCAGTTAAACACAGATGGTCGCAGTTGGCAAGTGACATAATAGAAACAGAGAAAATAAATAAAGTAGGAGATAGAATCAAGAACTCTTGCTGATTTGTGAGAGGTGGGCAGAAATGTCAAGATGTCTTGCATGATAGCTGTATGAAGGCAATACAAATTCCATTTTCTAAGAGAAGGATTCTGGAAGAGAAGTTTTGATGGTTGATACCATGAGTTAAGTTTAGGACATGTAAAATTTGAGTAGAGCTGTCCTGTAGTATACTAGATACACATATATCACATAAGGAAAAAAAAAATTCTAAGCTAAAGAGCAAGCATGTAAAATGGACTTATAGACAAGTAGAGGTATTGGATAGATTGGGTTTAAAACTTTCCTTGACCACTTACAGTTTTCCTCATCAAATGATGTTACCTCAGTTTCTTCACCTGTAAAAAAAAAAAAAAAAGGCTTATAATGGCTCCTCTTGATACTTATTTCAGAGGATTATTGTGGAAATTCAATGAGATATTATATGGAAGTCACTTAGCATAAGTCTAGAGTTATGCATATTCACAAATGTTGCTATTATTCTGATCACCGTCATCGTCATTTAAACATCTGGGTATGTATGAATCTCTTAAGAAGATGAGAAGATGTCTCAACATTTAATGAGCAACCTCAGCATGAAGGAGCAAGTTAGAGGAGAATCCAAAATATAAGACTAAGGAATATAGGCAGTCATGGAAGTAGAAGTATAACTATGGAAACATTGTGCTATAGACATGAAAATAAATTTCACAGTCCAAAGAAATAGGGGCTGAAACATATCCATTATATATAACAATAAGAATATATTGAATACAATTGCAAAGAAAATTACATAAAATATAAAGCTGAAATTGTCACGGCTTAGGCATGAAGTCTTTGAAAGGTAGCTATGCAAAAGTAACAGATGGCTGGTGTTACGAAAATGTTTACCCATAACAGATGGCACAGTTTTGAGGATCGAAGAGAATAAAAGGAGAAGAAGCTGACAATTTTGTAAAATGATTGAGGAAAACCTGGGCCGTAAAAACCTGGGCCATATATGGTGGAATTAATCTTGCTGTTTTCTTGGAGGAGAGCGTGCTTTTGGGTATAAGATAATCGAACTAGGTTCTAGAAGAGAGGCATATGGCCAAATAATCCTTTATATATGCAGGTATTGGTTAATAACTTGTTGCATTGGAATAGTGATCGTGAGTAACATGATCTGTATGAAGCGGTAAGGGTTAAGACAAGTTTGCATTGAAAGTTGTTGCATCTGGTTTGGTCAATGACACATGGAAATATTGTGCGATATCAGTCATATAGATCAAGGGTCAATCCTTAAAACAGAAAAATTTCACAATGGCTCAAGCATGTGACATTGCTTTCATATACAGATAAAAATTCTCATAAAATGTAGCCATCTATAGTTTCCTAACATGAATTTTACAGACCTAGCCTGTTTCAGAGACTGTCTCTCCTTTATCAGAGACTTCTCTTGTTCATGTTCGAGCCCAATCAAATTAACCAAAATTCTGCTTACTAGCAAATCTGACATCAAATATCGTATTATTTCTCTCCTTTCCTTCATTTAAAAACAGCTTGAGAAAATTTCCTACTTTCAATCTCTATTACTCTTTCTTTTTGACTTTTATGAATTAATTAGTTATCTCTCTCCTTCAGCAACAAACATTTTGAGTAAGTCAGATCTCTTTTTGTGCCATATATCTCTATCATTTCCTCTCTAATAATACATAAATGTTTATTTCCCCCAACTAAGTAGTGTTTATTTTCTTAAGTCATTCCTCTATTTAACTGTTTTTTGGTATTTTTTTGTTTTTTGTTTCTTTGTTTTTCAGCTTCCAAATATATTTTCCTTTCTTTTCCTTTCTTGTTTTTCTGTTTGTTTGTTTTTTTTGTTTTGTTTTATTTTCTTTCATTCCTGAGTTCAATAGGACGCTTTTTAGTGGTTTCTGTTGCTGGATTTTTATGTGTCATATCTCCTATTAGATCATTGTTTTCAAAGAAAACAATTTTCTTTAATCTCTATAACATAAAATAAAAAGATAAACATTGGAATTTTGTTCTAATTTCTGGTTCAATATTTGTGGTGTCCTTTTTTTTCCTGTATCTTTTTTTTTTTTTTGTATGATCTTTTTATTACTTTTAGGTGTTTTTTTTTTAATTATATTTTGAAAATATCTATGAATTT
Organism: Rhinolophus sinicus; assembly: GCF_036562045.2. Taxonomy (NCBI): domain Eukaryota; kingdom Metazoa; phylum Chordata; class Mammalia; order Chiroptera; family Rhinolophidae; genus Rhinolophus; species Rhinolophus sinicus. The sequence continues at coordinate 181,128,984 of NC_133753.1, forward strand.
ATATTCCAATAACTGTCATTGTGCTCCTCTTTCTAGGATAGCTATTTGCTGGTAATTTTTAATGGGAGGTTTGATAGTCAGTTTGGGAAACAGGCCCCTTAAACTTATGAATGTTTTCATACAGTACTTTCCCACCACTTCAGCAGTGAACAATACCTCTGCTGTGCATATCTTTTCCCTTCTATATTTGCACTAAAGTGATAAATTTTAAAGTGTTTTGTCTTCATCTGTATTCTTGTTAGTTCATTGTAAATGTTTCCTTTGTTTTTCTTCAATTTTTTAAAATTGATTTTTTTCTTTCTACCTTTTGACCCCCTTCACCTATTTTTTCCAACCCCCAACCTCCATCTTTAGCAACCACCAAGCTGTTCTTTGAGTCTATGAACTTGGTTTGTTTGGTGGTTTTTCTCTGTTTCTCTGTTTCTTTGTTTTGTTCTATTTTATTTTGTGTTTAGATTTCACATAAGAGAATTCATATGGTGTTTTGTCTTTCATGTTTCTCTGTCTGGCTTATTTCACTTAGTATAATGCGCTCAGGTTCCATCCATGTTGTCACAAATGGCAAGATTTCATTCCGCTTTTATGGCTAAATAATATTCCATTGTATACATACACAACAATTTCTTTACTCATTTATCCATTAATGGGCAATTAGATTATTTCCATACCTTGGGTATTGTAAATAATGCTACAATGAACACGGGGATGCTTATATCTTTTGGACATAGTGTTTTTGTTTTCAGATACTCAGAAGTAGGTATTTATATTATGTTATAATTACTGTAATTATCTTCAGTTTTCAATATATTAGTGTTAATGATTCATGATACAATTAAGACCTACCATTACTAATCCAGTGAACTTTCCTTCTAACACACAGGCATAAATTACAAAGAGCTTAATATAAGAGAGTAGTATAAGATTAGCATTCTAAAAGGGTCTGCTGTGTGTTAGAGTGAAGGGATTTCTAGTAGTTAAGAGAGAAAATGTTCCATATTGATATGGTGGCAGCTTATGAGATATAAATGGAAATATATAAAGTGACTAAAAAATCAATGGATATTTATGTCAATACCCAAAATATCATATACAAAAAAGTAAAATAATAATAATAATAATAATAATAATAAAGAATAAAGTTCTGGAATTAAAAAAGGATCTGGAGTTCCCTATAGAGCATATTATTATTATTTTTTTATGGCAGCTAAAGTCGCATAGTTAATGTGGTTTCACCTTTATTAATTTATTTCTTAACAAATATTTTGGATGCTTATTGTGTGTCAAGTTAGGAACTGCAGCAAGAAACAAAGAATACAGCAAGAAACAAAATAGACAATGTTCCAGCCCTCGTATATTCTAGTATGTGCAGAATGAGAAATGATCCACCAAAAAAAAACAAAAAACAGGAGAATATATAATGGAGAGTCTGTAATTTACATTGAAAATAGACACAATAAGTACGATAAAATAAGGAAAAAATAATGACCTAGAACCATCTACTATGTGGTAGGAATAATATAATTAATTACTAACTGTTAAAACTTCTATTTAATTCAATGTGTATTAAATTGTTTCCTTCTATGAATATTCTTAGAGACAGTGAGATTTTGTGAGAAAGTATCGTTGATTCCTGAGACATATAGGCAGAACACTTTCTAGATAAGAGAAAATGTAATGTGTGCTTAAATGATGGCTAGGAGTGTACTTGTGACAGGAACACCATTTTGGCAGAAGGGTAGTATAAACAAACATATGGACCATTAGGGTCAGAACAAAGAACAAGATGTGGGTGCAGGTTGTACTGAGAAATTAAGTTATTTTTTGGTTTCGGTAAGGAATATGGCTTTTGCACTAAAAATATTTGAAAATGTTTTAATAATGGATGACATGAATGTTTTGGTTTTAGAAATATCACTTGAATTCAATCTGGAAGATTGAATGGGGAATAGAAGTCAAGGACACTGCTTATGAGCTCCGTGACATATTTCATGTGAGAGCTGAAGTTCTGAATTAGAGCATTGATAGTTGTGATGGTTAATGGGGAAGATGGTCTTATTAATATTTGTGTTCAGGGGTAATGAAGACTAGTTTGACTTGTCAGTGACAAGTTGAGGGGAAAGCTAGTTTTGAAGGAAGTATGTTTAATTTTGCAAATGGTGAATTTGAAGATATCATATGATATACTGGTGGCAACATGAAGTAGGCAGGATGTAAAACTTATGGTTATGGACATTGGTGTGGTAACAGGCATGGAGATCTGGAGAAATTTCTGGACTAATAGTAAAAATTAGGGGTGTGTGAAACATTGCTCAAATTGAGATATATGTTTGTGTGTGTTTGTGTGTGTGTATATATATATATATATATATATATATATATATATATATATATACTTGTATATATATAGACACACAGAGCTTATTGGCAAGTGAAAACACATGTACTTGACAGTCAGATCAAGAAAAATAATCTAATATTATGCACTCTTTTGATTGTCTATTCAGTCAACACTGTTGAAAGACTTAGCTGTAGTATATATAATTTTAGATAATTCATTCTCATTGTATATAGTATTCCATGGTGTGGATATTCTGTAATTATTCAATTCTAGTATTGCAGGATGAGGACATCCCCATTTTTAAAGTTTAATACAATTGTAGAACCCATAAAACATGGAAAGGGACAGTTTCTTGTGATACCTGGTGATCCATGAGAAATAGTCAACAGAGGAAAGAGTATAGAAAATGTGACATTTATTAATAACGGCAGATAGAATGACTATCAGAAAAAACAGGGAGTGTACAGTTTCAATTATATTTCATAATTATTCAGAACATTGTTTAAAGCTGTCCAACAGAGAAAGATGCACAAGGTCTAAGAATCTGACATTTGAATTAAAGGAGGCAGAATCTGGAAATTATTATTTGATGACAAATATTAATAAGCAAATATATATAATGTAGTACTCACAGGTGTACATATGTTTGAGAATATTTTGTTGTAGCTAACTTATTTTTCCCTGGTAGAAATACTTAAGTATTTTCATATGTACAGAAAAAAGAGTGACTGTTAAGAGAACTAAAACTATAGAAAGGCACAGTCCTAAACATTTCAGTATTGAAACAAACAGGAGAGGATAAAATCCAATGCAGAGACAGTTGATAAAGTTTGCAAAAGAAAAGAGTACCCATTCTTGGGAACTGAGAAAAAAGGAAGCATGCAGTCACTTTTTTAAATGGAAAAAAAATGCAATGTGATTGACAAAGAGAATGGCTATGAATCTTGTGCCTTGGACCTAGATAAGTCTAGTGAAGAGTAAGACAAGGTTAACAGCTGAGAAAGGAGGATAGCTGTAACATAAAGGTTACCTCACAGGGATGACATTTGGTAATAGCTAATTCATGGGAAGCTTTAAGGTATGAGGGATTTGAATGGCAAGGTAAGGTAGTTGAAATGATTGCTGAGGATTTAATAGAGAGCTGTGAACAAAAACAACTATTGAATCAGAATGAATGGGTTTGAAACCCACAGCTACTTCTTATATATTTTGTAACTTTGAGTTTCAGAGTATTCATGAGTAAAATGGAAGTAAAAATAATTTATATGTCCATAAGATTGTTATGAAGCTACAATGAAGTAATGTAGGTAAAATGATAGACACACTGACTCAATAAATATTGCTTGTTCATTTATTTATTTATTTTGACGAGCCAGTGGATCTAAAATGACAGGATAAGAAACTGGAGAGGTTGGTAGAGTAGGCAAATGCCAATAAATCAAGAAACATGACATATCCATTTTTATTTTTTTGATCAAAAGTAAATGAAGTGAGGTTGAGAAGCTGAGAAGATCAATGGTTTTAGTAAAACAAAAATAAAATAGCACTCTTTAAGATATGGCAAAAATATGCCTGATGTCAAAGTATAAAATGTAATAAGATTTTACTAGAAAATGGAAAATTGTGAACATTCTTAGACTCAAGATGTCCTTACAATTACTCACTCTTCAACTAACCTCTATTTGTATTTTGCTCTTAACACTACAATGACACTGCTTTGCTAAGATCTGATGTCTAATTTCATTTGATCTAGCAACAACATTCAATGCCATTGAATTCTCCTTCCTTTTTAACATACTCACACCTCTGGGATGGCCTTCAAGTTTATATTCTTGTCTCATAGTCACCCCCACCCCCGCCGCCCGTATCCTGGCTACTCCATCACTATCTTCTAAGCAAGTATGTCCTCCTCTCCAATGATTCTGAATACCAAATCTGAATGTCTTCAATATATAAATGATATTTAAGTTTCAAAAGTATTTTACTCATGTCCAGGAACAAAGTATGGACTGAATACCGGGGATCCCAAATCTATATCCTGAGTAAACTCAATGTTCAGAATTGTTTTGAATGGGAGATTCTAACTTTCTCTACTATGATTCTGGCTGCTTGAACCTGTAATTATAGCTACCCATCTCCATGGCTTCCTCGTTCTCATCATAGGTAGAAAAAGCCTGATTTACTCTTCCATGGTCTCCAATACAGTCCGTACGAAAGAAGCCACATGCAGTTTCCCTAGGACTTCTTAGCCCTAAAGTTCTAGGATTCTTTTTGGGTCCTTGACCTTCTGGCAGAGTTCTCAACCACGGCACAGATCTTAAGGATTTCCACACCTCAGACTGTCTTTCTTCCCGTACACATTGGATGACCAAGTGTATTCCTTGTATCTCTGCCTACTAGGAGTATTTACCATCATCACTGCTCTTCAAGGTCACTCCAGAGGGAGAGGGGTCACTGTAATGAAAGAGCAGTCCATTTTTCAGTGACCACAGGCCGTACCAAACTTTGAACCAGACATGAGTCTTTTCCACCTCTATCTGTACAGCCTCTGGTTATAGGGAATACTTTATAACTCCACTTAGCGTCTTTTTTTATTTATTTAAGATTTTATTGGGGAACAGTGTGCATTTTCAGGACTTTTCTCCAAGTCAAGTTGTTGTCCTTTCAATCTTAGTTGTGGAGGGTTCTGTTCAGCTTCAAGTTGTTGTTCTTTCAGTCTTAGTTGTGGAGCGCGCAGCTCAGCTCCAGGTCCAGTTGCCATTGCTAGTTGCAGGGGGCACAGCCCACCATCCCTTGCGGGAGTCGAATCGGCAACCTTGTGGTTGAGAGGGCATGCTCCAACCAACTGAGTCATCCGGGAGCTCAGCGGCAGCTCAGCTCAAGGTGCCATGTTCAATTTTAGTTGCAGGGGGCGCTGCCCACCATCCCTTGCGGGAGTCGAGGAATTGAACTGGCAACCTTGTGGTTGAGAGCCCACTGGCCCATGTGGGAATCAAATCGGCAGCCTTCGGAGTTAGGAGCACGGAGCTCTAACCGCCTGAGCCACCGGGCCGGCCCTCACTTAGCGTCTTTATTAACCTCAAACACATCTATCACCATCAGATCTGCCAAATTAGATGCCCACATGGTATGCTGCTGTGTGATGCAGAACCCTGTCTTGCTATGTGTTTCAATCAAAATAAGCAACCTTCTGAGTCACCATATAATAACACCAGAGCTGTACCCGCAAGCACTCTAAAATCCAAGTGGCTTACTAAAGGCCACAGCTCATGTTTCAGTGGCTGCAAAGATAACAAAGAATCTTATAAATTATGAGAGATTTTAGGGATACCACTGGCCAACTAGACCCATGGAAAGACTACAAATAGAGCGGATCTATGACTCTTTGAAAGGTTTATCTCTCACCCTCTCATTTGCCTGTGTCTTATTAGATTAGAGTACATCCCATTTACTCTTTCTCTTGTCATGTTAGCATTGTGTCATCCTGTTGTATCATCCTGTTGTTTAGTGACATATCAAATTGGCCAAAGTCCTCATAAATTATAGTATCACAGAGAGCAAGAAAGTTAACATAGTCCTGTGACAAGATAGTTAAAGCATTGAAAACTGAGTGGTAGAAGTTGGATGGCTCTTTCTCCTCAACAGAACAAAGTTCTCATCACTCCATCCATCAGACAGACAAGTGAGAACCAGTCCAAGTGCTGGCAAAAGATGAGTGCAATCTAGAATGAATGGTGAAGGAAATGGAAAATAAATTATCAATTTTGATTCTGGGATCCCGTGTAGCTTCGTGGACTATATCTGAGGATATTGAAATTGACCTCTGCTTTGGAGGATTGTACTTGTTCCTTTTTTCTTGAGAAAGAAGTGAGGGCCTCTTTTTCTAATAGATGTGTATACCATAGGACTGCATAAGTGCTATACATTTAGCATGCAGGGTAAACTATTGCAGACTGAGTTAATACACCACTCATAGTTACTTGGGCCCCATTCAATACATTTGCTTCCAGAGTAGAGGAAATGATTTTAAAGCCCTGGCTGTAGTGACTGTGTTTCAAGTCTGACACTCCGGGTTCCCTGGAGTAACCGTGGATAACAGGGATGGATATTAGCCATGGCCTTTATTGTGTCCTCCAAAGCATGAGTTGGAGCAGCTTCAGCATCCAGTCCAACTGATCTGGACTCAGGTCCAACTGGAAATTTCTGCTTTCCTAGTGGCTTGTAATCTAATTCAGGTGGACCAATGCCTCACAAAGATTTTAATTAATAAAATACAGGAAATGGGAAGTAACTAGCATGGAAATTCCTTTCTTACTTCAAGGAACTCATCTGATGTCAGTCAGGTTCAGTTTGATAAAACACCACATTTTATTTCCTATCCTTTCCCACACTCTTGCTTTCATTTAACTTCCACCCATTCAATAAAGACTGAACAGGTAAGATTTTCTTTATGCTCTGTGTTCCTGCAAACCAAGGCTATGACACAGTTTTTATGAGCCAGGTAGATCAAGTAAAATTTAGGGCAGAGTTGAAGATGATTTAAGCATTTTACAATGCTATGATTATATGAGGCACAGAATTTATGTCTTTAGTTACTTATATTCTAACTCTCACAATATTATTGAGACTATAGGCAGTAGCCAAAAAGCAGAATTATGAGTCCTTACTACAAGAAAGGTTTTTACAATTATGTTTTCCAAAGATAATTTTTTGCAGTGTGAACAGATGCAACAAATTAATTTTTTTCCTTGCAGAGCTATGAAAATATTGCAAATAACCTGTCAGTTATGACCTTTAAAATTATATTGGCCTTTTCATCTCATAATGGTGCAAATGCAATAAAGTGTGGCTGCACATAAATTGTATTTCGAAAGTCCCCCACAAGAAAGGGTAAAAGCAGATGCAGGAAAATACAGGGTGGTTCTTTGCAGTCACATACAGGGAGTGAAAAGTGTTTATGGGACAATTAATTATTTTTCTTATCCAGGAAAGAAACACACGTATGCGTGAGAATATTGTTGCTCCAGGCCATATAACTAGGTTTTTTACACCATGTTAAGCAACATCGAACAAATTTAAAGAGAAGGACAGTATTGTAATGAGAAAGATATGAAACTGTGGAAAGTTCTTGCCTGTTTAATGGGAATCTTATGTTACATTGAAGTTTGAAAACCGGTACTAATGAAAATGGGCAATAAAAGAGGCTTTTATGCTAAATTTAAAAAGATCAGCCCTCTTTCTTGTTAATGCTTTAAGCAGAGGATCATGACAGTGATCTCTTCTTCAATAGAATACCTGGATTATGTGTAATCTGCAACCCCAGTTTACTTCCTATGTTTCTAAAAGTCTTCATACCTGTTTCCCTCAAGTTATCTGACAACAAGAACAGAATCCCCCAAGTCACCAGTTTGAGCTATTCAGCCTCCTTTATGTGGTCCCAGGTCCCTGCCTCTGAGTTCTTGATCAATTAGCCAATTCCTTCTAGAAGGCAGAAGATTGTGGTGATGGAGTGACTATAATAACTGTTGTGTGCAGTCCCTTAGAGTTGAACTTCAGAATGAAAGCCATGTTCCAACCCACAAGTACTCTCTGTAGCCTAATTGACTTTGTCCGTCGATCTTCTAACCTATGAGTCAGGGAAATGTTAAGAAGCAGCCTTAGAAACCTTTGAATAAGAGACCTGGAGTCAATGAGACATGTGGTGTTTTTGCTGAATGGAAAGGTATTTTGAACTTTAGGCAGTGTTAGAGTTTGATAAGGAAATAGGTGAGCCAGACTACTTTTGGGGGTTACCGAATATTAAGGAGCCAAATAATATCAGTAGAATAATCTAATGTGATATTAACTTCTTTACTTCTTACAAAGACGACAGACTGTAATTTAAGCCAACTCTCATCCTAACAAAATAAACCATTAAAAACAATGAACACTCTTTGCTTCCTCCCATACTTTCTCTTGGTCAAACTCATGTCCCGGTTTCAAGTTGGAAAAATAGCTGAACTTGATTCTTAAACCAGCAGCTAAGAGTACAGATGAGCCAATGGGTACTATCATCTTTAATTCCCAAGTATGCCTAACAAGAATGAATCATGTATTTCATTATTTAAATTTAAAGCCTTACTATGTTTTCTAAAAAAAAAAAAAAAAATGTATCAAATAAACTGCAAAGAGAAATTAAAACAGTAACTGCAGTCAAGTTGAAAACATTTCCTTAAGTAGTAAGTCCAAGTACAATTACAAAGGAGAAACACAAAAGCAAAGTTTCAAACCTACCCCTAGAACAAAACTTGGAATCCTGTTCATGTCTATTTACCTCTAACTTAAATAAGTGTAAGTGTCTTCTAATTCATGCTTCCCATTTATCAATAATAGATACATGTTAAATGACTGGAGTACCAAGAAAGCAAAAAATGCTGTAATACATATGAATCTCTTAAGTATTTATAAAAGAAGTGCTATAGTAATTTCATTAATTGGAATTCAATTTACCTGTATTCACACTAAATAAATTATCAGCAATATTGAAAGCTTATGTGTGTGAATCAGGATTTATACACTGTTTTGCTAGGACAAAGTTTAACGAGGAGTATGTAATCCATGAAGTCCATCGCTTCTATAAAACGTTCCTTGCCAACCTTGAGCATATTACAGTGAGAATTACAATGGCAATATTCCTCTTAATTATTTCTTTTCATGTACACATATTTTTTTCCCCTAAGGAAGCAATGACTTCTGCTGACCTTTTGTTTTGTTTAATTTTGTGTAAGTGTATCTTTACTTCCTTGATTGCTTTAAAAAATATTTGATGTTATATTTTCAAAGGTGTGCTTGTGTGTGTGTGTGTGTGTGTGTGTGTCCCCTCAATTATTTCCATACTTTCTAAGAACAGCAAACAAACTCTTGAGTCATCATCTGACCCAGTTTCCAGAAATATCTCATTGTCATTTGCTAGATTATAATATTTTTATACAAATGACTCTAGGTTGTTTTAACATATTATTGATTTGTTATATACATCGTTGAAAGTATGGTGGTGATTATAAGTCGACATAAGACTTTTTTAATTTCAATGGACTTTTCAAAATCTCATTCATAAATCAATCTATAGATTCATTGTAATCTCAATACTGCACAAGACTATATTATTTTATAAAAATGGACACATTATTCTAAATATTCTATGAAAATGCAATGGACCTAGGACAGCCCAAAAGATTTTGAAACAGAAAAACAAAATTGGAACACATACACTACCTGATTTCAAGACTTACTATAAACCTGCTGTAATCACATTGGTATAAATATAAAAATATAGAATAATAAAATAGAAGACCAAGAAATTGATATCCTCATACATGGTTAATTAATTTTCAACAAAGGTGCCAAATTAATGCAGTGGATAAAAGACAATTTTAGAAATGCTGCTGGAACAAGTGGATATCATTTTTAAAAAAAGCAAATAACCTCAGCTCTTATTTAACCAAGCAGAAAATTAACTCAGAATGGATCATAGACCTAAATGGTAAAAACTAGGAATCAAAAGTAACTTTCTAAACTTGATAAGCTATGGCCAATATTTTATTTAATGGCAAAATTCTAAAATTTTCTTTATGAGTGTGCAATAGTAGGGTTTTCCATTCTCACTAATTCTATTTATAAATGAACTAGAAATACTAGTTGGTGGAGTTAGGCAAGGGAAACAAATAGGTATAATATGGATCAGATTGGAAGAAATAAAACTGTCTTCATTCATAGTTAACATGTTGGTGTATATAGAATATTTTAAGAAATCTATAAAAAAAAAGTACTAGAAATTCCAAGTAAGTTTAGCAAGGAACCAGGATACAATCTCAATATACAAAAGTCAATTGTAAATATATATATATATATATAAAATATATTTGTGTATATATATATATATACATATATATATATATGTATATATATATACAAAATTAAAAAAGACAAAACATAATAATTTCCAAAAAAAAAAAAAAAAAGAGACTAACTATGAACCCAGGGCCAGTTATAATTTATGAGACTCTAGATATTTTGTAACTTCTCCATATTTGTTACTTATAACTCATTGGTTTTATAAGAATAATTACCAACAAATGTTGTCAAAAAACAAAGGGTCCAAAGCATATATTTGGAGGCACTAAAAGACAAATGAAAAAAAACAACAACAAAAAACAACAACAAGCCATGTAAACCATGTGAATAGATTTCTAATACAGATCTGATGGGAAATGTTAATCAGGATTACTAATTATCTTGGATATGACAGGAAGTTAATTAAACAACAGTTAGGCTATATTACTGCTTTCCTTTTCAGCCGAACAGCAATTCTAAATTACCAATGTTCCTCTTTGACAGTGAAGGGAGAGCAGAATATGTCACACCAAAATATACCACTTTGGCATATTATTTTGATTAAAGTTACTTGAGAAACAGCTACTATAAAAATAATACTCTGACCCTCATTTGACCCCCTGAAAGCAGGAAATAAATCACCCATGGAAAGTTATCCGCTTTGTACCAGGAGCTAGAAAGATATTATCACCAGAGGTAGGGAACTTAGGGCCCAAAAGCATATATAAACAAACTTGTTCCTTCTTCAGTAATTTACTACCCCAAGCCTAAACTTCCATGTCTTGTCAATTTTTCACAAACTTATTGTTTCTTTGTGTAAAAGATATAAAATTTATCTGCTTTGGTAATTTCTTTGAGCCTCATGTTTTCTGGAGCTCCTATACATACTTAAGTTTATTTTTCTCCTATTAACCTGTCTTATGTGCATTTACTTATTAGACCAATCAAAGAACATAGAAGGGAAGAAAGGCAAAGTTTTCTTCCCATACAACAAGCATAATTTAAGCATCACCAAAACTGATTGTATTTGAGGGTATGCCATTTCCTTTATCAATACTGAGAGCATTATGTTGAAAATTTACTTTATATGGTTTATTGGAAATAATGAACTATGAGGAATCTTCATGACAAACAATGTACTTATATTCAAAAAGAACCATGGACCCTTATCAAAGAGAGTCTTGCTTTAATGTTAAATATCATTTAGAAGAGCTCTACATGCTACCATAATTATTTAAGATGAAAATATACAAAGGATTATGAATGAGTGTACATTTTGATATTTTTAAATAAGAGACATTTGCAATAAATTGGATAAAACAAAGAACATGAATATAAAGACAAATCTAGCAAGCAAATATTAATTTACATTTTCCAAGGGAAAAATCATAAAAATCAAATCATACTTTAAATTTCAGTTTCCTAGAACATTTTTAAAAATTGAGCATTTAACAATTTTGTATGGGTTAAGAGGAAAAACCCTTTTAACTGTTATAAAATACCAACTGATTGAAAAAGAAACACAAATACTTTAAATATCAAATGTTCTATATATTTTAAACAGCACATTTTTAAGGAAAAAAAAGGTTCATCAAAAAAAGTGACAAAGATAGTTTTAGATGTCCAAGCAATGTTATTTTTAAGTTATTACTATAAATAAAGAAAAAATCAATATGATATATATTTATATCACTAATATTTGAAATAACTTGAATGATTCAACTTCAAAATGAGTTGAATGTTCTCTTTGTCAGTTTTAAAACACGAAATAAAGATTACTAAACTACCATGTATTATTTTGTATTTTTGCAGTTTAAAGATATAATGAGTTTAGTATAAATGTATTTGTAGGTAATAAAATCATTATAGATTTGAGGAGTATGATGGTATACACCTAGTATAATTTTATTCTTAAAATGAAAACCTAATCAAGGTTTGAAATTTTTTTCTCTGCTAAAAGGCAAAGCACACATAAAATAGCAACTACTTTGAAACTGATAAGATATTAGCATATCTTTGTGAGTGAGCTTTTCAGATCCTGATGTAAGCATCAATGCAGTTAGAGGGGGGGATTCCAAGGACAATTGAAGGACATGGGTTAACAGAAGAGTTAAGACTAGCTGTATTTCAAAAAATGTAGAATACTCAAAGTGTCAAATCACAGACACAAAAGGAACAGTTTGATTACTTCCCAACTTTGCCTAGGAATGATTCTTTGTAAATATTAAAATCTTTAGGAATAAATCAGATAAGTAACGTTGCAAATATTAAACCACTCCACATTTTATTGACTCCAAGCTACAAGCTCTGTGTTTGTGGGAGGGTGTGTGTGATTGAGAGAGAGAAAGGCTATCTCTGATATTTCCTTCCATCTCATTAGGAGACATCTTAGAATCTTTGTGTCATCTCTTAGGAATAAACAGACTGTGGCATTGACAGCTAGAGTCTAATGTGAGGAAGAGACAGAGCTGGAAGACAAAGATTTCCCCTGAGAGCTAAAATTTAGAACAAATTGGGCAGCTGACAAATATTCAGTCTGCAGATCTCAAAGATATTTAAAAATCAGTGGCCCTAGAACACTATTACCAAAGATTGAATAAGAACCCCAACATTTATTGTGACTCATTTCAAAGAACTCTTGGGTGATTTTTTTTTCTTCAAATCAACGTTGAAAGATTTTGCCAACTTTTAATTTGACTGCAGAGTAGACAAACCCAAGCACTTCCTCATGAAACAAAAGAAAACATTTTCCTAAAGTATATTTGAATATAAATGAGTAAAAATATTCCAATCCAAGATCAAGAAAAAAAAAGAAAGTGTGATTTGAATCAAATCCATATATTCTTTAGTATATGGCATTCATTACATATACATACAGAGGCTGTCAAAAATATGCACATTTTAAGAAAGGAAAAGAACTATTAAAATTGTGCTGATGGAAACCACTTTAAGCACCTCTTGTAATTGCAGAACTCAAACGTGACTTGTATTCATTTTTTGTTACCAATATATATTACTAAATTTTTAATACAGGTTTTTTTCTTTCTTAAAATGTGTATACATTTTTGGCACCCCTATATATTAATAATAATTAGTAATATTAATTATATATAATTATTATTAGATATATATTTAGATATATATTGCAATTGCTTATTTTATTCATAGATTTTGTTTTATTTTATTTTGCTAAATTCTGGCAGCAACTACCCTGTTTTTTATCAATAAATATTTCCCGTTCAATTGGAGAAGGACTGATAGTTTTTTGAAACAATCTTATATACATGTTCCTTACTATTCAGAAAAGGAATCTTATCAATTTCCAGTCACATTACATGTTTTGGTTTAAGAACATAACAGAGGAAGAATACTGAGAATAAATACCTATTTAAGAATAGTTATAAGATTTCTGGTGAGCTTGACATTCTTGAGAAAGTGAATTTTTATACACAATGACATAGCTTGAATTCTTACACTTATGTGGTAAAATGATGAGAATTGGAGTGTTGTTATATTTGTTCTAGGACATCACACTTAAAACTGGAAAGGCGGTATATAGTGTAATTGTTAATAACACAGACTTGGGACCAGGCTATTTGGGTTAAATTAATAGGACTGCCTGTTATTGGCTGTGTTTCCTTGAACAAGTTATTTAACCTCTCTGTTTTTCTTTTCCTCATCTGTAAAATGGAGTTATGCCTTCATATCAGCTGTTGGGATTAAATAAATCAATGCATAAAGGAAACTTAGAATGTGGCCGGATCCACATTAAAGCACTGTGTATTGACAATTATAATTAGTCTGTGCTCCTCTTTAGGGATTAAAATTTTTATTTGACATTTAATTATAACAACTAGAATCCACAATAAAAAGCACAAAGAAGTTCTCAACACAATTATTTGCACTTCCCCAACATGCTTTCTGCATGTATGTATTTCTTCCTTGAATAATCTTCATTTTACAGCTGGTTAACCTTTTCCCAAATATACTTCTGATATTGTCCTCTCCAATTTCATATGTTCCCTCCTTCATTCTAAAGCCTTACTAAATCCCCCGATATAAATTATTGTCTCTCCTTCTTAAGTCCCATAATAATTATTACCTCTGTAGGAGCAAAGATTGCATTCTGCTTGAGATTTTTCCTCCTCATCCAGATCTTCAATAACTCACTTTTGTATTCTTGAGCATTGAGTCCACTCATTCCCCCTCACATACATGGTCTGAACATTTTCTGTTGCTTCACAGATAATTTTTCAATTATAAAATTAATGGTTTTTGCACACTTAACATATCTTAATGATACTTTATATGTAGACATAATTGCTTACATAATTTATTCTTAGAACTCAGATTCAATTGGTTTCCAAATATTTTTATTTGAGGATATTTAAATAAACATAGAACCTTGCTGCATTTTCTAATTTTTAACTTTAAGAAAGGTATTAATTTTCCTCCGTGTTTACAAAGGATTCTATACTATCTTAAAATTTATTTTTCTCACATAGTGTTCAACCACAATATTACAAACATTGAATAAATATTACTAAGGTGCTATATCTTACTTATTTTGTTTATTAACATGAGTGCATTTCAAGTAATACACTGTCCAATTAGTTTTCCACTTCAATAATTTTACAAAAAATGGTACTTTTAAACCTTCTGAAAATGTGTAATAGTGAATAACAAAAATGTAATATAAATTAATGTGTTCTCTCTATATATAAGCACATGATATATTCTTCATCTTTGGACCTTTAAACATAAGATTAATCTAAAAGTGTTTATGATTTAAATCAAATGTAGAATTGCAAAAACAATAACAAGAATAAACATTTATATAGCTATACTATTCATTGCACAGTGTAATAAGAACTTTACTAATACATTTATTTGAAAGATGAAAGTTAAACACTTTCTACTGCTACGGCATGTTACTATCTTTTCTTGTTATTTTTTTTTTGTTGTTTTATTCAATACTTTTGTTAACAAATGTCACCTTGGGGAAAAAAAGTGTTGCCTTTTATTCTTTTTCACTTGTTTTGTTTTTAAGAACTTAGTTTCTGGATTTTTTTGTGTGTGTTTTTTTTTCCCCAAAATAAATGTAGCACAGTTAGTTTTTCATATACTCTGATATTCCATAGAGGAATTTCTGATACACAATGTTTTCTTTATCTTAAGTGATTTATCTTATAATCATGGAATTATTTTAAATGTAAAGATCATCCATTGGGCAAGTTATTTCTTGAATGCACGATTTATAGTTAAAGACAGACAAAAAATATAATCTAGGTCTTCCAATTCCTTATCCTAGTATTTTTGTTGACAATTCATTGCTTTCTCCTATCACAAAATAAAAGCTTCATTGTCTATTTATAGGAACGTTTTTTACTTGAAGTATGTGTTATTTTTTCTAACTTAATGTTTGAAGAAAACAAGATAACTGCAGCTATAAAATATAAGAAGAAATCAGTATATATGAAAGAAAAGAGAAAAACAAAAAGAAAATCTAAAAATCAATAACTATTGGAAAATTCCATGTATTTACTATACCTTTTCCAACATACCTAGACTCATATGTCTCATTTTATGGAAAAGGTTGGCTGTTGGCTATACTCTAGGTACAAATGTAAAAGATGTAGCAAGTTCAAAGTGAATCTTCTTTATAGGAAAATTCTAATGAAATGTTTTCAGTCTCATTCTCTGCCCCTTGGTCTTTTGTTCCACCTCATCTCCATCCCTAGTTTTGTATGTGTGTGTTTGAAAAACTTTTGGATTTTTGTTTGGAGAAATCTTCATGATAAGATTTGTCTCTTTATTAGGTCCACCTTGGGACTACTTAATTTTTTGGACTCTTAGATACTTCATTCTCAATGAAAGAATTAAGGTCATTTGTGTTATACTTTAAGGGTTTTGGGGCTGGCTTTTGTGTAACTGAGATTGGCTCCATTTTTCATTAGCAGGACTTGAAAAATCACTGTCCTGGGTCACAGACATCATCAAATACCATAACCAATAAAACGAGTACTTTAAATATGATCATAGTAATAAAAATGCATGATTAGGTTATTTGGGAAATATTTTAATAAGCCTTTTGTTAAAAACATACAACAAACATTGATGCCTTTTCTCAAGTGAATAACTGATAGCTCAAAGTGTTGGATAGTATTGCAGTCTTGAAAGAAGAATTTTCCCTCATCAAATAAACATTAGTCCTGGTATATTTCCTAAAATAATCTACTCTTTTTCATATTAGGCTTTTAATATATAAACTTCAGCATAATTTGAATACTTATAATAGTGCACCATGAAACTGAGTAATTCAACAGCAATCATAATATAGGGGCCTATTCTAGGATTTAGTTGTTTAAACCAATGAGAGCGATTTGACCACAGGACATCCTTTACTGGAAAATAGGATACTGTCTAGAAATGCACTGACAGATTTGCAGAATATATATTGTCTGATAACCACTGTCTACTGTGAGATAGACCTGAGCTGGTAACTAAACAAAATAGTTTATTAATTTTAATTTATGTAAGGGTCATGCGTTCAGTCTAAACTTAATATGAATTACCATTCATGCATTCACAAAGATTTATTAAACACCAACCTGGGGGCAGGTTATCTTTCAGGGTATGGAATTTCTATAAATTTTTGAACGAGCAACAGTACTGATGAAGCTTAGTGTCCTATCTGTCTTGATCATGTTAAAATGTTTTAGTGAAGACTTTTTGTTGTTGTTATTGTTTCTAAAACAGACTCGTCAAATAATTAAAAATAAATTATATATTTTACATGAAATAACAGGTTCATTTGAGAGACACAGAGAGAAAGAGAGAGGATCGCCTTAAATCTCAGAAATAAGATGATCAGTACTTGTTACCTCAGTAAAATAAGGTTGCTTGGGCTTCATATCTCACTTCCATAGGAAGGAGGAATTTTTATTTTTTTGAGAGAGATGTTCCCAGTATTTTTCTTTGTTACTAAAAAGTAACTATTCTTATATATATTTTTTACCTGATTTTCACAGCACCAGGACACAGAGTAATCAGTCATTCACCAGAATGACCGCACACTTTAGCAAGGCCATCTATAGTGGCAGACTGTCAAAAATAGAGTCATTTGTTAATGTAGAGAAGACAGGAAGAAATAAAATGAAATGCCTGCCCTTTCACATTTCAGAACAGGGAAACTGATTCCCGCTGCCCCATTCCAATGAAATGTAATAGGTGTACTTCTGTATGTGTTCAAGCCACAGAGCTCCTGATGTACATTCTTCTAAAAAGCTCCTATAAATAGAATATTCTCTTCCACTCTACTTATTTTCTTTGAAATGGCAGCTGCCTCAGCTTAATGAGAATGAGGCTATTTCTCTGAGGATAAGGTGCTATTTCAGAAAGATTAATACATACCATGAAACCTTAGTTTGCTATTAGAAAAAAGTGATTTTAATCTATTTATTTATTTATTCATTTACCACTATTCATAAGGTTCTATTCAATAACCAGTGAACTCCACTTTTAAGATTTTAAAATATGACGAGTAAAATGACATTTTTTTCTAATTTTACCAATATTCAGCCCTAATAACATTGAGTTTTGTTCATTTTAATAGTTAATTCTGAAAAATTAAAGATTATTCTTTATTTACTATTAAAAGACTCTCAACATTCATCCTCTAACACTGTTAATTTGTTATAGTAATTTTATAATAACGATGTATTTTGACAGTCTCAAATTTATTAATATCAATAGATCTTTAGCATCATCTATTATTTTTTTTATTTTTTTGTTGTTTGCCAAGGCAAAGGCTTTATTTACTGCTTTTTTTTTTTCTTTTCAAATTATAGTTAACATTTGATATTACTTTATATTAGTTTCAGGTGTAAAGCATAGTGCATAAAAGATGTATTATTTATACAGCAATTTATAAAGTTCATTTATTCATATTATCTATCTTCTCACAGTGTGTGTGTGAAGAATGATGGCTATGTCACATATTTTTTTCTCAGTGAGAGGAAATTTATAATTCCTCCCTATCTTGATTAGAAACATTTTGAAAGTAAACATACAATGTTTACATTTCAATGCCAGTTAAAATAAATGTATTATTTCTCCTTGCATCTACTAATATTGTAATTGCATTGTGGTAGGCTGAAAAATGGCAGCCCAAAAGATATCCACACCCTAATCCTTGGAACCTGTGAATGTTACCTTATATTGCTGGAAAACAAGGGTCTTTGTGGGTGAGATTAAATATCTTGAGATGGGAGATCATCCTGGGTTATCCTGATAAGCCTGGATTATCATGATCCTCATGAAATGCCATCTCATGTATCCCTATAAAAAGGGCACAGAGAGACATTGCACACAGATAGCAGAGAAGACAAGATGATGACATTACAGAGAGAGATTTAAAAGTGTTGGCCTTGAAGGTGTCATCAATCTAAAGGGGATATTTTGCTTTTTTGGTTGTATTTTGGGGTGTTTTGTTTTGTTTTTAAAGTGAAATGCTCTCTTTATTATTTACCTGAACTCTTATTTTCTCTTAGTGTAGTCTCTTTCTATTCCCTTCTAGGGTTTATGCTGTTGAGATTGCATTTACATTTATTTAAAATTTTCAAACTCCCTGATAATTATCTCTTCAAACATGACTAAAAGTATTTATTAAGCTAATTGCATTTATTTTTGCATTAATTTTATTTCCTCAATGAATAGCTATTTCACTGGTCCAGCTAGTGGTGTTCCTCGTCTATTTTCCCTTCAAATATTTGGTTATTAGGGATTTTCTATATAAACATAATAGAACTTAATGTTTGTCAGTAGTAATAGTTTAACTTCTTTTTAATCCTCAGCACATTTAATGTGTTTCATTTTCCTAAAAGTGGATGCAGTTTTAGTTTACATGGTATACAGCAGTGGTTGTACGAGTAATTATGAATTTTGAGTCTGGCAATTTTTTTAATTTTTTTTTTACTAGGAAGGAAAAGACATTCCTGTGGTAGTGACCAGAAATTGTTCTGAGCACAGTTCAGCTTCTCTCTCCAAATGCAATACCCTCTCTAAGAGCCTCCCTTACTCGATATCTTTGGAGGAGTATCCTTGCCTATTTATTCTGAAACAAATACTCTCAATACAGAAAGTGACCAGAGATAACTGCCAAAACTCTAATAAATTTCATACTTGACGACAAAACACCTTCTTCTGGTTTCCCAGATCATGTTTCTTGATATGATACATTTGGGAAGATTTTAAATCTCACTATTTTGAAGTTTCTTAATTTTGTCTATATTGGATTGTGGACATTTCAGAATAGTTTTATCCTCTAAAGGCATCCTGACCTTGTTGGCTCTATATCCTCCAGAAATACCTCACTAATTTATTCTTACAAGGGAATCCTCTTGGTTTTTTAGGACCTCCAAGTCTTTAAATTGGTTTATTTACTTTATTTTTTATTATTCTGTAATTTCACTGTGATTTTAGAAGGAAAAAGAGGTTAATACATGCCCTCGATCAACCATTTTTAATCCCCTAAATTTCATATTCCTCATATGTAACATAATCACGGTAAGGGAATAGAAAAAACAGTTAACAGCAGTTAGGGTTTAATATATGATGATTACAGTTCTCTGAATTATATTTGGAATTATGTAAATAGCAGTTGAAATTTAATCCCTATTAGAAGGAATTGCACATTCTTAAATGTGATTATTTTAACTTTATTATGATTAATTTTAATAAAATTACATACCAGTTTTCTGGAATCCAGTTTATCATTAACTGAAATGAAAAGTATGATTAATGCATCCACATTAAAAGTGCTTTTAAAAAATTAAGAAAGAAGACATACACTAATAAAGTAAATGTGAATTTTATTAGTAAATAAGGCAAGTCAATTGGTTTCAAATAAATTAGAATTAGGTATTTCCTGGAATTTAAATTGTGCACAAAATAGAAATCACATTGAAATGTAACTTTAATTCATAAGGTAATGCTCTGATTTTTATAATTGATAACTCGAGTGTGCATTCCAGGTCCCTACTCCCAAGTATGTGAATGTAGTACACACACACACACAAACTACATCCCTAACACAAATCTCCCCCGGTGATTCTGATGAGGGATACCATTCAAAACAGCAAGTCCTCATTTTACCACCCAATTTAACGGCTCAATGGAGATAAGTAATCAGATGTGATAATGTTATAACAGCACTAACTTCAACAATAACTGTAATAGTAGTAACAATAACAAGAACAAATAAAAATGTATTATTTCACAATTGTCAGATGTTCTACTATGAACTTTACATTAATGATCTTTCCTTATTCTTATAAAACATCAAATAGTTTATGATAATTACATTCATATTTGTGATTAAAGAATTTAGTCTAAGAAGAAGCTATTTATCTGATGTCCTGTAGGAAGCAAGTAACAACTGCTCTCTGATACCAGAAACTTCTCTCATAATTCTCCCAGCTAGACAGTTCTATCCAAAATCCATAATTAATTATAAGAGTGAAAATTAAAAACATACCTGTATTTCATGTCATTACAATGTAACATGTTAGTGTACCAAATGACTAACAGAAAGACACCTTTATAATACTGATTCTTTCTATGACAGACAATGTAACTGTTTGCATTTATTTAAATCTTCTTTTAAGATTCTCAGTAATGCTTCAGTATTTCATCTGTTGAATATCAAAATATTTCTGGATGAGTTATTTCTAAATATGTCATTTTTGTTCCATTACAACAGATTTTTTTCTTTCATTATGTTTCTCATCTATTAATTTTCATTAAGAAAAGTAGTTTTGGTATATAATTAAATCTCCAGACAATTTAACTTTTTTCTTATTTTTGTTTTTGTGGCATTAGTAGAGTTGTCCAGGTAGATCACCTGTGAACTTTTTGTAGCACTTATCTAATAGTTACACCTCTCATATATAATCAGTCATATGTTAATTGAATAAATGCATTCTAATCAAGAATTGTGTGAAGCTGTACAGAATGGTAGAGTGAAAAACAAAAGAACAAAATGTTGCTTCCTGATGCTTACAATTTAATGGGACTCCCAGGCATTTATCAATCATTATGCAAAAATGTAATTCCAAACTATGGTAGGTTCCATTAAGAAAATGCATAGGCAGTTTTCACTACTTACTGCAAGAGGCATGTGATTAAGAGTTTGATTTTAGGGAGGAGCTGTAGTTAACTAGAAGTATTAGGGAAGAGCATTTTATACAAGATAGAACTCTTTGCAAGCTACAGACACAAGGAAAGCACTGTATGTTGGAGAATTTAAGGCCCTGCGACTGGGGCACAACCCACAAAGGGGGATGAGATAGGAGAGTATTTATTTACTGCTGTGTGAGAAGTTACCCCCAAATTTAATGGTTCTAACAATAATATGTATTTTCTAACAGTTTCTGGGATTCGGGAATCAGGGTGTGACCTAGCTGATGTCTCTGTTTCAAAGTTGATCCTGATATTGTAGTCACATGATTGGCTGGTTAGAGCTGTGGTCACAGTTAAAGACTCAAACTGAGGAAGGGGTATGAATCCACTTAGAAGCCCATTCATATGATTGTTGGCAGTGTCAGTCCCTGACACATGAGCTTCCGGTTGCTGTACAACATGACATAACATGGTGAACAAATCTAAGAGACTGTCAGACAGCATCCAAGATGGAAGCAAGTATTTTTACACCCTAATCTTGAGAATGACAACCCATCCCTTCTATTTTTATATGTTAGAAGGAATTCTGTAAGTCCAGTCTCACTCCCAGATGCTCCCACCCAACATGCTCACTTAGTCATTAAGATTGTCTTGATATCTCATTGCTATTTCCAGGGTGACCGTAAGATCTTATTGAACCACTAAATCTTCATGTATGCACAACCTGACAGTGCTTTGTAAAATCCCATGCTATACGCTTCCTACTTCCTTTCTTCTGGCTTCCCTCTCTTTGCCTCTCACTTCTGTTTCCTTAAATAGAATGTAATGACTCTGCCTCAGACTTAGCTTTCTGGAAAGACTAAGCTCCCCATTGATACTTAGAATGCTACTCCCCTAGGTGGAATTTTGGAACTGCATTTCACCCTCACCTATAAGCAATAAGAACACTGTAATTACTAAGGGTTTTACTTGTGACGTGGATGAGGTGTATGTAGGTAACAATTGTAGAGTTGAGATACATACTGGCTAAGGTCTTGAGCAATATACCAGCAAAAAGTAATTTTAAAGATTGTGAAATGCATTGGCTTTTCTAAATTGCCGACTATAAGGTTGTACTGTATACAGTTATTATTTTTAAAGCAAATTTTAGTATAAAACATATCTGACCTTCACAAATTAAGTTTGCATTCATATATCCTTTACCTAGACTCTCCAGATTTCATTATTTGCTATATGCCCTTTACCTTCACTTTCTATTTACCTAAAAATATGTATACACAACATACACATTATGAATTATATATTTATTATTTGACACTATGCTTGTGGTATTTCAGACATAAAAATTTTAGCAGTTATTTCCTTTAAAAAAAAAAGACATTCTACCTATCTACTATAATATAATTAACACACCCAGGGAAATTCACACTTACATACAAAAATGTTCTTTAATATATGTCATGTA
This sequence comes from Rhinolophus sinicus, assembly GCF_036562045.2. NCBI lineage: Eukaryota > Metazoa > Chordata > Mammalia > Chiroptera > Rhinolophidae > Rhinolophus > Rhinolophus sinicus. Next base: position 181,151,840 of record NC_133753.1, read on the forward strand.
GTCAGTATAACAATTTCCTCCAAATATCCTATTGAATATCTTTCATAGTTGTTTTTATGTATTTGTTTGTTTTTTGATCCAAGTTCTAATAAAAGATCACAGACTGGATTTATTGGTCATGCCTCTCTTGTCTCCTCTAATCTAGAACAGCCCCATCCCCCTTGTATTTGTATAAAATGGAGGTTTTGGAGGTTGTGGTGGCCATGAAAATTTTCTACGCTTACCTCTGAATTTCAGGACTGAAGTTGACTAAAGGTTTCAAGCCCTGGTTTCACTCTGAAATCCATCTCTATGGTGACACTAAGCTCAGGCTCTCCCAAAAGCAGATTCTTGGAAGACAGGTAATTCCTTTTAGAGCTGATTTCTGTACTATTGTTGATTTTCCACCTACTTGTTCTATCAATTACTGAGAGATTTGTTGGTCTCCAATTATAATTTTAGATTTGTTTATTTGTTTTACTAATATCCATTTTTGTCTCATTTATTTTGATGCTCTGTTGTTAGGAACATATACGTTTAGAGTCAGTATGTCTTTTTGGAGACTTGACACTTAGTTATGATGTAATATCCTATTTTATTCCTGATGATATATTCTTTGTTCTGAAGCCTGTTTTTCATGCTATTAATATAGCTATTCTGATTTTTTTGGAAGGGCAAGTATTTGCATGGTATGGTTTTATATGAACTGCATTTTTATGGACAATATAGAATTGGATCTTACCATTGGATCCAATCTGACACTTAGTCTTTAGAAAGTTACACTATTAATATTTAATGTGATTATGGATATAATTGACTTAAAATATACCAAATTCCTAGCTGTTTTTTACTCATTTCATCTGTTCTTTGTATATTCTTGCACTGCTTTATTTTATGTTAATTGGTCATTATCTATTATACCATTTTACCTCCTCTATTGACTTACTGTCTCCTCTGTTGACATTACTTTTACATTTTTTAAATAAACATTTTGGTGATTTCCTTAGCATTTAAAATATATATCTTTGTATATTTTATCAGTTTCTTCCTTCAAATCATATTACTGATTCACCTGTCATAAGGACCTTAAAACTGGCCTTAAAATGCCCTAAAGGCCAGCAGTATTGTTATTTCAGACTAAGGATTTTTGTTTCCTGGTGGAGATATCAGGAATGCTTTAGGTAGCGATACTAGCTCCTCCCACATGGCTGTGTCCCCTTCCCCAATCTGCATCACAGTGGACACTTCCCCTCCCCCCCACCAACCCCACATCCCCATTATCTGTAGACATCAGATGGACAAGTCAAACTCTCACTTTCTTCAAACACACACCTTTTAACCTTCCCTTTCAGTGTACTCCAGCCTCAGCTCTCTGAACAGTTCATTGAAAGTCACTGATTTCTTGCCTTGAATAACCATTTCAGACCTTTGCTGTAAGACACCATTGGGTTCCTGAAGAAAGAACCTTCCAAAGCATGCAGAATCCCCCAATTTCTTCAGTGCTTAGACATTTCAAATGGTAGTGCCAACCTGCAATCATCCTTCCTCAATTTGTCAACTATTCTACCTAAATTCTTCTTACAAGCATCCTGCAGTGTCTCCCAATTTTGTTTTAAGAATATGGTTTATCTGTTTATTACAGCACTACTACATTATTTGGAACATTAGTCTGTCTCCTAGATGTCACTTTCTAAGAAAGACAAATCCACATCTGACTGACTAATTTAAATTCTTAAGTGTGTATTAACTGCTAGAATTTTCAGATGATAGTAAATGTTATATTGAAAATAGTTTATGATGAAAAGCCTTTAGAATAGAATGCTCTTGGAATTCTGTGAACAAAGTTTGACATATTAAACAGGGAAGTTTTTTAAACAGAAGTACTTAGTAAGTTCCTAACAACTTGACATATCCTTAAATATATATCTCACTAAGAATGATTGCTTCTATCATAGAACAGTCCTATGCTGAGATCTATTCTATTACTGAAATAGCTAAAAATCAATGTGTTTTTGCGACATATATAGCCAATCGTATATTTACATTGTGCTCTGTACTATCTAATAAATGCTCAAGAACTTAAATTATTATAGCTAAGTGATTTACCCTTGAAATTCAGGGATTACTGTTATGTATTTGACTCTCATTTTTCATATAACAGTAAGTTCATATGGTTCAAAATTCTAAATGTTTCTAAATGACTTCCAGAGCCAAGCAGTTTGGGAAATAATTACTTTGAGTCTCATTATTTTTATTACTCATATTCTACACTATACCATCTAGACAAGAGAATAGTGAAGTAAAAAAAAAAAAAAAACATTGTTGATTTTATGCTTACATTACAGCCTTTCCTATAACATTAGTTGATATGGGATTGCATTTCTTTTTTTTTTTTTAATTCAAGGACTAAGATCACTGACAATATAAAATAGCATGCCTTAATTTTTGTTTTTATTGTTAGATAGCCTCTGATATAGAATTATTAGTTTTTTTTACTGGTTCTTTTCATTATTTTTATGAGTTTCAGGTGTACAAAACAATGTAATAGAATTATTGTTTTTGAATGATAGTCGCACAATACCACAGAAGTCAGATACATAAACATTACGAACATCAGAATATGTTAGCTCAAATTTGGATTAATTCTAATTTTAGGAAAGATACAGAACACAACAGAATGTGAAAGCAAGTCAAATGAAGTTTTCTACAAGGTATAATTTGAAATAAAACATCACGGATTCTTAGCATTCTATAGTTCATAATATGTAGGGACTAGAATTTTCAACACTCTGTACATCTTTGGCTTAATTAATCACATAAAATTAACATTAGCAATTACAGTAATTTTGATTAGAATTAACAATTTGAAACAAATAAAATATTAACTATATGATCTTGGATTTACTAAATTAAAGCTAAATTCCCTTTGCAAAGCTTAGTGACTATCAATATGTTTAGTCAAAATCTAACAAACATTTTAGGACAACAAGGCATAGTTCAATCAAATGAGTTCAATTTACCTTATTTTCTCTATTAAATAAATGTAAGACAAGAATGATTCAGATATAAACTATACCATCTTCTGTCTGATGATGTTTCAGACACAATCACATCCACTGACACAATTTATGTAGCCCCACTATATTCCTAGTCTTCTTTCATCTACGCAAGCAAGGCAGCATGGTTGCAACAATGAGATGTAAACAATAATTGAATTGAGCTTTTGGGAATATTTTTTAAAATGGCCAGACTCCACGGGCTTTTGCACTTAGGTACTTGTTTTTTTTTCTACCCATCCCTCTTCTTTATGCTTGGAATAATAAAAGGCTACCAGAAGTTCAACCCTTTTATGAATAGGAGAATAGAATTTGCATGCTAAAGATGGCAGAACAGGAAGACAGAATGTACCTGGGCCTTTGATATTGTCAACCAAAAAAAAAAAAAAAATTAAGGCGTTTATTTGAGCAGAGGTTTGATTGCAATATGGGAGGCACAGGGAGAAATCTAAAAACATGCTCCAGGGATAGAAAGGAAAGACAGGAATTTATAAAGGTAAAGGACAGAAACATTCCAGCGAGGTTACATAGATGTTTCTTATTTCAAGATTTGTGATTTGTGCTGAAATAGCCATAGTTACAGTAATCTATACCTGATTGGTTGCAAGGGCTAGTGTTGGGCTAGTACTGGGCATAAAGTCCACATATGTTCATTTTGTTATGTAGCAGACCTCCATCCAGGATGTTTGCAGTTTGGCAAACAAGTCAGCAGCTGATCTACAGCTCGGAGAACTGAGACAATGAGACGTGCACCGGTCCTACTTCCTCAGTGTCCTCCTGACTCCATTATAAGCCACTCTCTTAATGCTAACTCCATTTTATTTTCTCTGTTATCAGTGGCATTGGTCAGGGGCTGTATTTTTAATAACAACTTACAACAACAAAATACCTAAGAGATGGGGGTGATTATAGAAAAGGACTCATAATAATTTCCTTTTATGTTTTCTTCCTTTACACTCTTTCTTTAGAGTGAGCACTATCGTATGATAATGTGCTAAAAACATGCTCAATATTTATAACTAATTAATCCAATATGCTTTCCATAACAGGAAAAAAAAATGTGTGATGTGGTTGACAGGCTCGTAGAAATGTCTCCCCCAAATTTTCTGTTCCCTGGTTATTCAAGAAAGCACTAGTCAGATTCTGCCAAGATGGATTATCTGAGTGATCCTATTGTAATCACATGAGTGCTTAAAACCTAAAGAGGAAGACTGCCCATCTGGTCAGTCAGAGATATGAGGCCAGAGAGATTTGAGAGGTGAAAGGGACTGAATCTACTCTTGCTGGTCTGAAGATGGACAAGAGGGGCCAGGAGCCAAGGAAGGCTAGCAGCCTCTAGAAGGAGCCTGATCATTGGCCGAAAGCCAACAAGAAAATGTATCTTCCTTAGCCCTACAACCGTAAGAAATGGAATCGTACCAACTTACATAAATTTGGAAATGGACCTCCCCTAGAGCCTTCCAAAAAGGAACACATCCCTGCTGACATCTTGATACTGCCCTGAGACCTAGGCAAGCTAAACTTCAGACCTACTTAATGGTGAGTTAATATCTGTGTTGTTCTAAGCCTCAAAATTTGTGGTAATTGTTATGGCAACATTATAAAACTAATAATCATGGTAACATAAGAGTGCCTGTTTAGGGAATTTGCAGAAAATATTCTAACATGTTGGTCCTTCAAAAATTATTTTCATCAAATGATAATGCAGAGGTCAGAGATCAGAGATCTGAAAAATTACTGCTAATAAATAACTCTTTTAATGGAAGAAGGAAAACAAAGGGTCATGTGATACAATCAGAGTGGGCAGTGTGTGGCACTATATATGGTTCTTGGTGAGGTGGTGCCTCATCTGATATATGAAATAAATCCATTAATCTGTACTATTTCATAGTTTTCACTAGTGTCAATTTATCAAAATATCTGATATAAATTAATATAATTTTGACAAAACCTTAATTTTACTAAATTTTTATTTTGTTGTAACTCTTGGATTTGAACTATAATGACATGGTTTGCTAGGAAATTTATAATCATGTATTTTTAAGCTGTTTGCATGTAAAAATAGTTGACCAAGACTGTGTAATCCCATCTATTCACCCTTTTTGCTGTTGTAGTGCCATTCTCTTAAAAAAAAAAGTACACTGTAATTTTAAATGAAAGGATTATAATATTGTAAGTTATTAATTCATATTAGTAAGATGCTCAATCGAAAAGTATTAACTGAATAACTACTATGTTCACTGATTTTTATACATAAATTTACCTACATTGCCACAGCACAATGCATATTTGAATGTATCCAGATTATTTTACACACACACACACACACACACACACAGACTGACACACAAAGTAAGATTAAGACATGATTATTAAATTCTGTCTCCAATTATTTTATTATGTGATTAAATAGTAGGTAGTACAGAGTACAGTTAATAGTACCAGCTATTGATGCAGGATTGTTGTTTAGTGAATGCCGGGGTTCGTAGTCTCGTGGAGCCAAAGAATGGATATACGGACCAGGGAGAGGCAAAAAGTTGCACAGGAAAGTAGTTTATAATAGTAAGCAAAGAATTACAGCTCCTGAGTGGGAGCGGGTACCCGAAACTGGGATGCCCACTAGCTAAGGCAAAAAGCTGGTGTTTATATATCTTTATTCCTACCTGGGAGGGGGATGTTGGGATGTTGGTGCCTATGGATACAATGGTTCCCAGACTCCCTCTACTGCTCAGCTTTGCGGGAGACCATTGGAACAAACCCATTTGTCCCCGAATATGATTGATGATAGTTTTGTCCTGGGTCAGTTGTCCTGGTACAGTTGTCCTGTGTTCTGTTTTTGCTCAGTCTACTAAGGAATCTCTAACTGCCTGTTGTCATACTAACTAACCTGTCTCAATACCCCCTCTGAAGATGAAAGCCTAACTGCCATTAGGGAGTGAGGGCAATGGCTGCTCTGGCTACTTTAGGCTGAGGAGGGGCGTAGAGAGACCAGCAGCTAGGGCTTGTCCAGAGATCTAGCTAAAGGACCTCGGTAAATGAGCGATTGAGGATGGGGGCAGTATTGTTTCCTAGGCCATCGTAGCCACCCGAGGGCTGTTCTGGAAGCCGAGATACGCTGTAGGCAACAGCATGAAGTAATTCCTGTAAGAATGAATAAAAGAAAATTGAGGAAAGCTTCTTTAAGTCCCGTCAAGCTAGGAAGCCAGGAAGTAAGGTAGGATAGATCTACGCCGAAAAATCCTGTCTGCTGTTTAATGTTGGAAACTATGTTATGAATTTGTTGAACTTTATCCTCAATTAGCTGAGAATTGTCAGAAAGATTGAAACTGCATACTCCTTTAAAATGTTCACATCCTTGATTATGTTTGAGAAGTAGGTAGTCTATGGCAGCTCTGTTTTTGAGAACTGCTTCTCTGACCCGTCCTAACTCTTGTCCCATAGCATGAAGTGCCTGTGAAGTAGCATTCAGGGCCTTTGCCTTTGAGCAAACTATGTGACTAATTTCTACATTTAAGGCAATTGTCACGGCAGGAACCACAAAACGAGATAAGGATATATATTCAGCTGGACTGAATAAATGTACATCACTGTTGCAGCTAGGATCTAAAATAAGCTCTCTGTGGTGTCTGCCTTGATGTGGCTTTTGGGGAAAGAAAACAGTTAATCGTCCAAGAGAGCATGGTCCCCAGTGCTGAGAGCTGGAACATAAGAGTAGGCAACCTTTCCGCAAGTGAGAAACCATCCAGCTGACAATTTGATATGGGCATTAGCATAATTCATAAAGATGGTGGAGCTACAATTTAGGCTATAAGTGGTTGAAATACTGAAATATTGTGTGGAGCAGCCAGTAAAAACGACATATTGATCAGCTGGAGTTACAGTTCTTACTTGTAAAGAAAACATTTACTCGTCCTTTTGGATGCTGGTGGGACCCCAATTGTAAATATCAGTATAAGTTATGGGTTTATCAATAAATTAAAAGATGGTATGATTTTTATATGCTTTAAGGGGGTGCAAACTCCTACTAAACAGGAGGTGAAAGTTTGTCCTATATAAGTTCCTCCTTCAAGGCAGAAGCTGGATACATTCATTACATGTTTGGCTAAATAAATCCACACGTTTTCATTTCTCTGAAATGATATGGGGCTCTCTTGAGTCTGCTCTTGAAGCGTTGTCAAAAGCAGAAAGACTAGCTAACAAAACTAGATATATTAAATGATAATATTATCAAAATCAGAGACTCTCCAAAGGCCAATTAAAATATAGCTCAGGAAGGCAACACAGAGTATTCCGATTCCCAGACCTATCCAGGACAAGTAATGGCAGAAAAAGGGGGTTGCATCTAGGATGGCACACATAAGTGAAATAAAAAGAAGAATGATAGAACCACTAGCTAAAAAGATAAAACCTACAAATAGACTTATTTGAAATCAATTTTGGTAATTGGGGCACTTATCTGTGTGGCGTAGAAGAAGTTTAGGTCCTCTAAAGGCTGACAGGAATATGCAGGACTTATGTCTTCCTCTTCAGACTGTGTGAATGAGCTTGCCCAGGGTTTGACTCAGGAGTGGTGTATCCAGGAGTCAAATTCTGGGGCTTTTACTGCTGTGGAGGTAGAGAAAATCACGGTGTAAGGTCCTTTCCATAGGCTTAATTGCCAATTCTCTCCTGGGCATTTGCCTTGTCTCTGTATCCCTATGGGTGTCTGAAGGTGCATAAGAGTGTTATTCTTATGGCAAACTTCACAGAATGAAAGACTATGTTGAATGGTTTTATGAAGATCTTTCCCTGTGAATAATTTTCGAGCCGTTTGTAAAGTTTGTCCCTTCCTATGTGAAAATTTTGGTGGAGAGTTTTCAAAACTTTCCATTGATGGGCCGCTGGAAGGTGTAAATGACCATCTTTTCCTTGTAACTAACCCATAGATTGGTCAGTGTAACCTCTGGTCTTAGCCCAGTCTTGTTTATCTCGGATATGTTGAGGCTTAATATGGGTTACAGTCCCATGCCTCACCAGAGGAGCTAGTATTGGGTTGAGACCCAGTTTGTCAGCATTTTTAGCTGCTTGATCTGCTAATCTATTGCCTTCAGAAATTTCATCATTTTCCTTTTGATGTCCTTTGTAGTGTATAACCGCTATTTCCTGAGGAGAATGTACTGCCTGTAGCAGTTGATTGATCTTCTGGTGATATTTGATGGGTGATCTATTGGCTGTGAGGAAATACCTTTCCTTCCAGATGCTGCCATGGGCATGCAACACCAAAAAGGTATATTTTGAATCAGTATATATATTGTCTCTTTTTCCCTTACTCAACTCTAATGCTCGAGTGAGAGCTATTAGCTCAGCCAGCTGTGTACTGGTACCAGAGGGGAGGCTTGCATTTTCTAATATATTATGTGAAGTAACAATAACATATCCAGCTCTCCGAATGCCATTTTCTACAAAAGAGCTCCCATCAGTGAAGAGTGTCCAATCTGGTTTGTCTAGGGGTGTTCTGTGTAGATCTGCTCTAGCAGCATAGGTCTGTAATAAAACTTGTTGGCAGTTATGAGTTAATCTTTCCTCCATCTCCGGAAAGAAAGTAGAAGGTTTAAGAGTGGAGTAAGTCCGTATCTGGGTTACAGGACCTTCTAATAAAAGAGCTTAATCCCATAGAAGGCGGCTATCTGTAAGCCAGTGACTATCATTAGACTTTAATAGTCCTTGAATATGGTGAGGGGCACAAGTGGTTAAGTCTTGCCCCATTGTAAGCTTGGTTGTCTCGGGGACCAGAAGAGCAGCTGCTGCTACTGTCCGGAGCAGGCTGGCCAGCTGCAGGCCACGAGGTCTAGTTCCTTACTTAGATAGACCACCGGTTGTTGTGAGGGCTATCTTTGGGCTGTGTTAGGACTCCTAAAGCCAATCCTTTTCTCTCTGTTACGTATAAATGGAAGAATTTTCTTGTGGGCAGACTGAAAGCTGGGGCACTTAAAAGAGCCTGTTTTAAACGGCTGAAAGCCTGTTCTGTCTCTGGGCTCCAAAGTAACAGGTGGGTATTTGCAGTCTGAGTGTCTTTAACCAATTGATAGAGAGAGCAGGCCATTTCTCAGTATCCCGGGATCTGTAGGGGGCAGAAGCTGTGATGCCTAGGAAGCCCCTTAGTTGTTTAAGGGTCTTAGGTAGGGGACATGTGGAGATGGGGTGGATCCTGTCCTCTCCTATGGCCCTAGTCCCTTCGGAGATAATTAGCCCAAGGTATTTGACAGAAATCGGACACATCTGGGCCTTGGTCTTGGAAATCTTGTAGCCCTGAGAGGCCAAAATATTTAGAAGAGCAGTGGTGCCTCGGCTGATGAGGTCTTCAGATGGAGCACACAATAGGAGATCATCAACATATTGTAAGAACATACAACTGTCATAAGAAAAGTCTGACAGGTCCTTAGAAAGGGCATGTCCAAATAGGTGCTATCTCTATATGCCTGGGGAAGGACCAGCCAGGTGAACTGTGAAGCCTGGCTTTCAGGGTCCTCAAAAGCAAAGAGATATTCTGAGTCAGAGTGTACAGGAATGGAGACGAAGGCATCTTTTAAGTCTAAAACTATGAACCATTTAGCAGTCTCAGATATTTGGGCTAAGAGCGTGTAAGGATTTGGAACAATAGAGTGTATAGGAATAACTGCCTCGTTGATGGCTCTGATAACTTTTTTTTTTTAATTTATTGGGGTGACAATTCTTAGTAAAATTTCATAGATTTCAGGTGTACAATTCTGTATTATATCATCTATAAATCCCATTGTGTGTTCACCATCCAGAGTCAGTTCTCCTTCCATCACCATATATTTGATCCCCCTTACCCTCATCTCCCACCCCCCACCCTCCTTACCTTCTGGTAACCACTAAACTATTGTCTGTGTGTATGAGTTTCTGTTTCTCATTTGTTTGTCTTGTTTGTTTGTTGTTTTTGGTTTATATACTACATATCAGTGAAATCATATGGTTCTCTGCTTTTTCTGTCTGACTTATTTCGCTCAGCATTACACTCTCAAGATCCATCCATGTTGTCACAAATGTTCCTATATCATCTTTTCTTACTGCCGAATAGTATTCCATTGTGTATATATACCACAACTTCTTCATCCATTCATCTATCGAAGGACATTTTGGTTGTTTCCATGTCTTGGCCACTGTAAACAAAGCTGCAATGAACATTGGAGCACACGTGTCTTTATCTCTAAATGTTTTCAGATTTTTTGGGTAGATACCCAGGAGAGGGATTGCTGGGTCATATGGTAATTCTATTCATAATTTTTTGAGGCACCTCCACACTGCCTTCCATAGCGGCTGCACCAGTCTGCATTCCCACCAACAGTGTATGAGGGTTCCTTTTTCTCCACAGCCTTTCCAACACTTGTTACTATTTGTCTTGTTGATGATAGCCATCCTGACTGGGGTGAGGTGATATCTCATTGTGGTTTTTATTTGCATTTCTCTGATGATTAGTGATGTTGAGCGTTTTGTCATATGTCTATTTGCCAATTGTATGTCCTCTTTGGAGAAATGCCTCTTCAGGTCCTCTGCCCATTTTTCAATTGGGTTGTTTGTTTTTTTGTTGTTGAGTTTCATGAGTTCCTTGTATATTTTGGATATTAGCCCCTTATTGGAGGCACTGTTTGCAAAAATCTTCTCCCATTCAGTTGGTTGCCTCTTTATTTTGTCGATAGTTTCTTTTGCTGTGCAGAAGCTTTTAAGTTTCATATAGTCTCATACATTTATTTTAGCTTTTACTTCCATTGCCTTTGGAGTCAAATTCATAAAATGCTCTTTGAACCCAAGGTCCATAAGTTTAGTACCTATGTTTTCTTCTATGCAGTTTATTGTGTCAGGTCTTATGCTTAAGTCTTTGATCCATTTTTAATTAATTTTGATACATGGTGACAGATAGCAATCCAGTTTCATTCTTTTGCACATGGCTATCCAATTCTCCCAGCACCATTTATTGAAGAGGCTGTCTTTCCTCAAATTCCATTGCATTCCCAGATACTAACAATGAAATCTCAGAAAAAGAAATACAAAAAACAATTCCTTTTGCAACTGAAGCAAAATGAATAAAATACCTAGGAACAAACTTAACCAAGGATGTGAAGGACCTATATGCTGAAAACTGTAACACATTTTTTAAAGAAATTGAAGAAGACACAAAGAAATGGAAAGACATTCCATGTTCATGGATTGGAAGAATCAACATAGTTAAAATGGCCATATTACCCAAAGCAATATACAGATTTAATGCAATCCCCATCAAATCCCAATGGCATTTTTTAAAGAAATAGAACAAAAAATCATCAGATTTGTTTGGAATCACAAAAGACCCCGAATAGCCAAAGCAATCTTAAGAAAAAAGAACAATACTGGAGGTATCACACTCCCTGACTTTAGCTTGTACTACAGGCTACAATAATCAAAACAGCATGGTATTGGCAGAAAAACAGACACATAGACCAATGGAATAGAATTGAGAACCCAGAAATAAAACCACATAAATATGGACAGATAATTTTTGACAAAGAATGCTCAGAGATCTTGAACTAATCTCCATTGGATTTTGGAATTCCTAAGATAGGGGTATTGCAAGGGCTACTGCGTTCTCTAAAAAGGCCCTGTTGTTTGAGATTGTTAATGATTGGGATTAGTTCTTTCAGTGCCTCAAGTTTTTGAGGGTATTGTCTCTGGCAAGGAAATAGAGTGAGGTCCTTAAGATGTCTGTGTACCAGGGTGGCTGTTAAAGCATGACCAACTACCCTCTGTGTGGCCCAAACATCAGGGTTGATGTCAGCTTCTATTACCTGGAGGCAGCTAGGACTACTTCCAGGAGCTAATAGAACAATAGTTCCCATTTCAATCATGATGTCTCTTCCTAATAGTGGGGTAGGGCTTTCTGCCATTGTCAAGAAAGAGTGGAGAACATTAGGTCACCCCATATACAGCCTAAGGGCTGAGAGAAATATTTAATAATTGGCTTGCCCTTTACTCTGCAGATAGTAACATGTTACTTGGAAAGGACCCTTGGGTTGGACAGGAGGATAGAGAAATTGGCTCCTGTGTCTAGAAGGAAATCAATGGATTTTCCTTCTACTTCTAAGGTTACCTGGGGTTCGGGAGTCCCGATAGCGAAATGGGATGAGGGAGACATTGGTAGAAGCCGCGGGCCCCATCAATACTGAGCGGGAGTCTGACTGGGTGAGGCTGGCCCCAGGGATGGAGGCCTCTGGGGACAGTCTGACTTCCAGTGATCCCCTTGGCAAATGGTGGGACAGGGCTGTGGAGGTCTCCAAATTAGCTTCCATCGCCGTGGACATCCTTCGACAGTGGCGAGACTGTCCACAATGGTGGCAGTCAGACTTCCTTCACGTATCATGTTGAGCTGTGGTCTGTAAGGCAGCCGCTAATACCTCTGCCTTTTTTCTTACTCTCCTCTCCTTGTTCTGGGCTTCCTCCTGGTCCTGATTGTAAAAGACAGTTTTGGTTGCCTTGAATAACTGATCCAAGGTGACTTCAGGACCACTGACCAATTTCTACAATTTCCTGTGGATATCTGGGGCAGCCTGAGTTATAAATTTATCCTTTAAAAGGATTTCTACTTCAAGGGAGTCTGGCCCAATAGGAGTGTACTTGATTAGGGCTTTCCTGAGTCTTTCTAAAAAGTCTGAGGGATTTTCTTCTGAATTCTGGCTAATGGTAGATAGTTTTGAATAATTGATGGGCTTTGTCCTCGTTCTCCTCAGACCCTCTAAAATGAATGCCAGAAAGTGTACTTCCCTCAGAAGGCCAAGTTTCCCCATCTTCCAACTTGTATTGAGGCCAAACCTCGGAGCAAAAGAAAACCAGACGCCACTTCTTCAAATTCTGAGGATCAAATTTGTCCCAACGTTTCAAGATACAATTTAGTTAGGTGAAGATGCGTGGGGGCTGATTGCCCACCCGGAAAGGAGGACGAACAGAAAGGTATCCCTTTGCAATTCATCGCTCACAATTTGCTCTAGGGAGTCCCCTAGAAGCATGGGCCACGGACACCGCACAACTGGGTCTGAGGCGGGTGGGGAGACACGGCGTGCCAGGATTATTTGTGCTTACCTGGACAGCCCGGCCCATGCCTCTGGTGAGTGCCTACCCAAATCCATGTGTGTGTATCCCCTCCTGAATGTCTGGCACTGGTCCACAGGCCGGTAAAGGCTGTGGCCGATAATAAGGTGTTTTAAGGTAAGGGGTGTTATGTCCTGACTCTGGGCATCACACAAATTGATGGCACGATTAATATAATAGTGGCCTTCTAAATAAAGATATTTAAGGAGGGGGTATATACTCAAGGCTTGTAAAGGAGGTATGTGATCAAAACAAAAAGCTGTAGGGCGTTGTCATTATGATTGGGAACTATTTTATTTCCACCTATGATGAATGTAAGGTGCTTGTCAGCTTGTAGGTGCTGTGCTGGCCAAGGGAGTCAGAGCCAAGCGGTTAATGTTTAGCTTGTTTCTGTTAGCCTATAAGTGCACTCCTGTTAACTCTTTGCATGTTCCATCCTACCATCTTACAAGCCTGCTCCTGTTAACTGTTTATTTGTCTCATCAGGAAGGTCGCAAAAACAACAGAGAGATTTGGGGTGTGTATCAGGACACTTCCACCTGCGCTGTAACGTTTGGAGAAGATTCCGATGAGATGATATGAGGGGGTGAGCTAAATGACAAAAAAAATCATATCCTGAACAACAAGGGATGTCCTATAGAGACAAAGATCCATGTTCTTACCTTAAGGTGTCTTGAGGCTGGTGGAAGGTGTTGAGGCGATTTCACAGGGGAAAGACCCTAGACCAGCATTTCAAAAGCTGAGGAGAGAGAGTGACAGGGTGAAAAGAGCAGTACAGATGGAGTAGTCATCCCACTGGCACCCTTATGGGTGGTCGGGTTGGGAAGGGACCAGAGAGACCTTTGGGACCCACCACAGAGTAGCAATAGCCAGGGTCCCTCAGTTGTCTGCAAAGGCCGACAATTCTGGCCATGTGCCAGTACTCAGCTTCCTCACAGAAAGGAAAAACAAACAAACAACCAAACAAAAGAGCAGAGGTGTGGGAGAAAGCAGCAGAGAGAAGGAGGGAGAGCCTCCAGACGACACCCTTCTGGGCAGTCGTGCCAGGAGAAGACCCAGGGAGCCTTTGGGACCCATCACAGAGTAGCTGCGAACAGAGACACTCAATGTCTGCCAAGAGCCATTCACACCAACCTCACACCATCTTTGGGCTCCCCTCTTCACAAGAGAGAAGGCGAGAGGAAAGGCAGTCGGACCATGGCCAACGTTCCTCCGGCTCAGCGCCAGAGGGTATTGACCATAGACTTTCTGCAAAGCCTGTTCTCCAAGTCTTAAGGTTGGCACCTGTGCTATTCACTTTTAACTGGCTGACAGAGGCCCAATATTTGTGTGACAGGAGAAAGAGACAAAAATAATGAAAACCTGTAAGTGGGCAAGTAGACAAGCACAGATAATATTTACCTCTCCCACATCCTGGACGAGCCCCCAAAATGATGCAGGATTGTTGTTTAGTGAATGCTGGGGACGTAGTCTCATGGAGCTGAAGAATGGATACATGGACTAGAGAGAGGCAAAGGTTGCACAAGGAAGATAGTTTATTATAGCAAGCAAAGAGTTACAGCTCCCAAGTGGGAGGGGGTACGCGAAACTGGGATGCCCGCTAGCTAAGGCAAAAAGTTGGTGTTTATATACCTTTATTTCTATCTGGGAGGGGGATGTTGGGGTGCGGGTACCTATGGATACAATGTTTCCCAGACTCGGTCTGCTGCTCAGCTTGAGGGGAGACCATTGAAACAAACCTAATTGTCCCTGAGTATGATTCATGACATTTTTGTCCTGGTACAATTGTCCTGGTACAGTTGCTCTGTGTTTTGCTCAGTCTACCAAGGAATCTCTAACTGCCTGATGTGATACTAACCTGTCTCAGTATTATTTCATCATTCACTCATAGTATGAAAACATATTAAATAGTCAGTGTTTTATTCTCCAAGTTCCCCAAGCAACTAACAGAGTACCTAATGTATAAACACACAAAAATGCTGTTGGAGTGACTTGTATATTAATGGTTATAAAATTTAAGCAAGAACATGATTGAGGATAATTGTTTAACTGAATAAGTATGTTCTGTCATTTTGATGAAAATTTTCAAAATAACCACTGAAAACTCCTAATTAAGTTTTATTCTTAATTATTTGACATATTTCATTCTCTAAACATGTAATCCATTAGCACTCGCCATGTAGCAAGTGTTGTTCAAGACACTCAGGGTACGGAAATTAACAAATAGAGTGTCTGGCTTTAAGAATCTACAGGACACATTAGAATATTTTCCAAAGGCAATATCTGAAGATGTCTGTTAGAGATTTAGTCAACATCCAAGAGAGGGCAGAGGAGGAAGTCTTTAATTCAAGGTAAGCCCTTCATTTTTAACTTCATGCTTGCTGGGGGAAAATCAGTGAAGTTGGCTGAGAGCAAGTCATGTGATAATATTGTTTAATTATTCTGAAATTGGAAATGAAAGAATATTTAATATGGATACATTAAATTATTTTGTGGTGAACAAATTAAATGTTTTTTTTTTTTTTTTTTTTTTTTAACGATGATGTAATTATGTTACTTGTGAACTGTAGAAAACAATACAAGTGGAAAAAGAGGAATTAGTGGTAATGTTTGGTATTGAGTTGGGGGAAATATGTTTCTGGCAATGGCAATAGATGCAACTGGAAAGGCTGTGAAAATTCATGGAATCTTTGCACAATGACAAGTAGGTCAGCAGAGCTTGAGCAGTGAGTTTTTGTAGATTAGTGACAAGGGCTGAGTCTAAGAAACAAGCAGAGACAAGATCACAGAAAGTCTCAAATATATTGCCAAAACGTATTTTCCTTCAAACTAGGCTATGGGAAGACCATGACAGTTGTAAACGGAAGAGGCATGACTACATTTCCATTTCAGAACAACCACATTGGCAGCAAAATGGCGGCTGGTCACAAGGGGATCAGAATGTGGGAGCCCAAAGGCAGAGATGATGAGCACAAACAGGGTGGAGGAGAGGGGCTTTAAGAAGGATTGAAGACAAAGGCAGCAAGGCTGTCTCATTGATTTGAAACAAAGGGGACGGGCAGCCAAAGGAAGCTTTAAAAACCATCCCAATTTACTGGCTATCAAAACAACTCATCATCCATCCTTGTAATAACTATGAATCAAGATGAAAGAAATCTTATTTACATTTAGATTTTCAGAATTAACCTAAATATTGCCTAATGAAGTTTGCCTGTAAATTATGGTTATTTTTTTTTCTAGCACTCAAAAAGCAGTTATTTTATTTTTCATGGAATCATGGTCTAAGTACCATGAGAAATATTAATTGCAGAATATTTTCTTCAATAAGCCTTTTTGCCTTATGTTGGAATATTTCAAAGTGTAATTTGTGATATTAAACAAGACATAAAAATGATATAGGTAATTCTAAACGACACTAACTATGAAATGTAAATGAGCAATCCATACAATCTGACCAAAGAAAATGTAAAAAATAATATTTGTCCACATACATTACCTACTGATTTGCATGAGTACTTGTGAGAAAGAAACTTATCTCAGGTGGTAATACAAAAAGAAAAAAAAAATGCAATTAGAAGATAGGAAGTCAAATTCAAAACACTCTTGTAAGATCAACATACATGTTGGTTTAATACCCTTTTCTCAATATATATTTAAGGTGATTATGGATTTAGGACACACCGTATTTCCATGTATATCGTTATTTTTAGAAAATGATGATATATTTCATCATGTTCTCAGGAGTGATTGAAATTCAAAGTGAATGTGGGACCATTCCCTCAACTGTATAGTGAGTTCTAGAAATGTGTGTATTTTGATCCTTTATCTACCTCATTGAACAATTAGCAATATTTGCCTTATTTGTGAAGCTGGTTTAAACCTTTGCTGAGGAAGAGCAAATCAGTTATCCTGAGTCACAATCATAACCAACTAACTTTCAGGAGAGTTATTTAAAATCCCTAACTTATTGATGACTAGGAAGGGTGGCAGTAAGTGTATGAAAAAAACATGTTTCAAGTGACTGCTGAAGAAATACTTGATGAAGGTAAAAAGGATCATATATGATGATGAAAGGAGAATTGACTCTGGGTGGTGAACACATCATGTGATCCAGAGATGAAGTATTACAGAATTGTACACCTGAAGCCTATGTAACTTTACTAACAATTGTCTCCCCAATAAACTTTAATTAAAAAAAAGAAATATGCATTGCCTTTCCTCTTCAATTGCATCTGTTAGGCTCAATTCATGCTAGTGTCCTTTATATTAAAGTGTTTATTTGTCACATACTGTTATTTAGAACCTTCTCATCATCATTCAATTAAATCCAGTGAACATTAATTGAGTTCTTTCTAAGTGACAAGCAACATGCTGGGTGTGAAATACAACAAAGATAAAGATACCTTCTATATCTTCAATAAAACAAGAGCTAAGTGATGGATACTTACACAGAAACAAATGGATTTTTGTAAGAAAAGATAAATGCTAAGATATAAATTTGCACTAAGCTATGCTTTGGGGATTTAAAATGAATGTATTTGTCACCCCTTTGCGTTTCAAGGAGTGTACGCCTAAACTGTGTTGTGCATGTGAGTAAAAAATTAATAAGCTAAATAAGTATTTGAAGTCAAAATATGAAGCATCAGTCCACAAATATGGAAGGCAATGTGCATATGGCAATGATTCTATAGAATTTTATCGATATGCAAGAAAAAATAAATAAATAAATTAAGACATGAAGCTGTAGCTGGGGGATAACCCCATCCATTCCCGGAGTGGGGATCTGAGACTGGGTGCAGACTCCGGGGTTAACCTGCCTGCTTGGAAACTTGACTTTACTAAATTATCTGAGTGGCCTTGGCCAAATTATTTACTTCTCCCTCCTAAGTTTCTTCATCTATAAAATGTGCCTGACGTGATAACAGGCTCAAATTAGATGAGATATGCCAGCACTGGTCCTCTCTGGACCAAAAACAATAGAATCTGCTATTATTTCATTGAATCAATTATTCATAGATACTTCTATTATTCAACTAATGTTTACTTGTTCATGCTATGCTTCAATTAATATTTAAAACAAGTGCCCTCTGGCAGCAATTCCAGTGACCATTTTTGACCCTTGTTATTATCAATGTTTACTTTTCTGTATCATAGTAAATTAAACGACCTCTAAAGAGTTTCCAACTCTAAAGTTCATTTTGGTCTAATGAACTATGCATGTTTCAACACTTATAGACTTGCTAGATTATATATGTTTAGTGAACTTTATTTCAACACTTACAGACTTGCTATAATATATATTATAATTTATAATTTTTTAATCACCTAACATTCAGCATTACTCGAATATTCCAAGACAAAACTCATTAAAAGACTAGGTTTAGAGAAGGTTTAGAGAAGTACAGGCAGTTAGAGAATACTACCAAATTGTAGCCTTTAACATAAAAAGTCCTTAGGGTACACTATTGTCAGGAGGGAAAAAATTTCCCCTCTAACCTTCATGAGTTTTAATGGCTGGACTAATAAGAAAATTGGACCCAAACCAGATTAACAGGAGAAAACTAACTTAATACCTGCATGCAGGAAATCATAACTGATCCTTCAGGAAATGATGAACCATCCAGCTTTTTCATAATCTTAGACAAAGAAACAATACATTTGTGAAGAATCGACAGACAAAGACATGTAGGTTTGGGTGCTCCTTTGTGAGGAATCTAAGCCAAGTTTGGGCTTGGGTAGTAGATGACCTAAGGAGTGACAACTTTTGTTTATGTCAGCTTTTCAGCCCTGGATTTCTTAACTCCAGCAATAAGGATGTCTGTTCCTTAGCCCCCTAGAGCAAGAAGGGTACCTTTGACAGGGGAGATTTATCTCCTGCATTCAAGGAGATAAGGCAGGTCAGTGTGCCCGTCTTACACCTGCTGCGTGTCAAGTAAGTTTATTCAAAGGAATCAATATGCCATTATGGGGTATTTGGCATATCCTGCCCTGGACCCACTTAACATGATTGCAATTTTTCTTGGCTAAGAATAAAAGAGGGAGGGAGGCGGATCATTTTTAATCTAAAGAGCTCCCCAGAGCAGAAACACTTTGCATGATGACAGAGGCATGATCGAGTACTGAAATCCCCCCTCACTCTGGGATCGCTATTATCCATGGTAAGGATTCCCTTACCATTCAGTCACCCACTGGGTGAGGGGGGTGCATGTGGAAGGGGCCGTGACCAAAGAGAAGGAAAGGTTTACTGAGCAACTGGAAGGGATTCTCTCTCAGAGGCATGAGATTTGGGGCTCCATGCATCCACAATACAGGAGATTTATCAAAACACAAAGTGGGTTCACTCACAACTCTAGAATCATTAACAATATCACAAAACATAAAGCACCTAGCTTTTCCAGCCAAGCCTCAGCATGAATCAGGAGCTGAACAAATAACAGGTCTCAACTAAGATAGCAAGGGGGGCTCAAAGCAAATTAATGGTACTATAATAACAAATGGAACATGTAGACAGAGCTCTCCACAGGTATAGCCAAGGAGAAAAAAGTTGCCTCAGAACTATGGAAAATGCTTATTTAAGTGTTTCTTTTGAGAACCTACCATGAAAAACACAGAAAAGAACCGAATTTTGGAAAGAACTGAATTCATGGTTTAGAAGACATTTTCCCATTGAGATTTAATGATAAAATAAATTCCATAAACTCTGAATTGAAAAGGAAAATTACAGAAGCACATGGAGAATAAAGCAAACCTCACACAGAACTAATAAATGATTAGGCACAGCAAGGAAGAGAATGGATGCAGCTGAAAATGGAACCACTGACAAAAAGAAAAGTGAAAACTTACAAAACGATATTGTTTGAGGAATTAGGAAGAGGGTAACAGATAATGAGGACCAAAAAAAGTTACCCAATTTAAATATAATTGGTGTTTCTAGACACTTTAACAGTGAGAAGAAAAAGATTTTGAAAAGGCATGTTTTTCTAAAGAGAAATTTATCAAAGTAATAATTGAATTTGAAACCTATAAGAGCATGCTGGGAAATGGTACAGATAATTGACACTGAGACATAGCCATTTTAAGTTTCAGAATTTCAAGAATACAAAAATAAAAAATAAATGAATTTATGCAGCCAGGCAGAAAGAAGCAATTCTATCTCATGGGGTGAAATAGAAGCTGGGTGCAGATCTCCTGGGAGTACCAATCAGTGTCAGAAGGTAAGGGAGTCATCAACACATTTCCCAGGTAAATAAAATGGGACCCTCTGCTATGCCTACCTAAGATGTTGTTCAACTATAAAAACAGTACATACACAGTGTCAAACCTGAAAAGTGGAAAAAAAAAACACAAAAAACTAATACCCATTGGCCTCGCTTGAAGTCAAAATCCAGCCAAACAGAAGACAGAGAAGCAAACAGAGGACCACTATGGTATTTTGTCACAGAAGACACAGGAGTCATGTCTGAAAAGTTCTGAGGGAAAATGTGATTTAAAATTTGGTACCCAGCCTATTTTTTTTTTCCTTCTAGCTGAATAAAGGCAACACTCAGGCAATTCACAAACATGCAGACACTCAGACACCTGCAAATTGCTTTCACAATTATTAAAAACAAAGCAAAACAACAAACTCTACAATTCAATTAAAAAGACGAATGTGACAAAGTAACTAGTGACTGGAGAAGCTTTAGCAGAGAAACTGATGGCCATGATGAATTACTGAAAGGACTCAACTGTGTGCCCTACCAGAGTAAACTAAGAAACATGAAGACTTTGATACATTTGACTGGCTAATGGGAACTATCAGGAAAATTATGGCATTTTTTTTATATTTACTATAAATGTTGGAATAATTTTTAAATCAAATATGGATGGAATGCTAATGTAAATCCGGCGGCAATCTCCTTCTGGCCTTATATGGTGAAAGGACGTAAATCTATTTTAAAATATATTTTATATTAAACAACCATAAAATTTAAGGCTATAACAGAAAAAATTTAAGTAACAGAAATGATGAAAATTGGGCGATAATCGGTGGAGATGTGGGAGGAAATTTAAATGAACTAATTCCCTGATCTTTCAAAGAAAGTTTCAATCCAATTCAAATTATGTATCATTTTATATTAAAAAAAAAGATAATGCTCTGAACACTTACATTTTCATAATCTACTTTCTTTTAACTTTAGAGAAATATTCAAGCAGAAGTTCGTCTGAACAATATAAATTTGTATCTGAAATTCACCATGTCTTTCAGTATTATTTTCACTTGTTTTATTACTTCAAATCCAAGTAAAAGTATATTTTATGAATATAGAATGCATTTGCTAGCAACTTAAAAAAACACACCTATATTTACTTGGGGGGATGATCCCAGGGAACAGTGGTGAAGAATAATGAGAGAGAAACAGAACTAGAGGAAAGGCCAAAACAAAAAGGTATGACTGATATTTCCACCACTGGGGGCTATTGGTTGCGTGAGTCCAAGGGACTATCTGAGAAGCAGTGTGGAGTGTCTGTCAGGAGCAGGGACCTAAAGAAGAATGCATTGATACATCATCTCCCATTCTATATTTTTCAAAGATTTACTCCATAAAACACTAATTCCCGTTCACTTGGGGTTGTATGTGTGAGGCAGCCAGGTTGTATTTATAGTGATTAACTGTCCTGATTTCTGGGATTCCTGAGAAACTTTTGGAGCTAATAACAGGAAAGGCCTGGGAATAGTGGAATGAGTTGGTCTGGTCACCTTTGCTATATTCTAGCCCATACCTTAGTGGCATGGGGAGAGACAGGGAAGAGGCAAGAGTCACTGATATGGACTTGAGGTGAGATTCTGAAAAATTGGTCACTCCGGTGGTGGTGGAATAAGAGAGAGTAAAACAGAGAACATCGGAAGTGGTGAATAGAAACTAGTGTATAGTAACATTAAGATATTGTATGTCTCCAGTAGTTCTAGCTCTCATTACAGAATGGGTATTATAAACTTCAAATCTGCTAAAAGACTAGCTCTTAATTGTTGTCACCACAAAAAAGGAAATGATAATTATGTGATGTGATGGAGTTGTTAGCTAACACTAGGATAGTAATCATATTGCAGTATATAAATGCAACAAATCAACTCATTGTACACCTTAAACTTATACAGTATTATATGTCAACTGTATCTCAATTTTTAAAAAGTAATTAGTTGAATTAAGTTGGTTATCAGAATGGATGTCTGTGCCATTTCACAGGCTCAACACTAAGCTCTGATCTCCTTCTAATCGTAAACTCCAGAATTCAACTGGAGAGCAGTACATTAGAAAGCAGTGTTTTGAAAAGTCCTGCACATAAAATCCATGTAGATACATATAGTACATATACATGTACACACACACACACACACACACACACACACACACACATCATCATCATCGTCATCCTTTGTACATTTATTTTAATTAGAAAATGGAATAAGCAGGTGAATTCAGTTGACCCTTGAACAACACAGGATTGAATTGCATGGGTCCCCTTATATGCATAATTATTTTCAATATATATGCAGTCAGTTGGGAATCCACGGATTTTGAGGGCCAATTGCTTGCATTGTTCTACACCATGTCATATAAGGGACTTGAGCATTGAGCATCCTTGGATTTTGGCATCCACAAGAGATCCTGGAACCATCCCCTTGGATACCAAGGGAAGATTAGTTGAGTTTTTGGGGAGTCAAAAGTTATACATGGATTTTTGACTGCAAGAGTGGTCAGCACCCCTAACCCCCACATTGTCCAAGGGTCAATTGTAGTTTCAATGGTGAGCATTTATTAATTGTCAGAAATTTTGAGGTAATTTCAGTCAATTTGATATGAAAATCTGTATATTTATGTTAGTTGCCATTGGCCTAAAAATTGACCATATTTACCAGCTCTGTACTACTAATAATATCAAATATGGTTGTGGGCTAAATTGTGATCCCCTCCCCACACACACAAAATAAAAGATATATCGAAGTCCTAAACTCTGCCGTCTATGAATGTAACCTTATTTTAAAATGGGGTCTCTGCAGATTTAATCTAGTTAAGGGGAGGTAGTATTAGCTTTGGGTGGCTCCTAAATCCAGTGACTGATATTATTATAAGGAGAGATAGCCATCAGGGGACAGGGCCATGAGACAATGGAGACAGAGACTGGAGTGGTGCAACTATAAGTCAAGGTATGCCAAGGATTTGTCAGAAACCATCAGAGCTGGAAAGAAGAAAGGAAGGATTCCTCCCAAGAGTCTCCAAGGGTTGTATCTCCATGCCATTACCTCAGTTTCCACTTCTAGCCCCAAGAATTTGAGAATAAATTTCTGTTGCTTTAAACCACATACTTGTAATACTTTGTTATAGCAGCACTTAGATATAAATAGAAATACTATCATCAGTACATTGGCAAGTGGAATTTCAATTGGACACGCTTTGCTTTGACATATTCTTACATGTATGGGCATTTGCCATACCTTTAGGTTCCGTGATTTATGGTTTGCTTTTGTGACCAGGCACATCGCATGAGCTTCACAACAGCAAGAACAAAAGTAATGGATAAGTTAACAGTGTTCTTCCTCATGAGAGACCATTAGAAACTGGTCTTAGACATGGCTAGAAGTAAAAAATACAAAGCTTCTATTAAATAAATAAATAAATAAATAAATAAATAAATAAATAAATAAATAAATGGACTAAAAGCGTTTTACTTCAATCACATCATTTCAACCCGTGGCAATGCCCACCCATCCCCACCCCTCAAAAAATATTATATATAGTAGAAAATTTGAGCTTTAATAAAGTATTTTTTAAAAATCATAATTTCATATACAAACTGAATTATACTATCCAAAATCTGAAATATTAATCTAAAGAAGAGTGTACGATGTTTATTTTCACAAAATTCCTCATTTCCATATATAATTTTTCCCCCATAAAATTGTGTTATCTTCCTGATCTCTATAAATTAAAGTTAAGGTATCAAGAATTATAGAAAGGCTGCAGGTACAGTGGAAGAAATCCTTTTGGGACCCAGATATTTGCAACAGAAAAACAGAAAACTGTAAAATAAAAAAAGCTAATGAACCATTTCTATCTTTTTTATCATAGCCTGATATTTGCTCCAATGAAAGCTGAATAAATTAGAGAAGCAGAGGTGTTGACAAACACTGAATGTGTCCCCTCCAGATTCAAATGTTAAAACCTAATTCTCAGTCTGATAATATTTGGAGGTGGGGCCTTTGGGAAATAGGTCATAAGGGCAGAGCCCTGGTGAATGGCATTAGTTCCCTTATAAGAGACCCAGAAAAATCCCTCCTCACTCTGCCATGTGAGGATATAGCAAAAGGACATCTGCCTGTGAACCAGCAGGTAGGATTTCCCGAGACACCAAATCTGTGGGCACCTTTATATTGAACTTCCCAACCTCCTGAAGTGTGAGAAATAAGTTTCTGTTATTTGTATGCCACCCAATCTATGGTATTTTGTTATAGCCACCGGAATAAGCTAAAACAGGAACAGAAAGGGACAATCATGACTTTATGAGTTGAGGTGTGTGCTTGTACAATGTCTACAAGATCTCAATACTACACTTTTTCTTACCCCTGCCCTTTCTTTTTACCTCTGGGTGGTAAACCTGTCAATCATATTTTTCAGACACCCTTGCTAGCTGAATTTCTCTTGTTCCTTTTTTTTTTTTTGCCCGTACCGTATTCTAGATAGAATTTGGAAGAAAGAAAAAAGGAACATAGTGTTTTTTTGCTGCTTCTCTCGGCAGTAAGTACCTTAGTCTGTGACAGTAGCAGGACCATAAGGCCAAAAGAAGGTGTCTCGCCCACGGTTACCTTGGTGTGGAACCTCCACCCTAAGGAAAGGTATTCAGGGGTGGGAAGCAGAGGAAGGCAGACCAGCTCTGCCAATATACTAAAATTCATTAAATTGTGTGCTTAACATGGCTGAATTTTATAACACATAACCTATATTTCACAAAACATTTTTTTTTCCCCCAAGGGAATTCAAGTAGTAATCCATGTCAGCCACTTTGAAAGTAGTTTAGCAGCAATGGAGCAATGGGAGAGTGGTCTCCTAGCTTTTGCCTAACCCAAAAAAACAAAACAAAACAAAGCAAAAAAACAAAAACAAAAACAAACAAACAAAACAAATAAACAAACAAAAATTTATATTATAATAGTAGCAAAGACAGAGAGTTCAAGCACCTCAAACTGACAGCATCTCTGGGGCCAAAATGGTCACATGAATAGCAACCTAAAGGCAGTGACCTTTCTTGATCTATGAAGAACAGTCTTCCTATTTCCTTACCACCTTCAGCCGTTCCATCACTTTTCTAACCAGTGGTTGGCTACAAAATTCTTCATACTTAAATACTGAACGGTTTCTGTTTATTGGAATGGACAGTGGCTGAATCAAGCAAGGGACTTTGTTGTGTGATGAACCAAATAGACTAACTGTATGCCAAATACCAAACAAGATTTTTCTGTTTGCCAATTCCTTGAGGAAGAGTTTGGAAACATCTTACAATCCAAACCCCAGAGAACCCTAGTTACCCATTTCCAAAATTGCTCGCAAACAGAAAAGAAATTAAAAAATGGGTCATAATTATATTTTAAAAAATGATATGGGTTCTATACTGTGGTATTGTGATTTAAAACAAGAAATGTATATTTGAATCATTTAGTGATGTCATCAAAATGGCAGGATGAGGTGAGCCTCTTGAAATCTCCCCTGGGATTTACAACAAATTGAACAACTATAACTCCACAAAGGACTCCCTGCACAGCAGACAGGCAAGACTAAGAGGCGAACTACTGAAATTACCTAACGGTGGGCAAATTGCGCAAGCAGGGGAGTAGTGGATCAGTGCGGAGACTGAGCCACGTGGGTGCAGGACATGGCCCTATCTCAGTGCTCCAAGCTCACTGCATCCCGGAACTACCGCAGCTGCTAGAGAGGGAAGAACTCGGACAGCTAGGGCTCCGCTTATGGCCCACAGGGCTGAGGGGACAGCATATCACATGGCTGAACCCAATGCTCACAGCAGAGACCTCCCAGCAAAGACTGCGGGAAGAAGGCTGAAAATGGTGGTTTAAGCCCTCACTGCCACAGAGAACGGAAGCCTTAGGCACTGAGACTAATGGCCCCCTCCCTACCCTCCCAGAGCACATCCTGCCCCCATCTTCCCAGTGCTAGAAGCAGAACAGTAGCAGTGTCATATCAAAATAATAGAATATATGCAGTTCTGAGAACTGTGGTCTGCAGACATGGACTTGCAGCCCAACTAGTTCTGGCAAAAGGGAAGGAGCTCTGGAAGCAGGACTGATTGTGGTGGTGGTCACCGCCATTGCTCTGAGCCACCTCTCACAACCCACCCTGCCGTTGTCCCCACCTATCTGGGTCGACCCTACAAGAGTAAACAAAGCTGCTGAAACATATGGACTCTGAATGTGGCGCAGAAAGAGCTATAGAACGTCAGAAGCTCTCCACATCCTGCCACGAAGGTGGCACCCTATGACCCAGGCGAACTGTTCACACAGGAGAAGACCACCTTCCAGGGAATTCCCCCCATTGTGTGAGAAGCCAGAATAGTGCAGAGAAAACATAACACTACAGTGTGAGAGAGAATAAAAGGCTGCAGTCAGAGAGACAATAAAACATTCTACCAACACCTACTGGAAAACAAAAGAAAGACCTCTTTCTATCAACCTGTTTCAGAACCCACTCCTGTAGATGTCTAGGAAGAGAAATAATAAATCATTAATTGCTATAAATAACCAAGGCAACAAGATAGCTCAGAAAGAAAATGAAAAGTCTCCAGAAAGTGAACTTAAAGATATGGAAATATGTGACTTAAATGACAGAGAATTCAAGATTGCAGCTCTGAAAAAACTCAACGAGATGCAAGAAAACACAGGGAAATCTAGAAACACAATCAAAGAACAACTTGAACATTTTACTAAAGAGATTGAAATTTAAAAAAAAGAACCAAATAGAATTTCTGGAGATTAAGAACTCCATGTAAGAAATGAAGAATGAAATAGCCAGCTTAGATGGTAGAGTTGACCAGATGGACGAAAGAATCAGTGACATTGAAGATAGAAAACTGGAAATTACACAGATGGAAGAAGAAAGAGACTTGAGGCTTAAAAGAAATGAAAGAACTACACAAGAACTTTCTGACTCCATCAAAAAGAGTAATACAAGAGTAATGAGCATACCAGAAAGAAAAGAAAGAGAGAAGGGAACAGAGAGCATATTCACACAAATAGTCAATGAGAACTTCCCAAACTTGTGGAAAGAACTGGTTCCTTGAATCCAAGAAGCAAATAAACACCTAATTACCTCATCCCAACAGGCCTTCTCCAAGGCACATTGTACTGAAGCTGTCAAAAATCAACGACAAAGAAAGAATCCTCAAGGCAGCCAGGGAAAAGAAGACGGTAACCTACAATGGAAAGCCGATTAGAATGCCATCAGATTTTTCAGCAGAAACTCTACAAGCCAGAAGGGAGTGGAACCAAGTATTCAAACTATTGAACGAGAGAAATTATGAGCCAAGAATAATATAGCCAGCAAAGATATCCTTTAGATATGAAGGGGGAATAAAGACCTTTCCAGACATACAGAAGCAGAGGGAATTTTGTAAAACATCACCTGCAGTACAAGAAATACTGAAGGAGACTATTCGCCCATCATAAATAAGGATAATTTGTGGCAACCAAACACAAAAGGGGGGAGAGTAAAGGCCTGAACCAGAATATGGGAATGGAGAAAGTAAACATGCTAAGTAACATATGCTAATCCATCATTGTGATACATCACATAAACAAAATAAAGGACAGAAATCATATGATTATATCAATAGGTACAGAAAAAGCATTTGATAAGATACAACATTGATTTATGATTAAAACACTTAAAATAGGTATAGAGGGAAAATACCTTAACATAATAAAGACCATATATGGCAAACACTCAGCTAATATCATAATTAACGGTGAAAATCAGAAGCCCTTTGCTCTACTGTCGTGCAGGGCATCCGGTTGGGTCTCTGCTCCCGCTCCCCACAAGAGAACGCAGGATATGGTGAGGCCAAAAGGAACACCCATGGAGCCATAAATAGGGGAGTCATATCACTATATTCTCACTGGCGGCATCCGCCTCTCTGCAATCCGCTCTTGCTAGCTCAGCCACCATCTTCTTGCTAGCCCCCATTCTTCTGCTAGCGTAGCCACGGCAGTTATATTAGTGGCCAATGGCTCACTTGGTTATAGATGACAGCCAACTAGCCACAGCTGATGGCCATCCAATCACAGTTGATGGCCACTTAGTACCTGAGCCAACACCTTTCTATATGAGGCCGAGAGCTTGGAAACTGCTTTCTGGGGCTCTGTCCTCATAGCTACATTCAGGAATATGGCAGGGCTGTCCCCTGTTACCTCTGCTTTTCAACATAGTGTTGGAAGTCCTGCCAGAGAAATCAGGCAAGACAAAGAAATAAAAGGCATCCAAATTGAAGTTAAATTGTTACTCTTTGCAGATGACATGATGCTATATCTAGAAAACCCTAAACACTCCACCAAAAAGCTGTTAGAAACAATAAACAAATGCATTAGAGTTGCTGGCTACAAATCAACGTACAGATGTCCATTACATTCCTATATTCTAACAATGAAATCTCAGAAAAAGAAACAAACAAAAACAAACAACAACAACAACAAAAAACTACTTTTGCAATTGCAACAAAAAGAATAAAATACCTAGGAATAAACTTAACTAAGGATGTGAAAGACCAATACGCTGAAAACTATAAGACATTTTTGAAAGAAATTGAAGAAGACACAAAGAAATGGAAAGACATTCAGTTCTCATGGATTGGAAGAATCAACATAGTTAAAATGGCCGTATTACCCAAAGCAATATACAGATTTGATGCAATCCCTGTCAAAATTCCAATGGCATTTTTCTAAAAAAATAGAACAAAAAATTATCAGATTTGTATGAAACCACAAAAGACCCTAAATAGCCAAAGCAATTCTAAGAAAAAAGAACAATGATGCAGGTATCACACTCCCTGACTTTAGCCTTTGCTACAGGGCAACAATAATTAAAACAGCATGGTTTTGGCAGAAAAACAGACATACATACCAATGGAATAGAACTGAAAAACCAGAAATAAAACCACATAAATATGGACAGCTAATTTTCGATAAAGAAGCAAAAAACATACCATGAAGGAAAGACAGCCTCTTTAATAAATGGTGCTGGCAGAATTGGAAAGCCCCATGCAAAAGAATGAAACTGGACTTCTATCTGTCACCATGTACCAAAATTAATTCAAAATAAATCAAAGACTTAAGCATAAGAACTGAAACAATAAACTGCATAGAAGAAAACATAGGTAGTAAACTTATGGACCTTGTGTTCAAAGAGCATTTTATGAATTTGACTCCAAAGGCAAAGGAATTAAAAGCTAAAAAAAAAAAATGAATGGCACTATATCAAAATTAAAAGCTTCTGCATAGCAAAAGAAACCATTGACAAAATAAAGAGGCAACCAACTGAATGGGAGATTTTTGCAAATAGCACCTCTAACAAGGGGCTAATATCCAAAATATACAAGGAACTCATACAGCTCAACAGCAACAAAAAAAAACACAACACAATTGAAAAATGGGCAGAGGACCTGAAGAGGCATTTCTCCAAAGAGGACATACAAATGGCAAACAGACATATGGAAAAAATGCTCAGCATCACAAATCATCAGAGAAATGCAAATAAAAACCACAATGAAATATCACCTCACCCCAGTTAGAATGGCAATCATCAACAAGACAAATAGTAACACATGTTGGAGAGGCTATGGAGAAAAAGGAACCCTCATACTCTGTTGGTGGGAATGCAGATTGGTGCAGCCGCTATGGAAAGTAGTGTGGAGGTCCCTCAAAAAGTTACAAATAGAATTACCATATGACCAAGCAATCCCTCTCCTGGGTATCTACCCAAAAAGTCTGAAAACATTTATCTATAAAGACAAGTGTGCTCCAATGTTTATTGAAGCTTTATTTACAGTGGCCAAGACATGGAAACAACCAAAATGTCCTTCCATAGATGAATGGATAAAGAAGTTGTCATATATATACACAATAGAATACTATTTAGCAATAAGAAAAGATGAAATAGGGGCATTTGTGACAACATGGATGGATCTTGAGATTATAATGCTAAGTGAAATAAGTCAGACAGAAAAAGTAGAGAACCATATGATTTCACTGATATGTAGTATATAAACTGAAAACAACAAAAGAACAAGACAAACAAATGAGAAACAAAAACTCATAGACAGAGATAATAGTTTAGTGGTTACCAGAGGGTAAAGGGGGAGGGGGTGGTAGATGAGGGTAAGGGGGATCAAATATATGGTGATGGAAGGAGAACTGTCTCTGGGTGGTGAACACACAATGTGATTAATAGATGATGTGATACAGAATTATATACCTGAAATGTATGTAACTACTAACAATTGTCACCCCAATAAACTTAAAAAAAAAAAAAAAAAAAAGGAAATGTACATTTGGTCTTCACCCGCAATTCCTGGCTCACAGCTCCCCAAACCCATGAAAGATTCTAAATTTTAAGAGTGATAAAGGTGTCTTTTGGTATGTTAATGAGGTGCCTTTTGGGAACCACTTACAAATGGGGGGTAAGAAGCTGAATAATGTTGTATGTCAACTATAATTATATATATACGGGATATGGAGTACAACATGGGACTAGAGTCAATGGAATTGTAATAGGTATGTGCAATGTCAGAGGGGCAATACATTGGGGGAGGGGTGAAATATCTATTACATTGTTTTGTACACCTCAAACTAATTTAAAAAATAATAATAATAAAAAATAAATGTAAGGTTTTTTTTCAAAAAATGGGTATAGTTGCAGTGGAGTCAAGCACATGATTAGACAACAAGAACTTTCACTCCCAACTTTGTCCTCCAGGGAGGGAGAGGGGTTGGAGGTTTAATCAATCCTTAATGACCACTGACTTTATCAGTCTTGCCTATGTTATGAAGCCTCCATAAAAAACACACAAAAAGAAAGGCATCAGAGAGCTTCTGGGTTGGTGAACACTTAGAGATTTGGAAAGAGGGTCATACCTGTAAAGGGCATAGAAACTTGACACATTTTCGCCTACCTTGCCCTATGCATCTCTTCCATCTGTCCCCAAGTTATATTCTTTTATAATAAACCAGTTATCTACTAAGTAAAATGTTCCTCTGAGTCCTGTGAGCCTCTCCAGCAAATTAATCAAACCAAGGAGGAGATTGTGGGAACCTCTGATTTATAGCCACCTGATCAGAAGTACATGTAACAGCCCAGACTTCTGATTGGCATCCTGAGTTGCAGGGTGTCACTGGAACTTCCAATCTATAGCTAGTTTGTCAGAAGTACAGGTAATAACTTAGGCTTGCAACTGGGGTCTGAAGCTGGGGGAGCTGTCTTACAGGACTGAACCCTTTACCTGTGGAATCTGATACTGTCTCCAGGTGGGTAGTGTCAGAAATGAGATAAATTACAGGACACCAAGCTGGTGTTGGAGAATTGTTTTTTTTTGAATGTATAAGAAACCCCTTCCCCCACAAAGATAGGAATTGGGTCTGGAACCCTTAATATATGCATAACTTTTTCCTTAAATTAGTAAATTGATATTTCTGATGAAAGTGTGGTCACACACACACACCTACAATAAAAGGAAAAATGAAGAAAATGTTTCTCCATATTTTTATAGAATTTATAGATAACATCATCTTTATAAATAATTAGTGAAATGAACAATGAGAAACAGGTAGTCCAAGAAGACTTTATATGATGTCCAATGAATATGGAAGTGAGTTGGAAAATATCAGAACATGAAAACTGAAGAGCCAATGCATAAAATAAATGCCCATTATAGGTGGAAAAAGTTAGGCGTTCATAAGTAGTTATGAGGGTGATTATCACAGTGAAAGAGAAAAAGGGAGAAGGAAAAGGAGAAAGAAAAAGGAATGTAATTGATCTTAGAAAGAATGATAGACTTAAAAAATAAGCTATACCTAATAGGCATTGTTGGTATTTTTGAAAACTAAGCAAATGAAATATTTAAAATGTGGAAAGAATCAAAAGTATGATTTTTAAAAACTTTTTTGAAATTAAGACAAATAGTATATAAACTGAAGGGGCTCATAGATTTTCAAGAAATAATGATACCCAGCATTCATATTTAGCATTCAAATCAAACCATATTCTGGTAAAGATGTTACAGTTCGAATACAAAGAAAAAATCTTAGAATTAGCAGCGGAGAAAAATTATGTTTCCTACTAGTGTGAAATATGAAGTTGGATATGACTCTTCACAGAAATATTCAATGCACAAAGACATTGATCATATCTAAAATACACTCGAGAGGAAGACAATGTGATGCAAGAATGTAATAATCAGCTAAATTATCTTTTGATTATAAAGAAAATGTTTGAATATATAAAGGTTAAGTATAAACTTATTATACTTATGAATAACAAGTTTTGAATCTCCTGGGGGAGGAAGCGACGTAGATGGGGATAAAGTAAGAAAAAAGGAAGAATGGAGCTGAAATCAGCTAATTAGGTCATGTGAATTAAGGAACATTTTTTTCTGACTGAACAAAGTAAACACCCATTTCTACCTACCCGCACTCATGCCCAAATATGTTAAGATTTTATTATGAAAGTCACAGAAATGTAAGTATATTGGCCAAAATGATCAGAGCAGAAGTGGCAGAAGTATTTAGTATTTCCTTTGTTTTCCAGAGTCCCTAACTTTGACTTTGTCCCCATGTAAGGAGTCTTTTCAATGAGCGAAGCTCAATTCTTTCTATGCTTACAGCTTTTGCAGACTCAAGTCATCCAACACCATTCAGAAAGAACTTGAAACAGCATCAGTGTCTTTCCTGTGAACTATTTATAGACAATTTGTATTCTGGTTATCCCGTCAAACCCGTCAAAATCTAGTCCACACTCTCTTTTAAGGACACAATGATGGAAATGGAAACCTGTTTACCCTCAGCCCACATCTATCTAACAAACATATTTTTGCATGATGTGTTATATTATTTCATTTGATTTCCCCAATACTATTAATAGTTGCCGTCATGATTCCCTTTTTACAGACACAGAAACTTCCACTCTATGAGGTTAAACACATATCTATTAAACACAGAAGTTCAGTTTTGTATGTAATATTGGTACCAAGTCTCTGTACTTTACCACTACTCCTTACTGTAATTACAAATGTTCTTATTGGAAGCTCCATAAGAAACATGATCATATGATTTGAGAGACTAAGCTCCAAGCATTAAAATTAAAAATATGCTTTTTATAGGTTCCTACCTCCACATCTTAAATGACAGAAATCACAGATCAGATCTTGTTCCTGACAATCACAATTTTTGAAGCAAAATAGTAGGCTTTTTGAGATATTTATTTATATTGCTATAGTTATACAACAAAATAAATCATACAAATATCAACGTTGTCTGACCTAATATCATACAAAGTATGATAACTTGGAAAAACTACTTTTTATAAATTAAGTTGGCTTATCATAAATTAAGATACCATACTAAGGGAGAATGGTAAAGTTCTCTTTCTATAGACCCTAATAAACATCTGATTATCTAGTCCAACGGCTCACAAACTTTAATAGTGTTCACCAATGTAAGCATATGCAGAGATCATTTATCCTACCCATTCATAATTGCCAGGGAAAAATAGTGACACGGTAATAATAAAATTTTAAAATAAAATTGTGTTTTGGGAGGTGTGATCTATTCTTCTGTATTAACTTTAAAGATATTGATTATTTATGTTGAACAATAATATAGAGATTTATTTGAATTATTATTCATTAAATGATCTTTGAATGAGTCACATGTATTCTTTTTAAAGACTTACAGAAAAATTACAGTCCAAATACAATATTTCATAATTATATACTATATAGACTACTCAAATAGTAATAATCAGTGAGATAAGCAAGAGTAATTTATAAAATAACAACAAAAACATTAATATAATAAACTCAATATATCAGTGTCGTGACATGAAGATATATATCCTTCTGAAAAGTAGGAGGAAATTTGTGAAGTAGTCAAAAATTTATGTCAATATTCTCAAAACTTCTACCACTGAAATGAACACAATTAGTACATTCCTAGCAAAAAAAAAAAATCTTAATATTTATAAAAATGAGAGTCTATCAATTCGTGCTTGATTTCACTGTAAAACACTATTCATTTCTTGAAAATGACATTCATTTCTTGAAAAACTCACAGTCCAAGAGACGTAGTATGCCTACAACCACACTTTGAGACACACTGGCCTGGATAATGAATATATTCTATCTGATAGCACAAGAGAAATCCAGACTGCTCCTTAAACAAAGAAGTGAGAGGACAACATGTATTCCTTTATTGTTGAATTATTGGGGTGAGTTAGCTAGTCACTGAAGAAATAAATATTTCCAAAACAAATCACTTCTTAGGGAATGCCTATATGATAGATAGCTACTATCCTAAATATAGAATCCAAAAATAGACAACACTCAATACCTATATATTAAACGAAGGAATGAATCCTCCATATATGAGATTAACTGTGATTAGGTCCTGAATGTGTCATATTAGGTATACATAATTGTAGCTATTTTGGTTGATAACTACTAACTTTTGAAAATATTCTAAAACTCCTAACAAATATAAGAGCTGTGTGATTTCAACTCAGAGACAATAATCACAATAGTATAATGTCATCGATATAGAAAAGAAGAAAGGCATGAAGAATAAACAAATCAAGAACAATGTGAAAGAAACTGGAAAATATATTTATGACGTTGTTAGTAACTAATTATGATTCCAAAATTAAATGTAGCATTTACATATTACATCCATGGAAATCATTGTTACAGCAAACACATTTCTTTTCCTACATTTAAAGTTATACTTCACATCTCTGATAATTTCATTGCATTATAATCCTATTTTTCAGTCTAATGTTGAATGGTTTTCATTTTTTATCCTTTTCTTGTTCTCATAAGTGGAATTTTTAATGTATGCCACATTATGTAAACTATAAAATATCAGATAACTAAAATTTTACTGAGTACATAGATTGTGTCAAATCATCAATCTCATTTTAGCTCTATTAAAGTAATGTGTTACAACAAATAAAAGAAAAAATGTAAAGAAGTAATACACACAATGCATTTATTTAATAATGGATTCCTATTTTGTAGATTTTAAGTTGTTTTTTTCCTGTTTAATGGAATAAAAATATTGATATTTTTCTTAAATAAGCAAAATAATATGTATGATGTACATTCATATGGGGGGGTGAAAAAAAGGTGAATCTGCTGCCTAGTTTCTAGAACAGAAATAAAATCTTGGTGTTTCTCACTAAAGAAAGCATAAGTCATATTGGAAACATGCCTTTTTTCTGTGTTTTTAAAAAGCACTTTTAGATAAAAGCATAGAATTATAAAATAGAATAAAGCATCACAAAGTTGTCAATTTTGTGATAGTGATTGATAGAGAAAGAGGAGAAGTGATAGCCTAATCCTCAAGGGTAGAGTCAGTTGAAGCCCATCTTCCTGCTGTTACCCCAGTGAGACTCTCTGCTCAGGAGGAACAGAGGAAATTGAAGAAGTATGAAAACAAAAGCAAAAGAAAACCAAAAAAAAATTACAGACTTTTTTTTTTTTTATGAGACAACTGTGTTCATCATCTAACTAGTACACTTCCCACAAACCTATTGATGCACTAAGAATGAAAGCATCAGACATTTTTCCCAAAGCAAAGCATGAGAATGCTCACCCTTAAAAGCAGCCTTGTCAAGTAGATATTTTAGAGATGATATAAGTGTTCTGTTACCTGCTCTGTCTAATATGGAAACCACTGGTCCACGTGGTTACTTTAAGTATAGCTAATGTGGCTATGGGTTTAACTTTTTAATTTTATACAAATTAAATTTTAATTTTAGTTGATTTAAATTAATTTATATTTAAAATTTGGGCTTCTAGGAAGATGGTGTCAGTGTACTGCCACCTATTCCTCTCACTAAATACAACTAAAAGCTGTGGGTATTATATATAAAACAAATACAAAAAGACCAAAAGATGAAGAGAAGAAGCCATATCATTTAAAGAATTCAATGCCAAAGAACAATATAGTGATGAGTTCCTTGGGTTTCATTTTTGTATACTATATCTCAGAATTGGCACCAAAGAACCTAGAAACCTGGAAATGCCAACTGGCCCAGACAGGGAAAGCCCTGCCAAAAGCCTGCTCTCTTGAGCCAACAAACCATGAAAGAGCAGCTTAGCAAGATAGAAAATTTTTAGACAATAAATGCTCCACTCCAGGAAACCACTATAGAACAGAGGCCCAAATCCTTCCATTGAAGAAGAGAAAAAACAAGAGCATGCTGAAAAGGTACTTGAAGAAATAATGGCTGAAACACCATGAATTTGGTAAAATACATAAACATACATATTTAAGAAACTGAGCTAATCCCATAAAGTTTAAATCAAAAGAAATTCACACTGAGACACATCATACTGAATCTTCTGGGGGGAAAAAAAATCCTGACAGAAGTGAAAAGGAAAAAAGAAAATGGCAACTTATCTAAAAAGGGAAAACAGAAAAACAATAGAAATGACGGCCATTTTTTTCATAACAACAATTGAGTCAAGAAGAAAGTGACACTTTTTTTTTTTTAAGCTGAAATAAAAGAACTGTCAATGCAGAATCTTATATCCAGTGAAAATATCCTTCAGGAATGATGAGAAAATCTTCTCAGCAAAATCTGTGATGCAAAAACTGACAGGAAATATAAACAGATCCAGAAATAATAGCTGGTGATTTCAGCACCATTCTTTCAATAATTGATAATAAAACTAGACATATAATCTTCAAGAATAAAGAGGAACTGAAAAAACATCAAAACCACGAGGTTAATATTGACATTTACAGACTACTCCACCCAGTGAAAGCAGAATGAATGCTCTTTTTTAAGCACCCATGGCACATACACCAAGACAGATCACATCTTTGGCCATAAAGCATAGCTCAAAAAATTTGAGTTGAAATCATGCACAGCAAGTTCTATAGCTGCAATGAAATAAAACTAGGAATCAATAACAGAAGGACAACAGGGCTATCTTCGAACACTTGGAAACCAAACATAACACTTCTAAATAATACATGGGCCAACAAGGAAGTCTCAAAAACAAAAACAAACAAACAAAAAAGGCCACTTTATTCAACTGCATGGAAATGAAATACAACATATCAAATCTTGTAGAACACTTTTAAAACCATTACAACAGAAAAATTAATACAGCAATGGCATTCTTTAGAATAGAGGAAACAGACCTACAAAGCAAACCTGAAGACAACAGAATAAAAGATGATAAGGTAAGGTAAAGTAAGATAAGAATAGTAATCAGTGAAGCTTAAAATAGAAAAGTAATAGAGAAAATTAATGTAACAAAGAGCTGGTTCTTTGAAAAGATTAATAAAATTGTTAGACCTTTAGCATATCTGACAAAAGGATAATTTATGGATATCAAAATAAGAGGGAATATTGTTATAGAATCTGAAGACTTCAAAATATACTACGTATATACTATAAACAACTCTTCAAACCTAAATGTAACATATTAAACAAGAGGGACCAATTACTTAACACACCCACTATGAAATAGATCACTTGTGTAGTTCTTTAACAAAGAAATTGAATTTTTAATAATAACAATAATAAAAGCAAGTCTTCAATTTTTTGTGGTTTCATTTCAGAATTCTGCCAAATATTTAGAAAAAGAACTAAGATGATTTCTTCAAAATCTCTTCAGAAAACAGAAGAGAAGAAACACTTTCCATTTCATTTTATGAAGGTACTATCACAGTAATATCAAAACAAGAAAAATACAATGCACAACAAGAAAACTACAGATAAATATACATTGTGAAATAAATGCAGAAATTCTTACCAAAATATTAATGAGTAGATCAATATATAAAAATATTTATACACAGTTACTAATTGATATTTATTCTTGTCATGCAAGGCCAATTCAATATTTTGAAAATATTAGTGTAATCCACCCAATTAATATCCTAAAGAAGAACAACTGCATGTTTCATGGTAGTTTAATTCAATACAGAAAAACTTCACAATCCATTCAGAATAAAAACAAACAAACAACAAAAAAACCCAAAACAAAAAACCTTAGAAAAATGGGAATAGATAGGAACTTTTTTTTTTTTTATAAAGAACATCTATCAAAATCAAAAACAAGAATCCTGCAGTTAATATACTTAATGGTGAAAGATCAAATTATTTCCCATTTAAGATCAGGAACAAGGCAAGGATGTATTCTCACCACTCTCATTTAACATAATATGGGAAGTTCCAGCAAGTGCAATTAAGTTGAAAACAGTAATTAAAGAATAGATACATGGGAAAGGAAGAAATAATCGTCTTTATTTGCAGATGATATGATTATATACAGAGAAAGGTCTAGTAGTTTACATACACACCCCTCAGAAAATACTCTCCTAGAATTAATAAGTTCAGCAAAGTTACAGAATACGAGATATGCATAAAATATTAATTGCATTTCTATGTTCCTGGAAATAACAAATGGACACTAAAATTAAAAATTTAATGTCATTTACAATCACTAAAGAAACGAAATGCAGGAAAAATAACCAAATACAATACTTGGATTAGAAAATTATAAAATACTGATGAAACAAATCAAAGAAGATCTAAACGAATGGGTAGACATTCAGTGTGTTGTATATTGAAAGATTCAACATTGTTAGTGCATTAGAGTGCTATAGCTGTCATAACAAAGTATGGTGGACTGGGTAGCATAAATAACAGAAATACATTTTCTCACAATCTGAAAGCTAAGTTCAAGATCAGGGTATCATATCAGCAGAGCTGTATTTTTCCCTAAGGCCTCTCTCCTTGGCTTATTGATGGCCATCTTCTCTCTGTGCCCTCAGGTGGTCTTCCCCTGCATCTGTCTGTCCTAATTGCCACTCATATTGGATTAGATCCTACCCTAATGACCTCATTTTAACTTAAATACCTCTTTAATCACCCTATCTTTAAATATAGCCACACTCTCAGATTGTTAAACCTGGAGTTAAAAATTCAATATGCCCCAGTGTATATCAGGAGAACAATTCAGATCAAAACAATAAGAATGCCAATTCTGTCCCAATTTATATGTAAGTTTAACGCACTTTCCATCAAGACACCAGCAAGAATTTTTATATAAACAGGATTATTTTAAAATACATATGGAAAACAGCAAAGGAACTAGAAGATCTAAAAATAATTTTGACAATGAAGAATAGAGTGGGAAGAATCAGTCTACTGAATTTTAAGACTTATACTCTCTATAGTAATCAAGACTACGTGGTATTAGTGGAATAAGCACGAGGGTCAATGGAAGAGAACAGAGAATTCAGAAACAGACCTACAAATATGCCCAAATGATTTTTGAGAAAAGTGGAAAAAAAAAAAAAAAAAAGCAGTTCAGTGGAGGAAAGATAGCCTTTTTTCAACCAATGGAACTAGAGTAGTGTGATAGGCAAGAAAATCGACCCTTTACCTAAGCTACAAGTCTTATACAAAAATTGACTGAAAATTGATTATAGAGTTAAATATAAAATGTAAAATATAAACCTTTTAGCCAAAAACTTTGAAAGTCTTTGGAATTTTTAATGTTTTTAGACTTTAACACCCAAAGCACAATTCATAAAAGGAAAATTGATAAATAGGCCTCCATAGAATTTAAAAAT
Source organism: Rhinolophus sinicus (assembly GCF_036562045.2). NCBI lineage: Eukaryota > Metazoa > Chordata > Mammalia > Chiroptera > Rhinolophidae > Rhinolophus > Rhinolophus sinicus. The sequence goes on from NC_133753.1 coordinate 181,191,899, forward strand.
ATTTTGCTCTGTGAAAGACATGTTGTGAATACCATAAGGCAAGCTGCAGAGTGGGAGAAACATCTGTAAACCACAAATGTAAAAAGGACAAGTATGTGCAATATATAAAAACTCTCAAAATTCAACAATAATAACTAAATAAACAAGCAGCACAATTAGAAATTAGACAAAAATACACAAAAATAAATTTTACCTAAGAGAATACACAGATGGCAAATAAGCACATGAAAAGTTGTTCAGCAACATGAGCCATTAAGGAAATGCTAATTAAAACTACAATGAGATACAGTTATACACATAGAATGATGAGGAAAATAATGTCACTATAGTGACAACACCAGATGCTGGCAAAGATGTAGAGAAACTGAATCTCTTATACATTGCTGGTGGGAATTTAAATCGGTACAGCCACTATGCAAATTAGTTTGGCAGTCCCTTAAGAAAAAACAAACAAACAAAAAAACATGCAATTATGATATCATCCAGCAGTTGCACTCCTGAGCATTTATCCCAAAGAAATTAAAATTTATTTTCACACAAAACCCATATACAAATGTTTATAGCAGTTTTATTTGTCACTCAAAATGACCCAGGTGTTCTTCAATGGGTGAGTGGTAAATTCATGGAATATTACTCAGCAATAAGTAGGAAAGGACTATTGATAAACACAACAACTTGGATGAATCTCCAGAGAATTATGCTAAGGGAAAAAAACCTAAGTGACAAAACTAAGTGAAAAAACCCTAGTATGTAAGTCCTATACTATAGGATTCCATTTACATAACATTCTTGAAATGACAAAATTATAGAAATGTGTCGTGTCCAGCGCAACACGGGCAGTGAGGGTGCGAGAAGGGGCGGTTTGGGTTAAGTTTTCTTACACGGTCTCTGAAACTCACACATCATAACAGAAAAATATTTATCTCAATCACCCTTTGTCAGTCAACAGCTGAAGCACAAGGTCCCACAATGTCTTAATTAAGGTATGTACCTTCACAGGGTCAAGTCTCTCATTTTGTAACAGTTCTGTTGAGCTAAGTGGAGAGAACTGATCTTTATTGTTTTTGTAACTTCTCTCACAAACAGGTGCCAGGGAAAAGCCAGAGCCGGCAACAGCTTTTCCCAGGCAGGGGGAAGGGGAGGCAAGGCCCTTCCCATATTTTTCTAAGGCAGCTCATTGGGGGTCCCCACTCGGTTCTGCCTGGCTTAGGTTGTAACTCCCATGAAATATCTTACCCGTCTTTGGCTGCAAACCTTCTTTTGGGGACCAGACAGAGAGACATAAAGTGTAAACATAAGGATGGAACAAAGTCCCAGAAAGGCAGTCTCACAGACTCTTCTTTCCTTAAGGAAAGACACGGGGGGACAGTTGGCTAGGCTGTTGTGTTACTACAGAAATGGAGAACAGATTTGTGTTTGTCAAGGGTTAGTGAAGAGGTACTTTTGTGTATAAAAAGACAACACAAAGGATTCTTGGGGTGATGGAATTTTCTGTTTTGACAGTAACAATGCCAATAGCCTTGTTGTGATATTGTAGTATACTTTTTAAGGTGTAATCATTGAAATAAATTGAGTAATGAGTACATGAGATCCCTCTCTATCATTTTTTACCATGGCTAGTGAATCTACAGTTACTTCAAAATGAACATTTTATTTAAAATTAAATAATTATATTTAAATCCTAAATAGTAATAGTAGTCTCCCTGTTGATATCATAGAGTAAAACCTTTATCAGTTTGGTACTTGTGTTGTCACTAGCTAGGCAGACTCCTACGACTAGGTCAAAAGAAAAGATTACTCTGTGCACCCTCTCATCCTGCAATACTCCACGTGATTACAGACCTAACTCCAAGACAGACCTTACAAATCAGCTGAAGGAATACATATTATTGAATTTCTAAATAAATAAATAAATGTGTGTGTGTGTGTGTGTGTGTGTGTGTGTGTCTGTGTGTCTGTGTGTGTGTTACATGTTCATTTCATAGTTTAGGACGATCTTTCATTGTAAGATTAAGAGAAGAAAAAAGCCCTAATATGCAAATTAAGCAAATAAAAGTTATAATAAGAGAAAAAAGAGTGAAAACTCAACAGAGCAGGTAATGTAATTCTAGTGCAGACCATTACAGGTCTTAAAAAAAAAAAAAGGTATTAGCAGTACATGAATTTTTTAAAAAGGTCAATATAAACTCCAAAAATGACAGAAATAAGATAAAAAATTAGTTTCCAAACATGACTTAAAATTATTATTTACCAACTGAGGAAATCCTTTCAGCCTAACATTTTCCCTTAAAGTGCTATTCAGATTGTGACTTTGAACTCCTAGAGATGGAAAGCTAAGTGGTATTTCATTACTTAATATGCTCACAACCATAATAATGCAAATACTGTTTACTGACTTTAAATTTTGAGAATCAATTTTCAGGCCAAGAAAAGATGTTATGCTTAAAGCATGGTATGAAATTTTAAGAGCTGTGAAAATGTAAAAGTGTAACTAATACAAAGCAGATTGTGGGGAAAATTTGGTTGAGAAGGAAGGGCATTAATATTGCATTAAAGTATGGAAACTGAATAAAAATATAGAAAAATGAACTGAGGTTTAATTACATTGTTTATATTAATGATAATTGATAGAAAACCCAAAACAGTAGAACTGTTGTCAAATACAGAGATGGACTTGAGCAAGGTAACTATTTCTATTTGATATTGGGGTGATAGTAAATGCTTTCTGATATTAATAAATTCAGAAAAAAATATATATATGTATGTAATTTTGAAAAGAGAATAACCCAAATATAAACAATTTTAAAAAAGGCCTGTGCAGAGTAGATCTAGAAATGAAGAAGTGGTATGAGGCTGTCAATTTTCATTATAAGATATCCTTTAACGTGAATTTCTAATGTGCATGTATTACTTGATAGACATAAATACTTTAAAAGTATGAAGCTGTTTGATTTTAAGTGATAGTGATTTATGATATAAGGATGCTTACTTTTGAATTAATATGAAAAAATTAGGATGGAAGCAATTTACCAGACTGCAATAATGCATATGAACATTTTTTCAAGCAGTTTTTATATGTGAAATCTGTTATTTTCCTTGCTTTATATTGCTAAGTTTGAAATATCACTCACCCAAGGCTCTTTGTTTCTTCCTAGTTACTTGGCTAGCAGCTGCTTCTGTTTACAAGCATATATCATGTGAATTACAAGCAAATAAAATAATTGGCTTTCAATTAGACTAAATTTTTACCAAGTGGATTCTTGTGTCCTGATTATGCCTTTATAGTCTAAATAGCCACACTCACAACTCAAATGTGCTCTTAATTTAATTAATTATACATTTTAGAAAGGAAAATTTTTGTTTTTTATAAAATATAATATCATTAAAATGGCTACAAGTAAAATAAGAATTGTCTTGCATTGGGAATAAACAGTAGAAAGATTTAACTATTTAGCAAAGTATAATGTTTATTTGTAATTTTAAAGTTCAGCATCTTAAAATCTTTCTGGTTTTACTTTGAAGACAAGTCATCATTGATATTTAAAAATGTATGCTTCTGGAATAAATCATCCAATTGTTTTATTTCTCTGTTTAAATATCCTAGATCTTCTTGCAATAGAGTATAAGTCACTACAGCTTTATTTTCAATAGAGAGTTGTTGGTCCCTCTGATAGTATCCCAGAAACCCAGAATTATATTGTCTGCAATTATTATTCAGCTTTTTTTTTTTTTTAATATTTACCTAGGATGTTACTTATTGTCTCAACTGGGCACCATATCACACACATTACAAATAAATTCATTACAATTTAAAGGAAATAATTTTCCTTCTCTGTTCGACTAGTTTCTACCATTTCTCTCTCCCAATAACAAATATAACTTAAAATAATCATTGACTATTTGTTTTCATTTGTCAGCAGAGATTACTGTTTACTGATAAGGACATCTTTGTTAAAAACAGATGATTTTTTTTTAAAGAAGGTCAAAATGATCAGGATAATAAAAACCTTGAAATACTTTCCTTTCTGAATTTAGAAATTAAGTTATGACAATACATTTTTGTATAAAATATATACAAAAACAATAACACATGTTCAAATAGTTAACTAACTTTGTTATCCCACAAGGATCATGAAAATTAAGTAATTTAATGAAAGAATATATTTCATAATTCAAGAGGATAATCAGTTCTACCAATATTCACAAGTCTTACCTATAGATTTATAATGCAAATATATGTATAATGTATTTTTAAACTTTTTGGTAAGTTCAGGAATCAGGAAAACTTAACATTTATAATAATGAAGCATTTATATCATGTTTTTTATTATTTAATTATACTTATCCAATAATTTAAAAAGTTTTATTCAATTTCATTACTGTATTTTGAATTAAATTTTTTATTAGTTTTGTTTAAATACCTTCATTATCAGGAAAATGAAAATTGAGTGATACATTTCCATTTATGTATCAATTTCAATTTTTATAAGTAATTTAATTTATTTTTCAATGATGAATAACTATAATTATAGGGTTTCAAAAATGATAGAGTAGAATATATGTTTCATGAAATTGTATTAATGATAATTGTACTGAACATTTATTGCCAATTTGAACTAAAAACTAACACAAGAGACAAAGGACATTATATAATCATAAAATAGTCAATCCATCAAGGACATATAACAAGTATAAATATATATGTACCCACCATCAGAGCATCTAAATATGTAAGGGAAACATTGACAGAATTGACAAGAAAAGTAGATAGCAATGCAGTAATAGTAGGTGTCTTCAATATCCCACTTCCAATAATAGAGAGGACATGCAGACAGAAGATTAATAAGGAAAAAGAGGACTAGAATAGCACTATAAACTAAATTAGCCTAATAGATACATATATATATATATATATATATATATATATATATATATATATATATATGTTGTATATGTGTATATATACACACATATCTGTTATATATTATATATTATGTATATATATATATATATATATATATATATATATATATAGAGAGAGAGAGAGAGAGAGAGAGAGAGAGAGCATTCTACCAAGCATCAGCAGAATATACATTCTTTTTAATTGCATGTTTTTTTTTCCCCAGGATAGATCACGTTAGGTTACAAAACAAATTTAGGAAGATTGAAATCATACCAGGAAATATCTCCTATCTCCTACCACAATGGAACAAAACTGGAAGTCAATAGCATAAACAAAACTGGGAATTTCACAAATATGAGGAAATTAAACCATCTTTAGAAGAACAAAGAGCTATTGCATTTCTTGATTTCAAAATATAGTGCAAAGGTAAGTAATCACAACAGTATGGTAATGGAAAAAAGACAGACATATAAATCAATGGAACAAAATAGAGAATCCAGAAATAAATTCACATATATACAGTCAACTGATCTTTGACTAGGTTGCCAAAAATGCACAATGGGGAAAGGATAGTCTTCAATAAACGGTGTTAGGAAAACTAGATATCCACATGCAAAATAATGAAATTGATTATCTTATATCACACCACACACAAAAATCAACTCAAAATGGATTAAAGACTTAACTGGAAGACCAGAAACTGTAAAGCTTCTAGATCTAGAAGAAAAAATAAAAAATAAAAAATCATGTTATTTTTATTTTGCTTTTTTTTTGGCAATGGTTTTTGGATATAACACAAAAAACACAGGCAACAAAACCAAAAATAAACAAGTGGGATTACATCCAACTGTAAAGCTTCTGCACAGGTAAGGGAACAATCAACAGAGTGAAAGGTGACCAATGAATTGGGGAAAGTATTTGTAAACCATATATTTGATAAGGGCATAATCTCAAAAATATACAAGAAAGTCCTATACTTAATTTAAAAAAAAAACCCAAAAAAAAAAACCTCATGACTCAGTTAAAAAATTACCTAAGGCGTTTTTCCAAAGAAGATATACAAATGGCCAACAGGTATATTAAAACAAATGCTCCATGTCACTAATTATGAGGAAATGCAAATCAAAACCACAATGAGACATCACCTCACACCTACCTAGATGGCTATTGTAAGAAGAAAATAAAACAGGACAGGTGTTGCTTGAAATATGTGTCATAGTTTGAAGTCTGTACCATAGTTTAAAACCCAAACATACAGTTATTAGTAGTAAAAGCTGGGCCACATTTCAGCAGTAAACTGTGCATGCATAGCCTCTGAAATAGATTGATGTCCCTCTGAAATAGATCAATGTCTCTTGTTAATACGTATTTTGTCCATTGATGCTAGGTAGGAGCCACAGATTAATATTTTATTCTCTAATTTTTTTTATTGCATTTAACACAGGACCAGCAGGGACGTTACACAACAAACTAATAAGAAGTGAAGCCTGCGTTAGCTATTTGATCAAATATGTTTCATGCAAACTGGCTAGGAACATCAAAACAATTAGTCAGACCTGAAATTCAATCTGAGGTAGTATTTGTATTCAAAGATTTGCATTCAGAGAGGTTCAGAGACCAATTTATATTTTGATTTGTTTTGAAGTGGCCATCTGCCCATATCAAAAAGCTACTAGAAGAGTTTGGCAGGCAGGTTAAAGAACTAAAATAACTACTTTGTGTAGGTCAGGTTCCCCAACACCCTGGTGTTGCTTGGAAAGCACAAAAACTAATGTTCACAGCTTGTGATACTCTACCTGCAAGTGGCTGTACTTCACAGAGCTCACCAACCAGATTATGCTCCCCAGGAACAGCAGGAGAATGTTTCTAGTACTGAAGGTGAATACGTCTGGCCTGGACCCCAAAGCCATGTATTCTTTCCTCCTGAACTTGGTGGTGCTAGACAACCACTGCTGGAAGTACGTGAACAGAGAGAGGGTGCCCTGGGGTCATTCTGGGCTACAGGTGCCCAGCATGTCTCCCTCCAACCTGACTCTGAACTTGAGGGCCCATGGGATGAATGTTCCTGTATTCTTCTGCAAAATTAAACTCATCAACAAGCTCAACAGAGGGTGTCAAGTCTTACTGAACTCCTTACACAAATATAAACTTCAAATTCACATAGTAAGAGTTGGGGGCATCTACAGGACATGATTATCAGCCATTGCATTCCCAAGATTCAGTGCATATCTGTGATGGCTTATCAGAACGAGGGGACCACAGCTCTTCAAACTAAGTAAAATCTACTTGCAAAGGCTTTCCTTGATGCAGAGAAGCAGGGATAACATAGATGGAAGATTTTAAAGACAAGAAGCAATCTCAATATTCTTAATGGAGATGCTTTTTCCTGGAATTCATACTTTTTTGTCCATTGCCAAACCATACCCTAAGTTTGGAGGTCCTCTCTCACTGTTCTTCACACATGGCTGCAAAAGATACTCTCTCCGCCTTGAAGAACCACAGTTCACCCTCTTCCCTCTCAGCCCATATACTCATTGAAATAATTAATAATCCAAGACAGCTTTAATTTTTTTTTTTTACTTCAGGATTTATTTTTAATAAAACAAATGAGTCTGACAAGTCCAAGGTACAAAATTAACCCATATAGTACTGATTAACAATAACAGTACACAAATCAAGCCTTCCTCAGGAAGGTGTCTTCCTGTATGCTCTATTTGGTTACACTGGGGGTCCTGAGTGGGTGCCCTGTGTACAAGTCCCTCTGGGACACAGAGATGAAGGTATCTTTCACAGGCCGCATGGATCTGTTCAAGGACAGTGGGGTATGCTCCATGTTCTTAAAACCAACCTGGTTGTCAACAGGGTCTGTAGTAAGAGCCTCCAGCCTTGAAGGCTTTTGCTACAGATCCTGGTAGGATCTCACTGGGTCAAAGCTGTACACAGCTTTCAAATCCCTGGATGATGTTGTAAACATAGAATGGAAAAAAGCCTTTTGAATAGAGGATTATTTGCCTGATTTCCAGGAGTCACCCATGTAGTCATGGCCTGATTATGGAAATGCTTACACATCTTTACTTTGGCTTCAATAATCTTTGTCAGGGTATGACAGTCTCCATGAATACCATTGAATCCAATGGCTGTTTCAGAAAATGAAATACTGTAGCAAGTTTTTCATTTTCTGCCTAATTCTTTCAAATTCTAATCGTCTATTAAAATGACTTTGCACCTAGAAATATTTATTTTGGGAAAAAAAATGAGCAAGCTCTTTTGCACAGAATGAAAATCTTTAAATTGGATTACACAAAAGAACACATGCTTTTCTTTTCAAAGGAAAGTGATTTTAAAAGCTCATAATGACTTAGCAAAGGTTTTCTGAAGATCAAACGCTTAAATGCCCCGTCATTTGAGTGATAATTTCTAAATTGGAAGGATGCAGAGTGATTCAAAATTGATGATAAAAAAAATCAACTTTAAATTATTTTAACTGGTTCTTTGAAGTTTTACATTAATAAATCTCAGTTCATGATATAACTTAAAATTTCTGGTGAATTATGAGATTAGGTTCATCCAAAGAGGAGATAATGCATTTCTACTCTCATTTGTGATAACTGGAACAATGACTGTATTAGACTAAAAAATGATACTTTGACAATATTAAGGTGCAAATGTATGTGAAAGTAACATTTTGCCAAAGATGAGCAAATGTGTTTTTATACTAGTGCTGATTTAGGGCTTTTTCACAGGATATTTCTTTTGTTTGGAAATGACTTTACCCACGTAATGGTTTGACTTACTCCTTCAATTTAATTTCTCATGGAGGCCGGACTTGCCCACTCCACACCAACTGCCTTAATGCACTCTGAAAACTCCTTGATTTGTTAGATTATTTTTCAGAACTTATCAAATTTTAATCTACTACGTTATTTACATGTTTATGTTCAATATTATTTATTGATTGTCTCCCCTTCCCCTTCCAGAATTTAAGTCCCTCCATTGCAGGAATATATATTTTTTTGTCTTGTTAAGACAAAAAGTCTGTCTCCAGGACCTAGAACCATCATTGGCACATAGTCAGAGCTCAGTATATGTGTGTCAAATAAAATAATCATTGATTTAGAAGAAACTTCAGGAAATCTTTCTCTGTCATAATCATATAAAAATATAGACTTCCTATGAAACAACAATAACTAATCACATGGGAAGAACAAGCTGAAAGGAAAAGGTTGTAGGAAGAATAAAAAATAGGTTTTGATGAGACTAAGAAAAACACTGTTTAGGAAGTAAAAACACAATCTAAAAATTGCAGCCACAATAGAGGCCTGAAGACAAAGGAGACAATATAATTGTAAATGCTGTAGCAATACACCTTTTTTCAGTTAAATTTCTGAATCACAGTATAAAGTATGAGGTTAAAAGACAAAAGATCTATAAAATGGAGACAGTTTAAAAACAAATTACCCAAATATTTGATACACACACACACACACACACACACACACAAATAAATAAGTAAGGATAAATAGTTATTTAAAGGAAGAATATTTAAATAGTGATAAAGAATAAAGGAAATGTCAACTGGTATTGTCACACATTCCAGTTTAAAATAAGGATATGATTAGCCTAGAACCATTGAATCTCAGAATTTATTATTAGAAGTACAAAGATATATGTATGGGAAATGGTACTTGGAAGAAGAAAAAATTCAACATAGCAAGAAGGTAATAAAAAAAGGAAATAAAGGTAATTGAATTATTGAACTGTAGACTGACCACTATGTGTCTATGTTCCCAAATGATCTACCTTTCTATCTCCTATTTTTCCAACACATTTTTCACATTTTCAAATAAATCACACCACAGTTTGAAAATGTATTAATAATGGATACTTAAGGCACATTTTCTTACAAAAATCTTATAAAACTATTAATAACAGAATTTGATAAGGTAAATAAAATATTATAAAGTTAAAACACACATTTCTGAATATCTGTGCAAATAAAAAAAACAAAGTTGAGTTTTTAGATTTCTTATAAATATCAAAAACAATTACACACCCAAAATTTAAGCGTAAGGTCAGTTCAGAAAACTATTTTCATTATCTACAAAAGCTGAACATACACATTTCCAAATTCATCAGTTCCACTCCTGTGTATATACATAAACCCAATATTAATTTAATGTAAGTAATTTTATTTGATTCCCACCCTGCCAGTCCCTCTAGAGCATTCCTAGCTTCTGTGGTATTATGAGAACCATGTTCACTAAAGGTAGGAGATGATTTCAGTTCAAATGCAGCATACTTCATTCAACTATGCCTTTGATCCTGTATGTATTTCCCATCCTCTGATGTACATGGAATTCTCTAAAGGGAGCCAATCCTCTTTTGCTGCATTTTGCAAACAGGTCTTAAACCCAGTACCTGAGAGGATGACGGAACTCAGCTCTTTGGCACACCATGCTTTTGTCACCCTACTCACAACATTGCTCAGTGTGTCCTATTTTCTGTGTACTATAAATTTGTTTCTGCATCTCCATATGTAAAGATGTTTATTTCTGTACCTTCAGTATTGCCAAATCATCCAAAGTTGAGACTGATTATTTCCTTGGTTATTCTATATGTCAAAGGCACTCGTTATCAATTGAATGCTCCAGAAGCCTAGATCTTGTGCCCTTATCACCCTCCCCACTGAGGAACATATAGAGCAGTGTCCTAAATGTCATTCATCTCAAAATCTCAATTGCCTCAGATGATGTTTCCTACTATTTTTTGAAACCTTTGAGACTGAACCTTGAAGCTGAATTCAGTTCTTCTTTCACTCATACTGACTACATCCATAGAAGGGAACTTATAAATGTACAGATTTATAAAATTATCTCAAATACTAGGACATTAGCTCCCCTTCTATGTCATGCCCTAAAATCATGGTTGTTTCCTAGTGACCTCAATCTTATGAGTCTGGGCAGGAATCCCCTCCTCCTTCCTTGTCAGGAGGTGAAGTCATAGCTTTGTGCTTGATTTTGTTAAATTTCTCCTCTTAAATTGGCCGACACTACATTTGGAAAGGCTGTTTTGATTAAATTTCTGCAATTCTGATTTTCAATCTCTGAGCATGTCTAACTAATTGTGTCCAAACCTTTTAAGGATTCAGGAGTAAATCATCACCTCTCTGTTCTGAGAAGAACAAGTTGTGCCACTAACCAAAGGAAGATTGTTTTTTAGTAGATCTATCCAATTTTTCTGAAAAGATGCAATTAAAATGTAGACAACAAATGTATTGTATGTATTTATACTGTACTGTGTAATAAAACAAAAACACAGGTAAATAAAAGTAAAACTTCCTTCAGAATTTCACAGTTCACCAAATAGCACTATAGAATGTCTTTGTGAAAGAAGATAATAGGTCTGTTTTTGGTTTCAAAACAGTTCTAGGAGGGTAAGTGTCTTGAACTGTCATCAAGTGTAGCATCCATCTTATCTATTAACAGTCTAGGGAAGACCATTTTCAGAATGCAAAAGTTTAAAACTGAAATTCACTTCTTGGGGTTAGAGCTTTTAATGGACTGACTGTCACTGATAAGGAAGTGATGGAAAGCACAGTGTTTCTGCAATCTCATTAGTTGGATGTATAGTGTGAAGATGAATTTACCATTCTCCAGAATACTAACATATACCACTAGCTGAAGAGAAAAGAGGAAAGCAATTCAAAGTTCTATATTTAACTTTTGTTCTTTTGAATATAGAATTAAAAGAACTGTTTCCGTGGCATTGCATTTCCTTATTCTTTTAGTGGGTAATGAAGATAAATCTCTTATTATTTTATCATAATATCAGCTTTCAAAATGAAATCAATTTTGGATATCTCAAGTGGTCAGAGATCTTCCCTTAGTTCACATAAAGTTGGCAACTATACTGCTTTCTTTATTAGAAAGAGACAGGGAATATATTTAATCATCAGTGTCACTGGGGCACTCTTTACAAGTGTTTGCTTCAAACTTTTAAGTCTGGGCAAATGTGACATAATAGAAACATTTATTTACAAGAAACAAAAATAAGTTTGATGACCCTTAATCATAATGCTCATGAAATATGATTTTCTATTGGTCATTTATATTAACTGTCAATGTGTGAAACTAGATCTCAAAATACAGAAACACCTGGACGTGAATGCAAGCCATGTCTATCACGTAGAATTGGATGACAGGTACCCAGATGTTTGGCACATGATAAGTTAACTAACAAAATGTGTTTCTTTATAAAAATAATAGTTTTCTCTTGCTAATGTGTCTTTTTCCTTATAACTTAATGGATAAAATCTATTAATTAAGGCATTTACATTTGTCATATTTATTTTTTCAACTGAAATTCATTCAGATAGAAATATATAATTAAAGAAAAAAAGAAAACTGATTTAGTTTCAGCTCTGCCACTTGTTTATTTTTTTGTCCCAGGAGAATGAATCGCTAAATTCCTATGTATCCATTTGTGTCCAATAACTACATAATTGTCAAAGGCATTTACACGTTCATGGTGGTTTTATAAAGATCAGAGAGGGAGTAATCTCAAACATGAAATATATATATATATATATATATATATATATATATATATATATATGCAGCAGTGAATGAAAATACTATTTTTCTCCAAGAAAAATATAAACGTGTGAAGTTTCAATTGGAAGAAAAATGTGTCTTGTGATTCCAATAGCAGTATGACCGTGCAAACCAGAAAAAAGAAATAATAGAGTAATTTCTAAGGACATAATAACTAAAACATATGGAACACTTTCTATTTTTCAACTGTTATGTTGATGACTTTAAGGATTTCCTTACAAAATTCTCACAACAAGACTACAAATTAGATTTTATAATGACCATGATTTTTCAGATGAAGAAACAGATTCAGGGAGTGTGGGTACTACACACAAGGTGAAGTAGTGAGCACTAGAACTGGATTCAGAATCTGAGAGTCTGTCAATGTGGCTGATATAATTTACCCATGATTACAGCCTTAAATTTGGGAAAAAAAAATATGAAAATTTCTTTAGAGATTTGGAAGGGACGGAAAGAGAACATACATTTTAGGAAAACTGCATTGAGATCAAGTTCCCTTTATTTTTGAAAATATGAGTATTGCAGTTATTACCGAATTAGGTTTGGCTGCTTGATGCTCATGAGCCAATGATCGAGAGACAACAGTTGGCAGAAAGAAAAGTAGGTTTATTAAAAATGCTGGCATTTGTACCACTTATTCCCCTTCTCCTTTTCTTCTCTTTTTAAATTTATCAATTACAGTTGCCCTTCAATATTATATTAATTTCAGGTTTATAGCATAGTGGGTAGACATTATAATTTAAGAAGTGACCTCCCTGAATTGTCTCGTCCCCGCCTGGCACTATACATAGTTATTACCATATTATTGACAGGTATAAAACAAATAAGTCATGGGGATGTAATGTACAGTATGGGGAAGGGAATATAGTCAATAATATTGTGATAGCGTGGTACAGTGTCAGATGGTTGCTGGACTTATCATGGTGATCACTTCTTTAGGTTTATAAATGTTGAACAACTATGGTGTTCACCTGAAATTTATATAATGTTGTATGTTACGTATATTTTTAATAAAAATCTTAAAGAAGACAGAAAATAAAAGAAGAAAAAAAAATCATTTGTGGTAGTCTGAAGGGGAAAAGATCTTTGAAGTTACACTTGGCAGAATCAAGGGTATTAGACTGTGAAAATGTTGATCTTGTTCATTTATATCCGTATATTCAATAACTGAAAATTCCTGTTGGAGATAAACAAAAATGTTACTACGTTTAAAATGTCTTAATGAATAACACAATACTCTTTGGGGGGGAAAGCCACAAAGTCTTGTGCTAATAATAATTCTATTATGGTGTATGAGTATTAGCATGTTTACTTAATATTTTGTTCACAGATTTGGAGGTAAAGAAAAAGAACTAATTATGGTTGTGGTTACATGACTATATACACTTGTTAAAATTAATAGAATCATACATTTAAAGGGTTGATTTTATTATATGTCAATTTAAAAAATAAAATACATTTTTAAAAAGAAAATAGGTGAGAGGGAGGAAGGAAAAAAAAATGCTGGCATTCTGGAAAGGTGGCAGACTGCCATCACAAAGGCTACCTTACCCATTCCTAGAATGTTCAAGGGATTTTATAGGTACACAAGAAGAGGCAGAACAAAGGAAAGAGGGAGTTAGTCAAGTGACTTCTTAGTGCTGACATCCAGGAGAATGTCTCCTGGAATCCTGTTTGTTCCCTGATGGTTATCTCAAATTCAGTTGTAGGGGTGATTCATGTGTCACCTGATGGAAAACTGAAGTCCAGTTGATAGTGTCAAGATGTCTGAGGGTTGAATCAATTTCTTTCAAATCAGCATTCTGCTGATTAATCAGATTAGTGAAGTATGCTAACATAGTTATTAAACATAGTCATGAAATCAGGTAGGTGGGAAAGTAAAAAGAAAAAGGAAAATAAACTAATTTTTTAAATCTTGAAAAGTACACCATCACCCTTAAACAGTGGCTTTTAAAAATAATATTTTCAATATTCTTCCTCCTTTTCAAATAATAAATACTTATTTGATTATTAGGAAATGTATAAACAATCTTATTTGTATTAACTATATGATTAAATTTTCTTGATTTTTAACCAGTTGCTTTTGGCAGGAAATGCTTTTAAGGACTTTGATTAAAATGGCTGAGATGGGGCAGGTCCAAGGTCAAGTGTTGCTCTTTCGGCTCACTTAATAAGGAGGAGTTTTCCGGCTTATTTTCCTCAGCTCACAAGGACATTTTGGTGTTGTTAACGTCAACATTCAAAAAATTGAGAGAGTTCACATTAAAATATGAATTTCTGTCTTTTCCACAAACATCGGAAGATCTGCCAAACCTGTTTCTGATTCCATGTGGCAAGAGTCCATGGTTGTTGGGTAGCAGCTGCCACCTTTAGGCAGGCCATGTACTTTGCATTGTCTCCAAGCCATCAGGGGGGCCTGTTTTACTCATTTACATTTCCAATCTGGCATAAAAAAATAATTTAAGGAGTCTGCAATCTTCTCTTTAATGCCATCATTTAGTATTTTCCCCCTTCCCAGTACTCATTAGGGTCTTGTGAAATGCCCTGAGTCCAAATCAGTGAATAATTTTTATTGCCAGTAGAAAGAAGGATGGATTAATTTGATTAATTTCCTATACATGCTTTGAAGTAAAGCATCAAAGAATCACTGTTTACCTCCTGCAATGCTCAGATTTGATGCTAGAATAAAGAAAATACGATTCAACTTTCATTCAAAGGACAATTGCTGAGTATTGGAACTTTGTGCTTAAACAAAGACTTATCACAGTTGATTTTTTTCTTTTCTTAAAAGATATGTATTCAGCATTAATATTATTTACCCCCTGGCATATATCAGTAAGTTTTCCCTTAATGTGATTTTTAAATGTAGATTTCTAATTAAAATACATTTGCACTATAAAAGAAGCTTTCATCCAAGAAGAAAATCTGAAACTATTTTAATATACTCAAATTTGTGCTTTCAGAAAAACTTCCTGAAGTACTGCATAACAATTAGCTGCCATAAAGTAACATAGTCCATGCAGTTCTGAAAAGAATATTGTATGCTAGCCCTATAATTATATGTGCATTATCTAAGCTAATTGAGAAAAATAAAATAATAAATTTATGAAATTATAAATTATATACATCATTTAGAGCATCGTTTATATTTTTTAGAAAGCTATTAGTATTTTGATTCTTACATAGCTAAAAATTAAAAATGAGATACAGTCTTTCTGTCTTCTGTCTTTACAATCCTTATTTTATCTGTCTCTGTCTCCCCTGCTCTCACAACAAACACACACACACACACACACACACACAAACACACAGGACGGCGATTTCTTCTTCAAGTCTAAAAGATAGTATTTAAATGATGTTTGCGAACATAAAAAAAAAGAAAAATTAATACTATGACATACTCTACTAATAATAGTCTACAGTATACTCACACATGCTTGCTGGTGGTTAAAATGGAAAATATTTTTTAAATGATACACACGACATCAATTTTCCAAGAGTTGTAGTAATCTATGCCCTTTGCCTTAACAATTCACTTTATAGACACTACACTGAAATTTTCTAAAAAAGAGTTCACATCCACTTTATGCATAGAGCTGTTTATCATGGTGCCACAAAATTGTTAGGCAGAAGGTAGGCATGAGCGACAGGAGTGGTGGGTAACAATGTAAATGGCACTTTGCACTGCCCACATCCACTCCCCAGGTACTGCCCAGGTCCAACCTCCCCCTCCTGGGATTAATTTTGTGGTTAGAACATCCTGAAAAGAGGGAAGTAAAATCCAACCAGAATTATCTGCACAGAATGTTAAAGCTTACCCTTGATTTAACCTTAGCCTCATTATAATATGATAGTTACAAGAAATTATCATTGCAGTTTTAACAGTCCCCCTCCCCTAGGAATTTTCTATGTGTATTATGGGCAAAGGCATACATCGCAAGGAATGGGTTATATAACCTACACATGTCAATCAAATGACCCTCGTCTGTACGTCACACTCAGAGCTGGCCCAGAGCCAACAATATAAGCTCAAGCCCCAAACAATTAGGGGGCGTTGTTTCTCTTGACTTGGCCGGTTCTCCTTTTAGAATGTATCCTAATAAACTATCCTGACTCTCTACCTTCATGTTTGCTGATTTGTAATGCTTTACTGCGTCAGCAAAAAGACTGAGCAGTTACTCTGGTAACAAAATGAAAACCTGGAAAGAGAATTTAAATCTAGGAAATATTTTTTCTTATACCACAAGTATATTATTCTAATGTTAATTAAAATGATATATATGGCATGGGTGAAAAAAAAAAAAAAGGTCATCAAATATATTCTAATGTTAAATAACGAAAGAATGCCAGAAGTTTCAAAATTCAAGTGTGTGTGTGTGTGTGTGTGTGTGTGTGAATATCTTTTTCTATTCTGTGGCTTGCCTGTAAAATCCCTTAGTAGTATGTTTTGAATGAGAAAATTTCTTAATTTCAATGTACTCTAATTCACCAATATTTTTATTTTTGCCTTATGCCTTGCATGTCCTGTTTAAAAACATTGCCTAAAATAGTGTCAGAAAATTATTTTCCAGGATTATCTTCAGGAGGCTTCATTATTTTACCTTTCACATTCAGATATGCAACCGCCCTGGAATAGAATTTTGTATATGGTGTGAGACTGGAACAGTTTTACATTTTTTGTATGGATGTGTAATTTGCCCAACCATATTCATTTTAAATGTCTTTCCTTCCCTCTGTGCTGTGCAGTGCTACATTTAAAAATTACGTTGATTTTCTAAACAGTAATGTTGGTTCTCTTTTACTTTCTTTGACTTTAACCTGCTGATATTTTATGACTTTTTGGGACTAATATTTTAGCTAAAGATTTTCAACCTCTCTGTATTTAGGATCATGAGTTTCTCTTCATTGTCTTCATGATAATATACAAACTTACAAGATACAATATTCCCCCCTCATCCACAGGGATACACATGTTCCAAGACCCCCTGTGGATGCCTGACCTGTGAATAGTACCAAATCCTATAATATACTATTAACATGTTTTTTTTCCATACATAGCTATGGTAAAGTTTAATTTATAAATTAGGCATGTAAGAGATGAACAATAATAAATAATAATAAAATGTAACAATTATAATAATATATTGCAATAAAAGTCAAGTAAACTACGGGTTACTTGAACACCAGCACTAAGTAAGATACCATGATAATCAATCTGATAACAGAGATAGCTACTAAGTGACTAAGGGGAAGGTAGCATACATGTATATTGGAGATGCTGGATGAAGGACTGAGTTATATCTCTGGGAGGGATGGAGCTGAATTTTCAAGATTTCATCACTGTTCAGAGCGGCACATGATTGAAAACTTATGAGTTGTCTATGTCTGGAATATTCTGTTTAATATTTTCAGACCCGTGATTGACCACAGGTAACTGAAACCAGGGAACATGAAACC
This sequence comes from Rhinolophus sinicus, assembly GCF_036562045.2. NCBI lineage: Eukaryota > Metazoa > Chordata > Mammalia > Chiroptera > Rhinolophidae > Rhinolophus > Rhinolophus sinicus. Next base: position 181,209,872 of record NC_133753.1, read on the forward strand.
TCGGATAAAGGAGGACTCCTGTACTTAGGATGGTATACTAAAACCTGAGTTATCTTTTTGTATTAATCTGAATGGTAATTAATTGCCAGCTTGCAAGATGCTAAGGTTTGCCACTGAAGGGCACTGTTGTAACATTGCTGGAGAAAGGGGCTTCTTTATTTCTGCCTGCCTTTTTTTCTTCTCGCCACGGAGGTGTTCATCCCATGTTCAGGACACTGAAGCTGTTATGAGCCCCAGCATCCTGCAGGTCATTTCCCAGCCAGTTCTGTAGGACCTCAGTTTAGCAGCATCCCAATGGGTGCCCCCCAACATCTTCTCTGCAAATTCACCCACCCCACCTACCCCAAATGTAGATTCATGAGTTTCCCCTACAGACAAGGAGATGATTTCCTGCTGGGCAGCATCTTCCTGTGGAAAGTCCTTGAATTTGTACAATCTCCTACAGCCACACCCACCCCAGGTAGCTTTGAGCCTCAGCTTTGGGAGCATAGGTGTGTTACGGGGTAAAAGTGGGAGAGGAGATTTTGTACTGTATACAAAAGCAGTGGTGGCTATATTTGGTATTACTGCATTCTTTACTCCATTCCTCTGTCACTACGTTGTAATTCTTCTAATTACCTGTGCTCATTCCAATTACTGCATGGTTTATCCCTTGAATGAATTCTGACAGAAAAACAAACAAACAAGCAAACAAACAAACAAACAAAAACAGCACTATTTAAAGAATAAGATATTAAAAAATCCAACTGACAAAATGTAAGGGCAATATTTAGGTTAAATGTAAGACACACTTGAAAACACTGTTTGTAAATAAAACCTTCCTCATTTGAGAAGGAAAAAGAGGGGAAAATGTGACTATGGATCTACTCACTAATCTAATGAAGAGGAAGGAAAAAAAAATTATCTTACCAAATTTATTTTACAACATTGCAACAGTAAGCATAAATGCAGTTTTGGGCCAACCTATATCCCATACTTGATAGATTGGTCCAACAACAACAACAAAAACAAAACAAAACAAAACAAAAAAAATGAACACCATAACAATGAACTTAACAGAAGTAAAAATAATAATCAATATAGGATTAGAATGAAATGGTTGAACCGCCACTTCCAGTTCTAGGCATCATGGATACCAACATGATTAATGCTCTGGCAGTGAGCCCATGTGTGCATTTTCTTGACAACCTACAGCTTCCAACAGCTTCCCCAAGCACCCCTCTGTGAGGTCCTCACCAGGCATGCTCCACTCCTCACCACCACCTGTCTCTAAGTCTAAGGAACAACCAACCTGCTGTCCTTTATGGGCCCAAAATTGCCTCACCACATGTGAAAATTTCAAAACACAAAGTAATCGTTATAACCTGGAAGCCATTTGAAGCAATCTATCAAAAGGTGGAATTTATGGTCGACAATAAGTCTGTGAGTTTATTAGGTCTCAGGGGAATAAAAAAAGGGGGGATGAGTTCTCAAACAATTTTATTATAATTCAAATTTTTAAAATTCTTGTGTGTGTCTTTCTGAGTCGGTAAAATAAACAAACTGAATTTTCCTTTTTCACTTGTGAAGTCTCTTCCTCAGAATGTTGACATAAGGAAGGAATTAATTTAATTAATTCTCAAGGCAATTAGGATGTTTTCATTGTAAATCCTTAAAGCAGAGCTCAAATGTAAAAATTCTATGGATCTCTATGAAACAAGCTTTGAGTTAAAACAATCCTAGATCTATCTATGCACTAGTACAATGTATTACACATTATTTATTTGTATGTTTTCTATACAAAATCACAAAAGAAATTTAAAATGTGGCTTCCATATTTCCCTAGTGTTGTTTTATCTTTCCACAGTTTCAGTTTTTTTCCCTGACTGAATATGGCGATCTGAATGTTACATAAATTTTATTGAAAAAATAATTTTTAAAATAATTTAGAATCATTCATGCCGCTGCTACTCCCAGTTATACAAATAGAGTTTTCTCTCTTCATTTGATTAAAAAAAAACCACATGATTTCCTTTCAAATTTACTCCTTGTGCAAATTTTATATGTATAATACATACATACAATTTCTGACAATTAAGTTTGCAAACTCATCCTAGAAAGAGTGCTATATTCCTCATTGCTGAATATCACTACAGTCACCTTCAAAGTATCCCCTTGGGAAGCTATGCATCAATGTCAGTGCCTAGTCCACCCTTCAAAGCAATTTTGGAACTCTTTTTCTGGAATGGCCACCAGAGTTGTCTTCGTATTACCCTTGGTGTCTTGACTGTCATCAAAATGTCTTCTTTTCAATAGTTTCTTGATCTTTGGCTAAAGAAAGAAGTCATTGGGGTCCAGATCAGATGAGTAGGGGTGGTGTTCCAATACAATTATTTGTTTATTAGCTAAAAACTCTCTCACGATAGTGCTATGTGAACTGGTGCATTGTCGTAATGCAAGAGCCATGAATTGTTGGTTAAAAGTTCAGGTCGTCTAACTTTTTCATGCAGCCTTCTCAGCACTTCCAAATTGTAAACTTGGTTAACTGTTTGTCCAGTTGGTACAAATTCATAATGAATAATCTCGCTGATATCAAAAATAGTTAGCAACGGCATTGCATCAATTTCTTAAACTTAATTGCCAGACCTCGTATATAATCTCACTATTCTTATTTTTAAAAAGTGTTCATAAAAAACCCACCACTCAAATAGATGACAGTTTTATAAGTCACTTCTTTTCTTTTCTTTTCTTTTCTTTTTTCTGACAGCCTATTTATCCTACTATATAAAATTCTCGAAGGAAGGCTTACAGTAAATGATAGTGTATTTCATAGGTCATGTAATTTGCAATCTGTCACTCTTCATTTTGCAGGAAATGGTACATGATGTCAACAACACATCAGCAATATATTAACATTTTTGCTGTCTCTCAGTATGAATAGATTTTTGTTTTTAATTTTCATGACAGTCAAAGCAAAATATAAAATGTTCTAGTCAATTACGGATTGTATAAAAATGTATGCATTAAGCTGGGTATGATGGTATTACTCAGCACTCTCTCTGATGTACCTTTGTTTCTTGGTGGAGGTGTTCTATTAACTTCTAGAAAGGAACTTTTTTTCATTCATTCATTTAAATATCCACCACCTCTGTCAACATGCTTTGAACAAATGCCTAATGAATTCAAGAAAAACATCATCTGGGCAAAAAATGATGAAAACTGTGGAACAGTGTTTGCACTTGTGAATCTCATGGAGAAGGAAGAGAAACAAAAAAGCAACCATGTATTTTTTAATGTGAGCTTTTCTTTGTGCCTATGTTTGCTGCCTGGATGCCTACTTGCCAAACACTCTTCTATTACCGTATATGTGGCACTGACAAAGGAGGATTCCCTTGCCCATGGTATATTTCTCACCTAATACTGCTTATAAAAAAGTGGGAGAGGGCAGCTATTTCATTGGGATCTATGGTCAGAGATGAGACTCAAGCTTAACCAATAGCACATTTCAATGTGACCTTTCAAAATGGGTTGTTTGTCTGAAGTGTTGGGAGAATTTGGGTTTTTGGGTCATCACAAGGTGGCAGCAGTAATTGCCCTGATAGTTCTAGCAATGGCAGCTGTGAAGGTGGCCCTGGCATAAGTGCAGCTGGTGACACCCTCAATAAAGTTATTATGTGTCCTTACCGGTGACCTCTGCTTTCCAGCATTCACTGATATGAGCCTTGATATAATTCTAGGATTGCTGTCTCCCATTGATTTGATGAGGCTTTTATTCACAACTACTTCCAATGTACCCACCCCTCCCAAAACAAAACAAGAACTATATATATAGCTAGGGTCAGAAAGATCAGCCAAAATGACCTTCACAACTTAAAATAAAACTTACAGTCAATAGTTTTTATCCCAAAAGAGTAGAATTATGATTAAAATAATAGACTTCCCTTCTATGTGGACATAACATGTTTTCTATGCTTTAATTTCATGTTTTTGTGTGTTATTTTTTATCCATTTAGTCTTTTTTCCCCCTCCTCATTCATTAAAACATGGAAACAACTCAGAATAGGACTTGGTGAGTAGTAAATGTGTTGTCAGTATGAGCTATTTTATTATCTATTAGGGGTAAAACAGAGATTACAAGTCCAGGTTCTAGACCTACACTGATTTCATTCATAAACTAGCACTTTCATCGATGCAACTGTGTGACCTTGGGCAAGTTACTTAACAAACATTGTGCCTGAATTTTTTCATACCTCTAATGGGGCCAACGATTGTATCATTCAAAACTGAAATTGATAATTCTTGTAATATTTGTAGCACAGCATAATGTTCTGTCCTTTTTTCCAATAAATGAATTCAAATTTAATAATTAACATGATGTGTATATAATATATATATATATATATATATATATTTATATATATATATAATATATATACACATATATGTGTGTGTGTTTACTCTCTCCTTAATGAAGAAATAATTTATAGCTTTTCATATTTTCTTTGAGTAAAGCTTTAAGTATATTTCATATAATTTGTTATGTTGGGTTCTGCCAGTACTTAATTTCTAAATAGTCTTTTGTAATTTTGATTTCCTTTTAGAGAAATTAGAGCTATTTAGATGAGTTCTATATTATAATTTCCTGCTGGTTGTTTTGGTCTTAAGCTTATTAATTTCTTAGATTACGGCACTGAGGCCAGAAACTGTGATCTTTTTCTATTTTTAATAATTGATTAAAGTGTGTTAATTACTTTGAGAACATAAATTTTGAACGTTTCCCAGACTATGGAAACTCTTTACATGTCTATTTGGTCCAATTTAAAATTTTTACATAAACTTTATAACTCAGACTTGTTAATTATGTTTTTCAAAATCTATACAATTTCTGATTGTTGTATGGACTTACTTGATATCATTATGAGAGATGAGTGAAAGATATCCATTTACATGGTAACACTGAATTAATCATGTTCTCATTTTAAGAGTGTTTGTTGTTCACACTATTATATATTCTTTGTGGATAATGCATTTATCATTATGAAATAATCCTCTTTGTATTCAATGCAATTTCCCCTTGATTTTTTTCAATTTAATATTGATATTACTCCTTTTTTTTTATTGCTGTTATTTATTTGTCTGCTTTTTTCAAGTCAAGAATGGACTCTTCACTACTATTCCTGAGAGAATATTTTCAGCAGAGCCAGTCTACATTAGAAAGGAATGAAAACTTAGGTTATGGGTTTATTCCTTTTTTCTGAGAACAGTCATGTTCTCTCCAACTGTTCCTGAAGTGAATGGTTCATTTAAGTCATGTGGTCAGCAGTTATGCTCAGTCAATCTCTCCTTGACCCAGACATGACAGTTTTCCACATTGATGTCACTTACCCATGTTTGCTGCTATATATGTCTATGTGTACTCAGGACTAGCTATAGAATTTGCAAGGCACGGTGCAAAATGAAAATGCAGTTCCCATTGTTTAAAAATCCTTCAGAATCTCAAGATGGCAACAACAGAGCTATTTAAGAATGCATAAATTTGCCTTCCTTTTCTTAGCTGTAATATTGTTCTATTTTTACTCTCAATATTATCTTACAATGCTTTTTTCTTTGTTATATAAGTATGTATTTTTTTAAATTTTAGTAATGTTGTGATATTCCTTAATGCCATTGATTTTTGTTTTATTCCAAAATTGCATTGATGATGATAATGATTAATGATTGAGGGCCTAAATGTATACTATCTGTGAATTATTTACATTAAGATTTATACATGTAAGAATCAATGGACTTTAAGTCTCAGTTATAAAGTTCATAAATTAATCATGTTTCCATTTATTCATTCTATTATTTTTGTTGATATGATTTCACTCTAAATAATAACCCAGTGATAAATGTGTCTTTTGCTATTTCAAGGCTAGAAACAATTTAGTGCCAATTTTTCTCAATTTAAGTGTGTTACTTAATTTTAAAATTAAATGCATCATAATTCAAAGTTAATTGCAGAGACTTTTTGTTACATTATTTCAATTTATCCTTCTCTTTGTATTTATAAGCTCTTTAACCTTGTATATATTGATGATACCAAAGGAGCCTTGAAAGCTTACTAGAAATGATAGCTTTTTCTCTTAGCTTAATCTGCTATGATGATACAAAGGGTGTTTTATTAAATATTCATTTTCTTCTATCAGCACTGATATTAGTAATTTAAGTTTGGCCATAGAGTAATCAATTAAAGTAAAGCATGCTGTGTGAACACTCAACTTAACACATTAATTTAATCTATTTTGGCTACTCCTGCTGTCTCACAAATCATTTCTATGGTTACAACACATTTGTCAAAGTTTCTAATAGAAAAACATCCCACGATAGCAGGCTTCTACTAAATAAATATAAGATTTATGGATAATAATAATATTTAGATTGAATTTCTACAAATTAGGTGACATTCTTTAAATATCACAGAACGCATACAATTAAACTGAGCTAAATATATGAAAGTCTTTTTAAAATTATTGCAGAAAAAAATGTCTGTAGAAGGTTGGTCATTGAAGGTGCACAGATGATTATGTAAGAAAAGCATAAAATTTAATTAACTCGATGATAAGTCAAGATAGTGAACACACAAGCCACATCTTAGAGCTGGCGTATAAGTGGGATTGTGTCCAAACATTACCTTTTCCTTTGGGGCTTGATCTTTCTCCATATTCCTAGTAAACATTTGTTAATATTGCAGAAGAATAAGAGGACAAGAAACTTTACAAACAATATTGCTTGAAACTTCAGAAATCGCTATTGCAAATCGTTAAAATGATACCATATCGTGCCAATTGGTAAATGTACTTGTGTTGTAAGGAATTTAACTTTACCTTGAAAGAGGTTTGGCTTTACCCTGGGCTTCTGGGAGATAATCTCCTTTGGACTGTTTTGCCTGAGAGCAGTGTCTTTGTGTGTGTGTGTGTGGGGGGGGGGTAGGCAGTGGTGGGGAGGCTGATCACACCAGATTAGGGAGGCGCTGACCAGGACAGAAAGACCAACAATGTGATAGAGGCTAGGGCTTTGGTTCACAGTATCATTTGAAATGGAGGCTGAGATACACCATGGGGCAAGTGGAACCCTAGTAACAACTGAATGGTGAAGCTGAATATTAACCTGAGCTGCCTCAGTTAGCAAAGAGTAAAATTTAGCATATTCATATGAAGGAAGGAACACCTACTGAATCCACAAAGAGAGTACAATGGAAACTGCATTTAGTGTTTCTCCAGACTCCATACTGTGTCTTTCTTCCCTTGACTGATTTCAACCTGTATTCATTCACTGTAATAAGGCAAAAGCAGCCTATAGTGAATTCTGTGAGTCCTACTAGCAAATAACCTGGATTTGCAATGAGTGTTGGAAGGGTTGTTTTGTTGAGGATTGTGTTTTCTTTCACTTTGTAGTTGGCCTAAGCTCACAAAACTACATATTGCATTTTCAAAAAAATTGTAAATGTTCCTCTTCTGGCCCTTGACAAACAAAGAGACTTATTGTCTATCAATAGAAAATAGTCCATGGAAATTGAACAAAAGATTATATGCATAAAAATAAGTGGTATATTGAATGAAACAAATATCACCAATGATTTTACTCATGACATCTAAAAAACTATTTAAAACGGCATATCCACCTCTGGAAAACTAGGAGGTTGGGTTCTAAAACTCTTGTTGTGTTATTGTCTCAGAAATTTTAATGTCTCTGCGTATGACAATTACAATGCTTGAGACTCATAGTTCTTGGTTTCCTTTATATGTGTTTCATTAAACTTCTGTAAACTTTAGCTGAACTCTCTAAGGACAACTCATGAACCTACTCCATAATTGCTATTAATATGTTAGTTTCAACTATAGCCACGGGTCTTTCAGTTGCACTGCATTCTCGCTAGTTTTTGAACAAACTAGAACTTAGAGTCTTGGTGCAGCTCACAGCAAATTTTGTTTCCTGCCATAATTACTTTATGTATATGGTGAATAATTTAATTGATATTTTTGTTAGCATTCTCAATTCACTCTCTCCTTCATCCTTTGTCCCAGCATAAAAATCCCTTATAACTGAATGCATAGTTCTAGAAATCTCCCTCTGCTTTCTTAATTTAAGCCTATTGCTCTTTAAACTAGATGACATAATTGTTCATGTGTTTTGTTTTGAGTGCTGTGCTAGGTACTGGAGATACAATGCTACACATGATGTTTATTAACTCTGCCTTCAGCAGAAGTCATTTGAAGGGAAAGAGCAAGAAATTACAGAGGTTTGTAAAAAGTTCTGTGATGGGTTAAATAGAGAGAATTATCAGGATGATCCAGCCAAATCAAGGACAATGGAAGTCAGTGATAAGTTCCCAAAGAAAGTGCTAAGTAACATTCATTGGCATAAAAAATCCAGTTGTAAAACACAGCCCTAGTCAATTAGCTAAGTTCTGAGTAACAGTTGTCTTTACTCTTGTACCTATCATTTCCTGATTCCATATTTCCATTCTGAGAGTACCCATAATAGACTATATTCATTTTTAACTTCCATTCATATCCCAAATAATTAGAGCTGTGTTTCTCCATTCCAATGTACCACTGAAACTACTTCGGCAAAGGTAATGCTATATTTTCAATCCCCCGACTATATTAGTTCTTGGAAGTATTTTTAGTTATGTGCTTATTTTTTCAAATTGTTGATCTAGAGATAAATATATAATGTTACAGTTTTTGAAAACATATTTATTCTTGACTTCTTGAAAACATTTAATACTGATTTCCACAAGAGCACCTTCCTGATTCTTCTATTTTTAATGAAGTTTATCCTGATTTTTAATTATGATAAGATACACATACCAAAATGTACGTTCTTAACCATTTTTAAGTGTCTAATTTAGTAGTATTTTGTGTATTCACATTGTTGTGAACCAAGCTCCAGAGCTCTTCATTTTACAAAATTGAAATTCTGTAACAGTTAAGTAACGGCTTCCATTTCCTCCTCTCCCTAATCCCTGGCAACCAACAGTCTACCTTCTGACTATACAAAATTCACTAGTCTAGGTACTTCATGTAAGTGCAATCATGGAATACTTTTTAGTGTGTGTGACAGGTTTATTTCGCTTAGCATAATGTCCTCAATAATCACCCATGCTATAGCATGAGTCAGAATTTCCTTTTTAAGACTGAGTAATATATCATATGGATATATGACATTTTATTTATCCATTCATCTATTTATGGATAATTGGGTTGTTTCCTCCTTTTAGCTGTTATAAACAATGGCGCTATGGCGATGGGTGTAGTCCCAACTATTTGGGTCCCAACTTTCAATTATTTTGGATATATATCCGGAAGGGGTTACCAGATTATATGGTAATGTCATTTTCAAATTTTCGAGGAACCATCATACTATCTCCCATAGCAGCTGCATCATTTTACATCGCCACCAACAGTGTACAAGGGTTCCTATTTCTACACATCCTGGGCAACACTTGTTCTTGTTTTTATGATAGTAGCAAGCTTAATGGGTGTGAGATGACATTTTGTTGTGTTTTTAGTCTGCATTTCCCAAATGATTAGTGATGTTGAGCATCTTTTCATGTGCTTTTTATCCATTTGTACATCTTCTTTGGAGAAATACCTATTCAAGTACTTTGCCCATTTTAAAGTTGATTTTTATTTGTTTTGGTGTTGAGTATTTAGGAATTCTTTATATGTTCTGGATATTTACCTCTTACTGTATGTATGATTTGCCAATATCTTCTCCATAGGTTTCCTTTTGGTTCTGTTGACTGTGTCCTTGATGCACATATGTTTTAAATTTTGATGTAGTCCAATTTATCTATCTATACATTTGTTCCTATATTTTTGGTATCTGATCCAGGAAATCATTGCCAAATCCAATGTCTAGAAGCTTTTTCTATATGTTTTCTTCTAAGAGTTTTGTAGTCCTAGCTTTTATGTTTATGTGTTTGATCTATTTTGAATTGATTTGTTTGTCTATGGTATAAAATAAGGTTTCAACTTCATTATATTTTGCATGTGGATATATTCTTGGGGGTCCCTTGATATTCTATATGAATTTGGGGATTTTTTTTTTTCTATTTCTGAAAAAAAATGTCACTGGGATTTTGATAGGGATTATATTGAATCCATAGATAGATCACATTTAGTAATATTGACATCTTGACAAAATTAAGTGATCCAATCCATTAACATGGAATGTCTTTCTATTAATTTGTGTCTTCTTTAATTACTTTCAACAGTGTTCTGTAATTTTAAATGTGCAATTGTTTTTCCTTCTTGGTTAAGTTTATTCCTAAATCATTTATGTTTTAATGCTATTGCAAATAGAATTATTGTTTTTCCTTTTTAGGTCATTCATTATTAATTAATAAAAACACAAGTGATTTTGTGCATTGATTTTGTATCTTGGAAACTTTTGCTGAACCTGTTTATTAGTGCTAAAACATTTCTGTGGAATATTTAAAGTTTTCTGCATATAAAATCATGTTACCTGTGAACAGGCATGATTTTATTTCTTCCTTTCCAATTTGAATGTAATGCCCTAGTTCTTTTAATTCACTGACCCTTAGCTTCCTTCTCTTCCTTTTTCTTCTTAAATATTGCTCTTTCCCACTTCTGACAATAGTCTTCCACTGTTTTTATTCTAACAAGCATTGCTTTCAACTACCTATTTTTATGATACTGAAATCCTCTTCAGTACCTCTAACCCTGGCTTTGTTCCAGCCCTGTATTTTCTGCTAGAAAATTTTCTGCCTGCTAGATTTTTTCAGCTTTATGTATATTAGAAATCACAAATTTAGCATGATGACATCCAAATATGCTGATTATAGAAACCCTAAACTCACCACTGGACATTGAGCTCTGAGCCTAGAAATGTGATAGCTCTACCAATGCAACAACATCTATAGACTTATCCAAAACCTTCCATTCATATCTGTACTCCAGCACCAGGATGACCATGGTCTCCCAGATTCCCCTTTAGGTGACTTGTCTACTGGTGTTTCAGGAGTCCTGTTACTCATTTCCCCCCATGATTCTTCAAATTTCCCAGCTTTTGACACAGTTATATTAGGTTTTGTATAGTAAATTCATTATTATAATATTCATACCGGTTCTACTTCCCTGAATGAACCTTGATATAGTTGTTATTATTAGAGTTGTGGTGATGCTGTACAAAAATCTAAGGCATTTTCCTTTGCATTGGCTATGAAGAAACAACCAGAGGATGCTGGAGAGACAACAAGAATATTGTTTTTGGAGGATGAAAATAAAGTAGATCATCATTTTGTTGTTGTTGTTGTTGTTTTGGATGAATGTTTGCAACACTGTCTATATAATGTGGATGGAAAATAAATCTAACCTAGTACTGTAACGTTGGAAAATAAAACTTTTTCTCACACTCACCCTTGCTAGCAGGAGCAGGAAAAAAAAAAAAATGTCAAAGGAAAGCCTCAGGAAAATAAAAGATCAAACCCAGGACACTGCCAACAAAACATCAAGGTAAACTCAGTGGTACAGATTGTGGAACTTTCATTAAGCATCTTACTAAAAAATTAAACTAAAGTATTACATTATAGCCTCCCTTTGCTATTCAAAATAAATGGCAAGTAACACAATACCCTGACCCACAGCCCAAAGTAGATGGGGCCTGTCTCAGAAAGATTTGATGGTATGGCTTCTGTCTAATGGAGAGAATGACAATAAAATGTATAAGAAATTCACACAGTGTTTAGAATTATAGACAGAGGTACCCGCATTTTGGGTTAAAAGACACACAGACACTTTTAAATGAAAAGAAGCCCCAGGGTCTCCAAAGGATGAGAAAACTACTCAGCCGAAGAATGGGCTTTTTTTCTTTGTTGGAAAAAAAATGGATGCTAAGTTAGAGCCCAGAGCAGAGGTTGAGCAAAGTATCTAAAACAACAATTCCAAAGATCAGAACGATGCCCTAATCAATGTTCACTACCTTCCTTCAAAGCAGGGGGATTAGCAACGTGATCCTGGATCCATTTCAAAATTACTATGAAGCAATGCCTGCTATGTGCCTTCTGATTCCTTTTTTTTTTTTCCAAAATAAGACTGTCCACTGTAGGTATCCCTGTCCTACCTTTAACGAGCTGAACAGTGATCCCTCAAAAGGCAGGTCCACATCCTAATCCCCAGACTGAGAATATCATCTTATATGGCAAAAGATAGTGTTTGCCTTTTATGGCGCAAGGAATGGTTAAGCTAAGGATTTTAAGAGGAGGAGCTTATCCTGGACTATCTGAGTATCTGTAAATGCCATCACATATACAATTCTCTCTTACGGGAACAAGAGAGAGACAGGGGGAGATGAAGGAGAGACACAGGGAGGGGAAGGCAATAAAATGTCAGGCAGAAAGAGAGGCAGATTAAGGAATGTCAGCAGCCACCCAAAACTGGAAAAGAGACAATAACCAAATTATTTTTCAGAGAACTTGAATGGAGCACAGCCCTGTCATAATTCAGACTTCCAGCCTCAACAACTGTGAAAGAATACATTTCCATTATTTTTACCCACCCAGTTTATAGAATTCATTTTAGCAGCCACAGGAAACTGGTGTTGCACATTGTATATTGTTTGGGTGCTGGTTTCAGATAACTTGACATTTTAGACCACAAGCCTCTGACCCTAAGGATCTGTGTCCAAAGACTCAGTCACAATGGCTGAATTTAGATAATTTGATCTTGTGTCTGGCGCCTAACCTTGAGCTATGGTTGGATGAGTGTTTTGAGCTCTAGGTTATAATTTGCATATGGATATTATGTAATTAATTTTATCCAGAGGACATTTTGAAATACAGGGAACCCTAAATTCTTTGTCACTCCTCCACTGTAGAGCTGGACTCACTTTTCTCTTGAACTGTAACATTGTCATTAAAATTGCTGGTCTCCTCTAAAATGGTTCCATTCTTTGTTACCTAACTTCATGATGTTTAAGAATTAAATGTCATGAAATTGTTACTTCCTTTCCTATTTAACTTTTCTGCTGGTAGAATCAAATTAAGGAAAACAAAAATGCTGAATTTGCACGATCACACACACACACACACACACACACACACACAGTGAAATGACAAATGTGATATGTGAAAGATGGTACATGATAGCATCAAACCATACAATAAGGGGATTGAACCAGTTTATGGGGAAGAGTTTTTTGTTTGTTTGTTTGTTTTTGTTTCTATTGAGGATGTGACCCTTTGGTTAATTACTCAAACTTGTCTTTGTAGAAATGAGAGAAAAAAATCATCTAAAAAGTATGCATATGTAGAAAGGCCAAGGGATAAATTGATCCAAGAATCTGAAAGAGGACGTCTTAGCTAGAACTAAGAAACCAAGGGATAACATGGTCCAGAATGAGACAGAAAGAAGTATGCAGGGCCCACACACAATGACCTTTGGAGGACATGTTAAAAAGAATTGTTTTAAAGCTAAAAGCAATGAGTAACTGTGAACGGGTTTTAAATTAAAAGTGAAGCACAGAATAAGATTTGTTTTGTGGAATGATATTTTTTATCTTGGTGAACTAATGTCTAAAACAAACCAAAGTCAATGAGTTTAAAAAGTTACTTCTATTAGATTAGGAGAAAGCTCATGGCAGTTTAGGCTACAATGTTGGACATAGAAAGAGTTCCATATTCTAGAAATATTTAAGTGTTAAGAGGGAACACTTATTCATAACATTTCAATAGTATTTGAGGGAGATGAAGATCCCAAGTATATTTTGGTACAGTTATTATCCTGACAAAATCAAGGCCCCTTGACTGAAACAGCCAGAATGTGTTGCCACAACCTATGATTTGAATTCTACTTTTAACTCAGTTACTTCATAAGTGTATAACTCCTAAATATATGTATATAGGTATGTATATATATATATATATATGTGAATATATATATACATATATATACATACATATATACATGTATATATGTATATATACATATATAAATATACATACACACATATATATATATATATATACACATCTATATCTCTATATCTATCTATCTATCTATCTATATTTAACCAACTAAAAGAATACTGTAAAAATAGAAATAATATGATAATTTAATAATATGCAATAAATTAAATATTTAGTACAGTGAGAAACAGAAAAACATAATTTACTAAACGAAAATATTCTTAAATTTGACCACATAATGTTATTCCACCAGTCATCAGAATAAATGTTAAATAAGTAAAATTTTGGAAAAATTTTACTGCCTACCTTAACAAAAGTGTTTAAAAAATGAATACATGTACATTCATGATTACACTATACATTCTAGTTATATTTTAAGCATATTAATGATAATAATTGAATTAGTCTGAATTTTCTCTTACTTTAGTGAAAATATAAATTTAGTCTCCTAGGTCTTCTAAGGAAAAAATTATTAAAATCACAGAGATACTATATGACAATGTTTACAAATTTAATCCCTTGTAAATTGTGTGTCTAAATGACTCTTTCTCTGCTTGTTAGAAAATCAAACTTAAACACCACTCGTTTAAAAAATTTTGAAAATCTATCAAAATGGCTGAATAGAGCAGTGTCCACTTGGAATTGTCATGTAAATATATGTTTCTCGAGGTTAAGTTCTGCCCTCATGTTGTTTTAGGCCATCTACCTGGAAGAGACAGAACAAATTACTGAAGAAAATGTTATATGACTGAACTTATTTATTCATTAAAAATGAGGAAGCTTAACAAAACCTTGTATCCCAGGTTCTTTTTATAAAGTCTCACTCTGATCCCACATCCTTCTTGAACTCTAAATAGGACTTTCTCTCAGCCTATTTTCTTGGTACACTGCATGTGAATCATATGAATGAACAAATATGTCCAATTTTTATTACATGAAGAATGAGGCCAAGATTTAGCCAAAGTTCATTTACTGCCTGATTCATATTTAAAAAAAAAAAAAAAAAATCAGTATATGTTTATACTAAAAACTAAGTAATTTTACTTTTCCACATAGACAGAATCACCACAGCACACACACTCACACACACAACATAGGAAACAAGCCCACACGTAAGTAAAAGATTTGCTTTTTACATTAAAACACAATCATTAACATGATTATCTGTAAGAATATAATTATGAATTGAGGCATGGGAGATATCAAACATATTGTATCTTAAAGGATTATATATAAAATTTATTTACATACATATAGATATAATCTGGATGATCAAAGATTTTTTTAAATAAAAATACTAGGATACAATTAAGGGATTAATTTGACAGCAAAAATAATCCGTGTGTTTTTTCCTGCAATTATTTTTTATAGATAATATACAATTCTATTTTGTATATTTTGTAATAAGAATGAGTTTTGATTGCTAGGTTATATTAATCAATTTTGAATGAAAAGTTTGAGAAGTTCTTCATAGTTTTGTTTCAGTAATGTTAAAAAAAAGAAAAAATCCCATACCATGTTTTAAAATGTGAGGTTTCTTTATAATACCATTCACTGTTATTATGATAATTTTTATTTAATCTAGTGGTAATTGGAGTGAGAAAGCAGAGAAAATCTATTTGCCATTGAACGATTGTCATTACAAATTTAAAATATACTGCCACATTGTCCCTAAAAAATAAGCAACTTAAAATTTTTGTTAAGCATAATGAAATATTTATATAACAGGCTTGTGGCTATAGCACATTTATGAAAAAAAAGACTGTAATTATTAAAAGATTTATATGTAAATATACGTATTAGTTTATAATTGTAGAACATTTCAACTTTTTTTTTTTTTTAACTTCATAAACTGTTGCAACATTTTTAAATGAGGGAAATGCAACTCCCTTGGCTCTCCCTTATTTGTTGTGTATTAGTGTTAGAATCATTACAGTTAGCCCAGGTCATCCACAGAAGCAAGTTTCACACGGGTAATGATGACTCCGCTGGAACTACAGCCAGGCATACTGACTATGTGGCCTATACTTCTTTCCAGATACGTCTTCTCACTTATTTACTCCACTATTGGAAATTTGGGAGGAAAAAAAAAAAGAAAGAAAAAAAGACCATTTTTGATAGTTTTTCACTTTCCTGCGAAAAAATAAATATATACTTTATTCTCAGTTAATGTCCTTGCCCTCTTTTTTTGAAATTATGAGTTAATTGTAATTCAGAACAAAAAGAAAGCACTCTCTGGAAGAGTTTTAATTATTTCCAAATGCCTCTCTAGCATGTAAATGCTAAACTGTGTGACTTTCCCATTTATGGGCTGTGAGAAATAAACAGCTGGTATAAACAGCAGGCATTTCAAGATATTTTATTTATTTCTCAGCAGAAGTTTAAGCATATGTCATAATGATGGCATTTACATCATAATATATGTTGCTTCATACAGCTCTGCAAACCCATCAAAATCTGCACAAATGACTATGGAATGGTAAAATGAGAAGAGTCTATCAAACACACTTCCATCTGCTTCGTTTCCAAAAGTTCAACTTTTATTATAAACTAAGCAACTGAAAATCAAAGTTCTGAAAACTTAATTGCCTTCCTTAAATTTTAGTTTAACTTCTAGGATGATCCAATATGCCATGAAATAGGCATTTGCATTTTGTTGTATTTTTCCTTTTCTCGAAATCCTGTAGCCTCGGCTTTCTGATATGTAATTAATGCCATTTATCACTTTATAGAGAAAATATATACTATTTAAGATCAAATAGCCATTATTATGTTAACTCTGTAATGAAACTATTCTTTTGAGAATTTAAGTTGGTAAGAAACAAAAATGAGATTTTTAAATAATTGCAGCTTTTGTTAGCATATGGAGAACAAGTCTTGAAGAATTGATCACATACTAATATTTTATTAGACCACAAGCCAAAGAGAAAGTGTAAGGTAGGATGTAACTGTCATCATATTTTGTCAAAGAGGAAGACAGAATGGAAAACTTCTCCCTTCCAGTTCAAAGAATTATAGGAAAGAAGAAACTGATAATGTTTTTTGCAGATGTTTGAAGTGTGTGATCAGGGTGATTCATTCTGGACCAAAATTTTCTAAAGATTAAAGTATGGCACTAGCTGCATGTGGCTCCAAAAGCAGAGGGGCTTTGTAACGTTTTGTTTGGACCCCTAGAATACTCCACATAGGATAGGATGGTCCTGAGGCATCAAGCCGTGACAGTGAGACCGGGATTCTGAGCAGCATGTCTCCTGCCTCTTCATGAACTTTTCACACGGTGGAAGAAACGCACTTTTCACGTACCTGGAGGCCAGTGTACAGATAAACAAGCCATATGTCACGTTGGGAGTGTTCTAAACACGGTCATTGCAGAGGGGTTAAGAGGCCCTGTTAAATAGGGAATTCTGGGCAGTTCACTGAGATGGGAACCAAATGAGTGTCACAGCCAAAACATGTAACTCTAGAGAGTCAAAGCAGGGTTAAGTCACTAGGGGCAGTATGGACGGTCCTGGAATCATGGAAACCTGAGACCCTGACTTCCCCTATCGTTGAATTCATCAGTAGATGACAGGAGAAAGCCAAACCAACTCCATGGTAGAAATTAACAACATCCCAGCGATCTTCAACATTGCTACTCTGGAACAAAGACGGTTTAGTGGACCAGCTTAACACTTTGGTCTGCAATTTTCTTAGGATATTAAACATTGTCTTCTAATAAAACATCATTGGAATGAGAAAGAAAACAAAACAAAGCAAAACAAACAAACAAACACAGCAAGTAGACCTTACATAAAGGATCTTAATCTGAGAATGTTAGGAGATCTATTAACTTGAATATGAAAGATAATTAAGTATTTTCAATCACTTTTAGCCAAAATATAGCATTTCTATCAATTCGTACATAAGCAATGTTAAAAAAGCATTGCAGTGTAGTTGTACTTGTGACTCTTTCTACGGTAGAAATCACAGATATTTTCATATCACATTACAGTAATTTCAGATATCTCAAATTATCTTTTATAAGCATTATTACTTCAAAGGTAAAGCAATTACATGTTTTGCTAGCTCGTTATTTACTTCATTAATTCACTCAGCTATTATTATATCTGTTTTTAATGGTTTGACAACCATCCTTCACTATAATGATTTTATTCCATAATAGTTTATTTTGATATATATATATATATGTATATGTGTGTGTGTTTGTGTGTGTATGTGTGTGTGTGTGTGTGTGTGTGTGTATATATATATATATATATATATATATATATATATATATATATATATATATAATTGTTCTGAGAGAAGATCCATGTAATTCTCCACAATGCCAAGGTGGAGAAAAACAACAAAGAATATCTACTTCCATGTAACTGTGGAATTTCTGGACCATGGATGCTTTGAATTTAAACCTGAGATGACTGAGCTATTATTAATTGGTAATTTAAAGTTATTTTAATTTGTTTGTGTGTTTATTTAATTTTTCTGACGTCAACAGGATTGGAGCCTTGAAAAATTATGATTATTCAGTTATACAAATAAAGAACTTATATATACGTATATAAGTTCATACATATATACATATATCATATATATATGATATCTAAGTTGTAGAGCATGAATGAACTCGCAGCTACAGAAAGCACATACATTTTTCTCATGCAAAAATATGTCTCATTAGTCTGAACAATACATATCTGAATGGATGAAACATATCCCCTTCTTCTTAATGAGTCCTGCAACACTTCATACCTATGCTAAATTCCCAATGTCATGTCATTCTAAATAGAGAAAACTAACAAGAGTATAGAGAATCTGAGGAACAGCATAGGTACAATAAGAATTTTAGCCTTTGGTTTTATTTTTATTTTCTACACTTTTTCAGTGCTATTTATTTATGCATCAGGCAGAGATACTTCTCCATTTCTTTTAAGTTGAAAGTAGTAATGTCAAATTGGGATAGATCCAAGGAAAGTAAAACTTAGTTACAAAATAGATTCAGAGACATTTGAGAAATTCCAATACTTTAATAGAGAGAGTCAAGATATTTTATCTATAAAAAAAGCTCATGGATGAAAAACAAACAGGACAAGATTTTCCTTTCTATCTACAACCATTTTTGAGTTATAGATACTTTTGAAGGCCTAAATAAATTTATGAATGGTACCTCACCCCAGAAAAATGCATATAGACAAAAAAATTTTACATACACTATCAGAAGATTTGCAGATATGCTGAAGTCCATCCATCTATTGCAACCCTTAGGCTAAAAACATGAATCTGTAGTATAATGCCCAAGGTACTACCAGCCGATGAGAGGCAAAGATCAGAGCACATCCCTTTTTCTTTTTGGACAATTGGGACAAGTGTTTTTATCAAGGCAGCAATCAAAAGGAAGGGCAATCACCTTTTGTTTTTTCCTGACTGTGTTTTCACCTGTGTGTTCTGGGCTCTTCTCATTGCAGAGAACAGTCTTATTCATTATTCCTTAAGGTGACTTCACTGTGAAACTACCTGAGGAAATGAGCAAAACAAGAATCTCTACCCTGTTGCTACATAGTCTCATTCAGGCAAACCGGCACAGCCAAACCTCATGGTGACATGGAAAAGTATATTAATGAGTTGGGGCTCTGGAGTTTAGTTAGGCCTCAAGGAGGCTCCCAAAATGGGTTTTTGTATGTTTTACCTTTGTACCTGCTTATGTGACTCTCTCTACCTCCATTTTGCTTTGTGGGTCCACTCATGTCATCAAGTCACAGCTCTCCAAATGTGATTACTCAGTTGATCATGATCCCCTATAGATGGGCTTTCTCAGGGTCAGATTCTCTCCCTTGAGCTAGATGACTTTCACCACCTTTAACTTTGAAGAAGTGACTCAGAATGGGGCTTGGAATGGCCAGCCTTCAGAATTTTAGCCTGTCCACCATTTTCCCCAAAGATCTAATGACACTATAAAGAAGTAACTCCAAGTGTATACCTATGAAGCTAGAACTTGGAGGCAGTTCTAGACAATATGAAAATAAAATAATTTTAGAATTTTAAAAGTGATGGTTGGTAAACGAACATACACAAAAGAAGCTAAACATTTTATAAACCAGAAAGCTACTATGAGTGGAAAATTGCCTATTAGAGTGCTACTTATTAGGCTAATCTTCAAATCACATTTTTAATATTCTGAATAGAGGATTTTTTAATATATTGAATAGAGAATAATATTAAGTATAAACTTTTTTCCAAAATAATGTATACTTAAAATGGGCAAATGTATGTAATTTGTAAGCTATTTTTACTGATTAAAATTGCAGTGGAAGGAATTTGCCTTCTGCAAGCAACAACTAGATATATTCATAAATACTAATAATATTAAAAATATTTTACACATTGGTCCTAAGTGTTTATTATTATATGATATATAACTAATATGAAGTACAACCAAATATGTGTACTAAACTATTCCCAAACATTCCTGATGTTGAGGGTCCTTTATTAACATTTTGTTTGTTAACTATCTGAGCACTGCTTACTTCAAGAACAGAATACGTAAATACTAAGATAAAAAATCAATAGTTAATTTTTTTCTAGAACACATTGCATCAATTTTACCAATTGTTGTTCATGGCTGCTTAATCTCACTATTCATCTTTCTCTCCAAGTTTGTGTCTTTTAAAGATCATATTCCAATAATTTACCAACAATATTTTATTCTCGACTGTATGAATTTAGAACCCTGTCCTCCCCACTACTGACTGTGTCATCTTGGCAAATTACTAAACTGCTCTCTGTCCCATTTATCTCCTCTGTACTATGAAAATTTTAAGTGTATCCTGCAGAAGAGTGGGGTTGTAAGGAAGAGAGACTGGCATGTTATAGATACTAGCTAAGTTTAGACAATAAAATATAAGCTCCATGATGGATGGAACTGTGTTCTTTTTCTTCACTGATATATCTCCAACGCTTAGAAAATAACTACCATATAATAAATAATAAATTAGTACTCACTGATTGTGTGAACAAATACAACATAGAGGAAAAGAGTAAAATTGTATTTTATGCATTATTGTTGTTGTTCTCAAATGTTTGTTTTTATGGATCTAGCATCTAAGCTTTTAAAAATATAATGTATATGTGACTTCACAAAACAGTCAGACTTCTTTGGGAAAAACAAAAAACTGATGTAAGGAAAACGTATTTGTTGCTACTCTTTTAGCACCCTTTCTTATGGTCCTTGAGCTCAGTATCCACATGAGGTCTACAGGCAGTGTCTTCCACCTGGAATACCACAGACACATTTACTGGGCTAAGCACAAACCCCATCCTTTAATCATTTACCTATTGTCTTCACATTCTCAATAGATTAATTTACTGCATATTACCTATTATATATTTTTATTTTACAATAATGTAAAATAAAATGTGCATAGTAATTCCTTGTTGGAATGCAGATTCTGATTAAGCTTGTTTATGGTGGAAATTGACAGTCTACAGTTTTAATAAGATACCAGGTAATGCTGAGGCTGTTCTGAGGACCACACTTTAAAACATTATACTAAATGCTGAGATACTGCGAGATTTGATATTATACAACTTGTTGTCTAATTTCAGAAAATTCATAAACTATAAGGAAATTAAACATCATTAGTTATGGTACTTTCTCTGAAACATGAATTGCCAATATGTTAAGTACAAAACAACCTCAATGACGAGGAATGTGATACAAAAGTTACTGGAATTAATTAAACTTCTTTCCAGCTTAGGAACATGGCATGTGTTTTCAAATCTTAAAATACCTGTTTAAATAATCTATCTGTATATGTTCAAATAAAATATTTGTTTAAACATTTAACACAAACAAGAACAGCCACATAACTCCATTCGTCTTACTGGAGGTGACGATGAGTGGTAGTGTTTTCATTCATATGGAAGAGAGTTGCAGTCTATGACTGTGGGCCAAATCCAGACCTCCATTGTTTTTTTGTGAGAACTGCAAGCTAAGAATGGTGTTGACATTTTTTAATAGTTGAAAGCAATTACATTTCCTGATGCATTAAAAATATGTGAAATTCTAAATTTGTGCCCAAAATGTATTATTGACAAACCATTATATCCGTTAATATAGGCACTGTCTATGGCTGCTTCCACGCTCCCCCAGCAGAGTTGAAAAGTGGCAACAAAGAGGACATGGTCCACAAGGCATAAAATTCCTATTATCAGTAAATTTCGTAAAAGTACGGAAACCAACCAGTGAAACTATTTCTGTCTGCATTGAATTTTTTTCTAGTTTTGTTGTCAGGTAAAGGTACATCTTCTGTTTTTAAAAGAAGGCATTTTTGAGTTAGGAAAAGACCACAGGACTTGAAGCCAGAAGTCTGTCTTTGAGGTCCTGAGAATTCGCCCAACTTCCCTGGACCAGCAGCCTCCACACTGTTAAATAAATAGTTCAGATCACAAGCCACTGTGGTCTTTTCCTGGCCCAAGATATATTGACACGTTAAGCTTTTTTGTTTGTTTGTTTGTTTGTTTGTTTGTTTTTAATTTATAAACTCTGTGATGGCTTAATAAAAAAATAATATTAGTATTGTTTAAACTGTTTCACAAATGACTTTCCTTTCTACCAACCTTGAATTTTTTTCTGTTTGAAAGTGTTTTATTCTCTTGGCTTTATGAGCTTGTTTTTCTTGCATACTTTGAGAGTTTAAAATAGGTTATTTGTGTGGTCAACTGATCTAAGCTAATGAAGTTTTATTGCTATAATAAAATGAGACAACACAAACTCCAAATTTTAATCAAAACCCTATCTATATCCAGAAATAAAATAAAATGCAGTGTGTAGTTGAGTTATAAGTTTTACCTAAAATATATGCCAAAGTTCCATGAAGGGAACCTAAATGTATGAAGTATTTAAATAGCCACATTAGAGATAGAATTACTTATGCATAAGGACACTATTTCTCTAAGTAAATTAATAAAAATGGTTAGCAGTTTTGCAAACTGCATTACACATTTAATATAAAGAAAAAAAAACAAATGAATTCAAAGAACAATAAAAAGGAGCCATGTGTTACTGGAAAATTTGTATAGAAAGGATTCCATAGTGGGTTAAATTAACAATTCAATAGAAGAAAGGAATTATCCAATAATTCCTACTCTTTAGGAAAGTGTTGCATATTTTTCCTTAGGCTATAATTGCCAGCACTTCCTGGAAGGGTCATTGAGCCTGAAGATTTTTCTTTTTTTTTAATCTCTTTAAGCCTCAGTCTCCACATATTTTGGTTAATTCTCAAAATATTTCCATATGTATTCAATGAAATAATTTATGACATGTACTTAGTATTAGAGTATTGATAATAAATCCTTGACAAAAATTCGAAATTAATATCAATTTTCTGGTCACATACTTTCCAGGGAAGAAAAGTTTCTGGTTTAGGACACATTTTCTAATTTATATTTTGAATAAAATTTATAAAAATACTTTAGCAATTATAATGCTTGACATTCTTTGATATTTTAAAACATGTACCAAAGCATACAAAAACAACCCACTCAAAATAAATATTCCTGCAAAGGATGCTTCCCATTTTTAACAGCTTTACTGAGATATACTCATATATCCAAGAAATGCAAATGTTTAAAATATGTTCAATTTGATGAGCTTAGACATACACCTATATGTGTACACCTGTAATACCATCACCACTGTCAAGATAATAGACATATCTAACACCTCCCAAGTGTGTTAAGAACACATACTATAGCTCTACCATCTTAACAAAATTTTAATTTTTCACAGAATTATATATATTATGAACACTATAAAATAGAGGAAGAGAGTAACTAGAATAGAGAAAAATTACTGATATGAGAACATGGTTGGTATGTAGGATAAGCAGTTGCATACACAAGTTTGCAGACAGGAGAAATATCTGGCTCCAAGATATCAACAGGAGTATCATTAACACATAAATGATAAAACAAACAAACAAGAACAACAATAACAAAAACACAACACTGAACTAGAGGAGATCATGGAGGAGAGAATCAGTCATATCAACTTTGTAAATGTTGAAGAGGAAGGAGAAAAACCATTAGTGAAATTTCTCGAAGTGGTCACTGAATTCCTGTTTCTAAGAAGTAAAGAAAGACCACAATGGTGTTGAAGTTTTGGAGATTTTGTAAATGGCAGTTTGAGCAGAAAAATGGTGTCAGGGTATGAATGTTGTGAGAACAGAATTAGAAATGAGGATATGTGAACGCAAACCTAAAGAACTGTCAAGAAGTTTTATGGTGAAAGGGACAAAGAAATGGGCATTAACTGTGAAGAAATGTGGCTTAAGTAGGGCTATCTTCTGATAAGAAAGAAATACGTTAGGGTTATTGACTAGCAACATAGAAATCAATGATCTGATAAAAAGATATACTTCCAGCAGCAAACTCAGTATGGGTCGATTAACTATATGTAGATGGATATACTGGTTCATGGAAATAATTCCTATGGGAGTGCTTCTATTTGTTATTATTATTATTATTACTATTATTATTTTTTATTATTAATTGATCAGAGCTATGAGGCAAAAGAAGGTGAAAGCTAACACTAAGGTATATTGAAGTTTATGAAAAGAACCTGAATGATGCTACCAAAAAAATGAGAAAGCATTTTTAGGATGGTTGTGAGTATGTATTTAAGATTTTTCCTCATGAATTTAATGCTAACCAAGTCTGCACAGTTGTAAGCTTTTCCAGTAAGATTCAGGGACTTGAAATAGGTGGCTACAGACATACGTTTAAGGAGGCTCTAAGTTTTCCCAATAGAGAATAAGGGAAGAGAGAGAGGCAAAGAAGTTTAGTATTTTATCCAAAAGGGAGCCGTTAACAAAACAGAAACGATGAGATATTTCAATGAAAGGCCACACTGGTGTTATAAGTCTAAATGATAAACAAACAAACAAAAATTATAATGTGATCAGAGTGTAATGATTATAGGAAGCAGTTACTGTCCCTAAGGCTGGTAGGAGAAAAAAGCCAAGTAATGTTTTAAGAACTGTGACTCCTCAAAAAGAGTTTCAGCAGGGCTGGTGCTAGGAGCAGTGAAGGTGCCCACAGGATATAGAACATCGTGTGTACCATGCGGAGCCTGCCTGGAGCGCAGATGCATTCTTGGAAACTGGAAGTAGCTTCCTTCTCCCCTGCTCCTGCTTGTCAATCTCCCACCAGTACTATGGATTACTGGAAACTAATGGGATGGAAGTTAGCAAGGACATTTGGGAAATGGATTTGGCAAACTCCCAGCCACGATAGCATAGGAAAAAAATACATAAAGGTTTAACTGACACTTCCTATATTTCTCTTGTGTTTAAACAGGATTTAACTCCTGAGAACGACGATATCTACATGTTAAAATCTTTCACAGCGTGAGCTTAGTTGCTTCTTGTAAAACAAGGGAAAAAGCAAAAACCACAATACAAAGTGTAAGTCTTGGCCTCCTACAAGGAAGTTGAGAATTCATTTCAGGGTCTGTTTCACCTTCGATTAAACCCTTCAGGATAATATTCAGAGCAGAGACTAGGACTCCCAACATGCAATTGTGTTGATTCAGTGGCGAGAGTAATAAAACTTAAGACACTATGGACATTTCCATCACCGTGGTAAAGGATATTTATCTTGGTAACAATTTTCACTCTTCATCTTTATTTGTTGTATTGCTGTTCTTGAAAAGGCCTCATGTTGATTCATGATTAACTATGATTTAATAATAATAATAATAATAAAAACACACAGGTTGTATCATTCAAAAATGACTACATGCCACCAAATTCAATAACCTAGAAAAAACGGACAAGTTCTTAGAAATATATAGCCTTCCTAGGCTGAATCACAATAAACTGGAAAATCTAAATAGAGTTATCAATGGTAAGGAAATTGAATCAGTTATCCAAAACCTTTCCAAAAGCAAAAGTCCAGGACCAGATAGGTTCACTAGTGAATTTTACCAAACATAAGGGGATCTAATACCTGTCCACAAGAGTTTGGAATACTCAAACTCTTCCAAAAAAATTGAAGAAGAGACATCACTCCCTCACAGATTCACAGACATCACTCCCATCACTCCCCTCACACGGGCCAACATTACCCTGATACCAGAAAAATGGGGAGATTAAAACACATGCACAAAACAAACAAACAAACAAAAACAAACAAAAAAACAATATCTCTGATGAATATAGATGCAAAAAATCCTAAAAAAAAAAAAAAAATGTCTAACAAATCACTACAACAATGCATTAAAAAGATCATTCATCGCCGACAAAGTGGGTTTCATCCCAAGGGCACAGGATGGTTCAACACATGCAAATCCATCAATGTGATACATCACATAAAATAAAGGACAAAAATCATATGATTATATCAATTGATGCAGAAAAAGTGTTTGACAAGATACAACATCCATTTATGATTAATCACTTAACAAAATGGGTATAGAAGGGAAATACTTTAACGTGTTAAAGGCCATATATGATAAATCCTCAGCAATATATCAAAATGGTGAAAAACTGAAGCCCCTTGCTCTACGTTTAGGAACACGATAAAGCTGCCCCCTATCACCACTGCTTTTCAACATAGTATTGGAAGTCCTTGCCAGAACAATCAGGCAACAGAAATAAATAAAAGACATCCAAATTGGGAATGAAGAAGTTAAATTGTCACTCTTTGCAGATGACATGATGCTGTATATAGAAAACCCTAAAGACTCCACCAAAAAGCCATTAGAAACGATAAATGAATGCAGTAAAATTGCCGGCTACAAAATCAATGTACAGAAATCCATTGTTTTCCTATAAACGAACAATGAAATCTCAGAAAAATAAATTAAAAAATTAAATTCCTTTTGCAATTGCAACAAAAATAATAAAATACCTAGGAATAAACTTAACCAAGTACGTGAAGGACCTATATGCTGAAAACTGTAAGACGTTTTTCAAAGAAATTGAAGAAGACACAAAGACATGGAAAGACATTCTGTGTTCATGGATTGGAAGAATCAACATAGTTAAAATGGCCATATTATCCAAAGCAATATACAGATTTAATGAAATCCCCATCAAAATTCCAATGGTATTTTTTTAAAGAAATAGAATAACAACAACAAAAAAATGGAACCACAAAAAACCCTGAATAGCCAAAGTAATCCTAAGGAAAAAAAACAAAACAGTGCTAGAGGTATCACAGTCCCTGACTTCAGCTTGTACTACAGGGCAACAAAAATCCAAACAGTATGGAATTGGTAGAAAAACAGACACAGAGACCAACGAAATACAATTGAGAACCCAGAAATAAACACACATAAATATGGACAGATAATTTTTGACAAAGAAGCCAAAAACATACAGTAGAAAAAAGACAGCCTCTTCAATAAAAAGTGCTAGGAAAATAGGAAAGCCATGAGCAAAAGAATGAAACTAGACTGCTATCCGTCACTGTGTACCAAAATTAACTCAAAATGGATCAAAGACCTAAACATAAGACCTGAAACAATAAACTGTGCAGAAGAAAACATAGATACTAAACTTATGGACCTTGGGTTCAAAGAGCATTTTATGAATTTGACTTCAAAGGCAAGGGAAGTAAAAGCTAAAATAAATGAATGGGATTATATCAAACTAAAAAGCTTCTGCACAGCCAAAGAAACCATCAACAAAATAGAGAGGCAACCAACAGAATGGGAGAAGGTTTTGGCAAACAGTGCCTCTGATAAGGGGCTAACATACATAAGGAATACAGACAACTCAACAACAAAACAACAATCCAATTGAAAAATGGGCAGACGACCTGAATAGACATTTCTCCAAAGAGGACATATAAATGGCAAATAGACATATGAAAAAATGTTAAACATCACTAATCATCAGAGAAATGCAAATAAAGACCACAATTAATTATTACCTCACCCCAGTCAGAATGGCGATCATCAACAAGACAAATAATAACATACGTTGGAGAGGCTGTGGAGAAAAAGGAACCCTCATACACTCTTGGTGGGAATGCAGATTGGTACAGTTGCTATGGAAGGTGGTGTGGAAGTTCCTCAAAAAATTAAGAATAGAATTAACATATGACCCAGCAATCTCTCTCCTGGGTATTTACCCAAAAAATCTGAAAACATTTATCCATAGATATATGTGCTCCGATGTTCACTGCAGCTTTATTTATGTTACCCAAGACATGGAAACAACCAAAGTGCCCTTCATAGATGATTGGATAAAGAAGATGTGGTATATATGCACAATGGGATACTATTCTGCCATAAGAAAAGATGAAATAGTGCCATTTGTGACAACATGGATGGATCTTGAGATTATAATGCTAAACGAAATAAGTCAGGCAGAAAAAGTCAAGAACCATATGATTTCACTGATACGTGGCATATAAAACTGAAAGCAACAAAAGAATAAGACAAACAAATGAAGAAACAAAAACTCGTAGACATAGAGAATAGTTTAGTGGTTACCAGAAGGTAAGCTGGGAGGGGTGGTGGTAGATGAGGCTAAATCGCGTCTAGTATATGGTGATGGAAGGAGAACTGACTCTGGGTGGTGAATACACAATGTGATATATAGATGATGCAACATTACAGAATTACATACGTTTCCTACAGAATTGTACAATTGAAACCTATGTAATTTTACCAAACAGTGTCACCCTGACATATTTTAAGAAAAACAAAAACAAAAACAAAAAACACAGGATTTTTGACAGATTCCAACAAAGCTAAGAGAGAAACTTTGATGAGTAAATAGTTCCATATGTATGCTTACGGAAATCATGTAGAGTTTAGGTGATCTGTAATATATTTTTATTGGAAATGTAAATGACCTATTGTTAATTATATGAACATATATTCATAGATTTGGCTTAAATAAAATATATTTATATGGCAGATTATGGCATTCTAGTTCTGTAAAAGCAATGCAAAACAAAATAAATATTTTCTGGAGAAGATGAAAAAATAAGCAACTCTCAGTGAATAAATATGCATTAACAAAAATGATTTTAAAATTGTGCATGGATTCATAGATATACCTTAACAAAAATTATATAAAGATGAGACATGGATTCATAATATCTAAACAGAAAGAGGTTTAAAAATCAAAACTTCAAAATTTCTATTATTTGCTCAGCCATATAATATTATTAGCATAATAAACCAGTTTGTTTCTTCAGATGGTTAGAAACTAAGTTGGAATAAACCCTCTACAAGAGTTGAAAATATATAAAATATATTTCAACATTTTATCAATCTGAGTTCATTATCTTGTCTTCTGATTTCTCAATTTCTTTTACTTGGGACTCCTAGAATCTGTGAATTACTCCACTTTACAAACTAACCCAAACTCAAGCGGTATTTAAACACGTTCAAAAACTCTGTCAGGATTGTATTATCCTATTTTTTATTTTAAATCCTGAATGAACAGTCCTAGTAACTAAACCTTGATTGTATCACTTCTTAATTCAATAGTTGAATTAACTGCAGTGATGATTTAAGTCTCTTGTGCTTGACACCCCAATCCAAAGAACAGGATAGTTGCTTTTAATCTCCATTTACAATATGGAGATCAACAGACCCTCAGGCAGCCATTTCCCATTTACTGGGCCCTCAAACATGATGATCTTTAATTACCTGCTTTTTTATTCTACATATCTGCTGATATACTCCTCTCCTGTTTTGGAGTCACAATGCTTATCATTTCATATACCATGTAAATACTATATCTCACTTGCCAAATGAAACTGTCTTTTGTTCTTTGGTGAGTGGCTCATGTCAGGTCCTGAGCCCTTTCCTCCTAAATTACTGTATGTCATGATGAGTACATGACAAACCTCAGAGATATAATGTAACATTCAATAACTCAACAAATAGGTCCTCTGAATTACTGCTCTAGACAAATGTGCCATCCTTTAACAATAGGCTCTGCATTCTGGAGTTATATTAAAATGAATTAATCCTTTTTCTTCTTTCTAGAAAAGCATTAATTTACTTCTAAGATACATATCATTCCAAACTATAAGAGGCTTCTCATATTGTCATCAGCAAAATTGAAATTTGAACAAATGATGTGTTTTGGTGTATTAAACGTTGAAATAACCTTTGGAAGAAGTAGGTTCAAAACACGTCTTGATGACAATGATACTCTTTCAAAACGAAGATAATAACTTGATTGCTATTCTGCCTCTCACCTGGTCTGGACCATATGGGCTCTCCTATAGGTATCCACAAGGTGAAATCACTTTTGACTAAAGCTATTTCCTCAGTCCAAGCCTTTAGCTAAGAAAATCAATCTCTTCAGGGGCCCAGGGTGAAGCAGATTCAAGGTGTACACTTACATTATTTAGATGGCGATTTATACAATTGCAAATAAATCATTTTGCAATAAAATTAAGTGTTCAGAGCAATCAGCATATTGGTGACTGTCATAGTCAGCAGTGGGAGTAAAGAAGAATAAAATACTGAGAATACTTCAAGCACATATGTGATGGCATCAAGTTGTCACGGCATTTGTTATCTGCCAGAAGATAAGTGACATAGCTGCCAGTTGGGCCAGCACTTCCCTATCTATTTTGAGTGGTGCTAGGGTAGATCCTGCTACACCCCTGCCCTCCCCACACTCATTTTCTCATATGCGTTTGGGCCTCTCTCTGGCTGTTCACCACCAGCCCCTCTGCTTAAACACTCAACTCCTTTTTAGTGATTTTAACTTTTAAAAAAAGCTGACTAATGCTCCTCTGTCCTGCCTTACCTTCTTCTCCAGGATCATTCATATTTACATTTCTGTTTATTGCTGAGCAATTTTCTCCATTTGTATCACCAAAGCAGTGTTTGGATCAGCCACTGCTATGCTCCTGTGACAACTTCCACATAGGCCCATCATGGAATGCATAACATGGCTTTCAGCTAACTTTTAGTGTCTGTCAGTAAACATGGAAACTTTATTTAAATAAACAAAATATAAACTTTATATTTTGTTGCATTTAAAGTACATTTAATTTGATTGTGCCCTCTCAACTTTGATACATTGTTTTCATTTTCACATAGCACTCATTTTTATTTTCTGCTCTGAAGTTGTTATGATTTCTCTATGAGTTTACAAAGAAAAACCAAAAAAACAACAACAAAAAACAAAACAAACAAAAAAAAAGACCCTTCAATTATTCTAAATTCTACATCTGAGTATTTTCTAACTAGAGATACTATTATTAATGTATAATATACAGCCTGATTTTTAAAAATGCATTTAATACTCAGCTTTAAATCTGTAGATCTAATGCTTTATTCAGATAGATCAGTAATATTTTAGTTGAATATAACTTGTTTGATAACTGTGAAAAAAATACCTACACTTTCTTGTACTTCGATATCATAGATATTTTACATATTCAACACCATCATTTGCCATAAAAAATATAAACTTCCGATAATTTTCTATTCAATAGGCAGAGTTTTAGTAAAGTTTACTTTGGGTTTTTAAAATTCCTTTCAATCCTTCTCTTTTTTATTCTCAGGAGATTAAATCTGTTAAAATGAACCTCATCTTCAATTAGCAAGAAGAACATATGTATGCTCTTCATTAAAATCCCCAGGTTTCATGAGTAACAGTTCATTTCGGATTTTCAGATAATTAAAGCCTCATACACATTTTCTGATATTCCATCTGGCATTAGAGTGTATTCAACTACAGACCACTTGAGTTACCAGACAGCTGAAAAGCTTAATAACAAACATTAATATTGGGAACACCTACACTTTGATTTTGTATAGAGAAGCACATTATCACAACCTCAAATATTCTCAAACAACAACAACAAAAAAAGATGGTGGATATCACCTTCTTTGATAACCTTGCTAGAGAGTAAAAATTAGAAGTCTCTTGAAAGTTTCAATTTAAACAGATTTTATATGGCCACTAACATGGAAATGTAGGTACAAAATAAGGTTTAAATATTTATTTCAAGAAAACGGTTTCTATTCCACTGTCCAACTAAAATGCCCCTTACCCTCATAGCCATTGATATAGATAGTGTCATAAAAGCAGTGATCTGGTGACAGTTGTTCACTGAGTAAAGTCTAGAACATAACTGCTACCCAAGAATATTCATTAAATATTGTCTATTCTTAAATTTTGGAACTTAAGGTAGTTGTGTTTGTTATTTCAGCCATTTCCTAATGTTCATTATTAGATATATTATGAAATGTTCATTTGAATAAAACTGCATTTAATACTTACAAAATGTTTCAGGAAATTGGAGTTTGATTTTTAAGCTGAATCAGAATTTTCCGTGATCAACAGATTAGTTTTATTTTTTTTCAGATTAGTTTTATATACTACAAATTTGTTATATATCTCTATCCAATCATTAACACCTCTAAAAATATCACCTAACATTGAATGACATTCATTGTTAAGTACCAACATCTGATGGAACATTAGAAACTCATGGCTAAAATATCCTTTAAGTTGAAGATGAAGAACTTAACAGTAATGGATGTCAAGATAAAGCCTCAAGGGAAAAATCATGAAGTTATTTTAATGTATGCTGATCTTAAGACAACAGTCATTTTTCTGGACATGTTTACATGGGTTAACACTGCATTCACCGCAAAGATTCAGGAGTTCATTCTAGAGCATGTTTTGTCATCTGCAAGTTTCTCCAGTTCATTCACTACCGTTTAGTAGGAATATGGGGGCCAGGGCAGGCCTCTAGATATTCTTTCTCTTCCATCATGTTAGATTGTGAATATGCTCTTACCATGGAAAACTGAGATGTGAGTTACAGAGGAGAGAGTTAGTTGATTCACTGTGAAGTGAGGTCAAATATGTCAAATATATTGCTGAAATTGAACTTTTTGCATGGATCAAAATCAGCAACGAAGTTGTTGTCATTACAAAAAGGGTCTGCTGTATTGCTGTTGTTTTGGAAATTAGTGTTTTGAAATAAGGAGAAATAAAAGATAAATGTTGCTTTCAAGTGAAGTTAGAGCAGGCATTGACCACTGTTCCAAAGACGATTCATACTTTGTGATCCAAAACAGCAGCTTCCACAAATACCATGAGTGCTGTATGGACGACAAGTGCTGTTTAGTTATTTAAAAGTGGCTAGATGCTTTGTAAATACAGGAATATGTGGAGAAGTAAGATAGTATGGGGACTAAGACAAAAAATGGGATGATGAAATAAATAGGTAACAGGTTATTTCTATCAGAGTGAACAGACTAATTGGAAAGATAGGCAAATGCTGAATAACACAGGTGACATTCAAGCATGGTATCATGGAGTTAATGCAATTGCTGCAAGGAATTGTCAGGTCAGTCCAGGCAATTTGATCAATGATCTCCGTGAGAATAAACAGAACTTAAAATGAAGTCTCGAAGGGTGAAATTTTCCTCAGGCTCTGTTGCAGATTGAAAGAAACATCAGGAGAGGAGGGATGATTTTGTTCTTAAGAGTATATGTGAGAGATTTAGGGTGATATTTTGGGGGGATTTTTTTACTTCAAGTACCAAACAGAATACTATTTCTTTTAACATCAAGCCATTCTTAATTCACAGAGATAACTATATATGAACATTTTTCCTTACTATTGATAAATTTATTTTGGTATTGAATTTTTCCTGAAAAATTTGAGAGTGGTTATTTTATGGAGGACATTATTGAGCGATGTTCAATTTAAACTATCATTTAAAAGAGACTGCATATAGAAAGATTTATATCTAATATAAAGTAAAATTCATGTTTAAAATTTTTATCAGTGAAAGAGAACTGCATGGAGTAAGATGAATCTGAGTTTTGATTTTATAAGAAGGGTACTTCAAAATTCGATGTAATGAACCAACAAAAACAAATTGATAACTGGACGGAGCTCATAACACTATTTAAAATGATCTCTATTTTCTAACAAAAATAGAGATAAATATTTCTTTAAAATATGTAATAACACTATGTTTCATTCAGGGACATTAAATGGAGGTAAATATGAAATAGGTTCATTGTTAGTAGTTTAGCGTGATAAAGTTAAATCACATATCATAACCCTCAAAATGAAGCCCTCCGCCCCACCCCCCAGTAGTAGTCTTGCTCAAATCACAAATTTCAACCGAAGTCAGCCCACACTTACGGAAATACCTCACTGTCAACGAAACCTACCACCAATCATAGTTCTCCAACTCAGTTTTTGCTAACTTACCGCACCCTAGGAAATAGGACAGTTAACCTTATAAAGAGGTCTGTGACCTTCTAGCCAATCATGCCCTGTTTCTGTTTTGCCCTTTCCAGATCTATAAAACTCCAGCTTGCCCAAAATCTCTTGGGAAGTGTGCTCCAATGCTTGTGACTCACTGTGCCACCATCCATGGATCATTCTCTTGTGAATAAAAGACATCAAACTTACTAAATTGTATTAGTTTTGTCATTTGACAGGCTATATCTGCATAAGTATACTAATGATATTTATCATTTACTGAATACTTGCAATGAATTAAACACTAAAGACTATATATATTTCTATTGCAAACTAATATATAGGTGTGTGTGTGTGTGTGTGTGTGTGTGTGTGTGTATTCTACATTATAATTTCACAACCTATCAAGAAATGTGTCATTGTCTCCACTTTTCACATAAAGGCATAAAGGCTTTGAGCCTTTAAGCGGCAATATACTAAATAAGGATTTAAACAAAGTTCTTTCTGACACTAAGGAATGAATGTTTAACTACTGTTTATACACAGAGTAGAAAATGCAGTGTGTGTGTGTGTGCGGATGTGTTTGTGTTTTCTGCTGTGCTTTCCATCAGTATGCATTGCCCAGAAATCTATCACTTGCAAAGTTTTGCTCCCTGGAATGAATCAAGCCATGCCGAGCACGCTATAATCCATTTTATCAGCTTCATGTAGACAGGTTTAGTGTGTAATTCATGTCCTACCCTCTGTCCCATAAGTCTTTTGAACCGCAGGGTCCCCAGTAGTGGAATTTACCTTTTTCTTCTGTTGTAAACCCTTAGGGTTGTTGAAAAATTGGTTGTTTTCCATTTGCCTGATTGAAAGGGCTATGAATTCAAATCACTTCCTAGTTTAAATTGGCTTTTCATTTATAGAGTCCTTCCTTGCAGATTTGCCTTGGCTGATGGCTGAAATTTTTCATTGCTAAGTGCTTAGGCTTTCTTTAGAGGAATGCACTATCTAAGTGCAAAGTGTTACAATTAATATTAAGACCAGAGTTGACTGGGCCTAAAAAGACTTTTTAAAGGAAGCACAAAGAATTGCAGAAGAAAAGCAGCATATGGCTCTTTGTATTTTATAGATATGCTTTTTCATGAAACGGACATATTTTTTTCAATGTATACAATTTTTAGAAGAAAAACATAAAATACTACATATGCAAACTAATACAATATTAAGATTTCTGAAATATTAACAAACACTGCAGTTAAGATATTTTTCAAATTACAAACATTTTTAATTTAAACTGATACAGAAATCGCACTTGGCTCTCTTTAGTAGCTTTTATAACTGATCATACATACACTTGTCATTACTATTACACTAACAATTTTGAATAGTAAAAAATGTCTTATTGTTTTTTAAAGGCAGTAATGATATAGAATAAGGCAGTGAGAAAAACACTAACATAACAGCAACTATTTCATAAAGCTCTAAAAATAATAACACTGGTGCTTATCCAAGTCTGAGTTCTCTTTGTTCATTATGAAAATAAAGTCCATCTTGATAAATATAGAAAAAATGTGTTTGGGATAGTTCAATGTTTATATAATGAAATTATTCAACCTTGTGTGTAGATTTTGGATTTGGTCAACTTGTACAGTAAATACACGGTTCTTTAAAAGAAGATATGAATAAATCATGACCACTATAGCATGGTTTCCTAATAAATTACAGTTCATGATTTTATGATATAAATATTAGTAAATTATATTTTACCTTAAAATATAAACAAATACACATTCAATGTGCATCTCTTCTTTTAAATCTATTTATGTATATTTCTATTTGTTTGTAAATAACTATTGATATTACGTTTAGCTATTTCTGCAAACAACACATAGTTCTATCCACTGAATCACATGATCCAGGACATTTGACAAACAATTACAACATTTCATAGAGAAAATGTTAAATAAAACTATAGTTACTACAACATAAATTTTAGTGTGATATTTTAAATCTTAATTTAACCAAATAATGTTCATAGCACTACATTAAACATTTAAAAATTATGTGACACCTATATTAACTGATGTGACATAGACTTTAAAAAAAATAGAGAATTTTAAGGAGATTCCATTTATTATTTGATGTAGTATCAATCTCATTATTAGAAAACAAAACAAAAAACTCCCAAACCACAATAGTTTTGCAGTGTATTTATATTGCACAATATGTAATTGTATGAATTCACACAGAATGAGTGCAAGACAGGGATTTGGTACTGGATCTATTTCCTCTTCCTTGATTGAATATTCATGGGTTTACTGAGATGGGCTTCCAGAAACAGATTTCCAACGGGGAAATTCAACTTAAAATATTGTTAAAACATTTGACAGGTGGTAAAAATCACCAGATGTCACGATACTTGTCTTCAATGTTTTTAAGATAAATACATACTGCTAAGAAAAAAGAAAAAAAGCTTTCAATAGCTGTACGTGCTAAAATTTAAGAATAATTATAAAACATAATCTTTAGTATTTTTGTCTAGCTGTTTTTTTTTAATAAGCAAACATTACTGTTTGTTTTACTGTATTATTCCCTTCAGCTCTCAGTGTTGCATGACTGGCTGATGATCAGAGAAGTTCCATTGTTCATCCACATTTATTTGAGACAGAAAAGAGAGAGAGAATCTCACTTTCCAATGAAATGATGTGGTTTTCATTAATTTTGTCTTTTTACTGTTCAGCTACAGAAGCATATTTTGAAAAGTACATTTCCCCAATATCAGTGAAGGTACTTCATCTACAGTTGAAAAGAGACAGAGAGAGAGGGAGAGAGAAAGAGACAGAGAGAGAGAGGGAACGAGAGAAAGACTTAGATATATATTGGTTATATTAATTCAGAGTAAAGTAATTTCCTACATTCTATTTTCTGGCAGTTTCCAGGAATGACTTGTATTACTTTTAAGACAAATGAGGCTTTATTTAGTAAATCTGATTATTTAAAAAATGTTCTTATTTTGAGAAAATAAAATTAGTACACATAAAATTAGTGGAAGAAAATTTATCAAAAATAACTCTTGTGGAGCTTCTTTTGCCTTGGGTGATATATAATCTTTTAAATATGTAATGGATATTAAACTTCAGTTATAAAAAGACAAACTGAGCAATCAACCCCCTTTTGAGCATTGTGTATTCACTACATTTCGGTCCATGTTTTAATATGCAAAATTTATTTTAAGCTTCTCGTTTATTGTTCAAGTCAATGTCAACACTCTGGATGCTTAAACAATATGCAACTGTATATTTGAATAGCTGTATAAACTATAAAAAATATTGTTATGTTGTGTATATGTGTATTTATGTACATCTATTTACTCACTAATTGATACACAAAACTTTCTGTTTCAGTAAGTTATCCATGTTCAGGAATAGAAAACCAGAACACATTTCAATATTGTAACTCATAACCATTAGTTACAGCGGATGAATGGAGACTATTTTTCATAAAAATGCTAATGTTTTTCTCTTGTAAATTTGCCAGATGTTGAATCATATAGTTTGCAAGGTTTGAAATTAATTATTCAAATAATTTATCCATCATTGCATTCTCTGATGTGATACAAAGTTAGAGTTGATTAAAAAAAACTATCTCATTCTGAATATAAACTTAAACCCCTTGTTTAACTATGTAGAAGGAAAAATGAAAAAAAAATAAGAGCAATGTATGTTCTAGAGAATTTATTTAGACAGTATTCTTGAAGCATGTATAATATGTATCAGCTTAGTAAGTAATAACCATTCATAATAGACACCATAATCTCTTAAAATCACCTCTTTGTCAAAATACAATAAATTATGATAAACGAGACCAGGAAAATAACAGAACTATTTTTGTCACATTCAAATAGCAGTGTTAATTTGACCGAGAAATCACTACATAATATTACAGCCAACACCCGTCATTGAAATTAATTTCAGATTATATTTCATATTAAATATAGGAAAATTAAATAGCTATGAAATAATAAGAGAAAACAGCTTAGCGCATCTTTCATGAAAATTTTTCTTTCATTTTTTTATATATGGTATATACAAGTACTTAGATAAAGATTTTTAAATAACTCATTTCTATGTATTTTTTCTTTGGCTTAATATCAGTTTTTTACATATGAAATTGTTATGCAAATTGTAATGAGCCCTCAGTTATCCCTCTTCACATGCCAATTCACTTAAAACTACATGTCTTATTGCTTCTCTCCTCTTACATGCAAGCAAAAGGGAGAGGTAACTAACCTGACACTACCAGAGTCATTCATTTTCTTACATGAATAAATTATCGAACAATTCTTCAATGAATGAGAAATGCAGCAGATGTCAAACTTGGCAAACTGAAGAAGTATTATCATATTAAAATATTGGTGATTGAAAATAAATGCTAAAGTTACGTATCCTTGAAAAGCAGTTAGCAGAGCAGTCACTGACTCCACCTACATTAACATCACTCCAGATACGTCCTCCTAAACATCCTTCAAATTTACGTCAAGGCAAGATCATAAATTTAATGAGCTCTTAAAAAATTAGGGTTAGGTTGAAACAATTCTTCTCATCTAGTCTGTAAGCAATAACTTGTGTTACACAAACAAAAAAAATGCCTGAATATATTAAAATGTGCAGAACATCTTGGGGCTACAGTTGTGAATATGGAAAACTGGAATATTATATTTTAATACCAGACAGATTAGGGCCACATCCTTTGGTAAAACTTTCATTTACCTGTAGAAGAAATGCTATAAGATGTCATTTGCTACTATAAATATAGCAATGTCTTTCACTTGCCTAACGTAAATTATTGACTTTAATTAATACCTCAGTTTTATGATTAAAATATCAAACACTACATATGCAAAATTCTCACACCATTTACAGTGCACATACATGAGCTGCTTGAAAATTTTAGCTACAGATGCTGCGCTGGTCATCAGGACTTACTGGAAATCTCCTCAAATAAAACCCGTTTAATCTCTTGTGTGCAAATGTTCAGCTGGCATTTATAGTTTATAGTATTTAGATAGAACATATTATAAGAAAAATATTTTAAGTTTGGGATTTAGCATTAATATAGTTTGAAATCTCACACTCTTAAATGATTATTTTAAAAGAATGACTTCTGCATAAAGTATAGATTATTTTATTTTTAATAACCAATTTGCAGTTTTCTGAGGATTATGCCAGTAGTATTTACAATACAGTCATGAGAAAAGAGAATCAGATAAAATCAAAATCCTCAGCCATATTTTTGAATTTCATATCAATCATGGATTGTGTAAATTATTAGAGATGGCAAAATTCTGAGGACATGCTTACCAGGTAATAATTTACCTATTTCACTGACATGCACTAAAAATGAACAATTGAAGGAATTTAGGGACAGAATCAGAGGAGATAGGTCTCTTGTCAATCCTTTATAAAATGTTTCAACAGAAATTACAGGTTTCATCAAGGCAGGGATAATGTTGGGAGAATAGATAAATAATTAATGTGCTGGGAATCTCCCTGGAGGCTCAATATTTACTGAGGATGCAGAAGGGAACAAAATTTACCTAAGGGAAAAAAATCCTCGTAGTAAAATAAAATTCTATATACTTATAGACCATATTTTTGATATTCTTTCTCTCTTGATATATATCTATATATCTATCTCTATCTATCTATCTATCTATCTATCTATCTATCTATCTATCTATCTATCTCTTGATTTTTATCTTTTCATCATGTCTTATCTATAATATCACCATCATCTTTTTTCAGCATCTGCAGAAATGGATCTCCTTTTCCCCCCATCTCCGTTCTGAGAGGTAAAATTTTATATTCAGTTAAAATATTACCAAAGTTCTAAAAAAGCTGTCAAGTTTCAATACTGTAATCACTATTTAAACCATTATTCTATCTTGAGCAATAATTCTATTGGTCATTTTTGTATGTGTCTAAAGCAGTAGTTCAGTGTTCTTAATAACTTCTCCATGGTTTATAACCTTAATGTTATATGTAGACATAACTTTTGTGAGACACATAGGTTTGACTGTATATTGACAACACTTAACACTTTTTTTTAGTGATAACATGACCGCTTCTGATCCTGTAATCACTTCCACATTTCATCCAGGACAAAAGGAAAAGAGGTATTAGTGATACTGAATATATTCGTAAGATTGTGCAACCATCAACCACACATCTCCATAACTCTTTTTATGTTGGCAAACTGAAACTTTATATCCATTAAACGATGACTCCCTATTTCCCCTTCCTCCAGCTCCTAAAAACCAGCATTCTACCTTTTGTCTCTATGATTCTGACTATTCTATGTTCTGCATAGAAGTGGAATCATACAGGACTAGTGGGTTTTTTGTTTGCTTGTTCGTTTGTTTGTTTGTTTGTTTTGTGACTGTATTATTTCACTTAGCATAATGTCCTTGAGATTCACACTTGTTGTAGTATATGTGAGAATTTGTTTTACCTTTTTGAGGCTGAATAATACTCCAATAACTCAGTCGCAAAAAAGCAAACAAACAAACAAAACATAAATAAAATAAACACCCCAATTCAAAAACAAGCAAAGGACTTGAATAAACTTTTCTCCAAAGAAGATTTATAAATATCTAATAGGCACATGAAAAGATGTTCAACATCATTAATCCTTAGGAAAATGTAAATCAAAACTACAATAAGATATCACCTCGCACCCATTAAGATAGCTGGTATAATTACCCCTCCCAAAAAAAAAAAAAAAAAAACAACAGAAAATAACAGTTGGTGAGGATGTGGAGAAATTGAGCCCATGTGCACTGTTGGAGGGGATGCAAAATGGTACAACTCTGTGGAAAACATTTTGGTGATTCTTTAAAAAATTAACAGTAGAATTACAATATGATCCAGCAATTCCACTTGTGAATATATACCCAAAAGAACTGTAAACAGTATCTCAAAGAGATATTTGTATACTGATGTTCATAACAGCATTATTCACATTAGCTAAAATGTGGAGGTAACCATGTGCCCATCAAAATGGATGAATGGATAAGCTAAATGTGATAAAGACAATTTTTTAAACAAGTGAACAAATTTATGAATTTCACTAAACTAGAGTAACATTTATTTTGTCTCCTGAAAATCCCCATTTCTTTGTGCCCATTTTTTCTCTATTACTCCAACCTTGCTTTTATACTCAAATTATAAATCTTACTATAAATAATAATTATATAGAAAAACACTATATAGTGAAAAATACGTATAAAACAATTATGTGCTCATCATACACAGTTAACAGCATGACATTTTATAACATCTTTTCGATTTTTATAATAAATAAAATTTATTAGAAATAACACTTGATTTCCCAATAGTGACATATTTCCCTTTTTGTAAATATGTTGAATACATTTTAATTTTTTCATATGTTTATATCCATACCATCTTTGAGAATGACTGTTTCCCTAATACTTTGACAACCCAACCAAGACTTAAAAAAATAATATTTCCTTATTGTTTTAATTTGTAATTCTCCTTATAAGAAAGTGAGCATCTTTTTATATATTTCTGAGCCAACTATTTATATATTTATGAAGCCAATTCCTTTTCTATATATTGACAGTTGACATGCATTACTTGTAAGATTGTTGATTTTATTCTAATTAACTTACATCAATTCTTACTTATTAAAATTAGTTTTTTACCTATGATATCTACCATAAACATTT
Organism: Rhinolophus sinicus; assembly: GCF_036562045.2. NCBI lineage: Eukaryota > Metazoa > Chordata > Mammalia > Chiroptera > Rhinolophidae > Rhinolophus > Rhinolophus sinicus. Next base: position 181,251,787 of record NC_133753.1, read on the forward strand.
CCATCCATGTAACATTTAGCCAAAATTTTCTTGTGTGTGTGTGTGTATGTGTGTGTGTGTGTGTGTGTGTGTGTGCAAACATCTTTAATTTTTATATATAGGCAAAATGTTTAGTCTCATTTTATGACTTTTGGTTGTCTGTCATAGTAACATTAAATATGTATTACATCTATTGTTCTAATTTTAATTGATTCACTTTTGTACTTTATCTTTAACATAGTAAAATTTTTGTAAGAGTAAAGAGTGAGAATTAAATAACCATATTTGACAGATGACAGCTGGTAGCTGCCCTAGCTGCTCCAAGATAGGTCATGTGGTTCCCCTACTGACATGAACAATTTCACAGAAAATAAATATCTAACTAGAACTCTCTGTGACATGAATACAACAAAACACACTTAACTCATAATCATTTCTAATTACAGGCTAGAAACAAAGGCACTACACAACCACAGAAAGACCAAGTGTTTCCATGGTTTCTTGCATGGGGTAGTGTCCCTTACTCCGCAAGTAATAAACCCAAGTTTGGCTACATGTGTGTTCCAGGGGTCTTCAGCTTGTAGACATCAACTGAAGTGAAATATGAATCCAAAATTATTTTTCCAGATGACGACCTATTCTATCAACATCTTGCTATAATTTGTTTGCCGACTTTAGGACAAACTGAAGTATATGTGATCATCACCATATTAAAAATAAACAGAATTAGGAAGTTAACACAAACATCCTATATAAATGTAAAAATGAATAACTGATAAGTAATCTGTAAATAGTTGGATGCATTTGAAAGATAAAAATAAACTGTGGTAATAATTCAGTTTTAATTTACCCTTATTCTTTAGCATTACAACATAGCTATAGAATAACAGAATGTCTAAATGTCTTGGAAAATGATGCTGTATATTTATATCTTCTGCTACCTTAAATTTTATGAAGATGATGTAAGATGTTCCTCTATATAAGAAAGGAAGGATAAAATAAATAATTAGGTTTACCTTGACATTCTTTAAGGACTAACTAGAAACTACTTAATTAAGAGCTGTATTATTTATACACTTAAGAATCAAAAGAGAAGTTCAGTCTTCTTTAACTTGAATATATTATGTTAAAACATATATACTGTAATAATTTTATAATTTTCAGGATTAATAATAAACCTACTCAAGATCAACTGCAAAGACTGATACAGTTATTATCTACATCTGCAGATTGATCCATCCATCCATTTACTTACTTAAGTATTTATTTATTTTAGTTTAACAGCCTCATGAATCAAGGAAAATATGGTGAATTTTTCTGACTATTTTCTGAAGACATGTTATGTCAAGGGATAATTCATTTACTTTTTATAATCTGTTTTTGATCCAAGAAACATATTTAAGTACATACCTACATGTTAAATGTTAAAACTCAACTGAGAATTTTACTGTCTTCCATTTTTGCTAATGGTCATAAATACAATGGTTTAGCCACCACAGCTATTTAGCCTGTTACTGCAATAAATACAAATTGGTCAATGTTTCTAATCAATATTTGTGTGGAAACTTTACTAAAAGTTTTGAAAGTACATGTTTTGTCTGTCACTGTTATAATTCTGGTAAAATTGTAGAGGCAAAACATGGATGAGAGCCCAAACATCGGGGTCCCTTTGAACATATTTTGGATTTCACGCAGCTAACCTGCATGACATTTTAAATATGTTCCTCTCACTGTGTGCTTTTGCTTGTGTTGGGCTAAAGATTTCCTTTTCCGGAGCCCTGTGGTTCTAACAGTAACAAATAATTGCTTGATTTTGTGTTCACAACTTGGAAATTCTAAAATAACTCTATGGACAGAAGCACCTATTTTACTGGCACTATTATAAATATCTTTGTATAGCCTTGGCAATTAATAAGAAATGTAACTGTCCCTATAACCTCCAATATTTGGAAGGGTAGTAAGTGCAATGGAATTCTGAAACTGAAATTCGCAAAGCTTTCAGTCTGTTGAAATTTCATGGACTAAGGTACTGCTATGGCTTTTAATGACAGGGAGGTGAACACCTTCTGGGTTTATCACTCCCTTTAAGAATTACTAAGAGACTACCCTATGTATATGAAAACAGCATGGCCAGTTCTTATTTTCACATTCTGGCAAGCAGATATGAATGAATATTGCATGAAGAGCATGCAATACATCTAGCATCGCCACTAGGTGTGGGCAGTCATTTCTCATCCTCTTCCTATAAACAACCTGTGCATGTACAAAATCTGGAGAACTAGTCCTCTGAAGCAGTCTCAGAGAAAAACACTATTTGAACCTGACCAGAAAGTATCTTATCAGATAGTGTTAGCAACTATCAAATCAGAGAACTCTAAGCATTTAACACTTGTGTCAATGTTTATCACATGAGACAAGTAAATTTCAAAACACTTCAAGATTGTGAAGATTATAAACCTCAAGCTGAAGTTTCTCAGAAATCTTCCAGAAGCGAATAGTCTTCAGTAGGTAGATAGGTTCCAATCAAAATGCAGAGAACACAATCCAGAGAGCTAGAGTCAATATTGTCATATGCACGTATCTGTATTATTTCCCCTAGCTACTTTCCTTTCTTGTTGCCAGTTTAAGGGTTTGGACATTTAATAGACATCTGTAACCTATAAGTCCCACATTCTTAAAACTGCTTTCTGCTTCTTACTCATTTCCTGACATGAGTCAATAACTGGTTTCAAGGTATTCATGATTTGGCCTAAGTGAATGATGAAACTCACTTGTTGGGTCTCTGCACATTTTCCTTTTAGATACACCCAGCTTCCCTTCATACCGGTTTAACAATCACTTGGTTTCCTGTGTAAATTCAATCAACCACTAAGTGATTTTTTTAACATGGCAAACACCATAATGGACCAGACATCCAAGAATCGAACATGCTGATAATTCAACATGAATTCTGGAGTGCTTTTTTTCTTTCCTCAAGACTATTCAGATTATGCATTACAAGAAGGCTGTGCAGTAGGGACAATGCTATATGCCATAGTTCAGATAATAGCAAGAGAACTAGGTAAAGCTGCCAAGACTATAGAACTCCTTGCCCAGAGGATGCATTAAATTGAGAATTGGTGTGGAATAGGCTTCCATAGATATAATATTGGCTTCTCAAGAAGGACTTTGGTCTTTACAGATGTAAGTACAACATTCTAAAAATATCTAAGAATAACACAAATAACATAAATGTATAGATTTTAAACAATAATGCCATATGTTTCTGGGGGGTTCTTCAGGTTGGAGCTAAAGTCTGTTCTTTTGGCTTAATTTAGGCCCTCGTGAGCCTTGGCTTAAAAACTATTCACAGGCTCTGAGCACAGTCCTTATCTTAGTATATTCTATGTTGCAGTTTTCAAGTGTGTGCTTGCCAAAATCTTAAATACTCCTGTGAGCTGCTGTACTCTCAAATGACCCAACAAGTGACCCTCCAAGTAAAAGACCAGAAAAATTGGATTTTCATTAAGGTTGAAATAAACACCTTCCCTGAATAGACATTTCTCCAAAGGGGAAATACAAATGGCCAATAGATATATGAAAAGATGACAATATCACTAATCATCATGGTAATGAAAATAAACCCACAATGCTTTGTCACCTCACACCTGTCAGAATGGCTATCATCAATAAATCAACAAACAACAAGTGTTGGTGAGGATGCAGAGAAAAGGGAACCCTCGTGCACTGCTCATGGGATTGTAAGCAGATGCAGCCACTGTAGAAAACAGTAGGTAGGTGGCTTAAAAAAAATAAAAATAGCACTATGACATGACCCAGCAATTCCACTTCTGGGATTTTATTTAAAGAAATTCAAAACACTTGTTTGAAAAGACATATGCACTCCTATGTTCATTGAAGCACTATTTACAATAGCCAAGATATGATACAACATAAGTGTCCATTGATAGGCGAATGGATAAAGAAGAGATGGTACATATATACAATGGAATATTACTCAGCCACCAAAAAGAATGAAATCCTGCCATTTGCAACAACATGGGTGGGCCTAGAAGGTATTATGCTAAGTGAAATATGAAGTGTGATAAAAAAAAGATGGCAAATGTTTAAATAAAATATGACATTATTACAGTAAAAGACACATTGCCTTTAAACCCCCTCAAAATACTCCCCCTCACTTTGAACACACTTATCACATCATTCTTACCACTTTCTGAAGCAGTTCTGGAAGTCCTCTTTCATGAGTGTCTTTAGTTGCACTGTCATGGCTGCCTCGATGTCCTGGATATTTTTGACTTAGGGGAAGATCCAGAAATCACTCGGTTCCAGATCCAGTGAATAAGATGGATGAGGATACACCATAATGTTTTTATTTGACAGAAATTTCTATACCAGAAGTGATGTGCGACACGGAGAATTTTCATGATGAAGGGTGATTTATGGCACACTTTAAAACACACCTTCTCTCAACCATAGCTCATACCCAACTGAATGCACCAAACAAGTTGAAATTTGTCACACTGTTACTAAATTTTGATGCACCACTTCTCAAATCAAAGATTCCTGCCTTTGTGTTGGATGTCACTTGGCAGCATTCACCTTAGGTTTGGATCACAACAGAAAAACTCCCATGTCACACATCACTTCTGGTACGGAAATTTCTGTCCAATAAAAACATTATGGTGTGTCCTTATCTGACTTATTCACTGGATTTGACACCATGCGACTTCTGGCTCTTTCCAAGTCCCATGAAAGGTAAACATTTTGAATCGAGCCAGGACATTGAGGCAACGAGGAGAGCACGACTCATGACACTCATGAAAGAGGACTTCCAGAACTGCTTCAGAAAGTGGCAAGAATGATGGGATAAGTGTGTTCAAAGCAAGGGGGGTGGTATTTTGAGGGGGATTAATGGCAAAGTGGTTTTTACTGTAATATATATATATATATATATATATATATATATATATAATTTTTTTTTTTTTTAACTTAAGCATCCATCGTATTTTTCAATCACACCTCGTAAGTCAGAGAAAGACAGAGAAAGACAAATACCATGTGATTTTACTTATATGTGGAATCTAAAAAACAAAATTAAACAAACAGAAACAAACTTATAGACACAGAGAACATTTGTGAAGATTGTCAGATGGGAGGGGTTTTGGAGGAATATATAAAAAAGAGGAGTGGATTAGATGTACAAGTTGCCAGTTATAAAAACAGTCACAGGGATGTAAAGTACAGCCTAGGGAATAAAGTCAATAATACTGTGTATGATGTTAGATGGGTACTAGACTTATCGGGGTTGTCACTTCATAAGTTATATAAGTGTCTAATCACTATGTTGCACATCTGAAACTAATATAATCTTGTATGTCAATGATAACTGGAAAAAAAACATTAAAAAGGAAATAAACACCCTCAAATACTTAATATGTGATCACACATTTCATAATAAATGAAGAAATGGATTGACCACTTCTCCAGATGTTGATGTTCTGTTTTCTAGCTTAAGTTGAAAAATGATAGTAAGAGGTGAGAATCAAATCCATCTATACCCACACAACCTAATGTCTTAACCATCACAATCTACTATTCAATTTTACACATTCACATGGCCATACAATTCTAAAAAACATGGGTTCAGGGAGATGCATTGTACATAACTTTGATTATTAGTTTCAACATTTTGAGAAAATATTCAATTCCTAAAAATAAATAGCTCAATTAGGTTTCATGATGCTATAAGACTTGCCTCCAAGCCCTGGCCTTGATTCTTGAACCTCTGTGTCCATCACACTTACATTATTATATCATGAATGTTCCCCAGTCCTAAATAAGACCTCAAATTGAAAGACTTGCCTTAAATCAGACTCCCCAAACAACTTCTAAAATATTCCACTTATGCCCGCCCTCTTCTGAGATGCTGTTAAAATCTTGTCAAGAATTGAACTTCTCTATTGTGGTAAGCAATAAACTCCACTTTGCTTGTCAACAGGTTGTTCTAGAAACCAGCATTAGACATTCTGAATGCTTTGCTGGGAAAAACAAACACACAAACAAACAAACAAACAAAAAACTAGAGGCAAGAAGACCAGTTAGGACTCTGATATCAGAAGGCCGCTTGGGCACATGTGGAAATATGGTGAGTAAATGGAGAGAAAAAACTTTCTTTTAGCAGGTGAAACTTTCACCTGATCAAAAATTGCATATGTATTAGAAGATAAATGCCTTTTCAAATATAGTCATTTAGAATATATTGTGTATCCATATAAATCATATACATATACACATATACATATATTTATTTTTATACATACATTATATTTTCATAAGTTTCAAAGTGCCTGACTGAATAATCTAAAGGGCAGGAGTGACTTGATTGAGCTGCGTATGCAAATTATGTTACATTATCCCTACTCATTCCTTTCTATCTTTAAAAGCAAAAAAAAGCTGATAAAGTATTTCATGGTTACATTAATAAAATACTTTGAAAGTATGCATATATTCTGTGTAATTCTTCACTTTCATTCTCAGAGCAGTACAATCCACCAGGATAAATGGTCCATCCAAATCAAATGAAGTATCATTTACAAATTTATTTTGCATTGTATGTTAAAAAACAGAGCACTTGTGAAGACAGACATACCTTTGATTAAGGTTTAGGGAAATTTGAGATGAAGTACAATATATCTCATAGAATTTTCAACAAAAAAGCATAAGTAAACTCAGTGACTGAAATTTTAGAAGACAGATTTTACTATGCTTTTTAGGCTTGCAACCAACCTTATGTTAAATATACAATTTTTTTTCCATTTTTTATTTGAATAGATCATGAAATTTATAAAAAATCATCATGATGAATACTTGATTTTTTTTATTTTTATGTGATGCTGCCATGTAAATATTAAAAGAAAATGCTAGCAGTAGATTCTCTATGAATATGAAAAACATAAGCTTTTCTTTTCTGTGTTGCAAATTAACTTGATTTCTTTGAGAGTGCTGTATCTAACAATGATATATACTTTATACTAGGAGTTTTCACCTGATTTATTGTGTATCTTAGGTGTCTCGCAGGGTGAAAGAGCAAGAAAAGCAGATGGAAGACAGCAGGTAAACACTTTCAGATGCGAGAAACTCATTCATGATGATGACACTATTACTGTTTAAGATGAAAACAATGAAATGTAATTTAAGGTGAATAAGCAATAGAAGTGCAATAAATCAGAGTAAATGAATACTAGCTCTGTCTGAAGAACAAAAATAGTGGTAGTGTATTTCATTCAGATATAAACTGTTCTCTTAAAAATAAAATGGAACCTAATAGCCTCCTTAATAATAATGTCATATGTTTTCTTGTTAATAGGAACTTTTCCATTACTATCTTAAAGATGCAAGCAAGTATGAAAAGATTTCACTCAAAAAGCAATATCACACTTCAAAAGTTTTAAAATCATTGCTTTGAAAAAGCTATTGAGATGTATTACTCTTAACCTAAAAGTAGTATCAACGTTGAGATATCAAAAAATATTGTCATACAGTACTCCTAACCAAGATATTTACCATGCTTTCACTATATCCATTTGGATATGTAAATAGCATTTATATATGTCTAGCCTCAGTTTGTATGACCATAGATCACTGCTAGTTCCTCTTAGCTTTCCTTATAGTAAATGCAGAGCACTTGTTCACTATATTGATATAACATTCCTTCATGCACTTTGTGATTCCAAGGGTGTTAATTCAGTTCCTGTCACCTTATTTATTTCATTTGGCTTTCCAGTCTTTTAATTGCAGCCATATATATATATATAATTTGAAGTCTATTTCTTTTCAATTTCAGACCATGGAATTATGCATAATGCCTTAGTCGGGGTACACTATTGGTTGTGTACAAACAAATAATGCTTTTAATTATTTCATCAAATGGCCCACTGAATTTCACTATATTTATTTTTATCAAAATACTACATTCTCAGTTCATTACATATTTTGAAACTTTGGGTTTTAATTCTTAACCAGATGTGGAAAATTATCTCTATCTTGTATGTTAAGATATGGTCAGAAAGCACAATTGCAGTGTCAGATAGGACAAATCCAACAGAAAAAAATGAAAAACAAACCAAAAAAATAACTTTTTTTGTATTTTTTAAATAGAGAAGGATAAGCATGGCTAGCAGGAACTTTTAATTGTAGGAGGTGAGTGGTAGAGTTGAGCAGACATGACCAAGATGATTTAACAGGATGTATTCATTTCTACAGTCCGAATGAATCATTAAAAAATAGGTTTTCTTGATTAAGCTCAGTGATGAACTTGAGGGGTCTTTGGGGGAGGAGAGAGGCCTGACTAAAATTTGGCCAAGCCAAACAACAGGCAATTCTGAGCAATTGGCGAGCAGACATATACTACTTAAATTTAGTAGTGTAGTAATTAGAGAAGAACCTATATAGGAAGTTAAGATATGAGAATTAAGATACCGGTAGTTAAATTAGACTTCACAGAATTAAATCACAGCACATGTATAGATAACATCTATCTATACTTATTATTGATATTACATAACAACAGCTCATGTACTTAATATATTATTTTATTTCTTGAATATTTTATTACTGTCTTAGCTCATGCTGCTATAGGAAAATACCATAAACTAGATGGCTTGAACAACGAACAATTATTGCTCACAGTGCTGGATCCTGGAAGCCCGAGATCAGGGTTCAACATATTCGGGTTCTTGTGAGGACACTCTTCCATGTTGCAGACTGCTCACTGCTCATTGTATCCTCACATGTTGAAAAGAGAGAAAGATCTGGTCTCAACATCGCCTTAACCCACTCATGAAGGCTCCATATTCGTGACCTAATTACCTGCCAAAGCCCTACTTACAAATACCATCACATTGGGGGTTAGATTTCAACACATGAATTTTTGGGTGATACAAACATATAGATCATACATTATATTTTCTATACATTATACTGTTGATTTTAGTAACATTTTATAACACATGAAATAAAACATAAACATAGAAACCAGAAAAGAGGAAAACAGAGAACTCATACTAAGCTCTTTTCACACATTAACTCTATTTATAAAAATAATACGCCCTTTGAAAAATCAGCAGCATTTTAACTTAAAATAAAATATAAATAAGTTTTATATAAAAAGGACATGTTAGTGAAAAACATGGTCTATCCTTACCTTAATGATTTCTTAGGCATACATTTTGACTAGCCTTTCACTTTGGGATAGAATAAAATATGATAGCCTATAAGAACATGTTCTGTTCTTATAAAATTACAGAACCATAAGTTTACTACTGCTATAATAATGGACTTTTCTATCTACTTTAGAGTGGAAATATGTAGTTTAAAATTTTTAGATGCTAAATACGTTTTTGATCCATAGGACTAACTATCATATAAGTACTTGCTGTTTAATATTAAATTCCAGAGGCTTAAGGAAAGACTTACTAGAATATCACATCCTTGACAGTATGGTAAAATATTCCTTGAGCAAACATAGTTTCTTTCAATTCATCAGTAAATTGATGTAGCATTACTAAAGGTGGTTTACATTTAAAGAAGCATGTGCTTGCTGAGTTAATTTCAATATGTTGAAAGTTAATTGATCATGAAGCTCTGATTCATAAAAGGAAAGCAGATGAGAACTACAATGTCTCAACATCAACTATCTTTCTCTAAGGCTATCAAATATTCAAATATATCTTATGGACAAAGAGACTAGATAATTATTTCAAATTTTTTATTGAAAACGGATATTTCCAGATATTTTTCTGCCTTCTATATTGTAATCTTGCTGAAAGGGAAAAGTAAAGAGGCAATAAAATGTATCTCAAAATTATTCTGTATTGGATTAATTCCTTCATAGTTAAAATAATATGCTGTTTTCTCTCAGATATGTGTTGAACAAACTCTTTGTGTCAAGTTACTTCTGCTTATCAAAAATAAGAATAGCTAATTAAAAATGAACACTAAAGATCAGCCTTGTACTTACATTTAAATAAAGTTTTTATTTTCTGACCTTCATCCAAAATAGGCTCAGCAGGTTACTGAGGCACTTGTTGTAGCCTGCCAGGCAGAGCAAACCTACAGACCGCCTAGATTTTACAAGATTAAAAGTAGGAAAATAAATGTATAAAAGGCCAAAGCAGAGTCCAACCATCTAATTAAAACAACATTTTTACTTGATAACACAGATCACAAGACATTAGTAGATGAAAATTAGCCTACTTCTGTATCACCTATCTATCAGGAAAATGGGTGATGAAGGAAAACAATCTATTTATTTTGTTATAAATTATTTCATTTCAATTTGTAGAATAAATGAGTGACAAATCAGTCAAATTCTTTTATGGGCTTGAATTTAATTAAAAGTAATTCAACACATATAAATTAAGTAGAATTATATGGCTCAAATAAAAACAATTGTATACAGATAGAGGCTTAAAGTGTCAGAAAGTGTCTTGGACAGTGTCAATTTAATTGCATTATTTTAATACTTACTAATCAATCCAGTTAATACTATGTGGAAAGCTCTGTCAGAAACGATTATAGTTTGTTGATACATTAAATATATTTCCTTTTCTATGACAAAGATTAAATACTATGTGCTTTTACCGGCAACTTTCCCATCCCTTTGATCTTATGTCATACTGTTACCTAGTGTTACACAAGTAAGAATAAAAAGAGTGTCATGAACTATCTTTATCTATAAAATCTTGTGATTTTTTTCTTTATTATTTAATTTATAGTGGCATTGTATGGTTATTTACTGATCAGGAAGAGTAAAAATAAAGCAGGCAGGAAATGCATGTGCATTCCTACATGCTTGTGAATAGCCTTTTCTTAGTCAGTCTTGTAAAGAATAATGGCCAACCTTCAAGGAACAACAAGTGATGGTTCCAGATGAACAATATAATATCTCACCTGAGTGAGCCGCTGTCACTCTGTCCCCATGATTCCTATTCACAACATCAGTAACAGTTGAGAAACACACAAGGAGACATTGCAACATATGGAATTCTAGTAAAATCTCAACTATCTCGAAATCCAGATTTTTTTTTTTTTATATTTGGGTGGAGGAACAAAATTAATGCAATTTTTTTTTTGTCTGGTATAAATATACTTGCTTAGGAGCTCTTCAATCAGGGAAGATATTTGAAAACTTGTCAAATATCATTAAAGTGTTTCAGACTGATAAAGGACCATAGTAAGAAACTGGAGCTCTAAAATCCTGAGATTTTAACCACAAGTGTTGAAAAAGCAAACGTTCTAACATCTTTTTGTTACATAGAAGATGTCTGGATTCTTCAAAATCTTTTTTTTTTTTCCTTTAAAAAGGATACATTACCTGACTTGTGTCTTAAAAAATAAGAAGAAATAAAGTGGTACAATGAAATGATTTCCGTGACTGGAATTCAGCAATAATGAATCAAAACATGTTCCCTGTCACTAACAAATTGAGGAACCTTGATCAACAGATGTTTACAGGCAAATGGATTAGTGTAAATCAAATTCAGGAACAGATTCTTGATACTTGGAAAACAAAGCCTAAAGCAATTAAAAAAGACAGTATCTCCCATGCAGTGCTAAATCATTTCTCTAAATAACAGTGTTCAGAGATTGAGGTAACTCCATACTTCCTCCTCTCCAGATTACTGAAAACTCAGTCTGGACTTTGAGATCTATCCTGGAAGATTTAAATAAAGAAACATTCACTAATACAAACTAAAACTTGGGAATATATAGATTTGTAACACTGGTCATTTCCTCACCACTCCATAAGATGTAGCCTCAAGGTCACAATCATCACCTTATCTTTGTGTCCGAATTGATTAAACAAAGTTAGAATACATCAAATATTGTATGAGATACAAGTGTGAAATTACAAAGTAAAATATTTTTAAAAGAGTCACAGTCATTAAGTGTAACATCAAAGATTATTTGTTGTTAACTTTCTGATGATCTCATTTCATCCCTTTTATGATCTCATTCTAAATCACTGCTTTTCAAAAATTAATATTGTATACTTATATAAATGCAAAATGAATATTTCAATAATAACTTAAGTGACATAAATAAGTGTGCCATAATAACTTAATTTTACTTTAATCAACACAGTATAAAATTTTTCCAAATCAAGTGGTTTTATTTATAATACTAAGAAAGTTTACTAAAATTATGGATAAAAGAATGAATAAATTTTAGTAGTCATAATTTGACTTAATCTTTACATTTATGTAACCACAAAATACTTAGGATATATTGAAAGATCTAATAAAAATAACATGTGTAGGAAATTTCTGTGTCTTTCAGAGGTTTAGCAAATTTCTTAATTACAACATCACCTCAATACTTGTATTTAATTTACATTATATCATTTTAGAGACATTTTAGAGATATTTACTGTATCTCTAAGCTTTTTACAGAATATCTAAGAGTAGTAAATCAATTGGATTCATTTTACTTTTCCAAAAATACTTATACGTTTGCAGAACTAAACATGAATCCAGAACAATTAATATTGCTTATATCTTATGTGTAATCACATCTAGACCAATTTTAAACCAGTTAAAAATAATTTGTGAGGACAGATACTTTTAAAAATGTAATTTAAACACGGCGCACTTCAGGGGATTGACACTCAGAAAACTGCTAATTCCTGGTAATTGATGAAAACGTCCATGAGGGCAGGATCTGTGTCTGAATTCTTAATAGATACAGTCACATGACACAAATACTTTCTATGCATTTGTAATAATTAAATTGAATGATGCTCTTGTCTCCATTTATTCAACAAAGAATCTACTAAATAAAAATTATCTGGTATACTGAGTAGTAAACCACATTGGTGACCCCTTTCCTTATAAAGCCTGCTGCTAATGGAGAAGTCAAGAGGCAAAGAAATGAGAACCCAGAAACTGTTCCATTATCAGATTAGCAGTTTATCCAACCAGCAGAGAAAACAAAAGTACAGGAAGCAGTAAGTTCACAGGGTATAACAAGAAAGGAGCAGAAGACTACATAAAACAGAACGTAAAACTTCTTTCCAAATAAATTGCAAGTAGGTTGTAGATCACCTATACCAGTCTTTCAGCCTGTTTCAAGAGCCTTCTATTTAGGAAATTTCTAGATAATTTTATTGCATATTAAGTCTCACATAAATTGTGGGAGTTACACTCAATACTATCTATGGCTTAAGTAAGTGAATACATTGGTAATTTCTATTTAGGTCACTATAATATTTTTTCCTATTTCTTTAGGAGGTAATTGCTTTATTGTCTTTATTTTTTCACATGTATACTTGAAGGACAAAAAAAATGAATCATAAAATGTACCATAGAAGGAATATACAGTGGTACCTCTGTTTTCTAACGTAATCTGTTCTGGAAGACCGTTTGAGTTCTGAAACGTTCAAAACCAGCCAACAGCTAGGTCTCAGGATCTTGCACTCAGCAGAAGACACCTGACATGTTTGACTTCCAAGGCATGTTAGAAAACCGAAGCATTTACTTCCAGGTTTACAGAATTGGTAAACTGAAATGTTCGTTCATGGAGACATTCAAAAACCGAGGTACTACTGTAATATTATTTAAGAATGATTATGAAATTCACATGAAGGATACCAAAAACAAAACAAAACAAACAAACAAAAAAAGAAACACAAATAAACAAAATGGTGTTGCTTCAATATAAATAAATCATATTTAATACTTCCTTAAATAATTTTGGGGTTATTCACTTTCTGAATAGTAAAATATATATATGTTATAAAAATTGTTTAGTTTACCAAATGACCAGAAGGCAACATAGACAATTTTCATGGCTGTATATTTATTTTGTTTTTCATTTTAGGATCTAGGATAACAATTTCTACATTCAAACAGTCTTTTATACCTAATTTCATGTACTATTATATAAACAGGAGAGTAAGAAACCTTTGATTCTACATGTAATGAATAATTTTTAAAAGCTTGTTATAGCACTGAAAGTATTTCAATATATCAATAAAATAAGGAAATAAGCTAAAAGTAAGTTAATAAGTTTTACAATACCAATTTGTTTGCAAACAAACTCGATACCAGTGAAAAGTGCATGCAAATGACTCCATTAAGCTTAATCTAGATTGAAAAGCAAGTATGCTTAAGGATTTAATGAAAATTGAAGCACTTCTTTAATTATCTGCATAAATTACTTAGCCACCAGTATTTAAAAAAAATGCAGTAATGCTTTTTGGTTAACAATCAAGTATTTAAGCAAGACAGCATGAATAAGTTTCTACTGAAAGTCTAAAAAAAAAATATCACCATATCAAAATTTGATGAGGCAATTATATAGAAGACAAATTGCAATGATATTTCACTCTCGATAACTAGTAGACGATGATCGAATATTGAATGCCAGTAAGAGTCTAATGTTACTATAATGTATTTTACTGTATCCTCAAAATAGCATTCAAAATCCAATGTGAATACAATTTTCAATGTTCTCAAAATCTTACACCTAATTGCGTATTTTACAGTATTATACATACTCTCAGGTTAAAATTAATACACGTCCATTCTTCCATACTTCATCCGTCCTTTCAAGATTATAGATACTCAAGGATTATTAAATTTATAATATTATGTGATAAAAGGATAAACAATAATTTCAGTGTGAACACTTTATTCTTTCTAATTTAAATTAATTCAAATTATTGTAACATACTTTCATCAATATGCTTTCAGTAAGTTCATTACATTGACAACATTAAATAATTTGATTACACTGTAAGATAGTATTCTCCAGGTAGTGGAATGGAAGGGAGGGAGTAAATAACCTCAAAGGAAATTTAGAGGCTTCAAAGTATTTAAAGTACATATACTTTTAAAAAGATCAAATATAGTTTGAGAACTATTTGCAGATGAGACAGGAATAGATAGTATCAGGGAAAATAACTTTATTATGTCTTTCCATTTTTCTATATCAATTTAATTAATTCAATTTAATCTAGTTAAATAGTTTAATTAAATAATTTATAATACAGTGAAAATGTTAAAAAGATGCCTGTATTCAAGAAAACTTAAATAAATTATCTGACTCTTACATGCTAGGCAGCTTTTATCTCTAGGTTAATTCAAATCCAAAATCCTTTTCCATATTTCACTTCCCACATCCCAAAGACCAAAATGACCCCTGCAGGGTGTAGGTCCTGTCACTTAATTATCCTCATTTATGTATTTCACGTAACAGCTAATTTTGAAGTTTTCAAAAGATGGAACCTCCCGCTTTGAGGAAGACATTTTTGCTTTCAAATGTATTTGTAAAATCAATGTGTCATAGAATAATAGAACTTCCTTTATAACCAAGAGGAGGGCCAGATACTTTGCCATTCAAAACGCTTCCTGATCTTATATATGAGGAAACCAATTCCTCAAGTAGGGTAACAAGGATGTACCAGATGAAAGTACTGACTGCCCTACCCATAACAGCATCATAGGCTTGAACTAAAGCTTTCCTACCAACCACCTCTACTCTTCCTTGTATGTGTCCCTTTTTTTTTTTTCACTCAGTCACCAGATTTGTATAATTCAAGTCATAAACTACACATCTTATAAACTGTAGCACAGTGCTAATCAATATTGACAATTAATACATTCCTGTATGTACTAATTTTATTTGGGAATCCCTCTTACGTAAGCCAGGAGTTTTGCAAACCAATGAGGCAGGCTGATGATGTCTCCTAGCTTCCTTTCTTTGCCTCCTAGGAAAATGACACAAAAGCCCAGAGACCCACAGCTATGAAGAAGGCTAGGGAAAGAGATTCTGATATGAATGGAGGACTAAAGAATAACCAGCAATGGGGTGGAGGAAGGTGGGTAACATATGCATTGAGATGGCCAATTCTGAGGATAGCATATGAACGTGCTCCACAGAACTTACTAACTCAGATCTTTCTTGTAACAGCACAAAATAGGGTAAGATAAATTTAATTAGCTTTGGGCTTTTGCAGCAGAGAGCCCCAAAGTGGGGGTGGGAGAGGGGAGGAGGAAAAATAAGGGGGAGGAAATCACAAGGAATAATAATGACACACTTGGGAAGAAGAAACACTATGAAAGACAAATCAATAGGTGGATAAATCTACCCTAGAGAAAGAAGAATTAATGAAAAAAAAAGGTCAAAATTTGAATATTTTCAGTCTGATAAGATTAAAAATATAACAACCTAATTGTTGAACTGAAGAATCCAGTATCAGAAATTAATGGCAGGATAATACAGCAACAAAAAATGTGAGTATCATGGAACTCAGCATTAAAAACTCACCCAAGAGTTATAAGGAAGATGAATAAAGTGAGAGAGAAAATGAGAAAAACAGATGATGACTATCAACACCTGTTAAGGAACCTAGAAGGCAAGAATGATATAAATAGAAAGGGATTAATATTCGTACAAATAACAAACAATAAATTATGAGAATTATTAAAAACAAATTGGAAGGGTTCATGAAACTCTGAACAGGATAGATAGGACAGACTAATTATAAATAAAAAATGGAACAGCTATATGAAGAACTATAGATACACATCATGAAATTAATGTACACCTGAAATCTATGTAATTTTACTAACAATTGTCACCCCAATAAATTAAAAAAAAAAAATGGATACAATTTAAAAAAATATATATTTTTTAAAAAGACAGAGTTCTAAGGTTTCTTTGAAAAAAATAAGATTCTACTTATAGAAGTATAATAGATAATGCAATATATATTTTGCAAATGCATCATCAGGTAAAGAAAGACAATGTGGTAATGTCTGTATATATGAAGAACAAGAAAAGTAAACTCAGAGTCTATATAAATCCAAGCCAGTGTCTGCAGACTATGGTTTGCAGAGCAAATCCAGCTTGCTGCCTGTCTTGGACATAAAATTTTATTAGAACCCAGCCCTGTGCATTCATTCGTATTTTGCCTATGGGTGCTCTCCTGTTGTAATGGCAAGGTTGATATTTGAGAGGGAAACCGCAAGTCCTGCAAGGCCTCAAACATTTGCTATCCTCCTCTTTACAGAAAAATTTTACTGAACTCTGATCGAAGCTATCAGTTAAATACTAGAGCAAATTACAGATGTTCTCGGGCATATAGAATCAGGGATATTACCATAAAAAGATGATCTTCAAAATACTTTTGTGGAAATTCCCAGCAAGAAGATTAATTGAGTCAGGTAGGAGCAATAAAACAAAAGAGTTAGATAAATAAAATCTTAAAAGAAATCTATTGATGGCTGAATTTTAAAAATGACCAAATATTAAAATACAAACATAGAAATCAACATATAATATTCCAGGTGAAACCAATATTGGACCAATGTAAGAAGGGCAGGAAGACCATGAGAGACGAGAGTGGTTGAAAACATTCTTGTTCTGGAAAAGATATAGATATTGGCAAATTTATATATTGCCAGGGAAATTTGAGTGTGAGTTTTAATAAGCTAGGACAGGCATATTTCAAAGCAGAAGAATAAAATGACATGCAAATAAATTTAAGATGAAAACAAATTTTAGTTCAAAATAAAATATAAAATCGTATTTTAAGAAAAATGTTAATTGGTTGTACTTAATGACTGAAAAATTATTTCAGATTTGATAATGAAGTGAAAAAGTAATATGTTGTCTACAAAAGACACATTGCAAATGAAAGGATAGAATCTTGTTGGAAATAAATATGTAACAAATATGTATACCTAAAAACACTAAATGGGAAGGCAGACTATATTTGATGTAGTAGAACTTAAGCTAAAACTATTAGAGAATGTTCCTATGAGTAAATGGATTAAGGTTTCAATAAAATATAACAATTGTAGATATATTTACTCAATAAATACAGAGAGCTATAGATATAGTAATTATTACAATTTGATATTTTATAATACTCTTTATGGTATATTAATGTAGAAAAATATAAGAAAATTTATAAAAGTTTAGTATAACAAGGCTTTATATATGCAGCCCTCTTTAAAAGAACTCTGGGTGAAAGATCCACTTTGAAGAAAACTGTATCTAGGACTATGTATTTATCTTATGTGAAAATAAACCTAAATTACATGGATCTAAATGCAAACCTGTACTGTGGTTAACAAAGAATAAACATTATTTTCAAGAAGATCTGGACCTTTGACGGAATTTACTACTTACCAGCCCACAAAAACCTCGATACATTTCAACAAGTCAATATCATTAAAAATGCCTAATTAATTTAAAATACAATAACACAAATCTTGATAAATACCACCCGAAGATCTGGGGAACAATTAAAAATCATAAGAATTTACATAATTCCATAGCCATTGAAATTTTTAACATATGACAAAATGGGTCAGATACAGGCGAAATACTATTTAGAGGGAAATTTGTAAAGTTTAATAAATCTGTCACAAAACAAGAAATAAACTGTTCAACTGAAGAAAGCACTTAAACATTACACATAACATTTGATTTTATAATTTCTACAGTCATTCCTTTACCAGAAGCCACCACTGACTGTTTTAAGTATATTTAATGATTATAAAAAATAGTACTTTACTAGATTTTTAAAAAGTATTAGCAAACTAAAATAGATCAATAAAAATATTAACCATGAAGATGAAAACTAACAATTAATGAGTTATTATTTATTTTTATAATAAAATCTGCTCAACCAATTTAAAACACTCATGAACAGAGAACACCTTTGTTTGTAGAAATAAATTACATTTTCTAGATTAAATATTTCCTTTAAGTCCATTAATTAGCAAGAAAAATTAAAGAATTTCAAATTGTTCTTACTCCTTAAGGAATGTTTCTGGGTGTGTGAATTAAGAAATCAAAACTGAACAACTACTTTTGCATAAATACTAATTTGTATAACTTTATAAGCTACTAAGTATTTCATACTGTATCTAATTATTCTAACATGATTGTGAGAAGGTTCATTATAATTCTCCTTTGAAAATGATGAAAGTGAGGTTCAGAAAAGAAGTCATACATTCAAGCTGAGTAGCAAGAAAACTGTGTTAGGTATACAAGTACAAATACAAGTACAAATCTTGTTTTTACAAACGATTTGATGGAAGAGCTTGTAGTCTCATCTTGGCTATATTGCTGGTATGTACATGCTGCTCTGGGGTAGAGCTGATGTGTAAGTAGTTTGCTAACTTGTTTCAAACAGTAATCTAGCATGCATTATACAGTCCTAAGATTAATGAATATGTGACTTGTCAAAAGAAAATTCAGACAGCTCTACTTCATATGAATATTTTATTGTTCAAGAAACAAATAGCGAAACTGGGGAGACTTCAAATATGAAACTAGTAAGAAGCTGAAAGGCATGATTTTACATGATGGCCTATAAAGTGAAAATAAGGAAATTGTTTAACTTTTACAATGATTTGTTATTACAATAGGGAATCCTAAACAGCAGGGCATAAGCTGAAAGTGATTATATTATACCATTTTAACAAAATGATTTGTTTTATTTTTGATTACCACCAGCATTTACAAGAAATAGCTAAGATAAATTTCACTTATGTTCAATCAAGCAACTAGATTAAATTTTGTTTTACTGGCTTTGCTGGGTTTTGTCTACCCTACAGATCTTCATGCCTGGTCTCCATTTAATTTAATTTTACAGACTACAATAAGTATTGTTTAAAACTGTTATGATATCTGAATTTTGTTTGTAAACAGAAGACTTTTGGGACACTATAAAAATATAAATTATGAAGTGATTCCTCCAATAAGTCCAGTGCCCATGTGGCACCCAACATAATCTTTATAACATTATTGATTATATTCTCCATACTGTATGAGGCCTGACAATTAAGTTTATGAACTTGTTGCAATGATGTTGCTAACTTTTTTTGATATCAGAGGAAATATTCATTATGAATTTGTACCATCTGTACAGTTAACCAAGTTTACTATTTGCAAGTGCTGAAAAGGCTGCCTGAAAAAGTTGGACGAACTGAACTTTACACCAACAATTCATGGCTTCTGCATCACGACATCGCAGCAGCTCATCAAAGCACTGTCTGTGAGGGAGTTTTTAGCCAGTAAACAAATCATTGTAGTGGAACACCCTCCCTACTCAACTGTTCTATCCCCCAATGACTTCTTTCTTTATTCGAAGATAAAGGAAATACTGAAAGGAAGACATTACATTCAGGACATCAAGGATAATACGAGGACAGCTCTGATGGCCATTAGAAAGAGCGCCAAAATTGCTTTGAAGGGTGTACTAGACACTGGCGTCAGGACATTGCTTCCCAAGGGCGTGCTTCGAAGGTGACCATAGTGATATTCATCAATGAGGTATGCAGCACTCTGTCTAGGATGACTTCACAAACTTAATTGTTAGAGCTCGAATTTGATATCCCTGTGACTATCTTGTGACTACCAGTTTGTACTTTCATTTATTTTTTTTAATTTATTGGGGTGACAATTGTTAGTAAAATTTCATAGATTTCAGGTGTACAATTCTGTATTACATCCTCTATAAATCCCATTGTGTGTTCACCAACCAGAGTCAGTTCTCCTTCCATCACCATATATTTGATCCCCCTTACACTAATCTCCCACTCCCCATTGCCCTTAACCTCTGGTAACCACTAAACCACTAAACTATTGTCTGTGTCTATAAGTTTTTGTTTCTCATTTGTTTGTCTTGTTATTTCGTTGTTTTTGGTTTATATACCACATATCAGTGAAATCATATGGTTCTCTGCTTTTTCTGTCTGACTTATTTCGCTTAGCATCATACTCTCAAGATCCACCCATGTTGCCACAAATGTTCCTATATCATCTTTTCTTATCGCTGAATAGTATTCCATTGTGTATATATACCACAACTTCTTTATCCATTAATCTATCAAAGGACATTTTGGTTGCTTCCATGTCTTGGCCACCATAAACAAAGCTGCAATGAACATTGGAGTACATGTGTCTTTATATATAAATGTTTTTGGATTATTTGGGTAGATACCCAGGAGAGGGATTGCTGGGTCATATGGCAATTCTATTCGTAATTTTTTAAGGAACTTCCACACTGCCTTCCATAACGGCTGCACCAGTCTGCATTCCCACCAACAGTGGATGAGGGTTCCTTTTTCTCCACAGCCTCTCCAACACTTGTTACTATTTGTCTTGTTGATGATAGCCATTCTGACTGGGGTGAGGTGATATCTCATTGTGGTTTTATTCGCATTTCTCTGATGATTAGTGATGTTGAGCATTTTTGCACAAGTCTATTTGCCATTTGTATGTCCTCTTTGGAGAAATGTCTCTTCAGGTCCTCTGCCCATTTTTCAGTAGGGTTGTTTGTTTTTTGTTATTGAATTGTATGAGTTCCTTTTATATTTTGGGTTTTAATCCCTTATCAGAGGCACTGTATGCAAAAATCTTCTCCCATTCAGTTGATTGCCTCTTTATTTTGTTGATGGTTTCTTTTGCTGTGCAGAAGCTTTTAAGTTTCATATAGTCTCATTCATTGATTTTAGCTTTTACTTCCCCTGCCTTTGGAGTCAAATTCATAAAATGCTCTTTGAACCCAAGGTCCATAAATTTAGTACCTATGTTTTCTTCTATGCAGTTTATTTTGTCAGGTCTTATGCTTGTCTTTGATCCATTTTGAATTAATTTTGGTACATGAAGAAAGATAGCAGTCCAGTTTCATTCTTTTGCACGTGCCTATCCAATTCTCCCAGCACCATTTATTGAAGAGGCTGTCTTTCCTCCATTGTATGTTTTTAGCTTCTTTGTCAAAAATTGTCTGTCAATATTTATGTGGTTTTATTT
Organism: Rhinolophus sinicus; assembly: GCF_036562045.2. NCBI lineage: Eukaryota > Metazoa > Chordata > Mammalia > Chiroptera > Rhinolophidae > Rhinolophus > Rhinolophus sinicus. The sequence continues at coordinate 181,273,600 of NC_133753.1, forward strand.
CTGCATTCTCCATTCTATTCCATTGGTCTATGTGTCTGTTTTTCTGCCAATACCATGCTGTTTTGATTATCGTAGCCCTGTAGTACAAGCTAAAATCAGGGAGTGTGATACCTCCAGTATTTTTTTTTCTTCTTAAGATTGCTTTGGCTATTCAGGGTCTTTTGTGGTTCCGAACAAATCTGATGATTTTCTGTTCTATTTCTTTAAAAAATGCCATTGGGATTTTGATGGGGATTGCATTAAATCTGTATATTGCTTTGAGTAATACGGCCATTTTAACTATGTTGATTCTTCCAATCCATGAGCACGGAATGTCTTTCCATTTCTATGTGTCTCCTTAAATTTCTTTTAAAAATGTCTTATAGTTTTCAGCATATAGGTCCTTCACATCCTTGGTTAAGTTTATTCCTAGGTATTTTATTCTTTTTGCTGCAATTGCAAAATGAATTGTTTTTTGTATTTATTTTTCTGAGATTTCATTGTTAGTATATAGGAATGCAATGGACTTTTGTACGTTGATTTTGTAGCCAGCAACTTTACTGTATTTGTTGTACGTTTCTAATAGCTTTTTGGTGGAGTCTTTAGGGTTTTCTATATATAGCATCATGTCATTTGCAAAGAGTGATAATTTAACTTCTGCATTCCCAATTTGGATGCCTTTCATTTCTTTCTCTTCCTGATTGCTCTGGCAAGGACTTCCAACACTATGTTGAAAAGCAGAGGTGATAGGGGACAGGCCTGTCGTGTTCCTGAATGTAGAGCAAAGGGCTTCAGTTTTTCACCATCAATTATGAGATTAGCTGAGGGCTTGTCATATATGGCCTTTATTATGTTAAGTTACTTTCCTTCTATACCTATTTTATTAAGTGTTTTAATCATAAATGGATGTAGTATCTTGCCAAATGCTTTTTCTGCATAAATTGATATAATCATATGAATTTTATCCTTTATTTTGTTTATGTGATGTACACATTTATGGATTTATGGATGTTGAACGATCCTTGTGCCCCTGGAGGAACCCCACTTGGTCGTGATGAATAATCTTTTTAATGCATTGTTGTATTCGATTTGCTAGAACTTTGTTTAGGATTTTTGCATCTGTATTCCTCAGAGATATTGGTCTGGAGTTTTCTGTTTTTGTGTTGTCCTTACCAGGTTTTGGTATCAGGGTAACGTTGACCTCATAAAATGAGTTATGGAGTACTGTCTCTTCTTCAATCTTTTGGAAGAGTTTGACCAGGATTGGTATTAGATCCTCTTTGAAGGTTTGGTAGAATTCACTAGTGAAGCCATCTGGTCCCGGACTTTTGCTTTTGGGAAGGTTTTGGATGACTGATTCAATTTCGTTACTGGTGATCGGTCTGTTTAGATTTTCCAGTTCTTCATGGTTCAGCCTTAGAAGGCTATATGTTTCTAAGAACTTGTCCATTTCTTCTAGGTTATTGAATTTGGTGGCATATAGTCCTTCATAGTATTCTTGGATGATCCTTTGTATTTCTGTGGTGTCTGTGATAACTTCCCCTTTTTCATTTCTGATTTTGTTAATTAGTGTCTTCTCTCTTTTTATCTTAGTGAGTCTAGCCAAGGGTTTGTCAATTTTGTTAATCTTTTCAAAGAACCAGCTCTTTGTCACATTAATTTTTCTATTGTCTTTTTGTTCTCTATTTCATTTAGTTCTGCTCTGATTTTTGTTAATTCCTTTCTTCTGCTGACCTTGGGTTTCACTTGTTCTTCTTTTTCTAGTTCTTTTAGGTGTAACATGAGGTTATTTATTGGGATTTTTATTCTGTCTTGAGTAGGCCTATAATGATATACATTTTCCTCTTAAAACTGCTTTCACTGCATCCCAAAAATTTTGGTTGGATGTATTTTCATTGTCATTTGTTTCTATGTATCTTTTGATCTCTCCTCTAATTTCTTCTTTGACCCAGTCTTTCTTTAAAAGTATGTTGTTTAATCTCCATGTATTTGTGTTTTTCCTGCTTTCTTTTTGCAGTTGATATCCAATTTCAAAGCCTTGTGATCAGAGAATATGCTTGGTATGATTTCAATCTTCTTAAATTTGCTGAGGCTGATTTTATGTCCCAATATATGGTCTATCCTTGAGAATGTTCCATGTACACTAGAAAAGAATGTATAGTCTGATGTTTTAGGATGAAGTGCTCTATATATGTCAATTATGTCCATTTCATCTAATGTGTCATTTAGGGCTGCTATTTTGTTATTTATTTTCTGTTTGGATGATCTATCCATAGCTGTCAATGATGTATTTAAGTTCCCTAGTATAATTGTGTTTCGGTCAATTTCTCCCTTTAGTTCTGTTAGTAGTTGCTTGGTATATTTCGGTGCTCCCTGATTGGGACATAAATATTGATGACTATTATGTTGTCTTCTTGTATAGTCCCCTTTACTATTATAAAATGTCCATCTTTGTCTCTTGTTATCTTTTTCACCCTGAAGTCTGTTTCATCTGATATCATTATGGTTACACCTGATTTTCTCTAGGTATCATTTGTTTGGAGTGTCAATTTCCACCCTTTCTCTTTGAGTCTATGCTTGTCCTTGTGGCTGACATGTGCCTCTTGGAGACAGCATATGTTTGTGTTTAATTTTTTGATCCAATCTGCTACTCTGTGCCTTTTTATGGTGAGTTCAGTACATTTACATTTAGGGTGATTATTGATATGTGAGGATTTCCTGTCATTCTATCTGTAGTTTTCTGGTAAGGCTGTGTCTTCATTGTTTCTTTGCCTTTTTGTTGTTGTCCTTTATTTCTATGTGGTGATATTCTATGATGTTTCCCTCTGTTTCTTCTTTTATTACAGTATATATTTCAGTTCTGGATTTTGAGTGGTTACCCTTTAGTTTATGTAAAAGAAAGTTTCATATTTAGAGTATTCCATTTTCTTCAGCACACTTACTTTCCCCATTCTCATATTCCGGTTCAGGCCTTTACTCTCCCCTTTTTTATGCTGTGTTTGCCACAAATTGTCCTTACTGATGGTGGTTGAATATCCTCCTTTAGTATTTCTTGTAGTGCAGGTCATGTATTAGAAAATTCCCTCAGCTTCTCTATGTCTGGAAAGGTCTTTATTCCTCCTTCAAATATAAAGTATATCTTTGCTTGATATATTATTCTTGGCTCATAATTTCTCTTTTTCAATAGTTTGAATATTTGGTTCTACTCCCTCCTGGCTTGTAGAGTTTCTGCTGAAAAATTTAATGATAATCTAATGGACTTTCCTTTGTAGGTTGCTGTCTTCTTTTCCCTGGCTGCCTTGAGGATTCTTTCTTTGTCGTTGATTTTAGACAGCTTCAATACAATGTGCCTTGGAGATGTCCTGTTGGAATTGAGGTAATTAGGTGTTCTATTTGCTCCTTGGATTCGAGGATCTAGTTCTGTCCACAAGTTTGGAAGTTCTCGTCAACAATTTGTTTGAATATATTCTCTGTTCCTTTCTCTCTTTCTTCTCCTTCTGGTATGCTCATTATTCTTATATTGTTCTTTCTGATGGTGTCAGAAAGTTCTTGTAGAATTCTTTCATTTATTTTAAGTCTCAAGTCTCTTTCTTCTTCCATCCGTGTAATTTCCAGGTTTCTATCTTCAATGTCACTGATTCTTTCCTCCATCTGGTCAACTCTACTACCTAAACTGGTTATTTTATTCTTAATTTCATCTATTTAGTTGTTAATCTCCAGAAATTCTATTTGATTCTTTTTTAAAATTTCAATCTCTCTCATAAAATGCTCATGTTGTTCTTAGATTGTGCTTCTGAGTTCATTAAACTGCCTTTCTGTGTTTTCTTGCATCACGTTGAGGTTTTTCAGAGCTGCAATCTTGAATTCTCTGTCATTTAAGTCACATATTTCCATACCTTTAATATGGAAGACTTTTCACTTTCTTTCTGAGCTGTCTTGTTGTCTTGGTTATTCATGGCAATTACTGATTTATTATTTGACTTCCTAGACATCTACAGAAGTGGTTTCTGGAACAGGTTGATAGGAAGAGGTCTTTTTTGTTTTCCAGTATTTGTTGGTAGAATGTTTTATTTTCTCTCCGACTGCAGCCTTTTTTTACTCTCTCACACGGTAGTGCTATGTTTTCTCTGCACTATTCCAGCTTCTCACACAATGGGGGGATTCCCTGGGAGATGGGCTTCTCATCTGTTAATAGTTCGCCTAGGTCACAAGGCACAGTGTCCGTGTGGGTATGCAGAGAGCTTTTGAAGTTCCAAAGCTCTTCCTGCACCAGATTCAGAGCCTGTATGTTTCAGCAGTTCTGTTTACTCCTGCAGTGATCTGCCCAGATAGATGGGGCCAGGGACAAGGTGAGTTGTGAGAGGTGGCCCAGAGCAATGGCAGTGACCACCACCACATCCAGTCCTACTTCCACAGCTCCCTCCCCTTTGCTGGAACTAGTTGGACTGCGAATCTGTGTCTGAGGACCACAGTTCTCAGAACAGCAAATATTCTGTTCTTTTGATCTGACACTGCTACTGTTCTGCTGCTAGCACCGGGCAGGTGGAAGCGTGGCGAGCTCTGGGAGGGTAGGTAGGGGGCGGCTAGTATCAGTGTCTAAGGCTTCCGTTCTCTGCTCAGCAGTGAGGGCTTAAACCACCATTTTCAGCCTTCTTCCCGCAGTCTTTTATCCGAGGTCTCTGCCGTGAGCGTTGGGTTCAGCTGTGTTACATGCTGCCCCCTCAGTCCTCTGCACCCTAAGTGGAGCCCTAGCAGTTTGAGTTCTTCCCTCTCCCGCAGTTGCGGTAGTTCCAGGATGCAGCGAGCTCAGAGCACTGAGCTAGGTCTGTATCCTGCGCCCGCGCGTCTCTGTCTCCACACTTCTCCCTTCTCTCCTACCCCGCTTGAACGATTCGCCCACCTTTAGGTGAATTCAGTAGTGGGCCTCTTCCTCGTGACTGTCTGCTGTGCAAGGAGTCCTGTGTGGAGTTATTGTTGTTCGATTAGTTGTAATTTCCAGGGGAGCTTTACAGAGGCTCACCTCACGCTGCCATTTTGATGACGTCCCCAATTTGTACTTTCTAATACCTTCACCTTTCCCCTATCTTCCAGCCCCCTTCCCATCTAGCAACTAGCAGTTTTTTCCACCATATTTCTGAGTCTATTTCTGTTTTTTTTGTTGTTGTTGTTGCTCATTTATTCTCTTCTTTAGATTCTACATATAAGTGCGATTATATGGTGTTTTTCTTTCTCCATCTGATTTATTTCTCTTAGCTTAATGTTTTCTAGGTCCATACATGCTGCTGCGAATGGTAAGATTTCATTCTTTTTTACGTCAGAGTAATGCTTCGTTATAAAATGTACCACAATTTCTTTATCCAATCATCTATTGATAGACATTTCAGTTGTTTCCATATCTTAGCTATTTTGAATAGTGCTGCAATAAACATAGGGGTGCCTAAAGCTGAAGTACAATGATATTGAATGCCAATTATAGCTAAATATATATATATATGTTCATTAGCTATGAAGTACAGCATAGGAAATATAGTCAATTGTATTGTAACAGCTATATATGATGTCAGAGGAGTAGTAGACTTGAGGTGGGTGTTACTACTTTGTGAGGGGTGTTAATGTCTAATTATTGTGTTGTTTTGTACATCTGAAACTAATATGGAAATTAAATTAAATTAAAATATACATATAAATTAAATTAAAAGTCAAATACTTCAATAATAAAAGTTTAGTATAATAATTACTACTTACATAATTGAAGAGTGAACTGATGATATTCAGGTACAATAGCACGTTTTGTTGTCCAGCAGATTGCTTGGGCATATACCAACTTCTCAGTAGATTTTGCTGAATGAATGAATGAATGAATGAATGAACAAATGACACTGGATGATATTATTGACATATCAGTAATTACATTATAGAATATTTTAACACATCAGTAATTGTTACTCATATGTGAGTAACTGCAAGCATTATTCAGTATATTAGTGTCTGACTTTATGCTACCTATTAATTAAAGCCTGGGTGGTATGGTACAAAATAGAGACATGTAAAATATTTATATTTAATGTTAACTGTTTTAAACTCAGGAATCCTGAGAAAGCTAGAGAAAAGCACTGCTAAAATAGAAAGCATTTAATAGGTAAGGTTAAAGGACTGAAATTTCAACCCTGGTTCCATTATTTATGCACAGCCTGACAAGAAACTTAGTTTCCTTGATCTTACGGAGCTACATTCTGAATAAACAAATTTTTACAAATCAGTGTGTCAAGGAGTAATTATTGCTATTACCTAAAACATCTGGTTGTTGACTGAAAATTCTGAAACTGAGGTTTATCATTATTATTTTTTTAATTAAAGTTTATTGGGTTGAAAATTTTTAGTCAAGTTATATAGATTTCAGGTGTACTATTCTGTAATACATCATCTATATATCACGCCCAGAGTCAGTTCTCCTTCCATCACTATATATTTGATCCCCTTTACCCTCATCTACCACCCACGTCCCCCCCATCTACAGGTAACCACTAAACTATTGTCTGTATCTATGAGTTTTTGTTGTGTCATTTGTTTCTCTTGTTCTTTTGTTGTTTTCAGTTTTATATACCACATATCAGTGAAATCATATGGTTCTGTACTTTTTCTGTCTGACTTATTTTTCTTAGCATTATAATCTCAAGATCCATTTATGTTGTTGCAAACAGTACTATTTCGTCTTTTCTTATGGCAGAATTGTATTCCATTGTGTATATACATACCACATCTTCTATATGCATTCATCTATCAAAGGATACTTTGGTTATTTACATGTCTTGGCCACCATAACTAAAGTTGCAGTAAACATTGGAGCACATATGTCTTTACAGATAAATGTTTTCAGATTTTTTGGGTAGAAACCCAGGAGAGGGCTTGGTGGGTTGTATGGTAATTCTATTCTTAATTTTTTGAGGAATCTCCACACTGCCTTCCATGGTGGCTGCACCAATCTGCATTCCCACCAGCAGTATATAAGGGTTCCTTTTTCTCCGCAGCTATTTTTTATATTATTGGAATTTACATGTGAAATTGGAATTGCGTTCCACTTGTGTGCATCCCACACCAACCCAACATCACATGTGAGTAAAACACACACACATGCACTCACACGCGTGTGAACCAGGGGAGAATACACACATACATATGATATTTGTAGAGAGAAGGATATGAAATTTACCTGCTCACTTATTTGTTCAAATATCTGTGGCATTTTAAAATTAGATCTCTGATGCTAAAAACTTGGTAAACAATATTTCATTTTAAAAGTTAGCTTTATGCTGAGTTAGCAGTTGCATATTATTATACATCTGTTGGGTTATATTTCCTTTCAATTTTATTTGGTTGGTTTTTAAATTGTTTTGCAGAGGTGAGAACATATTAAGCATATTCTTGTATAAAGAACATTTACTATGCCTCTTCTTGCAGTTTGTCATCTCCTATTATGAAGCATTGCTTAAAAAGACAAGTGAAACTTGTATTGCTACTGATACTTTTTACAGCGTAATGAACTATAGTTAAAGCTTAGATATGTTATATGTATATAAACACACATGTACTTATTGAAAACACATATTTCATCACTTATTTATTTCAACTTAAATACAAATCAGAGTTGTTTTACAGTGATACATTTGGCAACCATTTTCTCATTTAATGGCTTTCATTGTTGTGCTCCATATAATAAATATTGTATTCTAATGAGTTTGCCAGTAATAACAGAAGATGTATTACCCACTGATTTCCTTCTTTATTCAAAAACATGCATGTGCATACATAGGTTTTATAAATTCTTTTTTTTTTCCTATGGACGAAGATTACAATTATTTTCAAGTGTGTTATTTATTTGACTTAGTTTATATAAGATACAAACTTTTATAGTTTCTCATCTGCCTTGTTATCATGTCCAAAGTAGTTATAATACTATCTAAGTTTGATGATACCAGAACATGCAGAATCCTTTTTAAGACAAGAAAGTTATAGCTATGCTATAAAGATTATTTTTAAAGCATTGCAACAATTTAATAGACTGAATTTATATTGTTAGCTTGTTTAAAATGATAAAAAATATATGGAGTAGAATGACAATAACATTTTAAAGAGGAGTATACTATAAATTTAAATGGTATCTAAGATTCAAAAGATCAAAAAAATACTTGCAGATCACCTTTAAAACAACTAAGTTTAATATTCCTCAAAGAAAATAAAACAGTGTAGAAGATATCAAATTGCATTGTATATAGAACATGTTGTTTGAATATAATTCTGGGATTTAGTCTAGCATTGTCCATGGTAATCAGTAATGGATACTCTCATGTCTTAAAATGTAAGGCCTTTCCTGAGAGATAATTATATAATAAATGGTCTTTAAGTAAATAAATTTGGCTTATGGTATTTAAAACAAAAACAAACAAACAAACAAAAAAAAATAAATGGGGGGATTAAAAACAAAATTTCAAAATAAGTACATGAATTTAAAATGAAGTCAGAGCAAGAAATAGTAGCAGTACCTAAGATCTGAATTTCCTTCATTTGGACAATCTAATGAATACATAAGCAAGGCTCTAATCACTTTATTTCTTACGTGAAAGACATTGCTAAAGTTTAAAACAACTTACTCAAAGGTGGAGTTATGGGACACTTATTTTGATGTAGCACAATGCGTAACAAATAGCCTTGAAAGCTTTTAATTGATAATCATATTATACCTCCATTATGTGTCAGATTCTAAATGTATTATCTTCTATTTTGCTTGAATTTATTTAATGAAGCTAATCTTTTAATAATGTTGAGATGACACAGAATGCAACAATACACATACACATGCTTACATTTATTTATTTATAAGTATTAATATTATATAATCTACCAATATATGCTTCATAGAGTAGAATATCATTAAATTGGGAAAAAGACATTCAGAACACTGTTTAAAGAAACCATCTTCTAGCATTTTTACTGATTTTTTTTTTTTCAAGTGGTTGGTTAGCGATTGATTTAGTTCATGCCAGAAACAAAGGCCTTAGAGAAACATTGACTATTCAAATTTTAATAAGGAAAGAATAGAATCTCCATTACAATTTTAAGTTAAGTGTCACAAAAAATTGCTATAAAACTCAATCATAAATGAGATTAAAAACAGTAGCCTCAGGATATCAAACTTTGCAGCTCTTCTTGAGGATCCAAGTTACAAGTACTTCACATTATTGTGAGAAACATATGATATAAAATTTCTAAAGTTAATACACACACTAGATTTGCACATTTTAATTCAAATCTCAATGTGTCTTAATTAAAATATCTGTGTTCAAAATATTGTATATGTAAGTTTCAAATGTTACTATTTTTTAACTTTATTTCAAACAGTATATACATATGCATCTATTGCTGCTAGAAACTCATTCAATACTCTTTAAGGATATTCAATAAATGACTTAGCTGTATTTTTTAAATATAAATTTAAAATTTTATCTTATGTGTGTACTACTAACAAAAATCAAATATTGCTTTAAGTGACACTTGGCAAATACTGCACATCATTAAGTAAAATAACATAAATGAACAAAGAGTACACCTACCTGCAAGGAGGTAATAAGTAAAATAAGAGATTTAGCTAGTATTGTTAAGTATATTTCAGAATATTAATCATGCAAAACAGAGAGAAAACTTTCAATAGACATGCTAATTGGATTGGTCATGACTAAACAATTACCTAGGATGTTCTGGATCATAAAACAAAGATAGACTCAAAAAAGAGGCATAGACAATAAATCACTTCAAATCTAATACGTGACTCACAGAATCTCAAGCAAGGGACAACAGAAATAACAATATATGGCAATTTACCAGAGATAAAGATTAGATCCATCATAACTTTTAAGAATTTTTTTTCCAAAATTAAAAGGAGTATGAGTAGGGCTATATATGTATTTCTCATTAGCAGCAGAGGTTTCCGGAAAATGGTTGAAATACCTTCAGAGTTCTGAGTACAATAATTTTGAAATTGAAAATAATCAGTAAAAGTAATAAGTAAGCATAAGACTTAACATTTATATATAGGCATAAAGGAAACGGCTCTTAAAATTAAGAGCATTCACTCCTTGGAAATAATATTGTCTAAATAAAATGCCCCCAAATACTGTGTTACCCTGAAAATAAGACCTAGCTGGACAATCAGTTCTCATGCGTCTTTTGGAGCAAAATTAATATATGACCTGGTATTATTTTATGCTTATTATATATCATATTATATATTATATTATATTGACAGTGTCTTATACTATAATAAAATAAGACCGGGTTTTATATTAATTTTTCCTCCAAAAGATGCATTAGAACTGATTGTCCGGTTAGGTCTTATTTTTGGGTACAAAAGTTAAGACCTCTTTAATCAGATAAAGCAGATGTTTAATCTACTTTTCATTGAGTGAATTAGCTATTTGATATGGGTTAAAAATAAGGATGAGTTGAGAGGAAAACTGGATAAATTTCATATCTAATTTGAATGTCAATACAGATACCATAATAGCAACATCAATAGATTTTGGAAATACAACAGAAACAGGTTTGTGGGAGATGTGAGAGAATATTATGGTAAATTAAGTTTCCAGCATGTTAAATTTGAGGAAACTGAAGTAATTACATCAAACAGTTAACTATAAAAGCCTGGGGTCAAGGAAGATAACAAAGTTGGAGACAGATTACAGCATTTATCTGCTTGCCTTTAAAAAAACTTTCCCAGGGAGAACTGTTTATATTGTGTACATCTAGCCCATTCATTTGAAATACTATATTATCATGATATTAAAAATTATAGTTTCTAAATTCTAAACTGAACTCCTCACCCTTGATACTGAGTGTTTATTTAGTACTTTCAACAACATTTCTAATAAGAATTTCAAATAAACCTGATAAAACATGACCCTGATTGCAACCATGACCACAAGACCCATCACCAAAAATAAAATCTCTTCTTGTTTGTCTTTTAATCTCAGTATATTTGTAATGTTATTAATGGCTGTCAGTCCAGGCAAAAACCTAAATAATCACTGATTTCATAATTTTTCTTAGTAATCCGTACCTAATCACTCATAAAATCTTGTTCGCTTTGCTGCTTGCTTCTGGTTAAACAAATTCTAAGTAATGCAGTTGGTTGTTATATCTCAAAATTACATCCAGAATTCTTTGTATCTTTAGATGTTAGATCTAATACTTTATCTATAGATTACAAATTATATATTTTATCCTTTCCAAATCAGACATTTGTTTTTCTTTTCTTGCCTTATTGCATTGGATAGAACTTTAAGTTCAATATAGAAAAGGATTAATTATTATGACTATCTTTGGCTGATTTCCAAGTTCAAGGCAAATGTATTTAGAATAGATTAGAAAGAATATCAATATTTTGCCAGTATACATTTTATAATCAATATCATTTCATATTAATATATGTGATTGAGTATCTTTTCCTAATTTGTTAACAGTTTATCATTCCTAGATTTTAGATTTTATACAATTCTGTTTCCTCTATGAATTGAGATTATCATGATTTTTTTCATTAACTTTGTTTTTGTTAAATTACATTGACAAATATTAAAATGTTAAAACAAACTTTTAAAAAATATTAAATTCAAATTTCATGTGACACTTTCTTGATTCATTTTATGTCATGCCAGAGCTGGATTGATAATATTGTGTGCATAACTTTTTTAACTGTGACCATGTGTGACTAGCATGTAAATTTTCTTTCTTGAAACACCCATGTCATCTGTTGGCATTAGGATATTTTGGACTACTTATTCATTAGAAAACATTCTCTGTTTCTTTTTTTCCTTTTTTCTCTTAGCCTTCTTCAATGGGACCTAAAGCTGATTCTCAAGGTTTATGGGAGAAAATGAAATAATCAGAACTTTCAGGAACTACTGGACCCTGGTTCTGAACTGAGAATAATTTCAAGAGGCCCAAAACATCTCTGTGGCCCACCAGTCAGAGAGGGAGCTCAAAGAGGTGATCAGCGGAGTTTTAGTTCAGGTTTGTCTGCATCACTTGGGTCCAGTTATGCGCAAGACCCATCTGTATTTTCTCCCCGTAATTCCAGGATGCATAATTGAATAGACATGCTCAGCCTCTGGCAGAATCCCACATTGGTTCCCTGATCTGTGGAGTGAGAGCCGTTTTTTTTTGTGAAAGGAAGGAGAAAACTGTAGAGCTGTCTCTATCTAGAAAAAGAGGAAACTAAAAACAATACCACACTCATGAATGGATAGCAGATTCTATTTGCTAAATTGATTTATAGAGATCATTGCCAATATCAATAGTTGTTCAGTATCTCTGTACTTTTTATTCTGAAGTAGGGACCTCCTGATTATTGAGAAGCATGACTAAGTGTTCTCAATTGCCCATTACTTATCCACTGATTTAGACTGACCAAAATGTATTCAGGTTTTTATTCTACCTACACTACATGTACTTGGATTTATATTTGCCCCTAAGCTTAAACAAGGTCTTAAGAGCAGAATATTATCCCCTAAAAGCTACTCTACTATAAAGTTTCCTTATCATGTTCCTGTTGGTCCTGTATATTATCCTCATACAAGAAAACGTTTTTGTTGTTGTTGCTCATTTATTCTCTTCTTTAGATTCTACATATAAGTGCGATTATATGGTGTTTTTCTTTCTCCATCTGATTTATTTCTCTTAGCTTAATGTTTTCTAGGTCCATACATGCTGCTGCGAATGGTAAGATTTCATTCTTTTTTACGTCAGAGTAATGCTTCGTTATAAAATGTACCACAATTTCTTTATCCAATCATCTATTGATAGACATTTCAGTTGTTTCCATATCTTAGCTATTTTGAATAGTGCTGCAATAAACATAGGGGTGCCTAAAGCTGAAGTACAATGATATTGAATGCCAATTATAGCTAAATATATATATATATATATATATATATATATATATATATATATTCATTAGCTGTGAATCTGTGAAGTAGCAATTATAGCTATATATATATATATATATATATATATATATATATATATGTAAATAAATATTTGACATTCTTCTCCTCTCTATAAATAGTTAAGGATTTAGACTATTATAATAAATTACAATAACAGGTCTGTCAGGGTTTGTGCTAAATGGGGTCTATGGATACCAGTTTTTGTTATAGTTTTGTCATTTTCAATTTTTTAATAAATAACATATTCTCAAGTTCTCAATAGTCACAGATCTAGAACTGGAAATTTTGCTAGTTTTCATAATGTAGACAAAATACAATTTCTAAAAATAATTGCAAAAAATGTTGAGTTAAAATTTCATTTCAATTAAATTCCTATAAAGTTGTTAAAGAATAAATACAGAAACTGGTTTAGAGATCATTTTGTACATTTGTTCACTGAATTATAAAGATTACTTGTGATGATTAATTTTGTGTCAACTTGAGTGGGTCATGTGAGATGTTCAGATATTTGGCAAAATATTATTTTTGGGTGTGTCTCTGAAGATGTTTCTGGATGACATTTATAAGTCAATAGGTGAATTTAGTAAAGCAGATTGCCCTCCCTGGTGTGGGTGGGCAGCATTCAATCAGTTGAGGGCCTGAATAGAACAGAATGTGGGGGAGGGAGAATTCACCTCTTCTGCCTGACTGCAGCGCTGTGACATTCGTCTTCTCTTGCCCTCGATTGGGATTTAAACCACCACATCCCCTGGTTCTCAGGCTTTTGGACATGGACTGAATTTCACCACTGGCTTTCTTGGGTCTCCTGCTTATAGACAGACAAGCAGATCTTTGGATTCCCAGCATCCATAGTCACATGAGCCAATTCCTTATAATAACCTTTTCCTTGATGAATATCCTATGAGTTCTGCTTTTCTGGAGAACCCTGACTTGTGCAGATTTTGGTGCCAAGTGTGGTTCTAGGAGAAGGATATTAAAATGAGTTTTTTCAATTGGTTTCAGGGTTTCTGGAATTGGCTTTCTAATCTGATTAAAGATGCTAATGACTCTATTTCCAGTGTAAAGAGAGCACTGACAGTTCATGTCATGATCTAACAATAGAGACATGCAAAATATCTGCATTGGATACTACTAATCAACTACTTATAAGAAGCAAGGAGCTAGGTGACTATGTATTTGACAATTTTGATTAATTTGGGAAAACTAATAAATATAATGGGGTCATCTGGTTGCTCCTCATGTCATTGCACAACATGGCATAAGACAAGGATGAACTCAGGGATTCAAATTTCCAGGCCAACACCACATACATGACCTAAGAGTTTCTGTGTGTGCCTTGAAGGAGATTTTATCTCCTGTAGCTGCAGGGCTAAGATTGCTGAAAATCAAATGCAAAATTTCATCCCAAAGTTGGCTGAATTATAATGCAAATTGAACTCCCAGATTGATAGGAAGTCTACTGTTTAAGTGAGGGCATTGACTGGAAAGGAGTAGGATCTATAAATTGGAATGGGGCTTGCTGGGAATACCCTGATGAGACCAGGGACATGGAGCCCCTAAATTCTAATGCGTCTTTTTTTTTTTTTTAGATTCTTTTATTGGAGAAGGGAATAGGACTTTATTGGGGAGTAGTGTGTACTTCCGGGACTTTTTTCCACGTCAAGTTGTTATCCTTTCAGTCTTAGTTGTGGAGGGCGAAACTCAGCTCCAGGTCCAGTTGTCATTGTTAGTTGCAAGGGGCACAGCCCACCATCCCTTGCGGGACTCAAGGAGTTGAACCGGTAATCTTGTGGTTGAGAGCCCACTAGCCCATGTGGGAATCAAACCGGCAGCCTTCGGAGTTAGGAGTACGGAGCTCCAACTGCCACCGGGCTGGCCCCAGATTCTTTATATCACATTAGCCATGTTATCTAGCAATGTGTATGAACTACATGTTCAGAATTGGGTCTTTTGTTACTATTTAAACTTACGGGGAATATTTTTTTATATTTAGATTTTCAAACGTTGGAGGGGCTTCAGCCCTACCACCAAAAGCAACTGTATCCTGCTGACAAACTGAATGAACTGGGAATTGACCTCCCCTCAGAGTTAGGTAATAAGAGCTCAGCTGACTAATACCTTGGTTCTGGCATTGCAGAACTTAAAACAAAATAACCAGCTGAGTCTCCCGTGATTTTTGAACTATAGAATGGTGAGAATATATTTGTGTTGTTCTAATCCACTAATTTTGTGGTAAGTTTTTATGGCAGCAATAGAATACTAATACATCTGGCGATCTGATGGTCAGAAGACATATGAACCTATGAACCCAAACTCCAATCATTTGATTCAGTTTAATAGTGCCCGCCAAACTGAGTTTGTTACTAAAAATTACCTCTACCTGTAAAATCTTTTTATAGTTCCTGAAGCGGATAAAACACAATCTACTGATGTTAAGTGAGAAGAAGGTAATGTAATAGACTACTGAACTTCATGAAGCAAAGGATTTGAAGGTCAAAGGCTGGACAGTATTTGGTATCAAAAGTTATAGGAAGTTGGAGATAAGATTATTTAAGGAAAAACAATATCTGGGCAAACAATACCTCCTTCCTCTTTAACTTTGCTGAAGCACTGCCTTTAAAAGGTAGGGCACAGTCTTTCTCAGGAAAAAGGCAATTCTCTGAGTACAATGGCAGGACATATCCACGTTCCTATACATTGAGAATATTGAAGCCACCTCTTTTGAATGTGCAAATAGTTGTGTGCTATGTACGTGAAGCAGGCCTTACCAACAACTGTAACCAAAAGGGAAACCTTGAAACAGACTTCTGGTACTAGTTAAGAGCAAGCTCAATTCATACAGTAAATTCCCATACTTTAGTGGCATTCCAAGGAACAGAAAAAAAAAATAAATGGGGGGATTAAAAACAAAATTTCAAAATAAGTACATGAATTTAAAATGAAGTCAGAGCAAGAAATAGTAGCAGTACCTAAGATCTGAATTTCCTTCATTTGGACAATCTAATGAATACATAAGCAAGGCTCTAATCACTTTATTTCTTACGTGAAAGACATTGCTAAAGTTTAAAACAACTTACTCAAAGGTGGAGTTATGGGACACTTATTTTGATGTAGCACAATGCGTAACAAATAGCCTTGAAAGCTTTTTAATTGATAATCATATATTATACCTCCATTATGTGTCAGATTCTAAATGTATTATCTTCTATTTTGCTTGAATTTATTTAATGAAGCTAATCTTTTAATAATGTTGAGATGACACAGAATGCAACAATACACATACACATGCTTACATTTATTTATTTATAAGTATTAATATTATATAATCTACCAATATATGCTTCATAGAGTAGAATATCATTAAATTGGGAAAAAGACATTCAGAACACTGTTTAAAGAAACCATCTTCTAGCATTTTTACTGATTTTTTTTTTTTTCAAGTGGTTGGTTAGCGATTGATTTAGTTCATGCCAGAAACAAAGGCCTTAGAGAAACATTGACTATTCAAATTTTAATAAGGAAAGAATAGAATCTCCATTACAATTTTAAGTTAAGTGTCACAAAAAATTGCTATAAAACTCAATCATAAATGAGATTAAAAACAGTAGCCTCAGGATATCAAACTTTGCAGCTCTTCTTGAGGATCCAAGTTACAAGTACTTCACATTATTGTGAGAAACATATGATATAAAATTTCTAAAGTTAATACACACACTAGATTTGCACATTTTAATTCAAATCTCAATGTGTCTCAATTAAAATATCTGTGTTCAAAATATTGTATATGTAAGTTTCAAATGTTACTATTTTTTAACTTTATTTTAAACAGTATATACATATGCATCTATTGCTGCTAGAAACTCATTCAATACTCTTTAAGGATATTCAATAAATGACTTAGCTGTATTTTTTAAATATAAATTAAAAATTTTATCTTATGTGTGTACTACTAACAAAAATCAAATATTGCTTTAAGTGACACTTGGCAAATACTGCACATCATTAAGTAAAATAACATAAATGAACAAAGAGTACACCTACCTGCAAGGAGGTAATAAGTAAAATAAGAGATTTAGCTAGTATTGTTAAGTATATTTCAGAATATTAATCATGCAAAACAGAGATAAAACTTTCAATAGACATGCTAATTGGATTGGTCATGACTAAACAATTACCTAGGAGGTTCTGGATCATAAAACAAAGATAGACTCAAAAAAGAGGCATAGACAATAAATCACTTCAAATCTAATACGTGACTCACAGAATCTCAAGCAAGGGACAACAGAAATAACAATATATGGCAATTTACCAGAGATAAAGATTAGATCCATCATAACTTTTAAGAATTTTTTTTCCAAAATTAAAAGGAGTATGAGTAGGGCTATATATGTATTTCTCATTAGCAGCAGAGGTTTCCGGAAAATGGTTGAAATACCTTCAGAGTTCTGAGTACAATAATTTTGAAATTGAAAATAATCAGTAAAAGTAATAAGTAAGCATAAGACTTAACATTTATATATAGGCATAAAGGAAACGGCTCTTAAAATTAAGAGCATTCACTCCTTGGAAATAATATTGTCTAAATAAAATGCCCCCAAATACTGTGTTACCCTGAAAATAAGACCTAGCTGGACAATCAGTTCTCATGCGTCTTTTGGAGCAAAAATTAATATATGACCTGGTATTATTTTATGCTTATTATATATCATATTATATATTATATTATACTATATTATATTATATTATATTATATTATATTATATTATATTATATTATATTATATTGACAGTGTCTTATACTATAATAAAATAAGACCGGGTTTTATATTAATTTTTCCTCCAAAAGATGCATTAGAACTGATTGTCCGGTTAGGTCTTATTTTTGGGTACAAAAGTTAAGACCTCTTTAATCAGATAAAGCAGATGTTTAATCTACTTTTCATTGAGTGAATTAGCTATTTGATATGGGTTAAAAATAAGGATGAGTTGAGAGGAAAACTGGATAAATTTCATATCTAATTTGAATGTCAATACAGATACCATAATAGCAACATCAATAGATTTTGGAAATACAACAGAAACAGGTTTGTGGGAGATGTGAGAGAATATTATGGTAAATTAAGTTTCCAGCATGTTAAATTTGAGGAAACTGAAGTAATTACATCAAACAGTTAACTATAAAAGCCTGGGGTCAAGGAAGATAACAAAGTTGGAGACAGATTACAGCATTTATCTGCTTGCCTTTAAAAAAACTTTCCCAGGGAGAACTGTTTATATTGTGTACATCTAGCCCATTCATTTGAAATACTATATTATCATGATATTAAAAATTATAGTTTCTAAATTCTAAACTGAACTCCTCACCCTTGATACTGAGTGTTTATTTAGTACTTTCAACAACATCTCTAATAAGAATTTCAAATAAACCTGATAAAACATGACCCTGATTGCAACCATGACCACAAGACCCATCACCAAAAATAAAATCTGTTCTTGTTTGTCTTTTAATCTCAGTATATTTGTAATGTTATTAATGGCTGTCAGTCCAGGCAAAAACCTAAATAATCACTGATTTCATAATTTTTCTTAGTAATCCGTACCTAATCACTCATAAAATCTTGTTCGCTTTGCTGCTTGCTTCTGGTTAAACACATTCTAAGTAATGCAGTTGGTTGTTATATCTCAAAATTACATCCAGAATTCTTTGTATCTTTAGATGTTAGATCTAATACTTTATCTATAGATTACAAATTATATATTTTATCCTTTCCAAATCAGACATTTGTTTTTCTTTTCTTGCCTTATTGCATTGGATAGAACTTTAAGTTCAATATAGAAAAGGATTAATTATTATGACTATCTTTGGCTGATTTCCAAGTTCAAGGCAAATGTATTTAGAATAGATTAGAAAGAATATCAATATTTTGCCAGTATACATTTTATAATCAATATCATTTCATATTAATATATGTGATTGAGTATCTTTTCCTAATTTGTTAACAGTTTATCATTCCTAGATTTTAGATTTTATACAATTCTGTTTCCTCTATGAATTGAGATTATCATGATTTTTTTCATTAACTTTGTTTTTGTTAAATTACATTGACAAATATTAAAATGTTAAAACAAACTTTTAAAAAATATTAAATTCAAATTTCATGTGACACTTTCTTGATTCATTTTATGTCATGCCAGAGCTGGATTGATAATATTGTGTGCATAACTTTTTTAACTGTGACCATGTGTGACTAGCATGTAAATTTTCTTTCTTGAAACACCCATGTCATCTGTTGGCATTAGGATATTTTGGACTACTTATTCATTAGAAAACATTCTCTGTTTCTTTTTTTCTTTTTTTTTTTTAAGAGAGTTTCTCTCACCCCAAGATTTGCCTTGTTTATTTATTTATTTTTTTGTTTTATTTATAAGACAGACACATGTGATGTGTATAATTGATTATGATCAATTTCTTTAATAAATGTATAGTATATTTAATAAATGTAATTAAATGTATATTCATTATTTTTGCAAGTGCCATATTAATCAAAAGAACTAGTTCTAGGGGAGATGAGTGGGAGGTGAGTGATAAAAGTGAAAGGGATTAAGAGGTACAAAGTTCTAGTTATAAAATAAATGAGTCACTGAGATGTAATGTAGCACATATAGTAAATTATATCATAATGACTTCATACCGTGACAGGTTACTAGAATTGCTGCCATGATCACTTCATAAGGTTATATGTGTTGAATCACTATATTGTACACTTGAAACTAATATTCGATGTCAACTAAAATAAAATAAAATAAATTGGTTCTCTATTTTATCTTATATTTTATTTAATTTATGTTTTTAACTTTATATTCACTTGCTTCTACCATATTACAATTTAATTCTTAATGTTTTTCTACATTGTTGAGATGTATGTTTAGTTTTCTTAAATTTAAACTTACTCTTTTTCTAATACTTTGCTTAAGACCATCAAATTCCATCTAAGCTTGGCTTTTGCAGAATCTCACATGTTTATAAACATTGTATTTTTATTATCATCCAACTAAACTATTTTCTACCTGAATGAAGAGTTACTTAGAAGTGCCATTCTTTTCCAAATACAGAGGGTGCCAAAAGAATGTATACACATTTTAAGAAAGAAAAAAACTATATTGAAATTGTAATACTCAAAATATACCAATATCAAAAGATGAATACAAGTCAAATTTGACTTCAATTACAAGAAGAGCTCAAAGTGGTTACCATCAGCTTCCAGACACTTCTAATTACAGCAAACTACTGCTTGAGCAACATTGACCAGTGTCCACTTGTATACATTTTTTTGGGACCCCCAGTATATATAGAGATAATTTTTCCTTTGTATCTTTATTCCACACAACTGTGTTGAGATTTAGATATGAATAAACAATGGGATTTATAGATGATGTAATACAGAATTGTACACCTGGAATCTATGTAATTTTACTAACAATTCTCACCCCAATAAATTTAATAAAAAAATAAAAATAAAAATAAAAAGAAATTGCTATATCCACATCTTTCCTGGGATGAAGGTACCTCATATTTCCATAAACACTTGACTCTATGTTTTTCAACTGTCCTATACTTCAATAAATTAAATAATTTTTTTCATGCCGGTTCCGGGAAGCAATCTGACCCTCTGTTTTATACACATCTCATTATTTATATTTTTGCTTTGTTCAGTAAATCTTCCTTAATTCTATTCAAATGGAGAGTGATACTGGAAATGGGAAAAAACAAAAACAAACAAACAAACAAAAAAAAACACTGTTTTGCACTTTTTATATAATTCCTTTTCCCCATTCTGTCAGAAGTTTTACTTTTTGTAGGCATATATAAATTTTAAACATAAATGTTACTAGTCTTTACAGATAATGCATAGCATTATTTACTCATTACAATATTTGTTTTAGATATTTACCAAACATTAATTATGTGTTAATTTAACAGAAATTTATGAAAGTAACTCAGGTCAGAATGTAATTTTTATTATAATTATAAGACAATATCAAAAATGAACTAATATTGTTCAAATTTCTACTGGAAAAAACAACAACTGATAGTTCATACCTAGCAAATATTTGAAGTCTATGAAGTATAAAATTGAAGACTGAAGAGTTCACCAAAGAAAACTATTCATACTCACATACTACACAAATGAGCTTTGATTCATACTTCATGTCATATGCAAAAATTGACTCAAAATGGATAATAGGTCTACATAATACCTAAAACTATAAAACTACTAGAAAATTAGAGTAGGAAGTGCCTGTGATCTTAGGGTAAGAATGGGTTTCTTAGATATGGCACAAAAAGACCATCAAGCAAAAAAAAATAAATAAATAAATAAATAAATAATTGGATTTTATTTAAATTCAAAGCTGGTAATGGGAAAGGCGTATTTAATAATATAAAAATAGGAGGAAAATATTTGCAAGTAATATATCTGACAAATGGCATGCATCTAGAATATATCAAAAACTCCCAAACTCAATAATAGTAAGTGAATAACCCAATAATGGACAAAGGGAAAACCACATAAACTCAAAGAGAAGGTGGCCATAACAAGCCAAGGAGAGTCTCAAAAGAACTTAACACTTCCAACATCTTGATCTCAGACTTATAGTCTCCAGAATTGTGAGAAAATAAATTTGTTTTTTAAGTCATCCAGTCTTTGGTACTTTGTCAGCCCTTAGAAAACCCGTATACACACACACACACACACACACACACACACACACACACACGAAATCTGACAATTAAGTCCGTGAACTCATCGTAGAAAAAGTGCTACATATGTCATTGTTGAATATAACTATGGTCACCTTCGAAGTACTCCCCTTGGGAGCTATGCACCAACCCCATTGCCTAGTCCACCCTTCAAAGCAATTTTGGAACTCTTTATGGAATGGCCATTAGAGCTGTCATTGTATTACACCTGATGTAATGAATGTCATCAAACTATCTTCTTTTCAATATTTCCTTTATCTTCAGGTAAAGAAAGAAGTCATTGGGAGCCAGATCAGGTGAGTAGGGAGTATGTCCCAATACAGTTATTTGTTTACTGGCTAAAAACTCCCTCACAGTCAGTGTCGTGTGAACTAGTATATTGTCCTGATGCAAGAGCCATGAATTGCTGGTGAAAAGTTCAGGTCCTTTTTGACTTTTTTTTTTTTTTTAATTTTTATTGAGGAATATTGGGAAACAGTGTGATTTTCCAGGGCCAATCAGCTCCAGGTCATTGTCCTTCAATGTAGTTGTGGAGGGCGCAGCTCGTTGGCCCATGTGGGAATCAAACTGGCAATGCTGTTGTCCAGAGCTCATGCTCTAACTAACTGAGCCATCCAGCCGCTCTCCACTAACTTTTTCATGCAGCCTTTTCAGCACTTCCAAATAGTACACTTGGTTAACTGTTTGTCCAGTTGGTACAAACTCATAATGACTAATCCCTCTGGTATGAAATAAAGGTTAACAACATTGTTGCAACAAGTTCGCGAACTTAATTGGCATACCTCATATACTCAGCATTTGATTGCAATGATGGTTCATGGTTATGTACAAATTTAAAAACTTTTCAAGTTGTACATTTTAAATATGTGACATTAAATGTTAGTCTATTCCTCTATAAAACTGTTTAAATTGTAAAGGAAACCTTTTAAGTAAATATCCATGTCTCAGTTTTTACCCAATATATTAAAATTATTTTTCAAATTTTTCTATAAATGCACTGATCATTTGGATGGAGCCATATGGACTATAAACGAAAAGTGAAAAATCTAATCTTTACCTTTTGTAAATAACAGCTAAATACCATCATTATATTTAAAATGTTATCAAATTGTCAATATGTCAGGGTTTTTACATATAGTGAGCGAAGCACAAATTCTGGAGCCAAATAGGCATGATTTCAACACTTGGTCTTAATCATACTTCTTATGAGGACCTGAACTAGTGATTTTCTTTTTTAGAATTCCTTTTTTTTTTTTTTAATATGAAATGGCAAAATACTTATCAAAAACTTTTGGAAAAACTAGCCATCAAAGGGTCTGTCATTGTTGCTTAGTAATACTTTCATTTTACTCTTTCTTTTTTTAAATCACCTTGTTTTTTAGCATTTTTTTTTATTCTCTCTCAAGTGCCTAATGTTTATAAATACTGATTTAATTTAATTTCCTCAGAAGAGTCTCATTATATCTGCCTCTGTTCTGTTTTCTAAGCAAGGTACATGCACATCTTTGGAAAACATCATAGAAAGCATTGATTAATAAGGCCCTTAGACTTTAAAATGTCATTAAAAAAAGATAAGTGATGAGAGAGATCCATTTTTAGTATGTGATGTATGGAAAGCATTTTAGTGTATTCAATAGTAATCAACAGCCTCTGCACTGTTATTTACTGATTGCTATTACATCTTCCTAAGGGGACTGAGTAGAGATTAAGAGCTTCATAGAAAAGTTACACAGCCTGAGCCTGAAGGCATTTCATAATGAAGGTAAAATTAGAGAGACAGTATTTCTGACATCTGTAGGAATTACATTTTGCAAATACAGCTTAACATTCTGGAATTTATTTTTCCCCCTCCGAATTCAGATGTGCTGCTAACCTCTGTAGATATGTAAGAGTAAAGCTGTCAGCGTGGTTAATTTTCTCAAAATAAATCCAAATCTCCCTTCTGAGTTTCTGATAGACATGTTTTTTATTTAGCAGTGGACTAAAATAGGCAAAACCCATAACACCTTTCCCCATTAACATAAATGTTGTTTGATGACGATTGGGTTCACATCCTTCTTTAGCAAAGATAAAAAGAAGACAGGAATACTCCCAGGAATAGATTCAAACTGAATAGAAACTCTCTTTTCTTTCAGCCCAGCAAACACTTTTTTTGAATAATGCAAATGAATATCATTTCAAAATCAAATAGAAGACTGGAACAGGAAACATACCACATGAACCTGGAACATCATGTAGTTACAGAAAATAAAGACATACTCAGATATAAAAACAGACAAGCATCCTTAATGGGGGTATGTTAAAGGATTTGACTTTTAGTTAAACACGATGTGTCAATATTATTTCACTGAGATAAATGAACCATAGTAATGTAATATTTTAATAGCTAGGGAACTGGGTAAATGTGGAAGACATTCTATTGTCTCTGCAATTTTTCTATAAATCTAAACTTTTGAAATTTAAAAGTTTATCACCCAATCTGAATTTCCACCAACAGTGTATTGGGGCTCCTGTTTCTTCATAGCCTCTCCAACACTTATTTGTTTTGTTGATGATAGCTATTCTAACCAGTGTGAGGTGACATCTCATTATGGTTTTTATTTGCATTTCTCTGCTGATTAGTGATGTTGAACATCTTTTCATAGAAATAAGTCACACACAAAAAGTTGAGAATCATATGATTTCACTGATATGTGGGATATAAAAATGAAAGCAACAAATGAACAAGACAAGCAAAAAAACAAGAATTCATAGACACAGACAATAGTTTAGTGGTTGTCAGGGGGTAGGTCGGAGGGGGTAGATGAGGGTAAACAGGACCAAATATATGGTGATGGAAGGAGAACTGACTCTGGGTGGTGAACACACAATATGATACACAGATGGTGTATTACAGAATTGTACACCCGAAACCTGTGTAACTTTACTAACCATTGTCACCCCAATAAAATTCAATTAAAAAAAGTTTATCACAAAATAAAACAAATGTACTTAATCACAACGATTTTTAAAATAACATGTCTGCAGCGGGTTTACCATTAAGTAAACTATTAATCAATACATTATACAAGTCTTTGTTTAGGAAATAGAAATCTACATAGACATCCTCTAAATAATGTTTAAAAATGTATTTTAGTAATTTTCGAATGTTCATTTAAACAAGTTACATTATATCTATCTATCATCTATCTATCTATCTATCTATCTATCTATCTATCTATCTATATATATATATATATATATTTTTTTTTTGTAAAGGAAGATTTCAAGACTGACCTCATGTTTATTACTACAACTACTCTTTTATATGCCCATTAGTTTTCATTTTTTTTGTGTAAGAAACAGACTATGAAATAGAAAAATTCTTACATTTTATGGGTCAGAAAGATCTGCAGCAAAAATGAAATAATAATACATAAAATTTTTCTGAAGCCTATGAGGCTTAAAATATTGTTTATAGTGATTTTATTCATTGTGGTAAATTGAACGTGTATGTAAAAAAATGTAGTTGATTGGAATAAACCATAAATTCAGTTTGTGTAAAGAAAATCTCATTTGTATAGTTATGGCCCACAGTTTGAGCAAGGTATGGATGCTTCATTATTCAGAAATGGCAGTGGGATAAAGTACAAGCTTTTGCAAAGTGTGATCCATGGACCATAACTCTTCTGAAACACTGCATATTGTATTTGTCTTTTGGATATCAGAAACAGACATTATTATATGAATAGTTTGGAGGAATCTTACATTAACAAAATCTGTTTAACATTGTTTAATATAATATGTTCCAAACTTATTTAAGTACAAAATGCTTTTTTAACCCAATAGATATCAAACTTGTACAAACATTATATTCCATGGAATATGATTTGAGAAATGCTCGCATGTTAGAAAAACCATAGACTCTAAAAGCTGATAATTTGTTGTATAGTAGTGTTTAGAAAAAAGAAAGTCGGTTACATTTTTTTTTTAGATTTAGCTTACTTAGATGTAAAATGGTATAATGATACCTATCACAAATGACCGTGAAGATAATTTAATGTATACAAATATATGCAAATACATTTGTCTATGTCTGTTTTTGTATCTAGGTCTTATTTCTATTAGGATTAATGATATTATTTAAAAATACACATGCACAACCGTTTTGGGAGTGGAAGTGGGCAGGGATTCCTGGAAATTGTATAATTTTCATCTCCTTGCAGTACCAGCATTTTATAATTGATATAAATGTTTCATCCTATTTAATTATCCTAAAATTAATAAGTGCATCCAGTAATTTTTCATCCACCTTGTTAATTGGTTAATTTTCCCATGCTGATGGAATGTTTTTGAAAGCAATCCTAATGTCAAAAGACTCCCACCAACTGCATAGTAATCTTTGCCTTCTGTTCTCCTCAACACTTCTTGCATTTGATCGTTGAGTATGAAAGGTTTCCAGTGTTTCACTATGGTGATGTTATCAATTGCAATCTTTGTGTCAGCCACTATGATTGAGAATTATTGGATAAAATCAAAACAAGTAGCAAAGAAGCCAGAAATTGTAAACAAAAGATATTGTTTGTTATTCTAAACTCATGGGAGTGACGAGAGCGTTTTGAGTATAATGTGCTAATGATCACTGATTAAAAACTGCTATAATTTTGTAGTGCTTCTCATTGACTAACAAAGTAAAAGTACACAGAATCCATGGGGAAAACATATCAAGTGTTACAAGATTATCCATCTGTGTATCTATGTATCTATGTATCTATCTATCATCTATGTACCTACTT
The DNA here is from genome assembly GCF_036562045.2 of Rhinolophus sinicus. Lineage (NCBI taxonomy): Eukaryota > Metazoa > Chordata > Mammalia > Chiroptera > Rhinolophidae > Rhinolophus > Rhinolophus sinicus. The sequence goes on from NC_133753.1 coordinate 181,300,109, forward strand.
ATCCATGTATTGATCACTTATATGCACATGCATGTATGCATATGTACATGTGTATTTATGTATACTTCCTATTTATATATTTATATATAGATATGTAAATAAATATTTGACATTCTTCTCCTCTCTATAAATAGTTAAGGATTTAGACTATTATAATAAATTACAATAACAGGTCTGTCAGGGTTTGTGCTAAATGGGGTCTATGGATACCAGTTTTTGTTATAGTTTTTGTCATTTTCAATTTTTTAATAAATAACATATTCTCAAGTTCTCAATAGTCACAGATCTAGAACTGGAAATTTTGCTAGTTTTCATAATGTAGACAAAATAATTTGTAAGACAAATTAGGGAAAGCCACAATAGTAGTGCTAGATGAGAATTTAGAAATCAGCTAATGAATCCTTTATAAAATGGTGAGAATCTTTTGCTTCACAAAGTTTTATAGAAATAAAGATAACCTGTTCATTTGGTTTCAAATGTATAGTACTTTTTATGTATCACACTGAATTATATCCTGGGTGTATAGATAAAATTACTATTGATTTTAGAAAAAATATTTCTTTATGATCAAGATAGACTTTCATATCTAACAAGAAAAATGGTATACAATAAGATGGAGATTACAGTAATATCTGGGTGTGAATAGTGTGTGTAATTTAATGGCTACATGTCTTCTGTTAAGTTGATTGATCTGTCTAAGCATCCTTAGCATCATATTTAAAATGAGTATAATACCATGTTTCCCTGAAAATAAGACTGGGTCTTATATTAATTTTTGCTCCAAAAGATGCAGTAGGGCGTAATTTCATGGGATGTCTTATTTTTTCATGTACAACAATCTATACTTATTCAATACAGTAATGTCATCTTCTGGAACGCCATCATAATGTACTAAATGCATACTTCTGGCTCATGATCTTAACTGGGGCTTATTTTGGAGATAGGTCTTGTTTTTGGGGAAACAAGGTAACAGATTATCTGCTTAAAGTATGGCTGCGAGTGTAAACATAGACACGATTTAGAAAGGCTTAGCTTAGCACAATATAGTACAAAATGAATTGTAAATAAATACAATTTCTAAAAATAATTGCAAAAAATGTTGAGTTAAAATTTCATTTCAATTAAATTCCTATAAAGTTGTTAAAGAATAAATACAGAAACTGGTTTAGAGATCATTTTGTACATTTGTTCACTGAATTATAAAGATTACTTGTGATGATTAATTTTGTGTCAACTTGAGTGGGTCATGTGAGATGTTCAGATATTTGGCAAAATATTATTTTTGGGTGTGTCTCTGAAGATGTTTCTGGATGACATTTATAAGTCAATAGGTGAATTTAGTAAAGCAGATTGCCTTCCCCGGTGTGGGTGGGCAGCATTCAATCAGTTGAGGGCCTGAATAGAACAGAATGTGGGGGAGGGAGAATTCACCTCTTCTGCCTGACTGCAGCGCTGTGACATTCGTCTTCTCTTGCCCTCGATTGGGATTTAAACCACCACATCCCCTGGTTCTCAGGCTTTTGGACATGGACTGAATTTCACCACTGGCTTTCTTGGGTCTCCTGCTTATAGACAGACAAGCAGATCTTTGGATTCCCAGCATCCATAGTCACATGAGCCAATTCCTTATAATAACCTTTTCCTTGATGAATATCCTATGAGTTCTGCTTTTCTGGAGAACCCTGACTTGTGCAGATTTTGGTGCCAAGTGTGGTTCTAGGAGAAGGATATTAAAATGAGTTTTTTCAATTGGTTTCAGGGTTTCTGGAATTGGCTTTCTAATCTGATTAAAGATGCTAATGACTCTATTTCCAGTGTAAAGAGAGCACTGACAGTTCATGTCATGATCTAACAATAGAGACATGCAAAATATCTGCATTGGATACTACTAATCAACTACTTATAAGAAGCAAGAGGCTAGGTGACTATGTATTTGACAATTTTGATTAATTTGGGAAAACTAATAAATATAATGGGGTCATCTGGTTGCTCCTCATGTCATTGCACAACATGGCATAAGACAAGGATGAACTCAGGGATTCAAATTTCCAGGCCAACACCACATACATGACCTAAGAGTTTCTGTGTGTGCCTTGAAGGAGATTTTATCTCCTGTAGCTGCAGGGCTAAGATTGCTGAAAATCAAATGCAAAATTTCATCCCAAAGTTGGCTGAATTATAATGCAAGTTGAACTCCCAGATTGATAGGAAGTCTACTGTTTAAGTGAGGGCATTGACTGGAAAGGAGTAGGATCTATAAATTGGAATGGGGCTTGCTGGGAATACCCTGATGAGACCAGGGACATGGAGCCCCTAAATTCTAATGCGTCTTTTTTTTTTTTTTTTTTGCCAGTGGAAGAACCCTTCCCACCCTCCATAGAAGTGGCCTCCCTGACCCCATCAGAAGTGGTTTTCCTGCCTTCAGTGGTCTCATCCTCTCTGCCCTCCTGAGAGAATTAACCCTACTGCACTGCCTGAGGAAACTGTAACGGCCTCCTCTGAGGCAGTTACTATGTAAGACAGTGCAGATTCTCCTCAGGACTCAGTCCCATTGCCACCCTTTGTTTTTAGACCAATAATTGGACTCAAGTCCCAGCAGGCTACTCAAGGTGAGGAAAATTTGTGACCAATAGGTTAAATTGCACTGCTCCCTAATATTCTGCATTTAATGTTGCAGCTCTGGGAGTTAGAAGGGCTCTAAACATCTTTTTGGTTGGTTGGCTGAAACACAGGCCTAAAGATGACTCACAGTAAGTAAATTGGAAATTCCAGACCTGCCTTGCCTTAATGTAGAGGAAAGAATTCAAAGGTTTAGGTAGATTGAAATGTTAAAGTGAATTTATTATTTAAGACTTACTCAAACACACTGGGCAGGTCAAGAAAACATATTTCAGTAATACTATGAAAAATAATTATATAGTGAGTGAGCCCCAGTATTCTTGAAGAGCTCTGTGATCACTCTTCTCTGAAGGGCCGACATCACAGTGGTAACAGTAGTCACTGAATCAGGAAACCTAAATGCAACAGGAGTAATTGGATCCCCAGGTGACAAGGACCAAGTGGTGTCACTCAATTGCCAAAGGTAGAGTGGGTGTGGTTTACCACAGTGGACAGCAGAATCAAAGCAGCAATTAAAATTGCCTGACTCTCAGAGACCTATGTCATTCAGTAGTTGATCATGTTGTCCCAAGAAGCAAAACAGAAAGTCTACTAAATTATTACGTGATCTGCATAAACAGACACATTCTAGGTCCGGTGAACAAAAGTTTAATCTGAATTGTAAGAACAGAGAGTCATGGCCCCTCAATCAATTCTCAGACTTAATTTATGGAGCCAGAACCTCTTGAATGAAAGAGAGGCTACGTCCTCTTGAGAAAGGACCTCACTACCAAAAATGGCCACTTTTTTTTTTTCTTTTTTCTCTTAGCCTTCTTCAATGGGACCTAAAGCTGATTCTCAAGGTTTATGGGAGAAAATGAAATAATCAGAACTTTCAGGAACTACTGGACCCTGGTTGTGAACTGAGAATAATTTCAAGAGGCCCAAAACATCTCTGTGGCCCACCAGTCAGAGAGGGAGCTCAAAGAGGTGATCAGCGGAGTTTTAGTTCAGGTTTGTCTGCATCACTTGGGTCCAGTTATGCGCAAGACCCATCTGTATTTTCTCCCCGTCATTCCAGGATGCATAATTAAATAGACATGCTCAGCCTCTGGCAGAATCCCACATTGGTTCCCTGATCTGTGGAGTGAGAGCTGTTTTTTTTTTTTTGTGAAAGGAAGGAGAAAACTGTAGAGCTGTCTCTACCTAGAAAAAGAGGAAACTAAAAACAATACCACACTCATGAATGGATAGCAGATTCTATTTACTAAATTGATTTATAGAGATCATTGCCAATATCAATAGTTGTTCAGTATCTCCGTACTTTTTGTTCTGAAGTAGGGACCTCCTGATTATTGAGAAGCATGACTAAGTGTTCTCAATTGCTCATTACTTATCCACTGATTTAGACTGACCAAAATGTATTCAGGTTTTTATCCTACCTACACTACATGTACTTGGATTTATATTTGCCCCTAAGCTTAAACAAGGTCTTAAGAGCAGAATATTATCCCCTAAAAGCTACTCTACTATAAAGTTTCCTTATCATGTTCCTGTTGGTCCTGTATATTATCCTCATACAAGAAAACGTTTTTGTTGTTGTTGTTTGATACGAAACTATAGATCTTGTGGTCAGAGCATTCTTCTTATTGCAATGGTCTTTTTGAATAAAGTCTCTCAAGTTTATAAATATTGGTTAGATAGTTAAAACCTCAAATTTGCAAGAAAAAAAAGGAACCTAAAAATAATTTCAGATTTGGGTAGGGTGAGAAGAAACTTCATGAAAGGAGAAAGTATAGATATATATATAGATGATAGATACAGATTATACAGATACACACACACATAATATCTATCTATCTATCTATCTATCTATCTATCTATATAGAGAGAAGAGAGAGATGAGATCTCAAGTGGAAGACTAGGGAAATGGAAACACAAATGTTTTATAAGTAAAAACTTGGGTTGCTTTATTTATGCTTTATATACATTAATTAATTAAATGTTCATAACAGCTTTTACAATATGGACTATTATTTCATGTTTTACAAATAAGTAAAATGAGAAACAGAAGCTAAGTCCCTTGCTCAAGGTCCTGGTTTTGAATTGAGATGGAACGTGAACCTTAGGTGTCAGGCTCAGGGCCTGTCCTCCTAAACCTCACATCCTCCATGCCATTTCTAGTGGTGATTTAAAAAAAATCCAAGTTTGAATCATCAAAATATGGCAACTGATTATTTCTAAAATTGTATGCATAAAAACGGAAACTAATTATCAATCGAGTGCTTCAGAAACACTCCATAAACTATATTTCAAGAAAAGTAAAATTTTCTACTTGGATGCTGCTTTCATTTTGTAAAGGAATCACAATCATCTAGTATGATTATACCTACTTTATTTTTCAATTCTTTTTGGAAACAGTTGCTTTCTTACCACCATTCTAGACCTGTACATCATAGTATAATTAGATATTGCCACATTGACAGAAAATCTGTATATTATTAATGAGCATATTTTAATTTTCTGGACCACTAATTCTTTTGAAATAAAAATAAAAAAATGCTTCCTATAAAACTGATGCTCATGAAATATAACGATGTTGACAGGAGCAGATGTTTCCATATTATCCTTAATCCCTTTATAAGTCAATTCAAATGCTCCTAACTCCCTGAAATTCCAAAGATAATTAGTGAAAAAAAGTGTTTGGAAAGGCGTCCAACTTTGAGAAAATCATAATCTGTCTCTTCAGATACATCTGACTAACACTGGAGTGAACAAGAACAGGCAATCAGTGACGCATTCTGTATTTTCGTAACTTAAAATGATGTCTACTCTTTTTGTGAGTAAATTTTAAAAATAGCAATTGAAAATAACAGACATTTAATTTTTACTATTCCTTTTGTAGGTTTTAGTTTAGAAAGTCAAATTACAGTTCTAAAAATCAGCTCTTAAGTTTGTAATTCCTTAAATTTATATAAATAGATAGCACTTTTTAAGATTTTCTCGTATTTAAATCAACTATATATTATACTTAATTAAACTGTTTATTTAATCTAGCATTCTGCCATGTTTCTCTCAGAGATGTAGAATAAGAGCATACCTTATACTTTATTTAACTGAATGTATAATTAAATATCAATAGAATTGTAAATTTCAAAAAGAAATATTACATATAACTTAGGAAAAGCCCCAAAAATCATTTAACAAAAGTCATCAGGTATCATGAAAGTGAAATTTTATATCCCCAAATATGAGATCTGACAATTAAGTTTGTGAAGTCATCCTAGAAAAAGTGCTACATACTTAACTCTGCTGAATATAACTACGGTCACCTTCGAAGCACGCCCTTTGGGAAGCTATGCTCTGACGCCAGCGCCTAGTCTTCCCTTCAAAGCAATTTTGGAACTCTTTTTCTGGAATGGCCATCAGAGCTATTGGTGTATTACCCTTGATGTCCTAAATGTCATCCAAATGTCTTCTTTTCAGTATTTCCTTTATCTTCAGGTAAAGAAAGAAGTCATTGGGGGCCAGATCAGGTGAGTAGGGAGGGTGATCCAATACAATTATTTGTTTACTGGCTAAAAACTCCCTCACAGACAGTGCCATGTGAGCTAGTGCATGGTGGTGATGCAAGAGCCATGAGCTGGTAAAAATTTCAGGTCCTCTAACTTTTTCATGCAGTCTTCTCAGCACTTCCAAATAGTAAACTTTGTTAACTGTTTGTCTAGTTGGTGCAAATTCATAACAAATGCTCTCTCTGATATCAAAAAAGATTAGCAACATCGTTTGATTCTTGATTTGGACTGACAGACCTTTTTTGGTCGTGGAGAATTGTCTGACTTCCATCATGCACTTTGTTGCTTTGTTTCAGGATTGTATTGGTACACTCATGTTTTATCACCAGTGATAACATGGCCCAAAACATAGTCTTGCCTCTCCAAGAGGTCTTGGCAAACTTCGACTCTCCTTTACTTTTGTTCATCAGCAATCTCCTTTGGGACCATTTTTGTAGGCACCTTTCTCATACCAAGATTTTCAGTTAAGATTTTCCTGTTTCTCTATCGATGTTTACTTGGTTTACTATGCTTCTCACAGTCAGCCAATGATTTTGACACACAATTTGATGAATTTTTGCAATATTTTTGTCAGTTCTGCTCGATACTGGCTGCGCTGACCTCTCTTCATCAGTGACACATTCTCTTCCCTCAGAAAAACATTTATTCCATTTGTACACTGCCATTTTCTTCAAGGCATTATCCCCATAAACTTGGACTAACATGTCCCTGATTTTACTTCCACTTTTGCCAAGTTTAAAAGAAATGTATTGTTCATTCGTTGCTCTAACCCAAGCTCAGACATTCCTACAATGGCACACAACAACGTGCAACAACAATAATGAACGTCACTCAGCAAGACACTGGCACACGTCAACGTGAACCACTGTGACACACTGATATACCAAGGTTATGAAGCTATTTGTACAATGCTGCCAATGTAAACGCCCGGTGGCAAGTTCGCAAATTTAATTGTCAGACCTCATCCACAGTTTTTTGAGCTTAGTGATAGTTATTTTAAAATTTTTATTTAAGGTGAGCTTAATGATACAGTTCTTTTTTAAGTTTTACTTAACATGTACAACATGATGATTTGCTATGCATACACATAGTGAAATGATTACTAGAGACAAGCTAATTAACATACCTTCTCTTCACATAGTCACTTTTATTGTTTTAAGATTAAGAGAATTCATTAAAGTGGTTAAATTTGTTTCTCCAGAAACTAAGAAAATTGTGGCCTTCAAAATTTGTCTTAAGAACCATAGTAAGTTGAGGAACCAGTTTCTCAAAATACACTCAACTGTATAGACTGCATCGTAATCATCTGTGATATTGTAAAAGTGGATGATTCTAGGCCCCAGACTCAGATTCCTTCATCTGAATATCTGGAATCTCATTCTGATGGTTGTAGTTTAAATAATTACTTCAGGGGTTCATTCTGCTTTAAAATTTAGGGACTACAGAATTGAAGGAAATTACTACAAATTATTTTCTGGGTTCAGAAGATTAATGCAAAACTAATTTCTTAAATATGCTTTTTAGGTCAGGCGATACCACTGTAATGATCTCAGTAGTTCCAAAAATGTCACAAAGGTAGCTTTTGAAATTTTACAGAAGCAAACATGTCAATTGTTATGGGTTTGGCATGAATAGGAGAAATTATTCAAGAGAAAGATAGGTGTCCAGCTCTGGATTACCTATCTTTCTTTGGAAGGACAAAAGAAAGTATTTTAGAGTTTCTGGAGACACAGCTGAACAAGGTTGCTGTACTTGAAAAAGGAAATACGTACAGAGTTTTGGAAATTAGAGAAGTTACAGGCTAGCATTTCCACTGGCTGGTCAAAGTCAGAGTTCAGGTTGCAGGGCTGATGTAACACCAGGCATATGATTTTCAGAACCCCAGATGATAGTTTTCTCAAAATCAAAGAATACAGAGTGGGACAATAACATCTCCAAGAACCAAATACTATTTACACTATAAACTTTAAACCTACACATGATATGTCAAGAACTGAGATTTGAAGCAAAGTTTAATCAAATGCCAAAATCTATGTTCTTTCTACTATGTTAAACTATATCCTGGATAGTGGAGAAATATTAGATCTGGATTACCTAACCTGTTACATTCTTTTCGGTCTGTGGATCCTGTTCATGAATTTGCTGTGACTCTAGTCAATGGAGATGATCCATGGTTCAGAGCCAACTTTCCTTAAAGTGGGCCTTAGGACAATGGGGTTTTCTCATAATCACCCTGTTTTTATGAACTGAAATCCCAAGTGCCAGCATTGCCCCTCCATTGATCTCTTCACATCTCTTCACCTCAAAGACCTTACCATGTGTACTCCAGATGAGCAACTTTCCCCACATTCTCTATCTGTTTGAGCACAGCCTATACCTCCCCTTCTTTTACTTAGAAACTAATTCTCAACCTTAAAGGCACCAATTCCATTGAGGGCTTTCATATGATGGCTGTTTATTTTCTCATACCCCTTGTACCTGTAGGGCAGATGGTAGAATTGATATACTATTTGATCCACATTTATCCAAATAGATATTTAGCCTCTATTGTTTCCTAAGAACCTCTGCTATGTTAAGGTTTCTGCCAGTTACCAATGAAGGCAAGTATGCACTCACTCTTAGCTATCCTCTACCAACATTCAGAACACTCATTTATTGAATAATAAGAGAGAATTAAAGAATGGGGAGGGGGAGGAAGAAGAAAAAAAGGAAGGAAGGAAGGAACAAAGGAAGGAAAGAAAGAGGGAGAAAGGGAGGGAGGAAGAAGGATGGGGAGAGAGAGAGAGAGAGAGAGAGAGAGAGAGAGAGAGAGAGAGAGAGAGAGAGAGAGAGAGAAACTGCCACTTGATCTAAAATTTTCCCCTCTTTTCCATGCTTTCTAAGCCTCCTGGTAATTCCAGTCTCCATAGGATAACCTGTCACACTCAATGTCTTTTAATGATTAAAATTTTCCCTGTACAAATATGTCCTCATTGAGTCCATTAATAAAATACAGCAAAAGTCATAACATGAATTTTATCAGTTGTCTTGTGTCCATCTTGAACACTGCTCACACAAACATGCCACTTTCTACATATAAGTACAAACTCGTATCCTTCTTCTTTTTTGTTTTTTTTTCTTTCCTGCTCAATGTATTCAACTGTTCTTCAGGTTTGTTCAGAGAATTCTATATCACTATATCCATTCATTTTCTTTATGTCCCTTGTTAGTAATCTCAGATTTCTGAGGCCATCATTTCAGAAACAGCTTTCCATGAGTTCAAACACTCTAACTGCTCTGTCTTTTTGTTTCACAACTGGAACAAATCTCACATCCTGGATGATTTCACCTTTCTGTTCTCTCCAGTTCTGAATCAGAGCAGCCTGGTGTTGCTAAAGGGAGTCACACAATAGGAAATGCAGACATGTGGGTTCATATGCATTATATTGACAAACCAATCTCAAAATTACTATTAATTTATTCCAATGGATACACTCTCATATAATCCAAGATTCTCTAAATTCCTTTTCATCACATGTATTTAGAAAATAGAAATAATCTGAAATTTACTCATTTTACAGATGCAACGTATGTAGAGTGATTTTCTTTTTCAATTGTTACAGCAAACATAACATCATTTCTATTCATGTATTTACCAAGTATTTCAGATTACGTCACTGCCTGTTTTTTGTTTTGTTTTCTGTTTTTTACTTTCTCTTGTGTATTACATATTGAAACTCTCCCACTGTACTGGATATTTTCCACTTAAAAAAAAAAAAAGCAAGGACACACAAGAACTAACTGAGATTGTGTGGTTTATGCAACATTTCAGCAAGGGCCATACAAGGATAACTGCATGAGTCTTTTTAGTCAATGTCTCCAAGTATTTAATAATCTAGACATATTTTTAAACTGATTATTTTATCCCACATGATCTCCTGATTAAAACTAGCTAGAAAGTCATATCCTGTTATTAGAAAATAGATTGTGTCCGAGCAACCAGGATAGTTGTCAGAAATTTACTGCAAAATGGAAAATTTTGCAAAATGCATGATTTTGTATAATGCTTACTATACGCTGATGTTTTACCAATTGCTGTGCATGAATTATCTCATTCCTTTCTCAGAATAAATTTTTTTCACGTCCTCAAATAAAATTCATTTAATGAAAAGTGGTGAGAGAAAACAGAGAATACATAAGGTTATAGAGATATCAGAGAGGAATGAGAAGTCAAACCAACAAGGGGGTGGTAGGAGCAGTGTATGTGGGAAGACTGGTAAGACTTTAATCAGATTATCAGTGATTCCATAAAGGTCCTCTTGCATATCTATTATACTTTCTTGTAAAAAATAAAATGGACAGATATTTAAATGTTTCACTGTAAATGCAAACAGAAATAGATTTTGAAATGAATTAATTGGATTGGAAGTTTGTGCCAGTAACGTTACAAACATCATCATCAGCAGCAGCAGCATTCCTACTACTCTAATAATGATTTTTTTCAAGAATGCTAAATTTTTACAAAACATTTACTTTTAAAACTTTCTTCTTACTGCTATCTCAATGCAAATCTATTTTGTATAACTTAGGGGTATTTAGTTTATGTTCTTTTAAGAAAATAGGTAAATTACATATCCTTATCTATAACACATTTAAAGGGGGGACTAATGCTGAAAATAAAAATAAAACATTTGCAGAATTGCATTTTCCTTTACCTTAATGATTACTACAGGCTTATATACATCACTGTAGTTTTAAGTACCTACACTTTCACAAACCAATGTAGACTCTTTTATGCATACTGAGTAAGAACAATCTGCACTGAATGTTCTATGAATTAGAAATCAGTGCTGTGTAGACTGTGCTCAAAAAATAAGCAGCCATAGAAACAGCTGGAAAAATATTATGCTTATCCAGCCTTATGAAATGTAGTTTAAAATGAAAGGAATAAGGAAAATGCTATTCATAATTTATTTTAGAAACAAAAGAATCATAAAAAGACCTCCCAGAAGACTAATGTACTCAATTTTCCTTAATGCTAAAGAATAGATTCCAGAAAGAGTCTGTAAGAATATAATAACATGACTTGTCAGAACTGGACTTGTTTTTAGTTCTCATAATTTAGGGAAAAAAAAACAAAAAAAAACAGAAAAGTCCTTGTTCTGAAATACAGAACAAAATTAAAGTTATAATTATATAAAAAGCTACTGAGTGGCAGCTGCAAAATCCCTTATATTGCTCCCCAACTTTAATTCCCAAAATTAACCCGGATCTGATTGACTGCCTTATTAGCTACTGTAAATACCAAAGCAAAGTGTGTTTGTGGGAGGAAGTTGGAGGCATCTGAGTATAAGATGACAAATAGCATTATGATAATGTATTCTTTCCATCTTGAATGATATATTCAATTCTCAAGTATATGAAAAATACATGTCAAAATATTGATAATGTCAAAATTTTATTATTTTCATAATTAAACCTGAAATCTTTAATATATTTTTTAACATGAAATGGGCTAGGAGCATCTGTTCTCCAGATTTGTTGAAGAACACAACAGAATATAATGTAATTATTATTGTCCCCCCCTTGTTATTTTATCCTATTTTTTCCTGTGATAAATTGATTTTCTTTTGCCGTTCAGTTGCACGTTAATTGCTCACAACTATTGATTATGGTTTCTCCAAAAACCCCATATTTTTATGCAGCTTGTGCTATTATACTATTTGAAATTATACAACATAAAACATTCATTGGTTTATTATTCCTGCTTTAGATTTCTGATTTGGATCTCTCGTACCTTTGTGTAGTTGATCTTATTAATGAATTCCAAGTACGGACGTCATCTCTTCCATAATGGTTCTTGGAGACTGGGGAATTTGACCTGCGTGGCGATGGTTCATTTTTAGGCTTAGCTAGTCACTCTGCTCACACACTCTTAACAGTCAGTGCATGATTTAGGAAACTAAGCCTACATAAGCCAATATGGGCATTATATCCCCTTTGCAATCATTGGTTCAGGAAAAGACACATGAATGGGTTTGGCAATTTTGATTATTTTGATCTGTCAAATTTGATTCTTCAGGTTCCAATAATTACAACTCTTGAGAGCTCTATAATTTACTAAAATAGATACTAAGAACTGAGTGAATAATATTAAAAAACAAAGGAAGTTTCTTCTTTATTGAGATATAATTGACATACACCATTATATTAGTTTCAGAGATACACCATAATGATTCAATATTTGTATATATATTGCAAAATGATCACCACACTAAGTATAGTTAATATCCATCTCCACATATAGTTATAATTATTTTCTTGTGATAAGAATTTTTAAGATCTACTATCTTAACCATTTTCAAATATGCAATACAGCATTAACTATAGTCATGATTTTGTACATTACATCCCCAGGACTAATTTATTTTACAACTAGAAGTTAGTACCTTCAACCACCTTCACCCATTTCACCCCCCCCATCCCCACCCCTACCTCTGGCAACTACAAATTTCAGTTATTTTATTAAAATAATAATAAAATCTTAATATAATTACAACTAAAGAAATGCACATTTAAATACCAGTGAGAGAGCATTGTTTTCATCCATTCCAAATTGATTTATTTCTATATTACTCTACTGAACTCACTCTTATAAAAGTCATCCATTCACTCAATAGTGAATACCTCCTATTTTATTGGGAATTATCTATTCGCAGCATTTAGTGTAGATGACATTTTCCTCCCATGGATTTTCTGACACATGTCTTTCTGTTTTCTTTCTGTCTCCATCTTATTATGTCACATGGGCCTATTATTTATTATGAAAACCAGGCCCCATTTCCTCTCTCTTCTGTACATGTTTTTCCCCTTAATATTATCATATTATGTTTGCAATTTCCAGATTTAGTCTCTACCCTGCACTCCAATTTCTCATATATATTTGCATGCATAATCCCCCACTTGCATTTCTATAATAATAGCATTTAAATCCTAACGCATTTCATACATAAATCTTTGTCTTTTCTTCTAGTACAAGGCAGAGATCATGCTTAGTCCACCTCCACTCCAGTAAGTGGCATCACTAGCTATCCAATTGCTTCATCCAAAATTCAGGAGTTAGCTATAATTTCCCACTGTCCCTCAAAGTCTACATCCAATTCATCAGCAACTGCCTTTGAATTCATGGTGAAAATGTATCCTTAATTTATCTATTTTTATTAAATTTTCACTGTAGCCATACTTGGTTCACCATCCTGAACTGCCTGCACTCTGAAAATAAAATAGCTTATTACTGGGCTTCCTGCTCTTATTGTGGCTGCCCTAAGGTCCATTCTCCACTGAATTCTACACTTACATTTTTAACATAAATCAGATCAAACAATTTCCTTAATTAAAACCCTCAAAACCATCTCCCTGCACAAGAATGCAATCTAAACTTTTCATTATGACTGCTAAACTTTGCATGAGTTTCTTCTACTTAGCCTATAAGATTTCACCCTTACTCCAAACTGTATTAGGACAAGGATCCTTTGGCTTTCTTATTCCCATATCCAAAATGTTTGCATTTTCCCATTCTCAGGAACTGAGTGTTAATCCCGAATAATGGGAAGAGCTACTAAAGTCCAAGATGTAACACACAACATTTTATATATTGGAATAGAAAAGAGTCATGAAAATGCTGAAAATTTACATTATCCTTAGTGTTCCAGATCAATCCTTTAGCTGTGAATACAGTATCTTTGTGAATACAGTATCTTTGAGATACTGAAGAGAGAATAAGAATGGCCTAATTTAAAAGTGGCTTATTTATTAAGATTTTTTTTTAGGAAGCCAAACTCAAACAACTAAGTAAAAATGGAATAGATTGGCTCCTATAACTGAAAACAATACTGACTAGTTAACAGCATTACAGATTGAATTATAAGAAATAAGTACTTAGAGATCCAGGAAACTTGCTTTACTTTGTTTATTTCTCTTCTCAAAGCAAGAAAAAAATAAAATAAATACATACAAGCAGATTAAAAAGGAAGAAGTAATGCTATTTTTAATCACAGAGTATTGGATGATATATAAAGAAAATTCTATTGAATCTACAAACAAAAAAATGTTAATAGAGCTAATGAGTTTGTTTACCACAATTGTAGGATACAAGATTGATACAAAATAAAATTCATTTCTATACAATGTGAAGAACATTTAGTAATTGAATAAAATATAATAATTTATTCTAATAAAATTATGATATATTTAAGGATACGTCTGACTAAATTTATGTGAGATCTGTATGCTCAAAATGGAAAAAAAAATACTGAGTACATTTAAGGAAAATCTAAAAATGAAAACAAAGTACCATATTATGTTTCCACATAAAAACACTCTAAATAGGTAGGATGTCTATTCTCCCCCAAACAATCTGTAGATGCCATGCTAATCATAATCTTAGCAAGCAGAGTTTTTTTTTATTTTTATCTTTGTCAAAAATTGAGATGCTATTTTCAAATCCATATGGCAATGCAGTCAGAGAATAGCCAAACTGCTGCAAAAAAAGAATAACAAATTTGTGAACGTATACTGTTCACTCATGTTCTTTAAGTTACTGTCATCAAGACAGTGTGATATTACCATCAAGATGGACAAACAGATCAAGGGAAAAATAATAGAATTCCAGAAACAGACCAACAAAACAGTTTGATCTGTTCTCATCAAGTTGCAAAGTCCATTAATTAAAGAAATAATAGTAATTTCGACACATGGTGGCAGAAGAACAATTAGACAGTTATATGATAAAAAATAAACCTTAATACTTTGTACTTTATAAAAATTAACTCAGTGTATCATAGACCTAAATAAAAATATCTAGAGCTGTAAGGGGAAAACATAAGGGAGAATCATTTTGGTCATTTTGAACTTAGGTAAATATTCTTGGATATATTAAAATATTTCTTGGCAAATATTAGGCAAATATTTCTTGGATATATTAAAATTAAAAAACACCTCATAAAACAATAAATTGATCAAATTGATTCTATCAAAATAAGAACTGCTCTTTGAAATACACTGTTAAAAATTTTAAAAAGGCAATAATCAATATAAATCACATATCTGATTACAGCTTGTATCCTGAATATATAAAGAACTTACAAAGCAGTAAATATATGACCATTTTAAAAACTGGGCAATTTGAGCAGACAGTCATTAATGAAGATATATGTATGGCAAATAAGCACATGAAAAGATGCTCAGCATCACTGATTATAGAAGATATTCAAATTGAATTGCTAATAAGATACAAGTATCAGCTTTTAGAACCACTAAAGTTAAACAGACTAACCACAGACATTGTTTCAGAGAAAGCATTTTCAAAGACTATCTACTTGAACTGAGTTTCTTATTATAGTGAAATTATTCCAAACAATACAACTTAGAAGCTACTCTAGTTGAGGAGCTTTGAAATTATCTTTAAAACCAGTAATGTTCATTTACTTATGAGGTAGGTGATCTTGGAGGAAAAACTTCCATGAACAATGTATGTTTGGATAAAGGTTTCTGAAACTGGTTTTTGTAATAGGTGGGTCTATGAAAATCTGTTATAATATACAGGGCTGATGCTGATATGGGGTTAATTGGGATCAAAATTTAGGTAAATAAAGTCTTCACAGCAAGTAAAAGTATCAGTCTTTGAGGACCAGATGATCTCCTTTCACTTTTTGAAAGAGAATTGTTTAGGAGCTACATAGTAATAAAGAAGAAATAAATCATCAGTAGGTGAAAAGGGACATATATCAGAAAATAAGTTACATTAATTAACCACTCCTTCATTCATTTAACAATCATCTTGAATTTTTTTTTGTGTGACTAGTATCTAGTATGTTTTCATGTGCTGGAAATGCATGGAATAAAGTCAAACATCTTTGCCCTCACGGACTTATGAATACATTGAATAAATCTTCCATGGCAAAAACAGCACACAGGTTTTCTGTCATTATGCAGATCCCTTTACTGAATAAAGTAGGCACTAGATACTATAATTTGGAAACACATACGCTTCAGTGTCATACGCAGCGACACTGTAGAAAATTACCACTGGCTACTAAAACAAAGGGCACTTGAGATATTCAGCTGTTTTCTATCAAAATGTGAACTATAGCAAAAAGAAGTGCCAGTCCGAGAAGTAGTCCAAGCGCTGCTCGTTATGACTGGGTAGATTATCAAAAAATTGCAGAAACAAAAAATTGCATTACATAATTTCATGCTGACCAAGTCATGTGATTCTCTAATATCTACACTCTTAAGCTCATGCCTAGGTGACTGAAAGCAGTGCAGTTTGGTTAAGGAGTAGATAGTGATCCTCAATGGGAGGCCATCTCTACATGGCGGGGCTCTTCGTTCTCTTGCAGGAGGCTTTTGGGACAGCAACTTTGCCTGAACTATTTACCTGGGAAGAAGCTATTAAAATTGTGGACTGAGTTAGGATAACATGTGTCACAGATAGTATATGTATATGTGGGGTTTAATCTCTGGCAAGAAGTGCGACTGATAAGTGCATAAAGCATCAACGTGTAAACCAAGAGAACAGATGATATCCCCAAAAGAATGACAACGTGTATGCAAAGCAACCTGAAAGTATAGGAAAAAGAGAAAGATAAGTTGACTTCTGAGAAAATAGAACGAAAGCACACACGGAAGATGTGGGTTAAAATTCAGCCTTTGAATTTTATAAACGAACAGGATGTGTTTGAGGAAAGGTGATTGTGATCAATGCTAATAGGCAGTTGATTGTAGGCAGAAACCTTGTTTGCTGTTCTTACGCAGCTCACGTTAGAGAGAAAACAAAATACTGGAATCAGCACCAGAGAACTTTTAATCTATATTTAGTTTTCAACAATCAAAATATTTTATTGGTTTCACTATTGGTTTGGTTATCAAGGACGTCAGGAAAACTAGCTTTCAACATAAAACTTTTAGGAGTTTATATATCGAGCTCCCAAAAAAAGAGAGGGATTTCTGCAGAAAATGATACTGAAAATTTGGGGCCCAAGTAGTTTTGTTTTTAAAGATAAGATTAAATTGTAGCATTTGTCTGGATTATGAAATCTGTAGTTAGTGTTCATGAAAACCTTAATAATATAAGGGAGAAATCAAGGCTATCAGCAAACACATTTAGCAATGAGAAAAGGAATATTGCTAAAACAATTGGATTATGACCAACTGTAGGTTAAAACTAGATGTTCCCTCATGCTAAAATTGTATATCTTGTCTGGATTTCCCTAGAAGAAAATTAAATATCATTTTAATTTAAATCTTTCAGCCCAAAGGTGCTAACAGATAATATTTTCACTCAGACTATAAAACTTCAAACTATGCAGACTGAATAATTTGCCTGAATGAAATGTATATTATTTCTCCATAAGATACGTGCATGTTATTGAAATTATATTCCAAAATTCTGTAGTCAACCTAGGATGCAAATCCAGATTCAACAGCCATTCTTAAACAATAAGCAGTGTAATTTTGTTGATTAGTGCAGTAATGATATTTGCTATAGGTGCCCAATAGAATTATATTAATAAGTATAAAATGCTTTTTGTAAAGTGCAAAATGAATGCATGGTACTATTATATATAAATTATCATAAGTTGTGGAAGATATACATTTTTCATAGTTTACTAAATGCATTGATCACTTTTGATAAAAATCAACATAATTCTGACTTCCTGGTACAGATTTGAAATTACATTAAGAAAGAAATACCCCAGAAACATTTGTCCTTAGTAGTTACATATGATTGACAAACATTTGTATAATGCAGAATTGTGTCAAATTTTCAAAGGCTCAGATGCTATTTAACATTATTGTTGTTTAATTTGCTTAAAAAGATTAGGACTCTACTGACCTAGTGATACCTCTTAGTATTAAGTCATTACCTCATTCATTCAATAAATGTACTTGAGAACGTAGAAGTGGTATATTGGGAACCAAAAGTATACACATAGTCTTTATTCATAAGAAGCCTGTTTGTTTTAAGTGTAGAGAGGTAAGCACTAAAGAAGAAAACACAGGAGAAGAAAATATCATAGAATATGAAATATGATAACACGAAATGCACTATCGAGGATAAAAAGAATGATGTGATAGAGAATGACTAGAGGTCGGGGGAGAGAACCCCTCACGTTGTTTGCTCAACGGAAGGCAATTTCTGAGGAAGTGACATTTCTTCACAAGGATCCAGCCTTGCAATAAGGTAAGTACATGACGCAAATACACTGGTGTAATAAAGTTCAAGAGAGCACCACAGGTGATGCTCTTGGGAGGCCTGGTTCCAGAAGAGGCTTCAGAGGGAGGGAGCAGCCTCATTCTGACAGTAACAGAAGCTAGAGGCTATGGTTAGGGGTGTGCAGTTCAAGAACGGCACAAACTGCAAAAATCTGTATCTCAGAGAAACACTTCCTATACCTAGAGAATACAAAAGGAATCAAGAATCAGAATCTAGAAAGCTTCAGCTATCAATTTTCAGACCTGAACTCAATTTGACTCAAGCACAGAATGCAAGAAGCTGCCTATCAAAACTTAGCATAATTATTTATTCAAATACACAGTAGAACCCAGAAATTAGAAATAAATTAGTGAACTCTGGTCTGCAGAGCTGGATAGGATCTATTTAAGTAAAAAGAAAGAAAAAAAAAACATGCCAGGGAGAAAATGAAAACCAAGAAAACGAATAGGCAAAGAGATGACATTTCTATATATTCTACGGTACATATCAACATACATAATAACATAGAACAATTTAGGAAATACAGAATAATTATCTAGATTATCTAGATTGCAGAATTGATCTTTTTATATAATCTGATAATGCCTTTGGTCTATATTGTTTGTTTTATTCCAAATTAAACTACAATTTCACAATAATGTAAATATATAAAAGTCAGATATTATTTTATTTATGTTTAACTCAAATGTTTGTACAAGATTTGTATTGTCCTGTCAATTGGAGTCTTTAGTCTCCATCTAGTAAATCATTTATATCAGTGTATTTCAATCCCAACTATACCTAAAATAGATGTACACCTATTGCCCTCTGGTCAATCATAACTTTTAGATGTAATACACAGATCAATATTAGGATGATTGTTTTGCCTTTCAGAATTCAACAATATGCCAGGAACTTAGACTCTAAAGATAAGCGATGATTATTTTTCTGTCTGTATGGGGTTGAAGTAAATACAAAAGTCAATGTATTATGAAATGTATAAATGCCTCAAGAAATTTTTTCGGTAAATAACAAGAAACTGTCTCCTAATAAAAAATATTCAAAATTAGGACCTCATTTCATTTAACATAAAATTCAATATAACCTTTGGAAGTACTTGCTATAGCAACATCAAAACCTATGCTATATAAATGGCTTTTGGGCAAAGTACCAACAGCATAATTTGGAAAAATAAAGTGTTTTTTTCTAAGGTGTTACAGGAATATAAAAGTCTACCACTGTCAATAATATTTTATATGTCACCAATAAAAAACAGATATTTTCCGAGCATTGTGTAGCATTGTATTTATGCATCAGGTCTTGGATTCTTGACAGATTTGTGACCATTTAAAACAGGAAATCATTGGATCATTTTCACATCTATAAAAGACTAAGCAACTATTACAACGCTAACCAGACTTTAGAGAATGCTATAGCTGGAATCCTAATAATTTAAAAGACTATAATAACTGCAACATGTCATTGAATCACTTTTTACTGGCTATGTAAGAAATATGTGAAACCAATCAGAGGTATCATCATTCATGAAGAAATTTTCTTGATGTACATATAAGCTTCATCTCTTGCTGAGGTAATCAAGAAATTGTCCATCATATTTAATATCGTATAGTTTAGGGATGTTTGATTCTGCTCTTTTCTGACAATGTTCTTCCAATTACCTTGGTTAGGCAGTTGTTAAAATTTTACTCTATTCATCTGTGCTTCTGTAGTTAACTTGTTATTTTTATTATTGTTGATGTTATTATTGTTATTGTTATATACTGAGCTCTTACCATATGCCAGAGAGTTTTCTATGTGTTCCTTCAGATTGCATATAGTCTGGAACCAAACTATGTGCCTGTTTTATGCAGAGTCCAAGATTGTATGATTAATCTGTGTTGTCTCTTGTTGTAAAGCAAGTATGTGTTTAGAGTAATTCACTTCAACTACCAGGAACACGTTGCAAAGGAATTAATATGTAATAGCTACACAAATTTCAAAGTCACTATTACAATAGCTCCCTCTTCCCTATCCTGGGGGGGTGAAGAGGGATAAAAATCTCATGTTATAAGATAATGCTCAGGGTGGAATGACAGCTCCAAGGATAGCCCTGAGCCTTTTGGAGTTCACAAACAAGCAAAAAAAAAAAAAAAAAAAAAGCACTTGCAGAGCATATTTTGATGAAATAAACTTTCTGTATTAACCAATTGTTAAAGTATATACATGGAATGAACTTTGAATACTCACAAGTGCCAAGTAAGAGGTGACCACCATTTGGGCAAGTGAACATTTCAGCAAGGTACAGCCTGAGAAAAGTACAAAAGGGATGAAAAGATAAGGAAATTCAGGTGAGACAATCAGTCAACCAATATATAAGAAATGCATAATGCATGTGAGAAATTCCTCTAGATATTGGGACAATTCAAAGAAAAAGGAAAATCTCCCTTGTAGTCAAGGAAATGGATAGTTAGAGCAACAATGGGCTAACACTATATAATCATGAGAGTAAGCCTGGAGAAGTGAAAAAACCAAGAAGGCTCACTGCTAGTGGGGATGCAGATAAGAAGGACAAGGATAATCCCATAGATCAATGGTAAAAATGTGAACTTTGTAACTTTCTTATAAAACCTGAAAATATACACAGATGTGGATAATAAGGTTTTTAGCAGAAATATGTTTCATATCAAAGTTATAAATGATTGAATAAATTAATAAATATTTAATACCTACCATAGAATATCATGCAAATATTATGTTGTTGGAGCACATGGGAAGTTGTCTATTGTATGTTAGAAACTGAGAAATTTGTAAATAATAAAATCCCTTTAAAATGAGTAAGAACAACTTTCCAGTTTATGTGATTATATATTTGTGTATATATATTTATCAGTATGAGAAGATATTAGACTATCAGAGATATTACTTTAAACCAGAAGATCCTAGGGAATCTCAAAAGGGACTAAGAAAACAGGAGAGGTGAGTTACGGTAATAAATAAATAAATAAATAAATAAATAAATAAATAAATAAATAAAATAATATTTTAAAAGTTACAATATAAATCCAAAACTAAACAGCAATAAGATCCCATTAAGTTTAAATATCCCTTATTTGTGTTACACACTACTAATTTGTGTTAACATCCCCCAAATTTCTCCTGAACTCCAGACTCATAGCCAAACGTGTTTTCAATTTTCATTTATCTATTATCTCACATTTGTTTTAAACAACACTCATGATTTTTCTCTACAAACCTATTCCTCTGCATCTTTTTCACGTGAGAAAATTACAAAACTGTTGATTCAAATCTTATAGCTCCTCTTAGAAAGCCCACCCCCCTCTACCCTTAAATTAGATACTGATTTTAACTATTCTGTCTCTTAGAGGAAAGTACGCAGGTCCAAGGTGCTGTGATTTCTCACTTAGGCAGCTGCAATGATCTCCTGACCTTTTTCCCAGCTGTCACTCTTTGCTTCCCTAGTGTCACTCTCTAAGCAAAAGCACAGTCATTCTGCTAACAAATAATTTGTTAATGTTCTGCTAAACTCTTGCCATAGTTTTCAATCTTATGTAAAATAATACCCATAAAACCTTTCATAGGTTTTCCAGATTTCCTCTTTGACCTCATTTATTTAAAGCTTTTACTTATTTTGGCCCAGCCACCCTGGCTTCACTGCTGCCAATCAAACTCATCAAGCATATTCATCCCCACACCAAGGCCTTAACCATTGTTCATTCCATCCTGTATATTTTTCTTTCTGATATTCATGTCTTGCTCCCTCACTACCTTCAGATCTCTGCCCAAATTTTACTTTATCAGAGAGGGTCTCCCTTGTGACCCACATAAATTGGATCTCCTACCCCATCCCTTACACATCCCACCATTCCCTCTACCCTGTATTATCCCTACTTTGAACACACACACACACACACACACACACACACACAAACACACACACACAAATAGATGATAGATAATAGTCTCCACCATTAACCCTTCTCCTCCACCTATGAAACCTGCTTTTTGAAAATGATATTAGATTTATGAAAAAAATATTGCTATTTAAAATGAGCAGTTACTTAATTTTTTTCTAGAGTCTCTTTTTTCTTGTCTGCCTTATTTTTTCACAATGGCAATGCTAGTCTACAAGCATCTCCTCTAACTCCTCAGTATAGCCTAGTACATCCTTTTCATCATATCACAACCATGTTTGCAATGTGTCAGCATCTATCTTCTCCTTTTCATTCTCACTTCCACCACCAAAGAACTAGTGCTTCAGGAAGATATCTGTCACATTTTCCTAACCACTTTGTAAGCTCTCATCAAGATTGTGACATACAGTATTTCTGTCTTGTTTCTGCAGCTCCTTTCTCTACAAATACCTTACCTGCATCTCCAACTTCCAAATCCTACCCTTTTCTTAAGGACCCAATTGAAATGTCAATGTTATTATATATCTTTCCTGGGAATATTTGCTAAGATTAATTTGTTAGTTGAACTCACAGCATGTTAGGCTTTTTGCCATATCCAATATAATGTAATAATTATTTGCATGTATCATAAGAACAGGTATATTTGTTAAAATATAAGCAAACTGTTGTATTCATCTTTGTGTGCCTGAAAGATTCTTGAGCTCAAAGAGATAAAGTGTATCTATAAATAACACAAAACCCTATAACAAAAATTAAAGTTCAAATGATAAATTGAATGAAATGTTATGACAGTAAGATCAAGGAAATGGTTAATTTTACCTACTGAAAAATGAAAAAATAGAAAAGAACAGTACATGCATACTACAAATAGATGGATGATGAACATAATATACACTTAGTTAATGATTTATTAATATGGAAGCTTGATTTAATCTGTTTTCTCTGAATAGATCCCTAAAGGGTCTATAATTAAAAGACATTAGCAATACTGAATGCTATTTTATGTTTTTTTATCACGCATTTGTAAACAATCTGGCCAGTGTTATTGTAAGGTCAGAGTTAGGAACAAGTAGGAACTTCCTCAAGGCATATCATGTACCAGCCCATCCTATTAACTCATGGTCTTATTTCAGTAAATCAGTAAATCACTGTTTAGGAATTTGTGATCCTCCACATATACACATTTCTCCACACTATGGAGTAACTTTGGCTTACTTAAGCCTCCTTACTCTCCGCATTATTTAACTATGTACACATACGACTATAGAACATCTGTCCAAATACTTTCCCCTTTGCATTTCCTTTGAAAAGACATGCATGTTTACCATATGTTTAGATATACTGACTTATGATTCAAAAGAATTAAATGTTTCCACTTATTTTATCACAGGACACATGCTATAGCCATAAAGAATATAATTTGTCATTTAGCAATCGAGATGCCCAAGACAAAGGTAGCATGAAAACAAATACCCAATTCTATGTGCTAGAAACGGAATGAAATGCAGGGGGGGGGGGGGAGAAAATATTTTTACTCAATAATAATATACCTATTTAAATAGACAAATAAGTATATCTAAATAAGTTGCAGTTACTAAAACCATGTTCGTTTTTAGGAGGGTGTGGGGAGTGGAGTGTGGGGTTTCCCAGAAAGGCAAATGGACAGTGTGGTTGGAGCTGTGTGCTATGTGGCCTTGGGTGCGTAGTAAAAGTAAAGTCGGTTCCTGATGTGATTGAGGGGTGGGAAGAGGATGGGCTGGGATGCGCTGAGTGTCAAGGGTGGTTCAGAGAATGGGGGAACCACGGGAGACCTCTGCCCCGACCACTCTTTCCAATGGAAGCCAGATCTGGTGGGCTCTAGGGCGTTCTCCGGCAGGTGGTAGGCAGTTCTGTAATGAGAAACACCTGGAGGCCAGGGTGCTGGAAGTCCCTCATCCCAGACTTATCTGCAAGGAGTCCCGCTCAGGCTACCTGTCACGCAAACTGGGTTCTCTTGATGCCTCCCCCCACTCAACGTCACAGTGCAAGGGCGCTCAAAGAATCGGTTCATATCTATGTAAAAGGCTTTAGGAAGAAAAAAGATTTTAAAAAAAAGAAACTCAAAAAGTAGAGAACCTATGATCTAAATGGGCAGATGATAAGCTGTGAAAAGAAAAATACTAGTTAATTGTGAGATATATGATTATAAAGCAG
The DNA here is from genome assembly GCF_036562045.2 of Rhinolophus sinicus. Lineage (NCBI taxonomy): Eukaryota > Metazoa > Chordata > Mammalia > Chiroptera > Rhinolophidae > Rhinolophus > Rhinolophus sinicus. Next base: position 181,324,642 of record NC_133753.1, read on the forward strand.
ATGGCAAGTATCCTTCATAAAAGATATAAACCATGGAACTTATAAGAAGTTATATATCTAGATATAGATGTATATGTAGATATAGATATATAGATATACAAATATATAGACAGGGTGCCAAAAAACGTGTACACATTTTAAGAAAGGAGAAATCTGCATTTAAATTGTAATACAATAAATGACGCTAACATTCGTTTGACTAACGCCATCTTTTGAGTGAACATCGTACTACACTTTGCTAACGTAATTCAATTCACCTTCGAAAATACATAGATAACATCTCTTAAAATGTATACATTTTTGGGCACCATTGGTATATGTATTTTTAAATATATGTATTTGTGTATGTAACTATAATGCAATGTACATGTAACTATATTGTAACATATGTATGTGTATATATATATATATATATATATATATATATATATATAGAGAGAGAGAGAGAGAGAGAGAGAGAGAGAGAGAGAGAAGTATATCGATTTCATTTAGGTAAACTTAATTTAGACTTTTGGGCCACTGCTGATCAAATATAATTAAAATATCCAAGAGATGCCTTTACTGACAAAATGACATTTTATATGAAAAGTGTTGTGAATTTGAACCATGTGGAGGATTGGTTGATAATTTGTTTCTTTCTTAATTTAGAAAATTGCCCTATGAATTTTTTCTTAATCTAGTTTTCCTTGATACAGAGGGTATCCACTCTTTCACTATTCATTTGCTGATGCCTTCATTAAATGAAGAAATAATTACTAAGTTTTCACTTGTTCCAAGCACAAGTTTTATAAGGTTGAAGTTTGCCATGGGATTTCAGTAATAAGTTTACAAAACCATTTAATCTAACTAAATATCTGACACTTTATGGAGAACTTGGGATATAATAAGGGGTAGAATATTAACTAACTTAATCATTACCGAATCCAATAATTTAGGGTTATCAATACCCCTTTTACAAATGGGAAACAGAAGAAAGAAGATACCTAATTTGTTCAAGGCCATGCAGCTCATATTTTGAAAGCTCGACTCAAAACAATTTGGCCCAGGCTTCTTTAGTCTTTTTCTAAAAGACTAAAATCTACTTTCTTGAATATGAATAAATATAATTACTATCATGAAAGCCTGTATAGTATAACAACAAAAATGAGCATATAAAATATTTAATATTATCGTATAAGTTGGTATAAGTTCTGTCATAAAAGTTTGTATGGAATTTTACAGAGACTCAGGTTAAGAAGTACTTTTCCAATTGTGTAATAGGTAGTAAAGCATGGAAAGCTAAAGAGTGATGATGATCTAACCGAATATGAAGGAGAATTTAACAAAGTAGTCCAGCCCATTGCAGGTAATTAAAAAAAATAGATTATGATAACTTACTAGATGAGTTTGTGAGGTCACTTCCAATTGTCTATTACTTGCATTTGTCTATTTCTGGCTCCATAAGATAATAATCTTATTATTCTGAGGTGTGCATATCTATTCTTGGAACACATAACTTTATAAGCACTTAAATACTGGAAAGGAGAGTATTAACATTCTTTAGATGAATCCTTTATTCACTATTAAAATGTCTTGCTCTCCTCCTTCTAAATAAAAGTGGTACCTTTCAACTCCACATACAGTAAAAGATAATTGGGTACTTGGAAATAACATAACCAAAGATGAGAATCAGAAACATTCCATTGTCAGTCTGTCGCATTAATAAAAGTGCAATCATCTTGCTTTATGTTAAATATGCTGGGTGAGAAAATTTGAAAAGGAAGGAAGGAAGGAAGGAAGGAAGGAAGGAAGGAAGGAAGGAAGGAAGGAAGGAAGGAAGGAAGAAAAAAATCCAGCATCTCTGGTATGTGCCATTGCTATTTTTATTGCCAGGTTATTCTGTAATGCAAAAAATCACAGATGTTGATCAAAATTAAAGTAATAGTTCACTCTCATGAAACTAGTGCTTTACAGATTGCTTAGAGAATACAATAACTATGAGTGTAGCCATATGCTTTATGTTCAGCTATCAGTAATGTTACTACATTTATTTGACTTAAAACTTCACATTACATAATTAGCCTCAAAAAGGTGTTGCTACAATATTTTTAGATAATATAGATAAGATTATACCGTATGTTTTGGATATTATCCTATATAATTTCAATTAATCTTCAGCCAGCTGGAATTACTAGAAGTTTCTCTGTACCCATTTATTTCTGCTTTCCATGCAGCTGAAACATATGTAGTTTAGTAGAGATGAAAAGTAATAAAATGCCTCAACTTTTAGTTTTTGTAATGAAAATTACAAAGTTGAAATTTTGCAATTAAAGTTAAGAGAAATAAATGCCACAATTTAACTTTTTCCCCCTCTAATTCTAGACAGCTAATTGCACTAGGTATGTCATACAAAAATATGACAATTTTATATTGAGTTCCCATTTTATGTAGTGGCCCTCTGGGTATTGGAAATGTAAGTGTAAAAAGGACATGAAAATCTCTGTGCTCATGGAGCTTCATAGAAATAGACAAATACATGAAGTCAAACAATGAAGTCAAACTCATAATACCATGTTGTTATGAGTTCTCTGCAGACAATGGAATTAGAATTATATAACATGATAGTTGGTTTGATTTGGAGGGATAAATATGTTGCACTTTCGTTTTTTGGAGCATGAATGGCCTGTCTAAGAAAGTGATATTTGAACAGATATGTTTATTTTCTGCAAAATCTATGGGGCACTTACGAGGTCTGCCAATTGAGTTTGCAAAGTTGCCACCATTTGCTTACATTGGCAGCACTGTACAAACAGCTGGGAAAGATTTCATAACCTTGGTATATCAGTGTCTCACAGCTGTGTTCATTTCATGTCAACATATGGTGGAGTCTTGCTGAGTGGAGTTCATTATTATTGTTGCATGTTGTGTGTCGTTACAAGAATGTCTGAGCTTGAATTAGAGCAATGAACAAACAATAAATTTATTGTTAACTTTGGCAAGAGTGGAAGTAAAATCATAGACATGTTAGTCCAAGTTTATGGGGATAATGCCGTGAAGAAAATGACAGTGTACAAATGGATTAAACGTTTTTCTGAGGGAAGAGAATGAGTCACTGATGAAGAGAGGTCAGAGCAGGCAGTGATGAGCAGAACTGTAAAAACTTTGCAAAACTTCATCAAATTGTGCGTCAAAATCATAGGCAAACTGTGAGAAGCATAGTAAACCAAGTACAGTGATACCTCAGTTTTCGAATGTAATCCATTCTGGAAGACCTTTTGAGTTCTGAAATGCTTGAAAACCGAGGCACGGTTTCCCCACAGAAAGTAATGCAAAATGAATGAATACGTTACAGACCTTTAAAATCAACCCCTAAAACTGTAAATTTAGCATTAATTTTACTGTCTAATGATTCCATAGGTCCATAAAATTTACGGTGTTCATAAACCGAAATGTTCATCAATGAAGACGTTCAAAAACCGAGGTACCACTGTAAACATCAATAGAGAAACAGGAAAACCTTAACTGGAAATCTTGGTATAAGAAAGGTGTGTGCAGAAATGGTCCAGAAGGAGCTTGCTGATGAACCAAAGCAAAGGAGAGTCGAAGTTTGCCAAGACCATGTTTTGAGCCATGCTATCACTGGTGATGAAACATGAGTGTACCAATACGACTCTGAAACAGTGTCAAAATGCACAATGGAAGTCAGCCAATTCTCCACGACCAAAAAAGTTCTGTCAGTCCAAATCAAGAGTCAAACAATGTTGCTAACCTTTTTTGATATCAGAGGAATTATTCATTATGGAATTGCACCAACTAGACAAACAGTTAACCAAATTTACTGTTTGGAAGAGATGAAAAGGATGCATGAAAAAGTTAAACAAAAATGTCCTGAGTTTCTCGATCACAATTAATGGCTCCTGCATCACAACAATGTACCAGCTCACACAACAATGTTTGTGAGGAGTTTTCAGCCAGTAAATAAATAACTGTATTGGAACACCCTCCCTACTCACCTGATCTGGTCCCCAATGACTTCTTTCTTTACCTGAAGATAAAGGAAATATTGAAAGGAAGACATTTTGATGACATTCAGGACATCAAGTGTAATACGATGGCCATTCCAGAAAAAGAGTTCCAAAATTGCTTTGAAGGGTGGACTAGGCACTGACATGGGTGCATAGCTTCCCATGGGGAGTACTTCAAAGGTTACCATAGTGATAGTCAGCAGTGAGGTATGCAGTACTTTCTCTAGGATGAGTTCCATAACTTCATTGTCAGACCTCATTTACACCATCTTTGGGTTTTTTGTTTGTTTGTTTGTTTGTTTGTTTCTAATTAGAATACATTCTAAACATGTACAATGACAAATGAGAGCCAATAAGATTGGGCTATGACAATTTCTGTGAACTCTTATAATATCATTCTATTCTAACTATGCTTTAGAATTGGTTCCTTTCTGATGTTTTGGAGGTAGAGCCATTACATTTGAGTTAAATATGGAGGTAGAAAAATAGCATATGATTACAAGTGAAAGATAAAAGAAGAAGAAGTGCTGACCTCCTAGGGTTTGGGCTTGAGTAACTGAGAACTTTATAGCCATTATGGAGGAACTGTGCTTCCTTCCTTCCTCCCTTCCTTTCCATTTTTTCCCTACCTCTACCCCTCTTTCTTCTTTTTCTCCTTCCTTCTTTCCTTCCTTCCTACCTTCTTTCCTTCCTTCCTTCCTTCCTTCCTTCCTTCCTTCCTTCCTTCCTTCCTTCCTTCCTTCCTTTTCTTCCCTTCCATAAGGAAATATTATGACATATTAATTTAAAATAATTTTAAATATTCTAGTAGCTACTGAGCCCCTTTGTCCATTTATCTCCAACTGTGTGTGCTCTAACTCAGTAATATTCATTTCAAATTACTTGGCTCTTCTGTTATTTACATTCATATGTCTCAATAAAATACTTATGCTCTTATGAATACGTGCAGATACATTAAAATTAAGAAAAATAGAAAAGAGATATTGCAAAGGAAAAAAAGGTATTTGTGACTCACATAACCAATAACTATAAAAAATAATGTTAATTCCATATATGATTGGCAAGGGAAGTGAATAGACATTTCACAAGTTATCCATTAGTCAAATAATCATATAAAAACATGTTCAACTTTATTGATAATTAGGGTAATTCAAATTAAACCCATGATAATATATTAATATAAACTAACAGAATGTCTAAAATTGAGATTGATAATTATAATTGTTGAAGGGGAGATGGAAGCAGGAAACTCTTAGAATAATCTCACAATATCAGTGTGCTGGTGGGATTCTTAAGTGTGTATATTTCTTTTGGGACAACTGTTTAGCTTATCTACTAGAGTTGAAAATTATTGCACTCTATGACTCAGCAATTCCACTTCTAGATATATACCCAGTTTGAATGCATGCATAAATGAAACAGAAGACATATGGGAGAACTTTCATAATAACATTTTTTATAGTAGCCTAAAACTAAAAACAACATACGCTTATCTACTATTAAATAAATTCTACTTTATAAATATAATTGACTGTAGAATATAGAAGAACAAATTATAGGTGCACACATGAATGAAACTCACAAACACAGTATTAGAACATGAATCCAGTAACAAAAATGCACATTGTGAAATGTGGGGGTCTGCCACTTTATTCTATTTGAAAAACAGTTTGGCTTGATCCTATATTTTAATTGAGGTTGATCACCTAACCATAACTATAGCTGCACCAAATTAATATTTGACCTGAGCAACCTATTTTGAACTGAGGGTTAATTGTTTCATTGACCCATAAAATAGGATGTGCACTGAAACATTCAATTCCAAAAGGAAATCTTAAATAGCTGACCAGAATGAAAATCTTCAGATGGTACGAGCAGGTTCAGATTTCTATCATACCTAATTTTACTTGTATTAGTTGGCTAGGGCTGCCATAACAAAATACCAAAGACTGGGTGTTTTAAACAAGAGAAATCTGCTTTCTCACAGTTCTGGAAGCTAGAAGTCTAAGATCATTGCACCGGTAGACTTGTTTTTTTCTGAGGCCTCTTTCCTCACCTTCCAGATGACCATCTTGTGTCCTCACATGATCTTTCCCTTGTGTGCATACATCCCTGGTATTTCCTTGTTCCTAAATTTCCTCTTCTATGAGAACAGCAGTGAGATTGGATTAGAGTCTTCCCTAAAGGCCTCATTTGAACTTAATCACTTCTTCAAAGGCCCTATTTCAAAATACGGTCACATTCAGAGGACTAGGGGTTAGGGCCTCAATAAGTGAATGTGTTAGGGGGACACAACTGAGCTCATAGCACTACTGTTTTGTCATCACACCCTAAACTCATTCTACGGCCTCATGGCGTGTTACTCACGAAAATCGAAAGGAAGGAGAAATAAACACAGCCTGATTTCCTGGTTAATCAACATGATATGCTGCTTATAGATATGTAGTAATTCCTGGGCTGAGGTCAATTTTTTGTCCTGCTGTGTATAGACCTGGAAAAATAAAATTGAAAAACTAGCAACATAGTGTGAAGAAGTTCTTTTCTTCTTTAATGTCTACCACAACATATGTATGTGGGGAAGAGGACCTAAAGAATAACGCAAATGTTAAAGCCCATCTTGTCAATGTCCATCAGCTCTTTTCTCTGCTCAGTGAGCCTGTACTGATTAGTCACAACTTTCAGGATCAAGATCAATGCTGGCTTCAATGATATGACCTTCAACACTGCTGAGTGCCCACTCCAGAGCTGGCCCATTCCATGGATGTTGTAGGGTGAAAAACAATCATATGGCTCTCTAATAGCAGGATATTTACACTGGACACATTTTATCATGGAGCATTGATGCTTTCTCACCATTGAAATAGACACATATTCCTGGAACAGATTTACAGTCTCTGACTGCAACATTTCTGCCAGCTCAAACATCCACGGCCATGCCAAATATTTTATCCACTCCAGTTTTATCCCACATAAGATCTCTTCCATCTAGACAACCCCTTTTGGATTCATGCCTAAAGAAATCATTGATCTGGAATCAGCTCATTTGATAAGACAGTAAAATGGCTTACTAGAAAGGCAGCTACCATGCCAACTGGGAAATAGGACCCTAAATACTTGAATAGTTATCTTAGAGGATGGTTTCAGACATGTCTGAAAGCAGAAGCCCAATATATGGTGTCATCTTTAGCACAGTAAGGAAATAAAACAAAACAAATCAGAACAAAACAAAAATGTAACTAGCAGTATTCCAATCACTATTATCAAAACAACAACAACAACGACAACAAAAACTTTGAGAATTGTTTTTCTTCCTGCACCACGACTTTGAGCTCAATTGGTTTAAAAGCACCAGTGACCTAAACAAATGTTCCCAATAGGGAACGCAGTATTGTGCCACTGAATCTGAAATTGATACTGTCCTGTGGCTATTGGTTTCCTCCTACACAAGCAGACATGGGTGACACTGGCCAAGGAATCCTAATTCCAGAGGTAAAGTAAATTGCCGTGAGACATTGTAGGGATGGAGGATGGTGTCTGAAATCTAGAGGATTCATTGGAGTGCCTTCTAATACTTCCTTACCCAATGATCCTGGTCAATTGATAACTCAGGCAGTACAAATAAGATCATCAGGGACTCAACTCCTGTAAGATTAATTGAATCACTTTACCACAGAAAGAGTCATGTATGGTAAGTTGCTGGTAGAAGATAAACAGAATATAGAAAGGTTGGTAGAAGAAAATGGCAATGATTACTAATTTATGCTCATGAGCAGATGAAGAAATGAAAACACAAGAAGCTGTCTGTGATGTTAATTCTAATGCCCTTTATATCCTTATTGATTTATATAAAGAGCATGATGGTAGCTAACATTTTAAGTTTCAAGTGGACATGAGACTGAATGAATCAGGATGATTTGGCAGCTGACAGGCCTTTTTGTGTCCTCTGTTACACAATTTTTCAACTGAGAAGAGGGCAATAGTGGATGTTGTGGTGCAAGAGAGGTGTGTTGTGCATGATATTTTCCATTAATCTACCGTCGCCTTTCTTCCTGATGACTGACATATCTTAACTAAATCAAAAGGCTCCCTTGCTCTCTGTTCTCTGGTGACTGATGACCAAAGAGGTGCACCAGTAGGGCAATGAAGGAAAGAAGGTGAGTGAGGCTGGGATGTTTATTGCCTCAGCTCCTTCTGTGAGGGTTTAGTGCATTCTGGTGGCATCCTCTTTTCAAAGGTCACAGCTTATATAAGGTATCTTTCTTTGTGCAGTTTTTTCTTCACATTCTACTCACATTTTTTACCCTTCTCCCTCTTGCCCCATTAGATCTCTGGTGGTTAAAGGTCCCCACTGCTTACAATTCCAGGAAACTACCCTGTTCACCCAATCATAATTAGGCTATTTGTTAAACTCTTCTAAAGTTAACATATTTATTTTTTCATGTGACTGATTCAGATATTAAGAATAAACTATGATATTAATAAAACTTTTATGAAAAAATTAATTAGGTCCATATAAATATACCCAAATAGGGTCAACTAACATCTCAAATCACCTCAAACAAAATCTTAGTATGTGCTTCCATTTGCATCAATTACTTTTACTTTGCATCTAAAAGTGTTCATATTGACAGACAGAATTGGCTACCAAAAAACTATTGATGTACAAGACACTCAAGCAAAAAAGAAAGTGTCATTTTGGGGGAAAGAAACTTAGCAACTAATGGCACTTTGCCAAGCAAGAAGCAGATGTTTAACTATAACTGTCAATGACACATGAATAGAAAAAGAAATAGCATCATATTATGGAAGTTTTAGTTTAGAAAGTACAAAATCTGAACCCAACATAAACACCAAGATGGGAAAACAAAGGTAGAGTAGAATCCTTCACTTTTTGTGTGATGTTTCAAAAGGATAGAGTGTTCCTTTAAAATTCAAAGATAATTATGATGACAGCAAGTTCAAAATCAATGAATTTAATGGTTCACAAAATTTTGGGAAAGTTTAGACTAAAACTCCAGGCAAAGAGTGAGAAAAAACTTCCCTGAAGTGACTATATTATAATAATACTTGGAACAAATGTGGATTTTTGATGGATACAGAAGCCAAGAAGCAGCATGCTGGTTTGTAGAGCACAACATAAAGCTCTGATTTAGAAAGACCTGCTTATGAAAACAGTCTTTCACCAGAGCATCAATATAGTTAACCACTGAGTTTATTCAATAAAATGAAACAAACATTTCTCTTATATGAAAAGTATCAGTTCCTTCCATAGAAATACTTCTATACTCAATAGACAGATCATTTCATGGGCAAATGTACAAACCTCTTTTCCCCTTGGGCACAAATCATGCTTCCATTATGCTTTCATGGATATTGAATAGTAACTACAAAATTGTTATTCCTCAAAACTCTATAACTCTATCTATCTATCTATCTATCTATCTATCTATCTATCTATCTATCTATCCATCCACATATAACTATGTCAAATTTGCAATGGAAATCTTATAAATATAGCTCAGTTATTTACTGTATTGATATGTAAAGATCCTTGGTTTGCTGGAACATGTTCTTCTTTTTTTTTTTTTTTTTTGACTATTTGCCAAAGAAAATAATATTAAAGTGAGTGTAGGTGTGAAAATTTGTACTCAAAGGCAACTTCAACATCTTTATGATAACTTCTGAGAATGAAAAAAATCAAAGAATCAGTATATTTTAATGATTATTACACATTATAAACTCACATGTATGATTGCACATTGTTGTTTCCAGTAACAACCAGTATTATGCTCGCAGTCTACTCCCTAACAGATGGTAGAAGAGATAATTATATCCTCCAATGGCTATACAGTAGATTTTTAAAAGTAAGAGTGAATTTTTAAAAGAAATATAAACTGGCAAGCCTCTCTTCATACATAAACATGTATTTGAGTTTAAATTATCCAGTTAAAATGGTAGTGCAATTTTTCTGTAAAACACTGTTGGTAGTTTTAATGTTTATGTAGGGGTATACTTGAAGTCTGACAAGATTTTTCCATTCTGTTTAAAATACAGTCAAGAGTAAGAAGTAAAAAATAGGTATTATTTCAATCAACATGTCAAATTTTATATGTGGACTGTTTAGATAGGCATAGAATATTTTTAAATGACAATGGAGACAACTCAGTCCATCACCTTTATTCTTTAAGTGTGAAAACTGAGGCTCAGGTAGCTTACGTGACATGTGCAAGGACACGATTATTTAGTCACAGAACATCACTAAAGCACAGCATTTTCTTTTCCATAATAGCTGTACCAATTTACATTCCCACCAACAATGTATAAGATTTTTTTCCTTTACATCCTCACTAACATTTGTTATCTTTTGTCATTTTGATAATAGCCATTCTAACATATGCTGAGGTAATATCATGGCTTTGATTTGTATTTCCCTGATGATTAATGTAAAAATTTAAAAAACAGATCTACCATATGATCCAGCAATCCAAATTCTGGATAAATATCCAAACAATTGATATCAGGATCCTGAAGAGCTAGCTATAGCTCCATGATCACTGCAGCATTATTCATAATAGTAAAGTCATGGAAACAACCTAAATGTCTGTCATCAGATGAATATATTTTTTAAATGTGGTGGTTATGTACCAAGGAATATTATTCAGCCTTAAAAAGGAAGAAAATCTGGTATTTGCCACACACAAATGAATCTAGAAGACATATGAGGTCTGACAATTAAGTTCACAAGCTTGTTTCAACAATGTTGCTAACTTTTTTGATATCAGAGGGATTATTCATTACAAATTTGTACCAACTGGACAAACAGTTAACCACGTTGCCTATTTGGAAGTGCTGAGAAGGCTGCATGAAAATGTTAGATGATCTGCATTTTTCGCCAACAATTCATGGCTCTTGCATCACGACAATGCACCAGCTCACACAGCACTGTCTGTGAGGGAGCTTTTAAAAAATAACTGTATCAGAACACCCTCCCTACTCCCTTGATCTGGACCCCAAAGACTTTCTTTACCTAAAGATAAAGGAAATATTGAAAGGAAGACATTTTGATGACACACAGTATCAAGTGTAATATGATGACAGCTCCGATGGCCATTCCAGAAAAAGAGTTCCAAAATTGCTTTGAAGGGTGGACTAGGCACTGGCATCGGTGCATAGCTTCTCAACGGGCATACTTCAAAGGTGACTACAGTGATATTTAGCAATGAGGTAGGTAGCACTTGTTCTAGGATTAGTTCGCGAACTTTATTGTCTGACCTGTATGACAAATCCAACACAGCTGATATTCACAGCATTTTAACTGAGGTTAGCAAGCTGTAATGGTAGAGGGAAGGACACAGTTTCTCTTTTCTGTATTGGCCCCTCTAACTTTGCCTTTCACTCTCTTGAAGAGGGGAAAACTACTATATTTATGTTATTACTTGGAGTCAGCAGCCTCTGAGATGGCTCCTGGTGATCCTCATATACTTCATACTATTTTTAATGCCTTCCCTTGAAGTGTGGCCTTGGCCTAGGTACTTAATTCCAGCCAACAGAATATGACAAAGATGATGGACTATCACTACTGTGATTAAATTATAGGAAATTGTGACTACTGTCTTGCTAACAGATTCTCTGGATTGCTGTCTCTACCTATACACTTTGATGAAGCTTGATGTATGGGAGAGGCTTATGTGTCGAAATAATTGAGGGTGGCCACAGCTCAACCAACAAGGAACTGAGGGGTTCTGTCCCACGACCCTTCATGATGCAATTCTGCCAACAGCCACAAAAGCTTGGAAACAGATCCTTCCCAAGTTAAGCTTTCAGATGGGCCTCTATCTATGACATCCTGATCGCAGTCTTGTGTGAGATCCTACAGTAGAGTCAGGTAAGCCATTACCGGATTCTCAACCTCCAGGAAGTGTGAGATAATAAACATGGTTTGTGTTAAGCACTGAGCTTACAGTAATTTGTTGTGCAAACATGTATAACTAATATTTAATAAATATTAAATATCACATCTAATGACTGATCATTCACGGACTTATCAAATAAGCCCTTGGTACTGGTATATCTCCTATGAAATTATTAGACAATAATCATTTAATTTGAGCATACAAAACATTAAAGATTCTTCAGGCATCTGCTGCTATTTTTCTTTATATGCCCTAATTATTTTACACTGTAGTCTTTAGTTTCAGTCAATAATTCTTTATTTTTACACTGAGCCTAGACAGCTGTAAATTTTATTTCTGGATGTCTCATGGGATAAGACTATCATTATTATATTTTTCAAATCTCATAAAAGAATTGGGATAACAATGTGAGCCAGTTCTTATTTCCAATACTAATCTTAAAGTAATATGATTAGGGCCTCCCCTCCTACCTGGTTATTGGTTGCATTTTCACCAATACTTTCTATAGCAGCAGTAGGATAGTATCATTTGTCATTTCCCTGTCACTTTGGCTTTCTCTTTCCATTTATTTAGCCATTTACAAAAGGATCTTATGAGAAAAATCTAAATTTCATTGATACTGTCTGTCACATGCCACAAAATTTTCATCAGCTTAAAACTTGGATAAGTTGGCAACCATCCCAGCATAATTTAAATATCTCCTTCCTCATATTTTAACACCAAATACAGCTTTTTATTTTTTAATTTTCATAGTTATTGGGGGGGGAGGTCTTTGTATTAGTCTCATCACTGTAATAAATTTGTGTGCTCTATAGTTACTAAGTCAATATCAGTCAGTTCTATGTTCAGAATTCACACAATTATCCAAAAGACACTTGACTTGAAAGTTTACACAGCATGTAACAGAGCCTCACAGTGGAGCTTTCAGACTCCTCAACAACATGGAGAACAATTGATTTCAAGAGATAAACTGAAGAAGATGGGAACAATTTCAACTTATAGAAGATGCACCCTCAATACATTACTTATCCTTTGTACTGCGGGATTTTTTACATAGCCCTTCTGAGAGCACATACCAAGGTACACTCTTCCTTGTGCAGCTTCACAACATCAACTAGAAGGTTCAGAATAATTAATTCCAATAACCAAGTATAATCTGAATGCTTCATCTTTATGTCCATTTATATATTTTGCAGAGCAGTTTTGCAAGAATGAAGACTGATATTCATAATATCAAGTCTCACTGATACTATTTTTTAAATAGATCAGGGAACAAGAACAAAGATAAATAAAATCTAATGTAATAGTGATCATGAAATTTAAAAAAAAATCCATAATTTGCAAATTTTTCCAAATGAAGATGTCTCTAGTATAATAAATAGCAGTAGGACTTAACAGAAATAAAAAGTTATGTCAAAAAGATAAATATATATTTGTTGCATATCTTTCATTAGCCTATCATGTTGTTAGACTAAGTGAGAAAATATGAAAATACAAAATTAAAAAAAATACTGTTTCAATACCGATAAGATGATAAAGCTCATATATGTGTATATTCATGTCTATAAGAGTTAGACTCTTTTAATTAGAGCACTTTATAAGAAGAAATATAGGCATGCCATAAAAGAATTACCACACTGAAATCCTTCAAATACAGCACACAGAATAGAATATAACAAATAGAACAAACAATAAAATGATAGTAACATATTTTAAGCTAATGGATTCTCCAGACAACACTTTACCTTCAGAAGGGTAAGCAGTACCATTATACATAGCTAAAATGTCAATTCTGTTATCTTCAGATTCAGACAATTTAGCCACCATGCTAAGGGTAGAGCTTTGGGTAAGGGGATCACATGATTATTTGCACATAATATGTTTTCATAGCTCTCTTTTTTAGTTCTATGCTGACTTAGATACCAACTACAAACAGCACTGATCAGGAGGAATCTGCATTGCTTTTTTGTTTGTTTTGTTTTGCTTTTTGCTGATGTTGTTTTGTCTTAAACAACAAACATTTGTTTCTCACAGTTCTGCACACTGGGAAGTTCAGTATCAAAGTTCTGGCTGATTTTGTTCCTGGCGAGAACTCTCTTTCTGGCTTGCAGAAGGTCAGGTCAACTTGTTGCTGTGTCTTAGCTGAGAGAGGGCTCAAGAGCACATTGTCTGGTATCTCTTTATAAGGGAACTGATCTCATAAGGAGGGCCCATCCCCAAGACTTCATCTAAACCTAATTACCTCCCAAAGACACCATCTCCAAATATCATAGCATTGGGGGCTAGGGCTTCAACATATGATTTGGGAGGCAGGGGACACAATTCAGCCCATAGCAGTATTTTTAAAATTGGAAGATTTCTGAGGTTACTAAGCTACAAGGGAATTTGGAAAATACAGTGTTTTTATGTTTTTCGTTGTTGTTGTTTTTTTGGTTTGTTTGTTTTTGTTTTTGTTTTTTTACTCTCTGACTTCTGGAATAAGAAAGTTACATTAGAAGGGGATGCTGGCACAATCTGTTTGGGCAGCATTAGAGACCACATGGAAGCTGATCTCGCCACCCACAGACACCCCCATAATCCACTCCCAAAAGGAACCCCTATTGATACTGTTTTGAAGTTCCTGTATAGTTTCAATCAATATCTATTAACGACAAGAAAAACAAATGAGGTTTTACTCAACATAGGGTTCCACAACTTTTCTCTTGTCCACATTCACATCATCAATTGTAAGAGCTCCCTAATATTTTCCAGTCGGAAGAAACCATAATTTATTTAGCCAAATGCCTACTGTTAGGATTTTGAAGAAATGTAGGTTGTTACTGATTTTTCCCTATTAGAAACTAATTTGTGAAGAAAAATTCAGAAGTGAAATCTAATTATAAATGATTTGGAACAAAATTGCTCAAAAAGTATATACTTGTTTTAAAGACTTTGGATGCAAGCTATTAAATTGCCCTCCAAAAAATTACATCAAATTACACCCACAGGTAGTGAAAGAGAGTGCTTTTTTCCCCATGTCTTCAACAAAACTGTATTACTGATAATTTTTTCCAGTTTGATAGTGAAAAAATATCTCCCCATCCCCATTCCACTTTTTAAAATTGTGATATAATTAATATATTCCATTGCATGAGTTGCAGGAGTGCAATGTGTTGATCTAATACATTTATATATTGCAATATGATTACCACCATAGGTATTAGCTAACACTTCTATCATGTTGCACAATTATCATTTCTTTAATGTGGTGAGAATATTTAAGATCTAGTCTTGTAACCACTTTGAGTTATGTTAATGTAGTATTGACCATAATCCCAAAGTCGTGCATTAGATCTCTAGAAGTTACTCATCTTCTCATTTCAAATGTGTACCCTTTGACCAGCATCTGTTTTAGGAAACCTTGTTTTTGAATGGTGAGTCAAGCCTGGGAAGGTGATACGAACAAAGCTGATAACCAGTCCATCCTAACATCTAGACCTCTGACTGAAGCACTAAATAATTCTATAACCTCACCTGGTGACTACCCATGAAAGGAAACTAGAGAGACTATTTACACATACATAAGTTTACATATTTTAAATAGTATTAAAATTTATGAAAACACTAGATAGCATGTACTGCACACTTAACATGTTCTAAGTAACTTACATGTATGAAATTAATCATTGCAACAACTTCATAGGGCAAGTAGATCAGTATTCCTGCTTTCCTGATGAGAGAACTAAAGTAGAGAGGATAAGTAACCTGAACAAAGCCACTTAGCTAAGATTTGAACAGAATCTAACTCTGAAGTTCATAACTGTTCACCAAGACATTATGTTGCCTTCTCCAAAACTTCAGTAGATGAGGCAGTGATCACTGATTGAGAATTAAATATTGGAAACAATGACAATATTTTTGTAACAAATAATGTATTAACAAAATAGTGATTTTTTTTATGATTAGTTTCATACCACATTAAATATATACTTTTTTCCACACACATTATAACATACACATAGACACCCATAGAATATAATTTTATGAAGGACTGGCAGGAACATTGTTTTGATTGATTAAGAAAATATTATTTTTAAAAAAGCATTGCAAAAACAACAAAGAACTACTAGTTACTTGAAGAAAAATGAATGAGTAGGTAGGAGTGAGATAAAGCTGATGAACAAAGAGGTCAGTTCAGTGGACAATAAGAAGTTTCTAATCTGTATGAATTCCTAGAATCTATTTCTATAATTGTATGACGTCATTATGAGAACATTTTGTATGTGGTATATATTACTTGCATTTTTAATGATTTTTTCTATTCTTACAATCTATTTCTAAGCAAAGGGCTACATTCTAGATTTTTTAAATCTTAGTTGCTATAAAAAAGATATTGAAAAATTAGGTCTAGTTTTTCATATAATCTTACAAAAATATTTCATAGTTAAATGCATTTATTATAGATACCACAACAAAGACCAATCAATACCAAAGTTGTTGAAATGTGAATTGATTGTAATTTCAATAATGAAATAATAGTGAAAACAATGTTTTGTGTGCTCTTCCACATAGGCTACTGTTTTAACTGTGACTCTTATCAGATTTTGATTTATGTCTCTATTCTTTCTTGTAGCTAATGGGGAACAAATTACTTATTACTCATGAAAGGCGCTAACTACCTAGTGTTGCAGAAAGAGAGACTATTACCATTTACATTTAAATGAGATTTGAAATGTTAATGAACAGCTCTAGTATTCTAAATATCTCTACAAATACTTTAAATTAAGGTGAACTTTTGTAGATGGATTATTCCTTGAGTCTTACTCTAGGATTGCTTGATAGAACATAAAATGTATAGTATACATATTAGATACATATTGTTATAATGTAAAATTATACAAATAGCTGTTATTATTATTAATAAACATACTTTTACATCATGAATTATTATAATCACATGCATATTTTTGAATTGCAAACTTACGACAGCATGGTTTAGTTTGAAGTTTTATTTATTTTTTTCTGTTTTAAAATATAGAGATATGATTCATTGAAAACATAAAATAATTTTTGATAAAATTTTTTTCTGTACAAGAGAGGTATGTCCTTCTTACTTTAACACAGTACCCTCTTTAACGTATAAAATGTGTTTGCAAGCAGCAAATAACAACAAAATGGAGAATAAGGTCACATGTGATTTTTTGTTAGTTCACTATGCTCGGGGCTATTCACAAACATGAGTTCAATATTAAACCTTCTATCCAACTAAATGCAGTTGTTCAGAGGGGAAAACATTGCTAAAAACACCTCATCTGTTTCCTAGTTTATAGAATTGCACTGTTCTAGAAGAGGGCATTGTGCTCTCTTCCCAAATATTTCCACTTTTTCTCAATAAAGGTATTTGATTAAGTTTTCCCAAATAAGAGCATCTCCAGGACACAAAAACTCAAGTAGTGACAAAAAGAGAGAGTCATAAGTATTGAAGAGAAGTTAATATAACATTTGGAAAAAAACAAAAAAAAAACAAACAGATAGAGCAATGGGCCTGATGGAATCCACACTGCATTTAGGAAACAGAGTTTAGGGTAAGCAGGGAAGAATGAAAAGCTTAATACATCAAGCAACCACAGTTGTTATTGGCTTTCAGTGGGATTGAAAAAAATTGTAGTGGATTGAAGATTGTGACTATAGTACCTAGCACAACACCACTTTACAGGGTTTGGTCTCATTTGGAGGCTTAAGAATAGCTTCTTGTTCATACATGGTGAGAGAAATAGGCACAGCAAACACTGGATTTGTGTTTGAATCACTGCAAAGAAGGACAGGAAAGTGAATCACAATTATCAATCCTTCTTGATGATACAAAATTTAATCTGGAACATGATGGTGTCCTGCATTAGCTTGCTCAGGCCACTCTAACAGAATGCAATATGCCGGGTGGCTTAAATAATACGCATTTACTTCTCAGTCCTGGAGGCTGGAAGTCTGAGTTCAGGCCTGCCAGCATGGTCAGGCACTGGTGAGAGCCCTCTTGTTGGCTTACAGAAGGCTGATGTTTGCTATCCTTGCATGAGAGAGGGAGAGAGGAAGAGAGAAGGACAGAGAGGGAGAGGGAGGGAGAGAGAAGGAGGGAGGGAGGGAGGGAGGGAGGGAGGGAGGGAGGGAGGGAGGGAGAGAGAGAGAGAGAACTCTCTAGTCTCCACTCATACAGTCACTAATCCCATCCTGAAGGCCCCATGCTCATGACCTCATCTAACCATAATATTTCCCAAATGCTCCATCTTCAAAGACTATCACAGTGGGGATTACGACTTCAACATATGAATTTTGGAGGCATACAATTCAGTCCATAACGTTCCATCAATGGCCCCCGCCCCTGTAAAAGTCATGTCCTTGTCACATATAAAATACATACATTCCATCTCAACAGCCCCCACATTTTAACTCATCCCACCATCTACTCTAAAAATTGAAAGTCCAAAATCTCATCTAAATATGATCTAAATTGGGTATGGGTGAGACTCAAGGTGCATTTCATCTTGAGACAAAAATTCCTCTCCAACTACAAACCTGGAAAATCAGAAAAAAGTATGTGTCTCTAAACTACAATGGTGGGACAGGCATAAGATAGACATTCCCATTCCAAAATTGAGAAATAGGAAAGAAAGAGGGGTGATGGATCCCAAACCAGTCCAAAATCTAGCAAGGAAAGTCCCATTTGATCTTAAGACACACCCTTGGTTCATTGCTCTGCCCTTTAAGCGCAATGGAGTGGCAACTGGCCCACCAAAACCAGAGGTGCAGCCCCACCTTTTGAAACAGAAGAGGAATGAGCCATACCTCTGGGCCTGTGGTCACAGAGGCAACGCTAATGATCTCTGAGTTGCCTTTGGCATCATTCTTCCCTTTTTCTTGAGGAAGTACACGTGTCCACAGCAGAATAGCTCTATGTCCTTTCTTGTAGAATCCAAGCAATCCAACAGCCTCCATTCATCTATTGGTCTTGATCTGTCCCTTTTAGGTTGAAATGGCATTGTCTTTGTTGGGATAATCCCATCTCTATTCTTAGCCTCTGCTAAAATGGCTGATTAAGTTTGTGACTCACATCAATGGTCTCATTGTCAAACGATTCCTCAGTCGTACAATTAAGTGTCTCTTCAAAACAAGCTTCCCTACTTTTTTGCAATATGAACATGCTGGCTCCTTTTGGATTAACAGTTCCATCTTCAATTTATATCTCTCCTGTCACATTTTGCTGTGAGCACTCAGGAGAAATCAAGCTGCTCTATCAACACTTTGCTTAGAAATCTCCTCAGCTAATTATCCCATTTCATCACTCCTGAGTTTTACCTTTTACAAAAACTAGAACGTAATTCAGGCAAGTTTTTTGCCACTTTATATAAAGTGTCACTTTTCCTCCAGCTTTTAATAACAAGTTTCCATCTGAAACCTCACCAGAATTGTTGCTTTTACTGCCCATATTTCTATCAACATTCTGTTCACAATTATTTACATATTTACATAAAGATGGACACTTTCTCTACAGCTTTCCTCTTTTCAAGTCTTCAGTAGAATCACCTCTAACAGTCCCTTCATGACAATCTCAGCTTTTTCTCCCTGGCACCTCAAAACACTTCGAGCCTCTACCCATTACCCAGTTTCAAAACCACTTCCATATTTTTAGGTATTTGCTACAGCAGCAACCCACTTGTGGTACTAAATCCTGTCTTAGCTTAGGCGACTATATAAAATGTTATTGACTGGGTGGTCTAAACAACAGATATTTATTTCTCACAGGTCTGGAGGCACAAAGTTCAAGATTAGGGTGCCAGCATGGTTGGGCTCTTGATAAGAGCCCCCTTCCTGGTTTGCCGATACCTGTCTTCTTACTGTCTATGAGAGAGAGAGAGAGAGAGAGAGAGAGAGAGAGAGAGAGAGAGAGAGAGAGAGAGAGAGAGAGAGAGAGCATCTGACCTCTACTTTACTAATGCCATCATGAGGATTGCACCCTCAGGAACTCATCTAAACCTAATTACGTTCCAACTCCCCATCTCCAAACACCACCACATTGGCTGTTAAGGCTTCATCCTGTGATTTTGGGGTCACATAACTTTATGTTCATAACACCTTCCTTCATCTTTTTGTCATACATCTCAACCACATCCACTTCAACCCAGCGGACTTCAAATTTTTCATCTAGATTTGGTGCTATATTTAGTATAGCATTGATCGATTTATGAGGAAGCCAAGATATTTAAGACTGATAGACATTTTTCCTTGGGTTTGTAGTAAGAAAAATACTGAAAAAGAATGAAGTGTTCTATCTTAACTTTATTTTTAGCAGGATACTCTTGCAAATAGATAGATAGATACATGATAGATAGACACATAGATAGATCGATTTTAGGAACATATATGCAGTGTTTATAAAAACATAAGACAAATATCTCTCCCCAAAAAGTGAATTCAACTTTCTAATCATCAAACTAAAAATTATTACTAAATTCAACATTATATTTTAATTAATTAAGAAATAAATAGAAATCTCATACATGAATTTGTACAGAAAAATTGAGAAATTTTATAATTTATGAACAAATCTCAAAAGAAACCTAAGTATTAACGAACTCACAAATTAGCAATTTAAGCATTTTATATTTAAAAGTCATCAAATATAAATCAAAATAAAATAAAAGTTAACCATAGCAGGATTTAAGTGACTTCCTAAAATTAAATCCAGTGGAAAAAATCAGAAAAGAAACGCAAGATAGATTTTACAACATGAAAATAAAAACTTTGAATGAAAAATTTGTTAAATGCAAAACATACCTTATGATCACATATATAGTTAATATTACAGTCAATATCTTAATCTGGTTTACATTTTTAATTGGGAAATGAGGCCAGTTTAAAAAAATTCAAGATGGCCCCAGAACATATGAACAACTAACTTAAAATTTATAGGAATTATTAGTGAAAAGCATAAGGAAAATTTTACTGCCCATGCCACAGAAATCAAGAGGCATAAATATGTGAGCATATTTGATCCTTTCCTCATTTTTAGAAATTGAATCTGTTCTAGTCACATAGTGGCAGTGGGGACCTCCCAGAATAATTTAGTTCAGATCTTGTACAGAGTTGATTGCTTTTGATCCCCTGACCTCGATTAGGCCAATGACAATCCATTTCCTACTCCTTGTGCACTTGGTCATTTTGGTTGTGAGATGATTCATGTTCAAAAAGGGTCAATAGACCTGAATCAAAAATTTTCTCATGAAAATTGACCAACAATCTAAGTTAAAGTTTGTTTTTTTGCTTGTTTTGCTTTTTTTTGTTTGTTTTTTTGTTTGTTTTTTTTTTCTCAACAAGTGTCCTGAATAATCAGAGAATGGCAAACTATAAAAAGAGTAAGATAAATTAGATTCATGATTAAAAAGAGAGGCTAGCAATGGGGAAGATGTCATTATGGTCATTGCTCCCTTAGTTCCATTTTCTCCTGGATCCCAGTTACGATATAATGCCTGACTTCTCCAGGAGACTAGAGTTACTACAGCAAATCCCTCTTCACATAACCCAGTGAAGTTTTGTCACAGGGTCCTATGATTGAATATCAAGACTCAACTGAGTATATTCATAGGGGACTTTCTTAAAGGCAAATAATATAGGACAGCAGGAGGAGGAAACAAGCTAAGATAAACAGTGGGGACAAAGAGACTTGCATGCATAGCTCCCCAGGTTACATTTATCCAGATTATAGGCATCCAGTTATGTGCAAATCTTAGTTGCTGAGAAGTTTAAGCAAAAGTTTCCAACAGTTTATTTTTATGTCTCACTGATTACAAAGCCAAGCCAGGCTATGTAACTCTTTAAGGCAGACATAAGCCATCAATCTACACATACCTATATAATATAACATAATTAGCTTTCGGTATTGCCAAGGGAACTTAACACTTTAACAACATGTTATAAACAATATCTAGCTCATCTCTTCTTATTTGGATAAAAGCAACCACGAGACTTTCAGGCCTGCCTGGAGATAAGTATGTAGCTTTGAGAGAGCTACATTTAATACACACTCTAACACAAATGGCTGGATAAAATATATTGAATATGTATGTATTTATTTATTTTTACCTGGTTTCCCAAATATTTCAATAATACTTGAGGTAGTAATTTTTAAAATATACATAATCTGGGTTAACATTTCTTAAACCACTGTACATATATAAAAGAACTGAACACTTAAGTAACTAGATGGCAAGTGGTGAGATCAGGTTTTTCACTCCTGGAGGAAGTGGTTGCAGATAAATTAAAGGGATGAGGCTGGCATAACACATGTGGTAATGGATTAGAGTTAGAGACATCAGTATAAGGGCATGTTTAGCTTAACATAGATACAAATAGTTACATATAGAATACTTGTAGGTATATGAATATGGGACTATGCAAGGTTAACTACAGACATACACTCCCTCATCTGTCAGCTGTGTGGATCTAGAAACAGGGGCATCCACATAGCAGTGAGGACATGCAGCTCCAGATCTTGGTTTCTAATATTATTCCCCAGTATTAAAGAGAATTAGTACTCCTTGGAGAAACAGCTGATTCTAGAGATGAAACAGGGAAAGTGCCATATAAGCCTGGAGCTTCTTATGGGTAGGGATAGAAAGTAAGGGATTGTTTAAACACACACACACACACACACACACACACACACACACACACACACACTCAATGATGGAGTTGTATTAAAGAAACAAAGGGGCCAACTGAATGAACTTGCAAAAGCTGAAGCTGGAACAATTTGAGAAGCAAAATAATCAAAAGTGTATTAAACTATAACCCCCCAAAATTGATTATTCACAGGGCTATGCTGACGTAAATAATTACATAAATGAATCAATGTGAGAAAATAGACAATCTGTGCAGAAGAAATGCAAATACTTTATATAGAAACTTTGTTCTCAAGGAGATGGAGAATAATTTTCTACTCCTTAAGCATGAGTTGAACATAGTGATTTTCTTCCAAAGGTACAGTATGGAAAGGGAGCAGGGGAGTACTTTACAATAAAGAAACCTGGCAAATACTACCTCCATCAGGTGGTCAAGATTAACAAATTAACAACACTGATAAATCATGTTCATGGCAGATGCCCTTGATAGGATGTGATAAGACTGGCACTTTATTTCTGTGATCTTTCTCTCAGAAATACATAGACCATATCTAATAATGAGAAAAACCATCAGCACACATCCCAGTTGAGGGGCATCCTACAAAATACCTGACCAGTATTCCTTAAAACTGTCAAGATTATTAAAAATCTGAGAAAGAAAACCTTAGAAACTGTTACAGCCAAGAGAATCTTAAGGAGACATGACTAAATGTAATATATCCTACATGAGGTCATAAGACAGATAAAAGACATTAGGTTAAAACAAAGTAAGTATGAATAAAGTATCAGTGAAATTTAATTAATAATAAAAATGTATCAATATTTTTTCATTAGTAGTGACAAATGTACCACACCAATACAAATTGTTTACAAGAGAAGAAAGTGAGTATGGATTATATAAACTCTGTATTAGCTTTGCAATTTTTCTGTAAATCTAAAACTATTATAAAATTTAAAAAAATATATTTAAAAACACATATAAAAGCACAAACAGATTAAATTGAGAGTCCATAAATCAATCAACATCTACCTGAAGGGATATTATGCAGCCATTTAGCATTTTAATATTTGACACTTTCTCGCAACAATTATCTTCCTTAAATATAACATTATATAAAATATATTGAATCAGGTATCTTACTATAACCAATGTGCTTTACATGTGACTGTATGTGTGTATATAATACCATATCTTCATATACCTCAATGCAATTGCCAAATGTGTGTGGGAAATCAGTTTTACTCTTAGGACAATGCAAACTTTTACAACTTTGAATATCCCCTTTTAAATTCAATGATATTTTAATGAGAAATAAGCAAATAAATAAATGGATATTTCATATTAGCAAATAGAGCATCACTGATTTTTTGGAAGTAACCTACTCTTTATATGTAACGAGGAATCTATTTCAATTTTTTCTTCGTAAAGGCATTCAGCACACATAGCTGTCCTTAGGCCATTAAATAATTAGAATTAGGGAAACAACCCTTCTGGGATACTGTAGATAGTCTCCTCATCTTCAGGTGTTTGTCATTAATTATAACCCTATTTAGAATAGTACAGAACTCAATAATAATGTTTTATGATTTTAGCTCTATGATTATTGCTTAACTATACTTAAACACCAGAATCTCCACCCGCAGAGGCCTTGTGAGCCTTTGCTAAATAGATAGTACCTTTCTCCTCTTCTCATCACTTCCTCCTCTTCCTGGACATCTAAGCTGGCCTTACATAGTTACCCTTTACCAGAGGCAGGTCAAAAACATCATGCAAGCCCAATGTTTTCGAAATTAGATATAAGAATATGACCAGAGTCCAGAGGTTGGCAGGATACACTGTTTTCCTTCTTCTGTAGTCCCATGAATTTACATTCCTGGTGAATTACACACATATTCTCTCTCTCCTTTTCTGCTATGCTTTGGAAATATGAAACATGTATTTTAAATAAGGGAAACCAGGAAAGCT
Source organism: Rhinolophus sinicus (assembly GCF_036562045.2). Lineage (NCBI taxonomy): Eukaryota > Metazoa > Chordata > Mammalia > Chiroptera > Rhinolophidae > Rhinolophus > Rhinolophus sinicus. The sequence continues at coordinate 181,349,177 of NC_133753.1, forward strand.
ATGGCTATTTCCATGTTTTGTTCTCTCTCTCTTTTTTTTTTTTTTTCCTATTGCATTTACAGCTTTTTTAATGGAGTTTTCATTTTATAGTATATAATAGAACAAATAAATGTGAATGGATTGGGCCATGTCTCAGTTACATACTGCTCTTATAACCCAAGACACAGTTCCAGAGATTATTGCAATATTAAAATTTAGAAAGAGGGGTAATGAAAAAGATGCATTGAACATACACAACAAACTAGCACCATTAATTTTAAAGGTTTTTATTTTTATGTTTTAATGGCAAGACATGGTTCAGCTATAAGGCTTTTGAGTATTCATGAAAAAGACAATAAGAAAAGGTATTGGGCAAAGCTTCTCTCAAGTGAAAGTAGTGTATTGTGTATATATTTGATTACACAGCTACATTTTCCAAAAGTATTTTCCACATAAAATTTCATTGACTTCAATTAGAATTTGCAATTGAAGTACAACATATGGCTTTCCTTAAAAGCAATGAGACTATTAAATTTAATTACTTTTATATTTATCTCACATGGTAAAGGTGACTGTTAAAGGAGCAACACTATATGAGAAGTATCTCTAGTAAAAATTGAAAAGTAAGAAGATAGCTATCATCTGGTGCTTACTAATTGGCAGTCAATGACACAAGAAAAGTAATTTTCAGTGATACTAAATAAATAGCAGGCAGAGAACAATGTCACTGCTAATTTTACTGCTGCTCTACATAGCAATATTTGAATATAATGTGAATTAACACTAATGGTCTAAAGCAAAATATTTCTTCAACTTATAGGTCTTGCCTTTCCTTCTCTCTTTCCCATAAAAAAGAAATATATATATATATATATACACACACACACACATATATATATATACTATTAATACATATATAGGTATATATATATATATATATATATATATATATATAGAGAGAGAGAGAGAGAGAGAGAGAGAGAGAGAGAGAGAGACTTTAAATATACAGTATTTCCTTCATCTCATTGCATTGTAGAAATTGTTGCAAAGTCAAATCCTTAATAAAGTCAGATAAGGAATGTAATGGGTAGAATGGGTTATCTTTTACTGTGCAAATATTTGTTGGCTCTTCAATAAGGAGTACTAAAATTTGTCACAAATTGTAAAGCTGTTATTGTTGTATAAATATAATCTTTAGTTAGCTCCAGCTAATTTTCCCATGTGATAATTGAATTTTATCACTATTGCCAAGTTTGTTGAATTCATTTTCAGAAAAAGCTGGAGATCTAGATATGAAATATTTTTCAAGTTTTAAAATATGGAAAATAGTTAAAGTGAACAATGTATGAGCAAAACAAGCATATCTGCTGGCTGAATATGGCTCAGGGGCTGCCTTTTTCTTTTTCTTTTGCTAGTATTCTGATTTTATAGCACCAAACAAATCACTAACAAAATAACCAAAGCCTAATATTTCCCTGCTTGTTTATGTAAGTAATAAAACCAGAAATATCAGAAATCCTAAGTAATGAAGAAAGTACTGTTTTTCCTTAAAACAAAACAAAGCAAAACAAAGCATATACAATTGAGCAAAATTGAGTATAACTTTGCACTAGAAAATCTCCTTAAAAGCTAACAAAGTTCATTCAGATTATTTCTAAAAAGTAATATCATTTCCTTTGTCTTTATTATAAACTGATTTAATTCTGATTTTGACTTCCTTTAAAATGCAGTGGTTATTCCTAGTTCAAAGATGGTTGACTGAACATAGATGATTATCATTCCTCCTACCAGAGTCCCATTAAAATCACATAATAAATATTTTTAAAACTCAGCACAAATTTCATTGTTGAAAAATCACAATTGGTACATCTTACCCACATAGGCAGGTATTTTTTTGAAATAGAATGCATATGATGATTACAGAGGTAGTTGAATTCAGCAGAGCAGAAACCTGCTATTGTGTATAAGGAACAGTGTCTAACTTCCCCGTCGCCCCTCACCACCCAGACTCAAAAAATAAGTGAGTCCTTCCATCTTCAGATAATGTTTGCCGTAGCTTCAACATGCAAGGCAGACAAACAGTACAATTTTTGCTTGTTTGTTTCTTTTGTGTCTTGTTTTATTTTTTTGTATCTTGGAAGTGGCCCTGGGCCTCTTGACAGCGTAAATGTTTAAAGGGCTGTAGAAGAGCTGTATCTGTCACCTGTTTCATTTAGCAGTTTTTTTCTTCGTTTTCCTCCCATATGTACACACACCGATCTACACTGAAGAAACAGGCTCCTGGAGACCCCCCATAGAACCTGAGGCCTAAGCGAAACCCCTGGATATTTTGTTCATGTAAAATATCTACCCCCACACCAAACAGCTGTTTTCTCTTGTTTCCTTAAAAACATCCTATACCTTCACACCACTAACTCACTACTAGCAGAGCTTATATAATCACTGGCAGAAAATTTAAAAAAGTGTTGTTTACACTAAGGGAATACATGCAAGCAGACAATATGTTTCAGTAGAAGCCCCTATTTATAAATATTAGCAACTAAGATAAAACTGACAATAGAGGGAGGTTGACAATATGAAGGAAAAATAAGTATAAAAAACTTTCAAGGAAAAAAATAAAACAAAGAATACTGGGAAAGTAGTATACAGTTTACATAAGCAAAATCAACCACCCTCAAAGTAACAAACAATAATATCTCATGTAAGATCAAAATTATGCCATTATTAGAAAATAGAGGCCATATTCCTTTGAAACTAAAAATTTATGACTGCCAGAAAATATATACATAGAAAATAAATTGAAATGAAAATTGTACATACTAAAAAATACATTTTTGAAGCAGACAATCTGAGTGACAAATTATCAAATATTAGTGCAGAAAATCAAATAGATTTTTTTAAATGAGAAAAAATACAGCACATGAATAATTGATCCAATCTAATAGAAGTTACAAAAAGAAGGAGAGGACATAAATAGGGCAACAACAACAAAAATCCCCGTGCTAAAGAATTTCTTAAATCTTCAATAATACCAAGTCATATATCGCATCACAGGAAAAGATAAAAGCATAAAGAAAAAAGTCACATGCCTCGATATATTTTGGTGTATTTCCTAAATGCAGATATTATGGAAATGTATTGTTCACAGGACTCCTTGGAGAAAGAACTGATCTCAGTCCAAGAGGAAAATATGAGATGAGTCTGGAGAATATTATGATGGCAGAAAGCAAGGAAGCACTCCAACCAGGAAGGAATGCTATACATAGTGTGAAAGAACCAAATGAATGCCCCCAAAAGTCCAACCTAAGATGATTTGAACAGCAAAATAAATAGCAATAGCATTGGATTATAATCCATCAAATAAAATAAATGTCTATAAAACCATGGTTATCAATAAATGAGTAAATAAATATACAGAGGAAAAATGACAGTTCTCTGTTGTGGAAGATTTCCATTCAATGTGAAAGAGCTGAGGAAAAGTAGAACAATGCCACTACAACACCATTGTCATAATTCCGAATTTCCCCAAAAATAAGACCTACCCCGAAAATGTGCCCCAGTTAGGATCCTCAGCCAGAGGGTCGCATTTAGTACATTTGACGATGTTCCAGAAGAAGACGACATGACTATGTTTGAATAAATGTAGATTGTTGTACAGGAAAAAAATAAGACATCCCCTGAAAATATGCCCTAATGTGTCTTTTGGAGCAAAAATTAATATAAAACCCAATCTTATTTTCAGGGAAACACAGTTGTTGAGGACAGACATTTATAAGGAGTCAAGATATTTGCATCATCTCAAATTATCTCCTCCAAAATACTTATTAATTACAAAGGGGAAATATTTCATTTTACAGTGGAAGAAGCCAGCAGACGCAACAAAGGAGTGAACTGGAAGGGATTGGTGGTATGTAAACGGCATTTGGTAGAAAAAAAAATCATTAAATTTGCATTATAATCATAAGATATACATAATTTAAAAATGTAAAGAGTGTTCAAGATTTGACCTCAAGATTTGTGCATTAAAAATGTATTTTTTCTTTAAATATCAGTGCTCTTAACTTTGTAAGTGTTTCTGTTGATACTCTTACAAAAATTGTGGAGTTAAGAGAATTTTCCAACAGCTAGGGAAAACATCAAATTTTGTATAGTTGATTGTTCGGCTTTGTCATTCTCCTTAAAGTTATGCAAAATCATTCTTTATGTGTTATTAAAATGAGTTGAGGTAGTGCAAAAATAAAAAAGATGAAGTATATTTTTTCCTGTCTGCAGAAACATGAACATTAGACTAGCTATGTAATTTTACTCAATTTTAAAATACAAGGGGGAGTAATTTGTTTTCTCCCTTTAAATATATACAAATTCCAATAGATAGACTCAAGCAACTGAAAAACCAGTGAAATGTTCAGATATGTTAGAGATTAGTACCACATTTTCACTCTTAAATTGTGAGTTTATGCTTCAAGGTTTTTCAACAATTTTACCACAACTCATTGAATCAGTCAGGTATGAGGTGAAGAGACGGAACCAAATCTTAAAATGGGTTTTTACACCTTTGGCATGGATAATAAGCAAGGATAGGATTTCTTCTCACATTAAGCCATTCACCTTTTCCCTCAGCTAGGGGTAGATATATTTCTTCTAATTTTGCAAAGGAATCGATCTCATTACATTACAAACTTATTTCAAGGTATATTCAACCTGATTTTATATATTAACACATTTTTTATTGGTGATTCCTGGCCATTTCTCTAAAACTGAACTATATTTCCTGCTTTAAAAAGGTTTTGAATCGCATTTCCCCTATTGTGATATATTCTCAAATTTAATTGAACTTGTCCTACCAACAAAACATAACATTATTAATAATATGATAGAAACCATAATAACTCAATCATTTGAAGGGAGAAACAGGCAGGCTTGGAATTCTTTTGGATTAAAAAAATGACTTGGCACAGAATGTACCCAGGAACAGATATGCCAAATCATTTGACTGAAACTTGGATACCATAAAACTTGGCATGGAAGACCTTTCAGTCAAACAGGTCTAGGTGTATTTGTTGTGGCTAAAGGGAGCCTTTTCTTGTGTTCATAAGACAATACAACACAAAATTAAATAGTAAAGAATTTAATAGATGATAAGTTTATCTTTAGTTTTAAGAATTTTTTAAAACTATGTATACCTAATTTTACACTATTATATTTGAATATGGATAGTTTGAATATGCATATGCATGTACATATGCACATATATAAGTGTATATACAAATATAAAGGAATATAGACCCTAAAATTTCATGGTACAGATATTTATTTTTCTTTTTTCTTAAAATGTCTGGGACCCCCTCTGGCTCCTGGTGCCTGACTCCCTGCAACCCTTTTTGCAGTCTAAGTGTAAAATAGGCTACTGTGTTGGTCTCCCCAAAATCATTGATCTGGTACTTCTGTGTATACATCTCATCAATTGTCCTTGTTCATTTAACAAATTCTCATAATCACTTCTCTGTAGATACAACAGATATCAACACATTATATAGATGATAGAAGTATCCTTTATAATAGTGAAATTAACTGTTCAGATCTCAGCCCAGGATGTTTCTATCCAGAGTATGAATATAGAATTTCTGACTCAATCATTATCCTTTAAAATTCAAGTATCTTTATCCTCCCTGTGATATCCTCAGTGTTGTTTGTAATTTTTAATTGGACAAATAATGTCAAAATCTCTAACTCTCCCTTCATACCCTGCCATTAGATGCACACAAAAAATAAGGGATTATTGACTTAAGTGTTTTATATCAATGATTGGGTGATAAAGAACAGGATTATATTTGCAGAAATTTCTACATTAGACACAATGTGAACTGACACTCAAAACAATGAGCTGATTCAAGATGTGTCTGGTAACTGAAATTCAACCATCAGAAGAGCTTGAGGCAGAGGTGAAAACATAGAAAAATCAAAGACCAGCACTGAATCTGAAGTGGAAACATGTTGTAAACCTTCAAGGGTGGGTCGGCTGGGGAGCAGCAATACGATAGATCAAGCTTCAGAAGATGTATTTAAACAGAAGTTGCCTCAGTTAGTGCTAAAGCTTGTCAGCATGCTCTTTGATATACACTGTGGTATGATAATGGATACCTGGAAACTGAATTTTATCTTATATAGTATCACTTTAAGATGTGCCTAAATTAAGAATTTTGATGAGATTATCCTGGATTATCCAGTGACCCCTATATCCAATCACAAACGCCCTTAAAAGGGAGAAGCAGAGGGGATATTTGATACACACAAAAGAAGAGGTAATGTAACCACAGAGGCAGAGATTGGAGAGATATGACTAAGGTAAACCAAGGTATGCCTGCAGCACCAGAAGATAGAAGTATCAAGGAACAGATTCTCCCCCATAGCCTCTGGAGGAAGCATAGCCTTGCCAATACCCTGATTTTGCCATGATTTTGTAGAGGTTACCATGGGCTTTGCCAAAATCTGGCCTCCAGAATTGTTGTTTTAAGCCACCAGAGTTGTGATAAATTGTTACAACAGCCACAGAAAACGAACACGTTCCCTATCGTGCAAGTTCTGTAGATGTTGCACTTGGCCATTAAGAAGGTGACATCTTCCCGTAGTGCAGAATGTACTGAGGGTGGAAGTTGTAGACATTGCAGAATGATGTCATCATGGAGGGAAATGAACTATGTTTACATAATGATTTCTGCATTTATAAGTGTATACAACCTTTGTTGATTATAAATTCAATCATGCTTTAACTTTTTAACATACTGGTTTAGTACATTTGATTGGTTTTATCTGTGTAGGAGGGTAGGTAGGTCCTGATACGGGATGTTCTGAATAATGTTTCCCAAGCCCATGTTGGAAAATAAAATCAGTGATTGTAGTAGGTTAAATTGCAGCCTAAAAGATATATCTATGTTCTGATCCCAGAACTTAAAAATATCACCTAGTATGACGAAAGAGTGAATATTATCTTATATGACAAAACAATGTGATTAAATTAAAGAACTAGAGTGGAAAACATTAAAAGGCAAAGTGAAGACTGGAGTGATACAGGCACAAATCAAGAAACATCATCCTGCCAGCTACCAAAAGCTGGAAGAGACATGCAATGGATTCTCTTCCTAAGCCCTGAGAGGGAGCACAGCTCTGCTTGAGCTGGACTTCTAACCTTTGTGAGAAAATATATTTCTGTTGATTTTAGCCACCAAATGTATTTTGTTACAGGAAACTAATGCATTCATAAACAGGAAAAGGTAGCAGCTTAGCCAGAAAACTAGAATGTCACTTGGTGTGTAGAATGTCAAAGAGGAGCCAAAGCAAATAATTGTCCAATGCAAATTATAAAACTCCATTACTTTGATGACTATTTTCACCACAAACACTACTGTGATATTTTGGAGTGTGTATGTGTTATTCTAAGTCATGCATTTCTCCTCCTGTAGTAGGGGAACTTACTTAAACAAAAACATCATAAACAAAACTAAACCTACTTATTATCTCTAGATATTGTTGAGTTTATCTTGGAACATGTATCCATATACAAATGGAAGTGATTGTTAAACAGAGACACTTTCCTCAAAGGAGAAGCAGAGCCCACAGTCAGGGGCATAGAGACAGAGAAGGTAAATCTATTAAAAAAAAAAAAATCATGTTTTCCTTTTTTTTTTTTTTTGTATTATGTATATTTTCATTTTCCTACAAATTTTGTAATTTTCTTTTTAATGGACATGGAATACCAAACGGTAAAGAGATTTAACCATGCTCTATTATAGATTAGATTCTTAAAATCAGTATTATCATTATCACAAATAATGATATGACAAACCCAAAGGATAAAGTCATATTTTTATGTATTTTGTATTATTTCCAAAGGATAAATATTTTCATGGTTTTCATGTTGTTCCTTTGTGATTTTCCATAAAACAACATCTTAACTGAACATATAGTGGATCTGTAAGTCTTTATCATTAAGATTATTACTACAGTTTGCTTAATGCAATAAGTACAAAATCTTTTGTATTAATATGCATGTCATTTACAATTAATTAAGCAGTATTTCTCTTCATTTACTCAAGAATCAATAAATTGAATCGAAAAGACCCTTTCCACAAAAAAACAAAGCTGACATGATCAAAATCAACCAATAATAGTCTGAGTATCAACAGATTAAATGAAGACTATTAACTATAGGAAAATTGTGCCTACGATGATTATTTCTGAAAATAAGTCTGGTAATGGATGTAAGCTTTCTGCAGTTTATGTTTCTAACATTGGAACCATTCTTTTCGGTTAATGATTTTCCATCTCTAGCTGGAATATTATCTTATACAATTAGAACACAACTATATCTTAGTATATGACATTTACTCACAATTGTAGTAAATTCCAGGTAAGAAGTTTCAAGAATATTATCTTTACCAAGGATTCCAATTCTTATACTAAGTTAGATTTCATTTCAAAGGAGCCTTTATCCATTTTTCTTCCTGAAAAACCTAACAAAAATTTAGCATGGCTTTTTAAAAATCTTTACTGTCTTAGACAGCAAAACTAAATTACTTCATTTGAAGAACATTATTTATTATGGGTAATGCATGCCAATGAAAGAGCTGTTTAACTAAAGTTTTGTTTTTGTTTTTGTTTTGTTTTTTTCTTTTTCAGAATCAGCCACTGTGGAACAAATTTATAATGCTAAGCAACGTAAAATCTATAATGTGGAAGAAAGTAAAGCGACTTATAATAACATTTGTAAGTGTTATTTTCAGAACTCACCTAGAAAATATTTTAACATGTAGGCTTACATATGTGCTGCAGACTCTTTATTTTCACAACCACAGTTTTTAGCAATATTGCAATTTCCCCTATATATATGTGTATGTGTATATGTATCTATGGATGTATGTATTTATGTAGGTTGAGAATTTTTTAAAAGTATTTTTCATTTAAGAATGGAAAGAGCACTTTTTATAGCACTATGCTAATTTCAAATAAAATAGTAGTCTTTTGATACATAACACAGATGTATTCAATCTACTGAATTCTGGAGCATCTAAAAATACAAAGCACTGTTTATTTTGATTACTCATTCAAACCACCTTGTGTATGAGCAGATGTTTGCTACTTTTGCCAAGCAATTAAAAGATACTGGTACAGCTGAGTATTGCACCTGATTCAAAAGATGAACAAAAGTGGTTGTCAAGATTTATAACTGTTGAAAACTGGCTATTGGTAGTAATAATCATCATGAAATAAAGTTGTTCAAGTGTATCCCATTGCTCCCCTCAGAAAAACCAGCAAAACTAAAAGTGATGAGTAGAGCTCAAGTAGAAGAGTGTTGTTTATATTTCTAAGTAATCAGAAGCGCAGGATGTACAAATGAGAGTCCTGGTTGCAGGCAACTATCACAACCATTACAGTCCCTCAGAAACTCCAAGGACATGATGAGTCAGTCAACATCAGTATCTGCTTCCTCAGTGAAATATCTGTCGATCCACGCTAATCACACATACTATATTCAATCAGTTGAGATATATTTGCTTGTTTTGAAGACGCAAAATCAAATTTCAACTTTTCCTTTTCTTAAAGGAAGATAGGAAGAATAATATTGAAGTATAAAGAGCAAAGGTTATTTATATTAATGAAAAATATTTACATATTCCATATGTGCTATATTATTACAACAAAAATACTTTTATATATTGCAAATAAAGTAAATCCAATACAATATACATGAATTCATTTCTTGCAATGTTAGACAAATTGCAGGCTGTGGCTACATTTTAGATTTAAATACTCTTTTCTTCTTCATATGAACTAATTTGCCTCAGTTATGCTACTGTTTTTATAAGACACGTTACACAATGCATAATTTCAATAGGTATTCAAAATATTTTCAAGACAAACGTATACACACATATGCATATGCATATTTATATATCAATGAATACAAATATGCAAACAAATGTTTAGTCATATTAATATTGATGCTACTATAAGTTGTATTCATTTATTTATTATTCAAAAATATCTATTGATCTCTTTCTAAATGTCAGGCACTATTGTGGTGCCAGGAATAGCATTTGCATGGTTGTTTTAATGGAGGATTACAGGAAGTAAATATTTAGCATAATTTCAGGTAATAATAAAAGATGCAAAGAAAATTAAAGCAGGGTGAGGGACTGGAGAGTGGTGGCAAGGGTGGGGCAGTCTTTCTTTTGATGGACTGTTCCGAAAAGATGCATTTGATGAGGGAAAATTTAAGTGGAGATAGAACAGAGATTAGAAAGTTACTAGTAGTAATACGATTATCTAGCACAGGAGTGTCCTCAGGGTAAAGATTAACAACTGTAAATATCTGAGGCCACATATTTTCATGCAAGCCCGAGTGAAGATGAGCACAATAAACAAGGGAGAGTGTTTTGTGAGGTGACATTGGAAAAACAGCCACAAGGAAGATAATGAAAAGTCTTTACCCATTAAATAAATGCAGCTCCCTTCTCTCCAGTCCAAACTCTTTCCTGATCTATCTGGAACTTCAACATCATCACCTACATTCTGGGAGTCCTTATTGTTTGCTTGTGCTCGTTCCTCTTGCTTATGATTTGGCCTGGAAGCTCTCAAGACAGTGGTAATCATAGGGCTGACTTTTCTTCTTCTTACCTTTCCGAGATTGGTGCATTTTATTGCCTGATGTCCAGTTACTTGTAAACTATCTTTTCATGTATATTGTCCAATTAAACAAAAAGAGTGTCATGTGGTTGGGTAAATATAGACCATGTAACTCTATTTTAGTCAGAACCAGAAGTGATACTAGCAACTACCTATTGTAAAATGAAAATTTAAAACTTTATAACATTTAAAATCATAAAATAATTTGAAAAAAATTAGTAAAACATATGCAAAATGTTTATACTTAAAAACTATAAAACACTGCTGATGCAAATAAATAAGGCCAAATAAATTAAGAGGTACATTTGTTTGTGTACTGGAAGATTTTGTTGAAGAAGCATGCAGTACTCTTAAATTTCTTACCCTCTATTAATTCATTAGAACATAACACATATATTATTTTAGGTACATGTGCACATTTGTGTGCATGTGTGTGTGCGTGCATGTGTGATTCTTTATTAAGGTGTGTTAGATGAATGACAGCCTTTGGTAAACTAATATACAATATATATTTTTTAATATTTGTACTTAAAATAGCTTTCATTTTGTAGAATTAAAATATAACTGGCTGGCAGTTCTTCCATTTTTAAGACAATTTTTTCTACCCAAACTCTCAATAATGTGTAACTGACTTATTACTTTTACACTTTTCACATTAAATTCTTAAATTTAAGAATACTTTAAAAACCTATAATTATATTAGAACATTATTTAAATAGTCTTAGTGATCTCTTCTTTGTGTGAGAGCTCTCTTTCATATTATCTTAACTACCAAATACTCTTATATGCCATCTATAGTTCGTTGTATTTGTACTCGATTTAGTAAAATTACCAATTTTTTATTCTAATGGCTGTTTTTTAACCATTTACTAATTTACTTCAGATCACCAGGTATCACCAGACACAACGTGTCACTATCTTTAAACATGCTTGCTTAGAATAATAAAAGTGATAGCTTCCAAAGGCATATGCAAAGATCAGGGCTGATTGAGGGTTGCAGCAACTGAAGAATGGGTAGGGTGGAAAGTTGAGCAATTCTACAAAAGTCAGAATTCATTTCCCATAATATCATGAAAGAGGGCTATCCTGTTTTCTCAATCTAGCCCCCATGTTTCCCAATTATGTAAGAATATGGAAGTGAGCAAAAATTTTACCCCAACATTTTATCCCATCTGTGCATTTGCACAATAAATGGCACAGCATGCACAGTTCAGACATAATATCAACCTCAGTGATGCTGCAGTTATTAGAAATTCTCCTGTATCTTTCAGATTTTGGTAAATAGTTATCTCTTATCATTAGTTTGCAATATTCTTTTTTTTATTTTTATAACTTCATTTTTAAAATGATTGGGGTGAAATAGAGCAGTGGTTGCTAGTGGCTACCAGGTATCCAACAACTTCTAACCATTGGATTCTATGAATAGTAATATGCTATATAATTGAATACCAACTTCACCAGAAATGCCAACATTGAACACATCCATCATAAGAATTAAAGTAGGGTTAAATTGTTTTGAGGAAATAACACACATAAAATTACCTCTGTTCATGAAGTACTTTGTCATAGTTTATAGCTTTCGTCAAGATAAACTTTAAAGATTTGCATTGAAAAGTCTACTGCATGGAAAGTCAATGTAAAGCTTTCTGATTATTCGAGGTAGCAGAATTTTTCAACTTAAAAATAATATTTTAAGATATAAATAACTTCTATTTTGCAATATATCAGGAGAATATATTTAAAAGAGAAAGCAGCTTCACTATGGTTTTCTCCCTCATTTCTTTTGAGGTGCATTTCCATAATATAGAATACTTAGTTTTAGAAAATCAAACTCTTTTTTCAGAATTTCTTCTGATTTGCAAGTTCAAATTGACAGTCCAAGGAAATAAAATGTGAAAATTTTTCTAAATCCTTTTAAAATCAGAAAGCTATTGCCACTAAATTATATTCTAACAAATGCAGAACTTTCACAATTATTTTACTGAACTTGGTAGGCAGCTTATCTGCCCAATCCCTGACAGCCCAATTTACATATAAAGCTATTGTTTCATACTTTGCTACAATAACTTGAATTTACATTAACTACCAAAATAACTTTTTCAACATAAACAAAGTATCACACACATGCAAATTATTTTTATTCAAATTTGCTTCTTAAGTTTTGAGTATGTCAATATCATCTCCAATTTACAAAATATAAAATGAAGATATAGAAACATAAAAAAATATTCCAACAAACTAAGGCAACCATTATGATAGTACCCGATTTCAATTTTAGGGTGCCATCTCTTGGGTAATTTGTTGTTTAATGATAAATCATGTGTAACCCAAATAACCACAGAGACAATGTGTACAAAGGTATGTTACCATAGGTATCTGAATTATGTAGCCCATATGTTAAAAAAGTTTCATAGTTTCAGAACAGGTTACAGAAATTACTTGGAGGTTTAGGCAGGACATCTTATTAATTATTTCATTCATTCTTTTATTTTAAGAATAATTTTGTGATTGCTAGTGCCAATATTAAGCCAAATACAAAATGTTTTCAAGTTGTCCCTCTTTAGAGACGGTTTAAATAATAGAAGTACATTCATAACAATATTAAATAGTAATGCTGGTAAAGTAATAAAAAGGGGAAGAAAAAAAAACAGCAGTGAGAAAGAGTGAAAAACAGAAGTATATGTGTTTACATTGAATTAAAATGGTTCTTAGAAATCTTCATGACCATTTAATTAAATACATATTTTTGAATATATGACTTTTCCCAACAGAATTTCTGAAAAAAATGAAATGAGACACAGCAACAGCTAGGAGCAAGGAAATGAAAAGTAAGATAGTATTACTAACAATTGTTTACTAGAACATGTTGAGACTGTTGATATTTATAAGTAAGTCATTTGTTAATGAGATTTTTCCCTTGGAAATTCTCAAGGGAAAATAATATGCCATGTAAAATAAGGGAAATGTAACAAAAAGTAAAGGTGAGTATTTAAAAAAATAACCAAATGTAACAAATATATATGTATATATGTACATATATATGTGTATATATATGTGTGTGTGTGTGTATTATGTGTTTATCAGCTTTCATATGATATCAATGCTTAAGTTAATATGCAAAATGACAGAACAATGGGTGAGGCAATGTCAGATATAAGAAAATCGTATAATACCTGAGTTCTGTAAAATACACTAAATGTCAAAAAAATCTATGTAATAATCAACGACACAGAAATATAAGACATAAATGCATGATAAATTTAAAAATACAAGGTTCTCAATGAAATGCATTAAGTTTATATATATTAGACTGCAAAACTAGATCCCATGCTTGACAAGAATCGATTGTTCAACCCGTGAATCCTACAGCAACCCACACCTAATCTTTCTATTTTCTCCCTATTTTAGCCTAGTGTATGATAAGAGTACAGCAAACTTAGGAATATAAGGATACATAACTCTATGAAGTTTAAAAATAAAACTAGAATGCAAACTACAGAATAAAGCTAAACCCATGGTATTTTCATGTTTAACACTGGTTTATCCAAGGAGAGATCTGAGATGGCAGAGTAGATAAACACTGTGCCTGTATCCTTCCATGAACACATTAAAATTACAACTAAATTATAGAACAACCAACTTTGAGAACCATCTGAAGTCTAGCCAAGCAGAAGTCCTATAACTAAAAATATAAGGGAGCGCTACATCGAGACTGATAGGAGGGTCAGAGACGCAGAACAGGCCCCAAAATTCCCTGTGGTGTTTGAGAATAAGGTAGGGCTATCTCAGCCATGGAGACTCCCCCCAGAGGAGCAAGGGACTCCAGCCACCCACATCAAGTGGGCTCCCGAGCCGCAGTACTGGTGCTGGGAAAAGAAGACTTCACAACAAACATATGGCTCTGAAAAACAGTGGGGATTCTGACCATTCGAGTGGGATGTAAGGCTGCAGGAAACCCAGGCCTTCTCTTCAACAACCCGTGCACAGACTCATTTGCCCAGAGGCACTCACCTTGTGTTCCAGCAAAGGGACGGTGACTTGGAGGGCCTCGGAGATATACAGGGGGTGCAGACTGAGGAGTGTGGCTTCAGAGCGATTACTGGAAGACAGTCAGCATTTTCCCAATGATAGGTCCTGTTCCTGTGCAGACGTCAGGTGAGTGCCATCTTTTCTATGTTGAGCCCGCCCCCACTGGCCAAATCTGAATCTGATTGGTCTAGTGAGCTTTGCTGCTCCGCCCTGGTGACTCGGCTGTGACCATTTCCGACCCAGCTCACACACCACCTGAGGTACTTTCTCCATGAGCAGTAAGCCCTCCTGTATTTAATTCTTTCTTGCAAAACTATTGGAGTCCATGGGCCCCAGTCAGGCAGTAACTGGCCACAGTGTGCTCTGAAACTTTTGCTGAGTTGCTCCAACCTCAACACAGATACCAAAGCAAAGTCTACATTAACCTGGTGACCACAACTCTTCCTACTTCAGTGACTCCCTCAGTCTCTGCCTCACCCAACTGACATACGGCATGAGGTTTTATCAGTGGGTAAACCTTAAGGGAGTCAGCAGGTGGTAGCAGGCCTTCTGGTGTCCTGGCATTTTGCAGAGTTACCCCAGACCTAGAACTGGTGGCAGCTGTTCTCAGTTTGCAGCGTGGCTTCTCCCACGTGCAAACAACTGTGGATCATTCTGTAGTTCCTACCAGGTAGTCTCTGGCCAATCACAGGCAGTGGCTGACCTGGGCCTGCACCAGAGACCTTCCCAAAAGGCCTCAGAACAAACATACTTGGATGTTGGCTTCAAACCACAGCAGAACACTGCCCAATTAGCTCCAAAAGTGACATGCACAAAGGATACCAGAGCTCACTGGGGTGAATCCCACTCAGTGGGCTAAGCCTCCCACACAGCACTTCATAAGCTGTGGATTTGGCCAAATCCCACCGCAAGTCAGCCTGAGGATCAATACCACCTACTCATGTGCTAATAGCAATCAAGGCTCAACTATAACAGGAGAGCACACATAACCCACACACTGGAGCATCCAGCTCAGGTGACCTGGGAGACTGTCCATTGGGCCCCACAGAACTCCTACTACATAAGGCCACTTGGCTAAGACTGGGAGACATAGCAGATATAACTAATACATAGAAATGCAGAGAGAAAGCCAAAATGAGGAAACAAAGAAATGTGTACCAAATGAAAGAACAGGAGAAAAATCCAGAAAAAGAACTAAACAAAATGGAGGCAAAAACCTACCAGAGACAGAGTTCAAAACAATGGTTATAAGGATATTCAAGGAACTTAGTGAGAACTTCAACAGAGAGATTGCAAGCATAAAAAAGAACATAGAAACCATCAAAAAAGAATCACTCAGAAGTGAAAAATACAATAATTGAAATAAAAAATTCAGTAGAAGAAGTCACCAGCAGATTAGATGAAGCAGAGGATTGAATCAGTGATTTGGAAGACAAGGTAACAGAAAACACCCAATTGGAATAGCAAAAAGAAAAAAACAAAAAACATAATTTTAAAAACTTTAAATTTAAAATGACTGTAGTTTAAGAGACCTCTGGGACAACATCTAGCATAACAACATTGACACTTAAGGTTACCAGAAGAAGAGAGAAAGCAAGAGTGACAACCTTTTTTAAAAAATAATGACTGAAAAATCTCCAAACCTTGCATAGAAAATAGACATACAAGTGCAGGAAGTGCAGAGAGTCCCAAACAGGATGAACCCAAACAGGCCCACACTCAGACACACTGTAAATAAAATGGCAAAGGTTAAAGACAGAGAGAATCCTAAAGGCAGCAAGAAAAAGGCAACTACTACTTATAAGTGAGCTCCCATAAGACTGTCAGCTGATTTCTCAACAGAATATTTGCAAGCCAGAAGGATTAGCAGGGAATATTCAAAGTAATGAAAAGCAAGGATCTATAACCAAGATTACTCTACCCAGCAAAGCTATCACTTAAAATCGAAGGAGAGATAAAGATCTTCCCAGACAAGAACAAGCTAAAGGAGTTCATCACCACCAAAGAAGTATTACAAGGAATGTTAGAGAGACTTCTTTCAAATGGAAATATAAAATTATGAATAATAAAATGACAAAAGCTACATATTTATCAACAACAGTTTCAATGCATATTGATTAAATGTTCCATTCAAAAAACACAAGAGGGCTGAATAGATTAGAAAACAAAACCCTTACATAGGCTGCCTACAAGAGACTCACTTCAGATTGAAAGTCAAATACATACAGAAAATAAAAGGATGGAAAAAAGGTATTGCATGAAAAACAACAACAAAAATCTGTGATAACAATACTTGTACCAGACAAAATGGACTTGAAAGCAAAGGCTATAACATAAGACAAAGAAGGACCAGTAATCTCATTTCAGGGTATTTTCTAAACAAACCCAAACACTAATTTATTATGTGGTGTTTTTCAACACCAACAACCAATATTCTGAATCTCCAATTGGTTTTCAACCACTTAATTCAATTCTGACACTAAATATCTGGAGTTAGTACAGACTCCACAGCTTATGAGTTCAGTACCACAGCTTCAGAGGGTAGAAGCAAGTTCTAGTCCTCATACACTTTTGATCTATGGTTCCCATGCTGTTTTCCTCATGTTCAATAATTTTCTAGCATTCCTCACAGAACTCGGTGACATACTTTACTTAGGTCTCCCAGTTTATTTTAAAGAATATTATAAATGCTACAAATGAATGGGTAGATAAAGAAATATGTAGGGCGAAGTCTGGAAGGGTTCTGAGCCCAGGAGCTTCTATCACATGGACTTGGAGCATGCCATCCTCCTGGCATATAGATGTGTTTACCAACCTGGAAGCTCTCTGAACCGCTATTGTCTAGGGATCTTTGTGGAAGTTTCATTTCATAGGCATGTTTAATCAATTATTAACTCAATCTTCAGTTTCTCTCTCCTTCTCACAGGTTGAGGGGATAGGCTGAAAGATCTTAGTTTGTAATCAAGGCTTGATCTTTCTTGCAACCAGTCTCCATCCTGAATATACCTACAGGCTTCCAAGAGTTGCCTCATCAGACAAAAGAAGCTCCTATTACCCTTATCACCAGGAAATTCTAAGAGTTTTAGAGGCTGTGTGCCAGGAACCAGAGACAAAGACCAAATACCTTTTATTCATCTTGAAAGGAGCCAATCCCTTTCACCAATCAGCATCTTTCATTTGTATAATGGACCTAACTAATTCCTGTTAACCTAACAATCATCCTTCATTTCCATGGAGGACCAAAATGGAAACACTTGTGGTTTTCTCTTTAATAAATCCTACCTTTTTTTGTTTTCTCCAGAGCACAATTTGTGTTGCTACATGAACCTGTGCTTCCTGAAGTGGAATCTTATGCTCAAATAAATGCTTTTTAATCTTATCATAGCCTAAGTTTTCTTTTCCTTTTTTTTTTTTTTTTTTGGTTTGTAGAATGATTTTTGCAGAGACTAATATACTTTTTTTTTTTAATTCACAAGCTTTGCTTTGTTTGTTGATTTTTATTGTTTATGAAAATGATGATTTATAAATTATACACAGTTGGGGAAAACATAAGTAGTATTATACAAAAAAACATTTAAAGTGTTAATGTGTACTCTCTACCCATGCTCCTCAAATATTAGATATTAGTAAAACAGGCGAAGAAAAATCCACAAAGGAAACTGAAAAAGTTTCACCAGAGACATAAAAGGAGAAGAACAAACAGGAATAGATGAAGAATATGTGAGGATCAAATACGATTTAAATTGGGGAAAAAATTTTCACTAACTTGAAGAAAACTGTAAAACTGTTAAAGGTATCAGCATCTTCAGCGAATCACTGAGTGACAAAGGCTATGGGTTAATGACAAAACAGAGTTATGTGTTGTATATCCAGTGGTAATTTCTAACTCAAAATTGTACTAATATAATTTTGAGACCATGCCAGGGAACCTGGCAGGACATGGTCAGATGCCACCTTTCTTACGTTGATGGACTCTGACAACCTTGTTTTGGTGTCGCCTAGTTATCAGCCCCTGACTCTTATTTTCTGCTATCTGAAGTGCACTGAAGTATTTAATAGGTCCCAGGTCTGGCCTGGGGATTAGAATACTCAAAATACAGGTTATTGAAATACCTTTTAATAATAGTCTTTTGGCCTCATACTTGCCCCTTTACCACTTATATATTGTACAATGTCTTCTCATTCAGGCTATTCTTACTACTCTATGAGTTTGCTTATTTTCTCCTTATATGTGCTAAATTCATAGTCTGTACCATAACTTTAACCTAGAGCTGCATTGTGATTAGTTGATAATTCCTCAGCTATCCACTTTGTAATCTGGGTTAGTTGTTTGGTGAAGAGTGTTTTCAAGCATTGTGAGTTGATCCTGAGAGATGGTCACACATATCTGAAAGGAATCTGAATTTATTACTGAAGCAATGACACTAACACCTGCAGAAAACAATCTCTCTGAAACTAAGGAGTTAAGGAATTGAATCACTTTCAGAATGTAAAAAACGTTAAGGATTTAGGCAAATTTTAGAAATAAAATTAAGGGACTGGCCGGTCAGCAGGGGTACTGGAGCCGAACAAATACTGATTTGGCTGAAATGCAAGTTA
Source organism: Rhinolophus sinicus (assembly GCF_036562045.2). Classification (NCBI taxonomy): domain Eukaryota; kingdom Metazoa; phylum Chordata; class Mammalia; order Chiroptera; family Rhinolophidae; genus Rhinolophus; species Rhinolophus sinicus. Next base: position 181,368,467 of record NC_133753.1, read on the forward strand.
GAGTCACAGCCAAAATTTCACTGATTGTTGGGCATGAAACCTATTCTGTGGTTACTTGTTTACTTCTTGGGTCTATGGCTACAAAAGAGTAAGGAGGTTTTTTTCTTATAGTTTTCTTTTTCATTGTATTCTCAATGTCAGAGTTCCATTGATTGACAATATTTCCTTTATTTAAGGAAAGCTTCACTGTAGCTTCAAAATAATCACAGAGACATGAACATAAGAAATAAAAGAGGATAAGGTTTGGAAATAGATGCTTCATATAAAAAGACTTCAGAAGTCAGAAATGGAGAGGGAGAAGATAAACATTTTCCTGCTCACTGTTATAAGGATTGTGAAATAAAGAGCATTCTCCTCTTGAGAAATATCCTCTGGATAAATGGAAGTATAAATTACACAGGAGGTGTCCTACTGGAAATAGACTAGGAATTTCAAGGAATACCTTAAAATAGAAAGAGATAGAATAGTTGATGGGAGGTTAGTGGAAAATTGATGATGAAAATAAAGGAAAGTGTAGATGACCAAAAATACATCCATATTTGTCCAGTGAAAAAGTCATTTAACTCAGGCTTATGGACAAGCATAATTTGGAATTCTATATAAAGACAGATCCTTGATAAGACTGCAATATTATAATCCTCATTAATTTTTCAAATAAAATATCCTTTTTGCTATCGTTGAAGTCCATTCATCAAATGTTTACTTTAAAGATCATGCTCTTGGCTTTTATCTAAGAAAATTTGCCTAACTGACATTTCAAAAAAAAAAAAAAAAAAGATTTTCTTTTATGCTTTCTTCTACAAGTTTTGTAACTTTAGGCTTAATATTTAGGTCTGTGACCACATACACACACACACGCACACACAGAATATGGTATGACTCCTGTGTGCCTCCTCTTTTCTCCTTTGTGAAAAGAGTTGTGAGTTATGCTGTCTGTCCCACCATTGTATGTTGGGGCTATGTATCTTTAGTTTATTGGTCTTTTGATCAAGAGGAACAGCAATCAAGGAGATATAGGTAAGGAACAACACGTAATGAGCTCCATTTACACATGGAGGCGAGCTGCTGATGTTTCAGCTGATGCAACTGGTAGAGACTTTGGGAGGGGGTGAATATTTTGCATGTGGGTGAAATAGAAATAATCTGGCTAGAGTGTAACTGCGTCAGTTTTAATACGTCCACTATCAAGATACTCCAGCTATCAAGAGGTAGAGCTTAATTCCCCTTCCCTTGACTGTGGATTTAACACAGTTACTTGTTACTAGTGAATAGTATAAAGCAGAAATGATGGTTTGTAACTTAGGAGACTACTCATATAAATAAGTAAGCCTTTCTCTCTGCTCCTTATTGAAGATTACTTGTTCAGGAGGGAGATAGCTACCATGTAATGAGTACATGAACTGCCTACGAAGAGACCCACATAGCAAAAATTTGTGGCCACTGTCCAATAGTCAGGAGGGAACTGTGATCTCCTGCCAAGAGCCATGTGAGTGAGCCATCTTTAGATTTTGAGCTCCTGCTAACATCGTAACTACAACCATGTAAAATACCTTGAGACAGAACCACCCACCTTAGCCACATCCAAAATCCTGACCCACTGAAACTGAGACAAAAATTATGTACGTTTTGAGCCATTAAATTGTGGGGTAATTTGTTAGAAATTAATATACCAATTCTGACATGAGTCTCAGTTGGGTTTTCTAAACACCAATGGAGTAGCAATTAATAGGCTGTTTTATCCTGTGTCCTAGAAAAGACTATTATCTCACAAAGATTGTTTATGATTAATTTGCATATCTCAAAGTAATGTATGTTTTACTTCAAATCATTTATCTTACAGATGTTGAGAAATATACATAATTTTTACTGAATGACTCATTTGCTGATGAGGAACTTGAAAGATTAAAATTCCAAGTCAAATAGTTATCTGTATATTTTTCAGAGGTAAACAATTAAAGAAATTAGTTATCTGCATAAATATTAATATACAAGAAGTAAACTGCTCTTAATGGAGTTGACGACACATAAGTTTTAAGAGGAAATACAATTCACAGTATGGTTCAAAGAACTCATTTCTTAACTTATGCCTCAAACATAAGACTTTTCTGACATAAAGATGAAAATTGATCTGGAGATTTTGGTTTCTTTGATCTTTATGTAGTCTAATACCAATATTCTTTGAACATTTTTGCCTCCTTCGTACCATATTAGAATTGAGATGTGTAACAAAACTCTGAGAATATTAATGTCTTTTGTCAAACGGTTAGCTCTGATAGCAATAAATTATTTAAGACACTTCATTTAAAACAAATTTTATATCTTCATTGAAAAGAAATAAATTTTCATTTCATAATGATGATTTCTGTTGTGTGTAGATTTAAATATTTTATCTATTTAAAAAGTCACTTGAACAGAGAAATCAGTATTTTATTATTGGTTGAGAAGCTAATTTTCAAGTTTAATTATGCAATATTGATGCACTTAAGATTGTTGAGCTCTTGACTTAAAGATACATATGTAATCTAAAGCTTAAGACCTCACTGGAATAGGTGTTTTCCATATGGATTTATGACTGCTGAGCAGCAACTGGAAAACCAATGATCTTTTTTGCCATCACTGAAAATAAATTCAAGGAAGGCCAATGACTAGTCAACCATGAAATTGTGCACTTAACAGACTTCACACTGACAACAGAAATGCTGAAGGGAATTTATATATACTTGCTAGAATCTCTTCTGCTGAGTGTTATTTTGCAAAATCTTTTCTATGATCCCTTTGCAGTGAAAACAGCAGTATACCCATTTGCTGTTTCAATATCTATTCTCAAGATTTATATTGATCAAGGATAGTTACTTCAGGCTTAAAAGAGTAATAACTCATATTTTCACTTCCCATTTCTCTGGGAAGCATCCTTTTGATTGATCAAGAAATCAAGAATAGTCAAATCTTCAGAAATAATATATAGGATAAAAATCATATAAATATCTGTATCGAAAATATTATATATATATATATATATATATATATATATATATATATATATATATATATATCTTAGAAACAAATAACCATCAGAAACAAATACCATAGGTACAATTATTATTCTCATTTTATATGAGTCCAGAAACTAAGGCAGAGAAGTTAAGTATATGGTCCATAGTCATAATTGACCCCGTTTAAACTTTTCCAGGTCCATGCTCTAACCATTGGGCAATCTGATACCTATAAAAGTGAGCTTAACCTATATCTAATAAATTACAATATGATATCTATCAATTTCTATATATTTTTGAAGTACAGATTAATGTTTTTTTTCTATTTTATGTATAATGTGTATAATAATTACAATAGTGATGTTAGTTATATAAATATCTATTGTTAATTATTTTTACAGTATATACTAGAAACTACACCAAGGGCTTCACATAAATTATGCAATAAGATCTTCACAACAGTACTCCATCTTTATTGTACTAATAATGCTCCATCTTTATTGTACAAATGAGGAAATAATCTAAGGCCAATTGTATGACTTCGCTGAGCCCTATTTCTGATTTGTGACAGATTCAGGATTGAAACACATCCATTTAAAAGACATTAATAAAAACTAACCTTTTGTTTTATGGATTTCTTATTACATTACTAAAAATAATTTTAAGTCAACATTGATTTTCATGGATTTTTCATTTATACCTGATTTATCTAAAATTAAGTGGTGCACAGTAAGTAGTAATTAAAATCCTACTTTACATGTCCAAATGGTGAGTAAAATACAGGTGAAAACACAGGAAAATAATTACTGATATCTCTTTTACATATCTTATGTTCTTTATAAACACTTTTAAACATATGTATCTTGATCTTTTAAAAGATATTTGTTTAGATGGATTTTTTTCTCATTCAGGAAAATACTGTACAACAGAACAGAAACTGTACATAGTAATTTAAGAAATATAAACAAACTGGCTAAATGATATGGTGAGAAAAGCATAATTAATGTGTAATGATTATTTCCTATTGTGGATGCACAGTTCAAGTTCCTTGTGATTGTATGTAATATCCAAAGACAGAGTACCAGAATTAAGATAATGGAAGTTTTACTTTTGACTTACGATTTAGACATTATTTGTCATGTCTTTACTGAATAGGTATAAGCATTATATGATATTGATTCCGTTTTTTTTATTTTTTTTATTTAGCTTGACCATGTGAAATTTCAGATTTAGAATTAAAGAAGTTCCCACAATATGGATATAGATAATTCTTAAAACAAATATGGAATTAAAATAAAATGTTTAGGTTTTCTATAAAATATATTAATTAAATTTTGCATTTAAACTGGAAGCTCATTGTTGTGTGGGGCGTCTTGCGGGGTTTCTGGTCCCGCTTCCCACATAAGAACACAGGACATAGTGAGGCCAAAAAGGAACACCCACGGAGCCATATCACTATATTCTCTCTGGTGGCATCCGCCTCTCTGCAATCCGCTCTTGTTAGCTCAGCCACCATCTTCTTGCTAGCCCCCATTTTTTTGCTAGGGTAGCCACGGCAGTTATATTAGTGGCCAATGGCTCACTGGTTACAGCTGACTGGTTACTAGCCACAGCTGATGGCCATCCAATCACAGTGGATGGCCATTTACTACCTGAGCCAGCACCTGTCTATGTGAGGCCGAGAGCCTGGAAACTACTTTCTGGGGCTCTGTCCCACAGTCATCTTGGGCATTTATCCTCATTTGGTCACCAAAATATCCCTTTAACACTATTTATGATTAATCCATAAAGAACTTAAGGTACTAGACTGGAAAAATTTAAAGTTCAAGAAAAGTTGGATGCATGAAGGGAGAACAAAAATAGTTGCTACTATACGCTAAATAATAGTTCTCTAGAGATTGAATGCAAAAGTGATGATATACGTAATAAAATAAAGGTGAGTATAAGATGGGATGCAAATGACAGGCATGAAAAGACACATGTGCATTTCTGTCTTGCTTTCTACAAACAAATAAACTCCATCAAAATCATATATTTTAAAAGTTGATTTCCTTGGAATTTTAAAACCCCTGGTCTTGTCATTTTCCATGCCTTATGTTGCATAAAACTATTAGAATTAATTTAGTATTTTTATGGAAAAAAATAACTAACAACAACAATTAAACCTTGGTGACTTACAGATTTACCCAATCACTACAAATATTTTATTAACCACAATGATATAAGTTGTTTAGGTATTATTCCTTACCAATACAGTCCCAAACGTTGTGCTACTTTCCAACACATTTATGACTTTGGGTATAGCAGATATTTATCTCCTTTGAGCAAGATAACCATAGGCATATTTATCCTGGGATAAACAGGTTTACAACTTTAACTCATTTTGAGAAAAACTTGTTTAACAACAAAGGAACATGTAGACAGGAAATACTGTTCACCCCTTTTAAGCGCAGAAAACAGGTTTTCATTCACTCCTTTTAAAATCCCGTGTCTTGTCCCCGTGGCAATCTGAATAATAATGAATGTCAATTACAGTTATACATATATGTAGTTACAAGAAGTGGAGTACAGCATTAGGAATAGACAGCGGAAATGTAATGGCTGTGTGCGATGTCAGAGGGGTAGTAGATGGGGAGCGGGGGGGTTATCACTGCGTGAGGGATATAAATGATAAATGTCTATTACGTTGTTTTGTACACCTGAAACTAATAAAAAATAAATTAATTAAAATAAATAAGCAAATAAATAAAAAGAAGAGAAAGAAATAAAATAGAATCCAATGCCTTTCTTGACAAAAATGTACTTAAACATCCAGAAGTCATATAAGTGAATTAAAAACACTGTAATGGCAAATGCTAACTTCGATAAGGGGACACCTGTTCTAGGGCTGTCACTAAAGTAGGTGGCTGCATTGAGCAATAATAGAAATTTCAAGCACCAGAAGTGGCAGTAGCAGTAAGCAAGGCCAAACTTAGAATGCTCAGTTCTCTGTATCTACACTGGGCTTCCAGCGTTACCTGAAGCAGCATTATTGTAGCAACAGAGGAATTGTTTGAGCCTCAAAGGGACCACACTTGAGTTCTCACACCACCAACAAGAAGAAAGCAAATGGGACCAGTCTTCTGGAATCAGAAAACCATTTTGTGTTAACTATTTCATATATGGTGAGTGGAGTTGTATAAATCTATGACAGAAAAACTGGCCTTCCTGATTTTCTTGAATGGCAACACTTTTGTTTTCACTTTGGCAGAAATTTGGGAGTCAATTTGGCAGAAATGTGGTCAATTTCAAAGAACAAAATTAAAAAATCTTAACTCCTATGTGTACACACATATTGATCAAATTTGAAATGTGTATGTGTGATAATGCATATTAGCCTATACACATATGCAAAAGAATCATGATATGGTGAAGTGCAGTTTAATATGCCCATTATTAAAATGTTTGTTCATTTACTGTTACACAACTATTTTCATCAAATTTTCCACCTTGGCAGCCTTAATTATAAAAACTGTCTCAAATGTACTGTTTTACAGAGGACCAAATAGATGAAACATTAGTTCTTAAGGGTGAAGATACTTCATTTTAAGTGCAAAGCATTTTCATTATCTGTTTGTGTGTCTGCAAGTGTGTGCATGTAGTCATATAAGTCATATAAAAATTTTAGAAGTATTGCAATGACAAATTTCAAAAATCATATGCATTTATGACAAAAAAATAAACACGCTTTTCAGCAGATGGCCCTATAATCTACATACTAATCCTCCAATTTCCTTGCATTTTTATAACCCATTTCACATCATAAGAAACTCTTTACTAATCTCTGATTATAATACTATTGTTACTATAATTCTCACTCATCTCAATCAGTTAGTTTTCATCATTGCAAGTTTGGCAGAAGCTGAAAATTTCTGAAGGGATTAGGACTGATGAAATCACATGTTATTGATGAAATGCAGATATTTTTTTATACAGTCAACCTCATACAGTCCCTTCTCGTTCCCCATGTCTTACCTCCACTCTGTGAAATGAAACTGCCATTGCTGGTTTATTTCTCAAACTCTTCTGCTCTGCCATTTGGACTTTCTTGAACTAAAACGATTCTTTCATTTCATCAGTGAGCATTGCCTGCAACTATTTCTTTACTGGCCCTTAGCTCTCTTAGCATAATATGATTTTCCTTGAAGCATTCATAAGTAAAGGATATTCCTTCCTCTATAATTTTTCCTACCAGGTTATTACCAAGAAATTTGTCAGTATACTTCTAGCTTACCTGTGTGCATTGAAAACTAATTGTTTTTCATTTACATTCAAATTTATGCAAGCAATAATGTTTCATTCACTTAGCTACACCAGTCTCCCAAACCTGGACCCCTTGTCTGTTCTTATTTAAAGAATTTCACTTAACACTCACATTCTTTTAACTAACCATTTTCAATGTATTGTTTACGTTAATGAAAAATTTAGAAGTCTAACATTAACCTTTTTATTAATTATTTTTGATATAATTGTGGACTCACATGTGGTAGCAAGAATAATAGAGAGTGATCCCATATACCCTGCACTCATTTTCACCCAATAGTGACATCTTGCAAAATTATAGTCCAACAGAAACTCATAGACACAGACAATAGATTAGTGGTTACCAGAGGGTAAGGGGGGTGGGAGGTTAGGGTAAGGGGGATCAAATATATGGTGATGGAAGGAGAACTGACTCTGGGTGGTGAACACACAATGGGATTTATAGATGATGTAATACAGAATTGTACACCTGAAATCTATGTAATTTTACTAACAATTGTCACCCCAATAAATTTAAAAGATAAATTTTTAAAAAAAAGTTAAAAATATATATATATATAGTCCCATAGCCGAAACTGGATATTAACATTGATGTGATTAAAATACAGGATCCATCACTACAAGGGCCCTTCACATTTCCCAATTTTAGTCAGGTATACTTCCTTCAAGCTTCCTCACCCTTTATCTTTGTCATTAATTATTGGCAACAGGGGATCTGTGCTATATTGCTATAATTGTATTATTTCAAGAATGTCATATAAATTGAATCCTACTTTATGTAATATTATGATATTGACTTTTTTTCACTCAGTATAATTTTGTAGAGATTCATCCAGTTTGCTGCATCTATCAGTCATACTTTGCTTTTTATTGCTGAGTAATATGCTATGGTATGCATATGCTAACATTAATTTTTAAAAACCAATTATTTTCCTCTGTAATCCATTAGAGCAATCATTATACACAGCCTTGCTCATACGTTTAACAGCTTTAAAATCTTAAGTTTCAATACCCTTCTCTCGCTCATCAATATCCCCCATTCATCAACCTCATCACACCTATGCTCTTAGATTTCAAATTCTAGTCTTATAGAAGTTAGTTTGTTCTATGTCCAATTTCATTTTCACAGGGTTATTTATTTACCTATCCAAGTAGTTTTCCACACTTCAGATGACCTATTTAAGACATACTTATTTTTCTTGCCCTGTCCAACATCCCAAACTTGCAAAGCAATGTCTCCCAGCACACTCCTTAGTAAAATCCTTAACTTTACTCAGTTTATAATTCTTGCACATTTTTCTAACCGGTTGTTTACATTTCTCACAAAGACAATATCAAGACTGTGTTGATTTCTGTTACACTTATCAAGTGACATTGCCTACAGTTTTCACAGTTAAAATGGTGCTCATCATATTAGCAGTCTGTCAAATTCCTGCGAAAAACCCTACAAATATTAATAGATAATGAGTTATCCAATCTTGTGTTTTTTCTCCATTTATCATCTCTAGAAACTTATTATATTAATTATTTTTCACTTTACTAGTGTTTTCCTTTCCCTTAATACCGTCTCTACTTTAAGTTATTATCATCAGAATTAAACTTACAAATATGCATGGGTAAGTAGAAACATAGTTATTCAAAAGTCATCTCGAAGAAACAGAATGTCACCTGCTGGGTTGGACTTGAATGAAATCTAATTGAATTAATTAATACATGCCAGTAAGGAGTGAGAGCCAGAAGTTAGAAAGGATTGGTCACCCAAGGAGGAAGAATAAATGGAGAATATTAGGCATAATCGTTACCAAAATGCAACCAAGTAAGTACTGCATGTTTTCTAAACCCATCTGCAAGGCCACCTGACCATTTCAGACTTCCTATTTATGACTTGGCCTCCTTAAATATATGGAAGCAAGGAAAAAGTGAAATACACATGCTGACAAACAATTTAAAAATGTATTGTTCATGTGACACTTATGTTATTTATTGAAAATGAACAGATTAAAATTCTGCATCTATATGAATCAATCTCCTAATTCCATTCAATGTGATATTAGTCTGAAGAGAACACTGTCTTATTGTATTGACAAAGCCCTTAGTTTGGAATTTTTTTATTGCAGGCCTCAGCCTAGATTTCTGTAATTTTACTGAAGAATATCCCTATACATATATACGCTAAGAGTCAGACTTCTTTTATATTTTACAAGTGTTTGAATCTTTCTTCTGATCTTCTTACAACACTTAAGTTATTCTTGCTCCAGTGGATGAAGTCCCACCCTGCCTTCCTGAGAAAACAGAAGCCATGAGAAAATTACTGCATTAGGTCCTTGCACCCCAAGAACTTTATATATGCCTAACTCTACCTTTGTCTCCTGTAATAAAAGGAAAATATATCAAACTGCTATCCAAATTTGTACGTGTCACCATCAGTTTTCTTCCCTCCAATTCGCTTTACGTTATCATCACGGCTTCCATGAGCTTTGTTCCTAACAGGTGCATCTGGAAACTTGGATTACTGGAATTCCTTTCCCACCAGAGTTTATGTATGCTCTTAGCCAATGACTTATCGGTGCAGGAGTATGAAAGTGTGTCGCCCCTTCCTGGAGCACAGAGAAATTCTGAGTCGTCATGTTCATTCCAGAAGTTCCTGCAGAATTAGGATAACCCTGGGACTAAACTTGAAACCACAACTTTGACTTTTCCCCTATTTTGCTTATTTGTGTCCCTAATGAACCTTATTTGTGTCCCTAATGAACCACTTGTACATATGTTTGTATCTCATGTTCTACTTTTAGGGAACCTGATCGAAGACAAAAACTAATTTTTATCAACACCTGCATTTGAAATCATATCCTCTCTTTCATTGCACAGAAATTTAATTGATCTCCAATTATGCTTATTTCATCAACATTGCTCTTTCTATGAACTTTTTCTTTGAACCATTCAACATTCTTCCCTAATTTGTACCTAACTTTCTTTTTTCCCCTCATATTTAAGTTTCTGAAAAGAATAGTCTGTATTCATTTCTCCAGGTTATCAACTCTTCGTCACTTTCAACATGTTGAAATTGAGGTTGTGTCTTCCTTCTCTTATTAAAATTATTTTACTATTTTACTATAAAATTAACTAAAGTCTCCTGACAAATCCATTATTTTTCACTTAAATTGTTTCTTTATTGACCTTAATGATGCCAGTGTACGCGTTTATGCATTCATTCGACAAGTGTTTATTGGGATATCTACTGAGTGCCTATTATTCCAACCAACAAATTATAGGGGATAGGTGCAATAATAATATAAATAGTGTGTTGTAGAAGTAAATAATCAGGAAACATATACTGATCTATTGGGAATAAGTCAATTTTGTCTGAAAGACATGATACACAATTTGGCTGATTCCTGTATGATTAGTGGAAATATTTGGGGCATCTTTTCCCACATCCATAACCTCAGGTTGAAACCCTAGTCTACCTAAATAGGAAAAGTAAAATTTGTAGTAGATGTAATTATCTTCACCTAAATCAAAGCTCACATCTAGTGTCTTTGGGGAGTTAAAATCGTATTTTGAATACCATCAAGTTTTACCTTGGTACTGAGAATGATCCATTCTCCTTGGTAAACTCCTAATCTCCATATACGCGCATATATTTATTTTCCCAGGTATGCCACTAGCTCTATGATCACTTCCTTGAAATCCAGACACCCAGATAATCTTGATGCTTTAAATATTTTTTTAACAGCAGCTCTGCAATGGTCCCAGCTTCTTAGTATGTCTTCCAAATGTTGTTTCTCTTATCTATCACAATTGAGTAAAAAAAAGAATCCTATGATAGCTGAGTTAAAACTGTGTCAGTTTAAGACTTACAGATATCTACTATGGAAAGATATTGACTGAGGCAAAATCTATTGTCTCAAAGACCAGAACTGGGCAATGCAAATATGAACCATAGAGAAACATTTGATTAAAATACCCACCAATATAAGTTAAAATTGTAGCTCAGGGAGGTAGAGAAAATCTATTACTGAATTGGTACTTAACTGTTAGAAGCTATTAATCAGAAAGCATTGGAGAAAAACAATTTTATTTAAACTATTGAATCTCTGTATGTAAAGAAATAACTTTGAAAAATAGAAAATTCTTCATTTGGTATTAATGGCATGCTGAAAAAAGGGACCACTCCAGCTCAGTTTGTGCGACAAGAATAATTGTAGGACAGTGGAAACTGCAGGATGACAAAGAGACATCTGTATTGTATGAGAATCAAATAGAGAAATAGTGATTAAACTTATCTAAACATGTCCTAACAAGAAAAAAGTTTTTATATCCCACCTTAATCTTTATGTTGGTTTAATCTGTATTGTCACCCTCTGGTAAGTCCTCCCTCTCAAATCCAGATAAATAAAGTCCCCTGAACTGGGGCAATAACATGTGACCTCACTTGGTGGGGAATCAAGCTTCATCATCTGAGCTAGTGATTCTGGGAGTGAACTGTTGAATACTCGAATCTCTGGAGAATTTGGTTCTAAGACTAGGGACACTTTTAGGTCTTTAAGAAGTTTAATTTATGTTGTCCATTCTTATGCAGTAAGTCCTCACTTAATGTTGTTATAAGTTCTGCAACTTTAAGCAAAATGATGTATGACAAAATAAATTTTACCATAGGCTAATTGGTATAAACAAGAGTTAAATTGAGTTCCTATGGCATCTCATCAACATCATAATGAAATGATGTTGAATGAAAGGACCTCTTTATGTCAATTATTAATGTTGGGTGCATTTAACTGTTGTGTATTCTACTGATGCAACCTTGAAAGCCTAAAAGCATAACATCTGCTCAGCTTCCAAATCACTAGCACATTTTTTTAAGTATTATTTATATTATGTGTTTTAGAAAATCTAGGAAAGACATTTCTAACAACTGTGTATAATATACAATAAATTTGGAAATTTAATAATCTTAAAATAATTTTTAATCTATTTGCCAAAGAACAGAGGTTAAAAAAGGTAAAAACAGATTTTATAAGAATTATTTTCTTTGTCTGATTGTTGAAGAAAAGAAAAATCCTACAAACAGTCCTTAAATTCACATAATAATGTCTTTGTCAAATCTTTATAAAGTTGGAAATATTATTGATACTAACTTTGCTCTTGGTAAATTTTTAAAAAATATCCATGATGTGGCAATTGTGTATGTTTTATGTTCTGGTTTTATTTAGAGCCTGCATGAATACAACAATATGCTTACCTTTTTATAATATTAATATAGGAAAATCGTAAAATTTAATGCCTATTTTCAACATAATGTACGCGATTTATGACACAGATACGCATTGAATGGCTTTATTTTTATTATTTCAAACAGAGAATGTTTTTTAAAGGGCAACATACAAACTTTGGGCCATGAAAAGAAAATATGAAAACCTTTAGACAAGCTGTTAGCTAACATTTGAAAACCAAATTAAGCAGGTTTATTATATAATGCAACAGATGGAGAAAATGTGATTACCCTGGGAATAAATTTTCTTTATCTATCATTTTAACTTAGGTCTGTTCATATGCTTCTCAGAAAATAAGTTTCCCCCCATAACCTGCTTCATATTACCATGAAATAATGTTGTTTCAGGTATTTTCTGATTAAATCTGCTCTAAGTTAAGGGTAAGGGAACGTTAATGTAACAAAATGGCAAGATCATATGTCATTTTAAAGAGTCGGCAGTTATATAATATTGAACAAAATATTCATTTATGGTCTTACAAATCTTTTTACACAAAGGTGAAAAGTGGAAACCCTGAAATTCCAATCAAAAGGCTTCTTCCTCTCAATTTTTATTTTGCATTTAGCTGAAGGACATGATAGAAGAATGCTTCACTACTGAATGATTCAGTAGTGAAGATGGCATTTGTCAACATGTTGAAATGGGGAGAGGCTGACTGGCTGCTACCATACTATCTACAGATAGCAAAAAAATGACCATTCTTATAGATGCAAACATTTAAACTGTCTTTGGGTTCTAGTTTCAAATTTTTTTCAAGGACATAAATGAAATGGTTATAGACACATCTCTTTTAAAAAAATATAACCTTACCAGGACTGGCAATTGAAAAATTATTTCCTGAGTATATTGATATTGATAATCAAAGTTGTCTGTGTGCAGGCAGACTGAAGACTACTTGGGAGCCTATTAAAAATGTAGACTCTCAGACCCCATCCTAGACCTATAAAGTCTGCATTTGAAAATATCTCTAGGTAATTTATAACGCAAATTATAATTTCAAAAGTGTTGATCCTCCTATACATATCAATTATATTTGGCAGATAAAGATGTTCTACATGCGCTCTAAAGTTACAACTGCAGTGAAGGACAAAGTCATCTAATTTAGAATAAATGCAAATAAAAAACATTTTATCATTTTATCCTCAAAGTATAAATAGTATTTTATTGGGAGAAAATCAGATTCTAATTATAATGTGAATTACCAAAAGTATTGTGTATAATTCATCTGGAACTTAAAATTTAACATGAACTCAACAAAGGTTCCATTCAAATTTCTAAAACATACCAAACATAGAAAATGTTGCAATGTCTAAGCAGTTTCCCTAAAATGTGTATTGGCCTAAAATAAAAGAGATTAAGGTTTTATGATACCTTTAATGTGAGTTTGCCCTCGAAATAGCAAATACAAGATGACATATAAGTGGTATTTTAATAGCTTCTGAAAAAGCTACCTGATCAAGGAAGGACATTGAATTAATTATATCTTTTAGTGAATACTAAGTGATTTCCTTCCCTTTGTTTCTACATTCAAGTATGATACATTACCCATTGCTAAAGAAATAATGGAGATCGGGCTTATAACATGTGTTTCATATTTTATATCTTTATCTGTATGAAAGATAAAAAGAAACAATTTTGTGTATATAATTTAGCAAGGAGTTTTAGAAAAATAATTTGATAGTTTTGAAAGACTCAAAAAGATATTTACTGTTACTAAAATACGTTGCATCAAATTATCTAGTGGTTGCCAGAGGGTAAGGGGGGTGGGGGGTGGGAGATGAGGGTAAGGGAGATCGAATAGATGGTGATGGAAGGAGAACTGACTCTGGGTGATGAACACACAATGGGATTTATAGATGATGTAATACAGAATTGTACACCTGAAATCTATGTAATTTTACTAACAATTGTCACCCCAATAAATTTAATAAAATTTAAAAAAAAAGAAAAAGAAAAACTAAGCTCTCTTAAAAACATATATAGTACACTGTTAATGAGAAAAAAAATTCTAACATACTAACCAGTGTATACATTGGTAGCTGAGAAAATGTTAGCATCTTAAAGAAAGTTACATTAATATTAGCAAGCTCAATCAATAAATATTAGGGTACAAAAATGTATGTATATGATAATTTTAAGAACTATTGTCTTTTCATCTATTAACATATAAACTTTGGGAAGTTGAAATAATATATTGTGCAAATTAATTAAGCATCCATAAAAGACATATTAAAACACATCCTATGGGAAGTATGTCATCTCCCTATGGAAATAGATGTATTAAGGTAAAATGTGTGGGTAATATTCCAATGTGTTTATACCAAATTCTTCTCTTTTTTTTCCCCCAATTGTACTGGCCAATTCTAGTGAAAGTTTGGATACACTTCTATTTAATTGATAATTGAGATTATTACATAAAATATCTAGTATATTACAATATACTTTTCTACAAGAGCATATTTTCTACAAGAACAAAGACATCTATTTGTTCTTTAATGTTTTTAAAAAACAATGCTATCATTGGATTTGCAAAGATTGATTGGACACTAAAATTTACACTAAATTACATCAAAATGCTCACTCCCACTTCTGAGTAGTATAATACCTTTCATACCTACAATTTGGGAACTGTTTCTTTCTAATGTTGATACAGGAAACTTCTTTTCTAACAGGCCAGTAAAAGCCAGTTGGCTTATTTTCCTGAAAGTTAAAGCAATGCTTCACAAAATACCTCTGTTATTATACCACTGGTGCTTCTAAAACACTTCTGCAGAACTTCGTTATTGACAATTTAATAATTACAAATGAAATTAGCTATCATAAATGATGATTGCATACAATTATAAATCATGCTTTCTCTCTAATAGACACATTTTTCATTTACTAATTTTGTTTACTGAATGTAACAGACAATAGCATTAGACATTTATTTAAAAAACTCAGTTTGTATTGACCTAATATTCCAATAATTATTATACATTAATGATACCTGATTGCACAAAAAACAGTTTTAAAACACTCATGTTACTAAATTGTATTATAAGATAAAAGTGAAAAATGGATCACAACATGGAGTTATGAATAATTTAGTTAAGCAGCATTATTTTGCTATTATGGGAAAATTTAATTCACAAATGAGAAAACACAGCACCATTAGAATAATATCAGAATGTTAATTTTTAAATGGCCTTCATAAGTTTACAAATGTTGGATTTCACACAGAATTACCTTAACCAGGAGGCAAAAATTTCACAGCAATTTATACATAAGTATAACCAGATATAGTTATTTCCCAGTGATAGATGAATTTATCAATATATGCCATATATAGCCTATGAAGCATTACTACTACGTATACTGATCAATTACAACAGAAAGCCATAAAATCACTGACTTAGAGGATATTTCTTTATCTACTTAAATAAGAACTGTTAATTAATCAAAGATTTCAAATAGTGCTTTTTAAGTAATACTATATTATTTAATGATTTAAAGTTATACTTAAAACAGACAGTCATATCTTTATTGCAATATTTTGATTTACATAATTGATAATTTTATGCATAACAATTTTCTTACCCATTATTCCAATTGGCAATTTTGGCATTCTTAATTTTTGTCCCTATTTTTATTTGATTCTTTGCCGAAACAAATTTTCTCATTTGACTAGTGTTAAAATGGCAAAAATGAACTTTATCATAAGCAGATGTTTATTTTATAACATATATATTTAAATTAGTGAATTGCATGGAGTTCTTTAATGGAAAGTGTTAACTTCATTGAGGAAAATTTAATTCCAGAATGGTTATTACTGTCATTAAGTTTGTCATGTAAATCTATCTATCTGTATCTTATTTTTATTGCATCATTAGTTTTAATTGCTTTAATTATATCAAGTTAAATCTACTTGCATATTATCATTGTGTACAGGTATATATTTTAGCAAGTAAGTACTTTGCATCACAGACATCTATAATATACAGTCTGTGGATAATTCTGAAGTAGATTTGCATATTTATTTCTGGAGCTGTATTGGGATCACTGGGATAGTTTCCCAAAATAGAAGAACTAATTTCTGTGAGGGTATTAAGAAGACAGCTGTCATGTAATGCTTCCCAAGTAGTTTTCAAAGTACATAAACAATATCCTGTAATGAACACTCAGATTAGCATATCAGATGAAAGAGTGGAAATTCATCCTGAATAACTTCTTATTTTAATTCTTCATTTTGAAAAATTAAAGAGACAAAGATTCTTTTTTCCTTGTCCTATAGTACTTAACTGTACTTTTTCAGTCTAAAGTTTGAGGGTATATTTGCGGGCTTAAGTCCCTTCTGAAATGTTGTTGAAGCCCATGTGATGTTTTCCAATGAATTTAGAATAAATGTGAAACCACACTGTGATACCAAATAAATGAGAGGAGAACAGCACTAATCTTTTAATGAAAGTAACCCTTCTGGCAAAAAATATATATACAAATAAAGATAAAATAAAATAAAAAAATAAAGAAATAAAAAACATGGGTTTATGCAGCAGCCTGAGGTTGCTTCATTTACCTTTCTTTTAAACACTGTATAATTCTAGAAGCAACTAGTAAAGTTCATATATAAACATAGGTACATATATGTAAGTTTATATATACAATATATAATATATACAAACTAAGTATGTATACACACACACTCATGTGAGTCTGTGTGTGTGCGTGTGTGTATATATACACTTTTTTTTTTCCTTGAAGTATGCAGTAGGGAGGACTTTGGTAACATTGCTGTTGAGAAACAAGGTAGCGATTCACTATCACTGATGAACAGGATAAACTACTTACTGCCTCATGTTATCCAGGAACAAACATCATATATTAAGGTAACTATGCAACAAGGCTGCAAGCACAGCTACCTAATTCAAATGGGTATTTTTGGCATTATACTTATAATCTTAGCAGGAGGGCAAAGTGAGGCCTCAAATACGTTTACTACCTTTAAATAACCATGATCCTAGACTGAAGTACCTTAATGCAAAAGAAATAATGATTCATGATTTATTCACTCAACAGGGACATCGGTGAAGTGAATGTGTGTGAAGATGCTACAAAGACCTAGCACAGAAAAGCCATCCTCACACCAATTCCTGAATAAGCTAAATCACCGTCTAGAAGTTAACTCTGCTTCAATTTAAATTTTGAGAGAAAGACCATAACAGAAACTAAACATGTAGTAAGAGGAACCAAGGAGACGCTGTAACTTTGTGTGTGGTCCCGTATTTTGCATGACCTCTCTAACTACAATGGTGAGAAAAATAATTAAACCAAAGCACTGAATTAAAAAAAAAAAAGAAAAAAATAATCTTACTTTTGAGAATAATCACTATTGAATATTGGAGAAAAGTATGAAATGATCTGTGATTAAAAAAAAAAATATATATATATATATATATATATATATATATATATATATATATGTATATATATGACCAATCTGACCAAGAAACAGTAAAAGATGGAGAAATGGTAAAATAAAATGCTGAATGGAAAATGGGAATAATAAACTTGGGTGAGTTGTTGAAAGATGGTGCAAAATCTAAATGGAAGCAATACAAAAGCCTGCAGAAAGAAATACAGAGATGGAACGATGACAGAAATACTTGGTAATTATGACACTCAGAGAACTGAGATGCCACACATGCAAATTAGTGTAGTAGTATCAAAAAAAGAGTAGACAAAATTAAAAACTATTATAATTTAGAGGTAAACATCTAAAAGAGAGCTTAGAGACACGCAGATTTTTGGTTCAACTCATCAAATTCATGGAATAATGCACAGTTACAATACACTATAGATATATCCTTAATACTAAAAATTAGAGGAACCATTTGAAAATATAAGCAATCAGAGTATATACATAAATCTAGGTTTCTGGTCCTTCTATTCTTCAAGCCATGGTTAAGCAAATCCCAAACAGGATACAGAAAGGACATGTTTTTGAAAAACAAAGACATGTAGAATAGCTTTTTATAAACTCTATGTAGGTGTTTAATTTGGTAAAATATCAGAATTTTCTTCACTATCTCCAGCTTAAGTTCTGAACTGAAATCAATGCGTAGGTTACTTTGTCTCATTCTCCTCCCCCACTTCATTTTTTCAATCTTGATCAAGAATGAAATAGTATAAAAGCTAGGAAAATTATACAATATAAATCATACATGAATGTTGAGACATAAATAATGCATTGCTTATTAAAATAATCGTCATCTTCATAATACATACATACATACATACTAAACTGAAATTTTGGCCAGAGCATCCCCAACACATTGGTAGTACAATATGTACTGGTGTGTGGTGACCCATGAACCAAACAGGCATTTACAGATTTACTGCTTTCACTTCCTTCTTGTTTTTCCGATGGACTATAAATTTATTTCCAATTACTATTCAGATAGGTTTTAACCATCCAAGGCATTACACTATGCAGAAAAATGGGCAATTATTTTACTTATCCAAAACCATACTCAAGTGGCTTACATATGATTTCATAGACTTATTTCCTTTTTTGTTTGTTTCTTAATAAAATAAATAAGTTATAAGAGAAGAAGTGGAAAATGTTATAAAAATTCTATTGGACAGCAGACTCAATACTGTAAAGACATGAATTTTCCCAAAATGAATTTATAAGTTTGGCATAATTGTGATATCAATATTCTAATGGGCTTATCAATTTTTCTCATTTGGTAATGTTATTATAATGTTAATTTGGAAAGTAGAAAAGAAACTACAGACAAGGTAAAAGGAAAATAGTAGAGGAAGGAAGGGTATAGAAGAAAGAAGAAAGGAAGGAAGGGAAAGAGAAAGGAAGTGAATATTGAATAAGATGTAATAATACTACCACGTTGCACTATCACATAATATTAAACTACTAATACAATTGATACTTTTAAAATTAAAACTTTTTAAAGAAGAAATACATTAAAATATAATTAAATATTTAAATCAGCTAATTGCTGTAAGGAAATAATCAATCCAGGCATACCATAGGATACCATGTACTATATTAGTGGGAATATAAATGTCAATTCAATATCTGAAAAACAATGGGAAGTATCTAAAGAGTCACACAATCTTAAAATAATCTGGTCTTTTGACATACACATTAATTAATTTAATTTGGTATATACATTAAGAAACAATAAAGACCCACAAATCCACAAGTATGCAATAAGAAGAAAAAGATTAGTAAAATTACAATCAATTTTATGGTTATCAACTATCCATTTTTCAAACACTCATAAAATTGATTCCTTTTTAAAATCTATTTCTGAGTGACTAAAATAGAAATCATATGTGTGTATATATGGAAATACGCACATATATATGTAAATACACATACATATGCATATATATGCATTTATTATATTTGTAATATATAAGCATATTCATGTTTCATGAATGAACACAAACTCTAGGTGGAATGGCATTGTTTGCATTTCTACAGTTACATTAATGCTCACATCAGGCACAACATGGTTTATTCTAGGAGAAGTTTTGAAAACTTAAATTTCAGGAATAGGGAAATAAAAGAAAATCACTTATTAGAAAATATCCTGCCATTAAAAATAGAAATTAGGTATTGAATGAGTTAAAAAAAATATATACAAATTGTCTTTTTTAACATGTTACATTTTGGGGGAACAAGAGAATAAGACAGTTACTCCAATTCTTTATAAAAGTTATCATTAGTGTCAGTTACCATTACTTATTAAAGTTGTGACTAAAATAGTACATGCTTAATAAATGATCATAAATTAGTTTTCATAATTGAATTTAATATTTATAATCATATTTTATAATTGTACCACTCTATAGAAATATCAGTAATTTAGATAGATATAGGTATAGGTATACATATAGAAATATAATCAGCATTTACCATTTGGTTGTTATATGAAATGTACAGACATTATTAGAACTATAGACTTAGTTTAGTGTAGGTTAATCTAATGTAAATAGGCACATGTTTAATAAATGTAAAAATTGCAATTCAAGTAAAGTTTCATAACCTGCTAAACCAAAGGCATACAACAAATAAAAGAACATGCTAGCAAATGTTTGATATTCTGTATCTTTTAAATAGTGTTCACGTGAGGAAAGAAAAATGGTATAAAGCACTCCTGTATTTAACAATATAATAAAGCAATCAAGCAATACATTATTGGCAAGTGAAATATACATATAATAAGAAAATAAGTGGGACTTATTTAAACCAGGTAATTGTTGTAATGAAATAATTAATCCAGACATATCATAGGATACCATATACTATATTAGTGGGAGTATAAATGCCCATTTAATATCTGAAAAGCAATGGGAAGTAACTAAAAAGTAACACAATCTTAAAATAATCTGGTCTTTTGACATACATAGTAATTAATTTAATTTGGTCTATACATGTAAATTTGTGAAAATCTTTGTTAGCCAGTGACCATATGATACATTTATTGCAAATCAGATATCTAAGATCAATATTTGAAAATAATTTCTCCTAAATCATTCTATAGCCATGAAATCAGAAATATAAACTTAAGAAGAAAGAATAGCATCTATGGTTTGATTATAAATGTAAATAATTTATTCCTTCTCAATCAGTCTCCACAGAAGATATAAATTTACTTATCTAACTAAATGCAGAGTAGATCAATATATGTTATTCGTTTTACCAAAATCTTTCATGAGCTACTAAAGCTTTTTCAGTATCTTCTAAATATTAGTATTTTGGCAAAATGCAAACATGAGAACAAAACAACCTCAAAATTATTTCTATGGAAAACCCATTTCAAAACTATTCTCCACTATTGACATACTGTAACACAAGGCAGAAAAGAGAGAGGCAAACTGGATTGAACACTCTGTATTTATTTATTCTGAATCACTCAGAATACATCTAAATAATTAATTACATTTGGCTAGTCTTACTGGTTGCAATAAAAATGAAAACAAATGCTAAATAAATAAATAAATAAATATATATATATATATATATATATGTGTGTGTGTGTGTGTGTGTGTGTGTGTGTGTGTGTGTGAGTGTGTGTGTGTATATACACATTTCTTACCATTTTTTAGTGACTGATTTGGCACTATGAAATTGTTGCCTCAAAAACTAAGACAGTGGTGCTTTAAAGAAGTTAAGTATTTTTTTAAATGAAATTTCATCTATAAAAATGAAAACTGATCTTCATTAAAAAATATCCAACAAGGCCCTAGAGTTCTTGGGAACTCATTTGACTACTGAAAGTTTCAATTCCCAGAATCATCCAAGCAGAGCAGATGCCAGATGCTCTCAAAGTCACCGGACTGAACATCCTGTGTGGTTAGATCTAAAAATGTGATATTTAGTGAGGGAAAGTGATTTCTCCTTTCTTTTTCCACAAGAAAGAGAACCAAAATTAGTCACAGAAACACTAGATGACTTTGCTATTTGAGCTATAGAAATAAAGCCAGTGCTAAACTTCTAAGATCACACACAGTTTAAAGAAAAACAGAGTCTGTTTATAAATTACATATGTAAATTACAGTTGGCATACAATGTTACATTAGTTTCAGGTGTACAACATAGTTATTATACATTTAAATAATTTATGAAGTGATCACCCCAACAAATAAATCTAGTACTCTTCTGACACCATACATAGTTGTTACAATATTACTGACTATATTCCCCATGCTATACTTTACATCCCATGACTATTTTGTAACTACCAATTTGGACTTCTTAACCCCCTCCCTGTTTTCACCCATTCCCCCACCCCCCCCCAGCTGTCTCTGTCAACCATCAGAATGTTCTGTGTCCTCAGTTTATTTCTGTTTTGTTTGTTCATTTATTTTGCTTTTAGATTCCACATATAAGTAAAATAATATAGTATTTGTCTTTCTCTGTCTGAGTTATTTCGCTTAGCATAATACCCTCTGGGTGTACACATGTTGTTGCAAATGGCAAGATTTTGTTCTTTTTTATGCCTGAGTAATATTCCACTGTATATATTCCATTACTGTGTATATATGTACCACTTCTTCTCAATCCATTTATCTAACAATGGACACTTAGGTTGCTTCCATATCTTGGCTACTGTAAATAATGCTGCAATGAACACATGGGTGCATATGTCTTCAAATTAGTGTTTTGGATTTTTTTGGATAAATAACCAGAGGTGAAATTGCTAAGTCCTTCTGAGTCTCTTGTTATAGGTTTTGTTTTAAAGTCTATTTTCTCTGGTAGAGGTATTGCTACCCCAGATATTTATTTATTTATTTTTCCATTAAAGATCTTATTTCCATCCCTTTACTTTTAGTCTGTGTGTGTCTTTCAATCTGAAGTGTGTCTCTTGTAGGCAGCATATGTAGTGGTCTTGTTTTCTTATACTTTCAGCTATCCTATCTTTTAATCCATTTAAATGCAAAGTAATTGTTGACAGATGTCTATTTATTGCCATTTTAGTATTCATATTGTTGATCCTTCTTCTTCTTCTTCTTCTTCTTCTTCTTCTTCTTCTTCTTCTTCTTCTTCTTCTTCTTCCTCTTCTTCTTCTCCTCCTCCTCTTCTTCCTCCTCCTCCTCCTCCTCCTTCCCCTCCCCATCCCCCTCTGCCTCCCCTCCCCCTCCCCCTCCCCCTTCCCCTTCTCCTTTAAGAAGTTCTCCAACATTTGTTGTAATGCTGGTTTGGTGGTGATGAACTCCTTTAGCTTTGTCTTATCTTGGAAGCTCTTTAATTGCCCTTGGATTCTAAATGATAGCTTTGCTGGGTAAAGTACTTATGATCATAGGTCCTTGCTTTCCATTACTGTGAATATTTTATGCCAATTCCTTCTGACCTGAAAAGTTTCTGTTGAGAAATCAGCTGACAGTCTCATGGGAGTACCCTTGTAGGTAACTGTTTTTCTCTTGCACTGCTTTTAAGATTCTCTCTTTGTTTTTAACCTTTATCATTTTAATTATCACGTGTCTTGGTGTGAGTCTCTTTGGGTTCATTTTATTTGGCGCTCTCTGTGTTTCCTGAAACTCTATGTTTATACTTTACCAGGTTTTCAGTTCCTTGCTCTTGCGCTTCTTATTCTGGTATTTCCATGATGCAAAAATTGGTATGCTTGACATAGTCTCAGAGGCTACTTAAACTATCCTCATTTTTTTTTCTTTAATTCGTTTTTCTTTTTGCTGTTCTGATTGGCTATTTTCTGTTACCTTATCATCCAAATTGCTGATTCAATCCTCCACTTTATCTAATCTATTGTTGACTGCATATTTTTTATTTCTCACTGGTTGTTTTTTTTTTTTCCTTTCTCTTTGTTGAAGTTCTCACTGAGATCATTGAGCATCCTTATAACCAGTGTTTAGAACTCTAAATCTGGTAGTTGCTTTTCTCTATTTTGTTTCATTCTTTTACTGGAGCTTTGTTCTGTCCTTTTACATTGTACATGTTTCTTTGTCTCCTCATTTTGTTTGCCTCCCAGTGTTTGTTTCTATGTACTAGGGAAAGCTGTTACATCTCCTTGTCATAGTAGAATGGGCTTCTGCAATAGATGTCCTGTGGGGCACAGTGGTACAGTATTCCTGGTCACCAATACACACGGGTCCTCCAGTGTGTCCCTAGTGTGGATTGTGCTCCTATTGTACTGTGTTTCCCCAAGAATAAGACCTAGCCGGACAATCAGCTCTAATGCATCTTTTGGAGCAAGAATAGATATAAGACCGGGTCTTATTTTACTAAAACATAAGACCCAGTCTTATATAATGTAAGACCGGGTCTTATATTACTTTTTTCTCCAAAAGACACATTAGAACTAATTGTTCGGCTAGGTCTTATTTTCAGGGAAATATAGTAGCTGAACCTTGGTAGCTGTTTGCACAATAATGGGAGGAAATGACCCTCAGGCTGATTGGTTGCATAGACTGGCTGTTACTACAGTGGAGGAGCTTTGTGCAGGGTCTGACATTATGGAACAGGATTTGCTTTAGCAGGGCTCTGGTGCCTGCCCAGTCTGCCTCTTGATGTATTCTTTGTGGAGGTGGTTAGGTGGTGCTCTGGTGTGGTCTGAAGCAGGCCACTGGGTGTGTTTGTTATGGGGTCTCTTAGGAGGGGCTGCAGTGCAAGTCAGGGTCAGCCCCTGCCTATGCCCTGCCTGGGGCTACTTGCTATGAACTACAAAGAGAGCTGCAGATGATTGCCACTTGTGTTGGGTTTATAGGTACCTGGGAGAGGCTAAGATGCAAACTGAGGACAGCTGCTGAGCTTGGGACTGCTTAGCAAGAGATATGGGGCACCCCAAAGACATACACTGCTTGGGTTTGCGGTTTGTGAACTTTTGAGTGGTTTTAAGAAACTCTGCAGCATGTGTCAAGATGAGCTATTTGTATGGAAAAACCACAGGAAATGGCTTGGGTGGGCCTTCAAGTTGGGTGGGGCAGGGTCTCATGGAATCACCAGGGTAGGGTCAATTGTGGTAGCAAGTTGATGGAGACTCAGATATAACAGCCACCTACCTCTGCAGGCTGGGATGTGGGAAGGCTCAACAAAGTAGCCATAGTTTCTGCCTGCACCTCTGTCTGGGAGAAAACTGCTCCTTCAGCTCTTGCCCAGAAGCCAGACCATTTAGTTCTTCCCCATATATCCCTCGGATCTTTTGTGCTGTTGTCCAGCACTGGAGCTCAGAGGGAGTGAATCCAACAGTGAGTAAATCCATGCGTAGGCCCTTTAAGAAGAGGGGCTGGGGCACCAGCAGCACTCTGTCTCACTCAGCCACAATCCGCTGGTTTTCACAACCAGAAGTTGTGGGGGCTTCTCTTCCTGACACTGAAACCTTGGGTTGGGGAAATCTTGTGTGGGGCTGGGACCCCTCTGTCCTCTTGGGGGGGGGCGGGTAGGGAGCCTTTCACAGGTGAGATATTCTTCCTAATTTTTAAGTGCCACATGCAGGTGTGGGGTCAGCCCATTCCACATCTCCTCCCCTCCTACTAGTGTCATCAAGGCTTTTCTTTATATTCTCAGCTATAGTACTTCTGTGCAGGTAGACTTCAGGTGGTTCTTAACAATGGTTATTCTGTAGTTTAGCTGTAATTTTGATGTGGTCAGGGATGAAGGCAAACACAACTTTTACCTACTCTGTCATCTTTCCCAGAACTGAGTCTGTTTTGAAGCAAATTCTCACATTAACATATAATTGGATTTGGTGCATGGTAGCAGGCAGATTATTTTAAAAATTTAATTTAGAAATAATTGATAGACAATTAGAAGTAGAAGAGATCTTAGAGAGCATACAGGTCAACTCAAACACTGCATGAATGAAAATATACTCAGTAAAATTAATCAAGTCAATTCAGAAAGTAGGAGGATTAACTGTTAATATTTCTTTCACTGGAAAAAATAATTATTATAGTTATTGTAGATATTTTAGAAAGAAAATAATTGGATCTTATTGCATTTCAAAGGTTTATTCAAACGAAGCATAATATCCTTCCTTCAAGAATATAAAATATTAAATGCTAATGAATTGTTTTATATATTACTTGTACAGTAATATGAGTATATAAGGTGTTTTAAAGACAAGCTAAACTTCTTTATGTTATACTGGTCAGATTCAATACTTTTAATACATTATGTATAACATCCTCCATCATGCTTCTTCTGGTTATGCTAAATAACATAAGTTTACAATGTTTATCTTTGCCTCTAAAATCATTAATACACATTCATCTATGTGAGAGAGTAGTTATAGGGAAATATAACCAATTCAGTCTTACAGTAAAGAGTTATGTAAGTGGAACCGATGAAAACATAATGCTTTTCAAACATTAAAAAAAAAAAAAATCCTTAAAAAAATGAGAAAAAGTTATACCCAAAGTTTTGTATTAGGACAAGATAGAAAAGCCAAGTCAGAGAACACTAATTCCTGAAGAATGTTCCACAGAACTTCAGGGAGCTATTACAAGTAGAAGAGCCAGAACGAAATACTTCAAGGTCAATAGTTATCCTTATCTCCAACACAAAACCTCAAGGATCATAGTACACATTAGAATTTTAATGGTTCTGATGAGCCTTACAGTAAAGAGACTGTTTGACTTTGTTTAATGCAGACTTTTTTTCTTCTTTTAGTTGCTTCCTTAATTACTAATATCTCTAAGAAATGTGTTCTCTGTATGGAGTACCAGACTGTGACATTTTGCTACAGAACATTTCAGGACACATGAGGATGATAAAATATTGCAAAGATACAGAGAAAAGCTTTGGTAGCAAATGCCCATAAAGATAATATATTAAATTTATTTTCAGTGTAATATTATTCAACTTATCCATATTAACTGTTCATTGGAATACTAATAGGTTTAATGTTTAGTGACCAATTTACTTATAAAATCATTAAGACAGAATATCATGATTCATAACTAATGGAACAAATAGAAAACTTACTTAAAATAATACCAGAAAACATAAGAAAGTAAGGGAATTGAAATTAATAAGAATTAATACATACTTGATTACCATCTAAATGCATGGCAGCAACACATTTATAGATCCCAAAATAACTAAATATGAAAAAAAAAACACATTTCCTAATGATAGAAAGAAAATGAAACAAAGCTTAGTAATAAATTTGTATGAAATGCTGAAAGCTATGTTTAGCAAAACTATGAAACTGTAATATTAAATATAAGGTTTGAGTAACCAAAAGCCATACATTGACACTGGCATGGGGAAAAATGAGTACAGCTTAGCACCCAGATTTTACTTTTGAAACACCATTTTCCATTAAATTCAGTCAGGGCTTGTGGAGAAATATCTGACTAAAGGAAATCGTGAAGAATAAAAGGAAGGAAGGAAGGGAGGGAGGGAGGGAGGGAGGGAGGGAGGGAGGGAGGGAGGGAGGGAGGGAGGAAGGAAGGCAAAACAGAAAAATGTACAAGTTGAGTCTGAGACATTTTGTTGTGCAAGAAAGCAGATGTACAAAGAATGGGGCCGTGTGTACAGAACATAGACTCCAGCTTAGGATTCTCTAACTGGACAAATATGGGACAATTTGTACATGGTCTAAATAATGCTATAACCTGCTATGTAAAACAGCACTCCGTTATGAATTATCTGTATATCACACTGACTTAGATAAACAAATTCATAGTTGTATAGGATGAAGAGAAATGCCACTCCCACTGAAGATGAAGTAATAAGGGGGATCATCTTTACTTTCCATTCTTAAACAAGTAGAATACTGAGCAACATATATACAGGAATAGTTCTCATACGTTGGATAATAGGTATCAAAGGACATATACCAAAAGAGAATTAAGGAAGAAAAATTGTTAGCCTTATAGTTACCTAGCTTATTTTGTGGAGGCAGTTTGATGGCCTCTGAAGGGAGGCAGAACCCAGGGAGAACATGACAGTCTCCCTAAGGTAGCAGACATTGCTGTAGTCTGGAGAAGAAAAGGCAGGCAGTTTGCTAAGCAGAGTACTGAATGGAGGTTGCTACCTAAAAAGAACATTTTGGAGTTTGGCAAAGGAGCCTCGTGATTTTTTTTTTTTTTTTTTTTTTTTTTTTCTGTTTTCTGATTTTTATGTATGGAGGACACTTACAGGGTAAAAATCATTATAAATGAACAGACAGAACCATGTCTGCATATCACATAAATTGGAAATAGATTGTCTAACCAATATATTAAAAAATATTTTGTAACATATGATATAATAGCAGATTATCAGAAGTTTATTGCCATGATATCAGGGCTAAGTTATCCCTTCAAAAAATAATGTTCTGAGTCAGCCCAAATAAATTTTAAAATTCAGCCTTGAAAGGATTCAACTGATTCCAATTAACAGCTCATAAGAAAAAAATCAAGCACTAGTAAAAAACTGTATTCAAAAGTTAAACAATAGAAAATTAACAATAGAAAATTATCTAATATAATAAATAAGACCAATAGGATAAATTAAAAAAAAAAACAATTCAGTAGAAGCACAAAGAGTATTGGACAAGTTACAATACCATTCCATGATTTAACACAAAACAAAACAAAACAGTAAAAATATGAGGACTAGAAGGAAATTTCTTAAACCTATAAAGAATGCCTAAAAACAAACAAAAAAACAAGCCCACAGATAACATGAAACATAATGGTGAGGAGTGGATGCTTTATTCTTAAGATCAGGAGGAAGACAAGTGTGTCTTCTCTCTCCACTAGTATTCAACACTGTACTGAAGATTCCAGGCAGCATATTTAAGCAAGAAAAAGAAATAAAACACATCCAAATTATAAATGAAGAAGTAAAATTATATGTATATACAAATGACATACACGATCTTACATATAGAAATCCAAACAAATCCAGTAAAATATTATTAGAATCAATAAATAAGTTCAGCAAGTTTGCAGAATACAAAACACTATACTAAAATAAATTTTATTTTATACCTTGCAATGAACATTTCAAAAATGAAACTAAAAAAAAAAAATTCATTCCAAATACCAAAAAAAAAAAAAAAAAAAAGTATAAAATAATTAGGAATAGAATTACTGAAAGCGATTCAAAACTTTTTCTCTGAAAATTATAACTCATTATTTTAAAAAAATCAAAGAAGAGATACATCAATGGACATTCTCCTATGTTCATGAATAAAAAGAATTAACATTGCTGAGATGGCAATACTCTCCAAACTGATCTGCAGAGTCAGAGCAACACCTATCAAAATCCCAGATAATTTCTTTGTAGAAACAGGCAAGCATATTCTAAAAGTCATTTCAAGGGACCTTGAGTAGCTGAAATGATTAAAGTAGGATTCACACTTCCTGATGTTATAACTTACTACAAAGCAACCCTAATCAAGACAGTGTGGTACCAACACAAGGAAAAGTACACAGAAAGATAAAATATAATTGAGAATTCAAAATGAACCATCAGCTATGGTTTAGTGATTTACAACAAGACTGTTAAGACCATTAAATGAGGGAAAGAATAGACTTTAAATTATTTTTTCTCTCATTAATGATCCTTCCACAGGTTTACCACAGGTTTACTTCCTCCTCTAAATAGTCAAATGCAACTATTTTCTCAGTGCTCCACTGGGATCATGGGCCGATCCAGGCAGGGCTGATTTGAGGGCCTTACTAAACCATCCAATCGGTAGTAGTGACAGGTGGTGTGTACAAAGGGCAGGGTCTTAACACAAGCTTATGATTCGCACTTGCTGAGAATTCCTCCTCATGGAGAATCACTGCAATACCCAATCTCCATCACAAATGGGGTTCAACAGGTTTCCTGCTCCTGCTGGCATAGGATAGGCACATGCCAAACCAGTCAGTGTTGCCTGCACGCAATCCCGGAAATCAGACTACATCACAGAAATTGCTCAATCTCAGGTGGCTGAATACCACTATTACAAAAAGTTGGGGGACATCGACTCTTGGTGTGGGGCTGGGGTGGGGGATATCACATAACTAGTTAGCACGCCGAAGTCTCATTTGTTATCAGAATTAACAATATACATTGATAAAGAACGGTGTTTTGGACAAATGATACTGGGACAACTGGATAGCCACATGCAAAAAAATGCACCATATACAAAAATTAACTCAACATGGTAACTCAATCAATTGTTTAGGAACAAATTATACCAATTCTCTACAATTACTACTTACAAAAGATAGCAGAGGAAATGCTTCTAACTCATTCTATGATGCCAATATTATCCTACTATGATACCAAAGATACGGAAAAAACAAACACACAAAAACTGCAGACTGGTACCTTCAATATATCTCTTGAACATAGATGCAAAAAGCATAAAAAATATTAACAAAGCAAATTCAACAAGGAACAAAAAGAATTCTACACTACAGTCTGTGGGATTTATCCCAGAGATGCAAGGCTGGTTCAACAGTTGACAATCAATGTAATATAACAAATCAATAGGCTAACAAAGAAAAATCATATGACCATATCCATAGAGGAATTCAACAAAATCCAACACAATTAAAAAGCAAAAATACTCTCAGAAAACTAGGAATACGGTAACTTCTTCAACTTTATAAAGAATATCGATTAAAAAACAAACAAACAAACATACTTAATAGTGAGAAACTACAATATTTCTTGCTAAGATCAGGAATTAGGTAAGGCTGTCCCCTTTCATCACTTCATTTACATTTTGTACTGGAAGTTGTAGCACACACAGTGAAACAGAAAAGGAAATAAAAGTTATGCACATTGGGAAGGAAGAAATAAAACTCTTTGTTTGCGTAATTATCCATTTAGAAAAACTTAAAGAAATGACAAAACAGCTCCTGCAACTAATAAGCAATTATAACAGGGTTGCAGGATGCAAACTTAATATTAAAAAAGTCACTCATTGTTTATATACTATCAATTAAGAAGTAGAACTTAAAATTTAAAACACAACACTATTTACATTGTGCATTCCCCAAATGAAAACTTATGCAAAACAAAATATGTTCAAGATCTATATGAAGAAAACTATAAAATGATGGCTCAAATCAAAGAAAACTAAATAAATGGAGAGATATTCATGTACATGGATAGGAATACCATATTGTCAAAATGTCAGTTCCAAGCTTGATCCATAGATTTAATGCACTCCAAAACACTATATACAAATTATTGTCATAAATATGGGTTCATTATTTCCTAAAATATGCATGTTAGTGTTGTATGTCTTCAAGATGGTCAAGAACAAATCTTGACAGCCTTTTATTTCTGCTGTCTCATAGAACAAATACAGACTTTCCTGCTTGCACCCTATAACTAGGCAAATGTAGTTTTCATTCATTTCACATATTGTGCCCTCTTACACCTCTCTCTGCCTTTATTTAAATTGTCCTTGACATTTGGAGCAAACTAATCCCTGCATCTTTTCCATCCCACAGTTCTGACTACTGCAAGCACTCAGCTTAAAATTTTCTTATTCAGAGAGCAGTCCCTCATTAACCCAGGCCCACAAACCTTCCACTCACTCATCAGAACATCGATTCTAATTTACATGCAGAGGAATCTCTGGTCAGCAGTGCTTTGGGAAACCACAGTTTTGCCTCTCATGGTTTTAAGAAAACACTGAATTATATTTATATACCATAAATTTCACTTGATCTTAGCCAAAAGGCCAAGAAGCAATTATATACCATAAATTTCAAACCTGCAGTTTTCATATGTTTGGTTCATTTTGGTCCTCTTGTAGAATTAGATGATTTTCTCCTGCCCTGGCTCCCATGTGAATAGGCCTGTGGCAGATTCTACAGGGAAAGACAATCTGAGATCTGTTTGTATGCTACATACCCAGTATATGGTTAGGTTGCGGCCCAGGATTCATTCCCTTAAAATTATGATGATTCCTTTGAATTTAATGTACATTTGCGATAATTAATAATATTACAAGGGAAAGTATAAGCACAGAAAGCATGCTTTATCAGGCCAATAGGACCAAGACCATCTCATTCAATGTGTAACAAAGCATAGATGGAAATTTCATCCTGAAAATCATGACCTCTGAGGAGGTCATCAAGGCTATTTCTGAAGCAAGTACATTCTAAGAATTTTATTTACTGTTGTGAGATATATATGTGTATACATATGTGTGCATATAAACACATATATATCTCCATACACATATGTATGTGTATTTATATATGTATACATATATATGCATATATATATATATCGTAACAGTAAATAAAATATATCTATATGTCTCACAACAGCAGATATATAACCATATATATATAACCATAACCATATGGTTATCATTTTATATACATATGTTTTCATTATTTTATATATTGTATGTCTACTTTATATATTGTTTGTCTACTTGCTTACCTATACCCGTGTGCATTATCATGTAACACTTTGGGTTACTCTTCTGCCTCATGGATTAGATAATAATAATCATTAATGACTATAGAAAAGAGGGAAAATTAAACAACTCAAGTTTCATCATGAAAGTTTTACACATACATATATTTGTAAAATATAGATTGCTATAATTCATCAGAAATATTAAAATGGCAGAAAATACTATTGGTGACAATTCACATTGCTTACATAGTATGCAAAGTGACCATAGAAAATGGCTCCACTAGCTCTCAATTTGCTGCAAAATAACTTAAGTTAAAAGAAAGGCTGTCTTGATTTTAATTGATTTTATATTAAATCAAAAGTGTTATGTGATCCACAATCCAGGTTACTAAAAATAAAACATGTTCAGATACACTAAATAGTCAATATCATCTGATATTTTTATTTCTAACTGCAAATGATAAAGTTGATACTGATGTACTTTCTGCAGCTATTTGAAAGTGGTAGCTTTGAAAGCATTACATATGCTAAATCAAAAAGTATTATAAACTAGGCAAAAAGGACTAAACAAACAAATCCTTTAGTTCTGTTATCTCATTAACGCAATTTCCATTGAGTTTTTATTTATTAATTTTTGGAGTTAGTTTTGAATTGAGATTGATGTGAATGTACATTTCCTTCCATCTAGGCTTTCAGCTTCCTTTTTAAAGCTGACAATAATGACCTGTGAGAATATTCCCAGCATGAGAATAGTCCCTCTCGGTATAAGTGTGCCAGATAGGAGTGTATAATGGCTTCTATAAGCGAAGTAGTGAATCTGCATTGTCAGATCTTACATTACAGAATTCATATAAGTGCATTCCTTGGACAGTTACTTTTCCTTATGTATATGAGTGAAATGTGCATGGGTGGAACTCTATCAGAGTCTGCTATCATGATTTTGAGTTGAAGGCTTTCTGTAACTTTGAAGAAACATAGTTACTATTGATTTCACATGTGGTTTGCCTGAATCTTTTCAGGACAAAAAAAATTGCAAATTAGTAGTTGGATGCTAAGAAATAATCAAATAATGTAGCTGCATTTACATTACACTGAACGGATATGAGATTGTACACAAATACAGTAGGAGAAGAGAAGAAAAATATAACGAAATAAATGTTTTTTATGCAACTTTATATATTTTACATTGGAAAAAATATATAGAAATAACACACACACACACAAACACAAAACCAAAACAAAAAATGCAAAAACAAACAAAAAAACAACCGTACTAAAAAATGGGCAGAGTACCTGCTTGGACATTTTTCCAAAGAGGACATACAGATGGACAACAACAGGTATATGAAAAGTTGCTCACCATCATTAACCATAGGAGAAATGAAAATCAAAACAACAATGAGATATCACCTTATACTTGTCAGAATGGCTTTCATCAAAAAATAAACAAATACCACAAATTTGATCCCCTTTACCCTTATTTAACACCCTCCTCTTCCCTTACCCTCTGGTAACCACTAAACTATTGTCTATGAGTTTTGTTTCTTCATTTGATTTTCTTGTCAATTGTCACTCCAATAAACTTTAACAAATTAAAAACAAAATCAACAAACAACAAGTGCTGGCGAAGATATGGAGAAAAGGAAACATTAATACACTGTCGGTGGGATTGTAAATTGGTGCAACCACTATGGGAAAAATATGGAGATTCCTCAAAAAATTAAAAATAGAGCTGTCATACCACCCAGCATTCCACTTCTGGTTATTTATCCCAAAAAAAGCAAAAACACTAACTTGAAAAGACGTATGCACCCCAATGTCCATTGCAGCATTATTTACAGAAGCCAAAATATGGAAACAATCTAAGTATCCATCACTAGGTGAACGGATAAGGAAGATACGGTATATATAGAGGGTGCCCCCCAAAAAAAAGTATGCACATTTTAAGCAAGGAAAAAACTGTATTCAAATTGTAATATTCAATATATAACGATAAGAATAGATGACTATGTCACATTTGACATCTGCAATTGCAAAAGGTGCTCAAAGTGGTCACTGTCACCATTCACACACTTCTGATTATAGCGAACTACTGCTTGAGCAATGTTGACCAAAGTGTCCACTTGTATACATTTTTTGGCACACACAGTATGTACAATGGAATGTTACCCAGCAAAAAAAAAAAAGAATAAATCTTGCCATTTGCGATAACATGGATCAACCTAGAGGGTATTATGCTATGTAAAATAAGTCAGACAGAGAAAGACAAATACCGTATGATTTAACTTACTCATAGAGTCTAAAAAAACAAATTCATAATAAAATAAAACAGAAACAGACTCGATATAGAGAACAAGCTGATGGTTGCCAAAGGGAGGGGTTTGGGAGGGTGGGTGAAATAAAACAAACAAACAAACAAAAAATGAAAAACAGAAATAGGATAGTTTATTAAATATTAGCAATATAGTTTCTATAACTGTATTACTGATGAAACAGTAAAGAGTGTTTTGATAAAATCAGAATTTATGTGCTAGTCCACAATAAAACAATATATTTATATCTATGTCAGTTACACATGTACATAACCTTTCCTAATAAATATAAGTAATATTAATACTGATATATGTATAAAGGAACAATTAATGACTTATTTTTATCCCCAGGATTCCAAGTGTAAACATTGCATATGTTATTTACCACATTGAAAGATTAAAAAAGAAAAGTATAAAATATTATTTTGTGAACTAATGTAAATAAATCAAACTTTAAAAATTTAAGAATAATTTTTGTTGTTTTTTAGAAAATGTTTATTTAAGAAATATTGTTTGTCTACATAAAGATCTTCCAATAAAAGCCTACATACTACTTAATGATGCTAGTTTGAATTCACTGGGCATTCTATAAAAATTTTTAAAGTATGTGTAAAGTTTGAAATTAAAAAGACAAAATATGTATGATTCTTAGTTTCCTCGTGCTGCTGTAAGAAATTACCACAATCCTGGTGAATTAAAACACTACAAATTTATTATTCAGGTTAGAAGTCTCGCTGCACTAAAATCAAGATTTTGACAAAGTGTCATTCCTTTTTAGAGGTCTTAGGAGAGAATCCATTTCTTTGCTTGTTCAAGTTTGTAAAGACTGATTTCCTGGCTTGTGGTTTTTCCTCTGTTTTTAAAACTAGCAGCATGGCATTTTCTTTTTTTATTTTATTTTATTATTTTTTTTAATTTTTTTTTTATTGGGGTGACAATTGTTAGTAAAATTACATAGATTTCAGGTGTACAATTCTGTATTACATCATCTATAAATCCCATTGTGTGTTCAACACCCAGAGTCAGTTCTCCTTCCATCACCATATATTTTATCCCCTTACCCTCATCTCCCACCCCCCACCCCCCCAGCATGGTATTTTCAAATCTCTTCTCCGACTCTGAGCTCTCTTCTTGCCTCACTCACTCTTCCACTTTCAAGGACACTTGTGATTACATTGGGCCCACTAGTACAATCCAAGTATAATCTCCTTATTAAAAGATAATTAGATAATTTACAAATTTAATTCCATCTGCAACCTTAATTTCTCTTGACTAAGTAACATAACATATCCAAAGGTCCATGGATTCTGGCATGAACATCTTTGGGTGGCTATTATATTTCTTGCCACAATATGTCTAAAGTTATTGGTTAATTTAAACAATTTGCGATATTAATTCTCTCTCTTTCTCTGAGTAGCTCCCCTAGAATATTTCCACTTTATTTGCAGTCTTATATTTATTTTTTAAAAATATACCTGTGGGTAAAACCTTACCAAATTCTGATTGGTTTATTTTGGTGGTGTGTTCACGGTTTGATGTTAGCTTTTGAAATTTGCTGTATTTTAGTTATTGAAATACAACACAGATCATATGTAAATAAATATGAATGCAGTAAAATAATTATTGAGAAATAGTTCAAATAAAAAGGAAGAAATATATTTCTTCTAAGTGTAATATATGCATATATGTTAGTGTAAGGAAAAAAGGAAAAATGAACAGGAGAAATATAAAAGAATTATGAAGTGTGTACCAAAAGTCAATCATTAAGAAAAAAGCCCATGTGGCTGAAAAATATCTCAAAGGTCAGTATCATCATAGAAAAAGTAAGAAAGTTTCAGTCAAATAAGAATAGTAAGAACTATATGCATGTAACTTAAAGACAAAAATAGCAAAAATTTGACAGATTTTTGGGCCTTGTGGAATACGTGAAAATCTTCTACCTTAATTTTGAAATTTCAAGTTCTTCCTGTGTTGAGGGCGGGGTTGTGCAGTGCCTGGGAAGAAAGAAGTTCAATTACAATCTGCAAATGTTTCCATCTCCAGCAGGAGACTTTTGATCTGAGGTTGCCACACATGGTTTATGTTCTGTGAAGGGCAGAGCTACAAATAGAAAAAGCTCCATGGTAAGCCTTGGCAAATGCCATTGAGAAGGTAGGAGGCCAGAGTAACAAGTAAAGTTGTTACTGTAAAGAGAGTATAAGTTTATGTCTCTTTGTACCAGCAAAAATGACCTTATTGCAAAAGATGTGGAAATGTAAGGTGAACTGGGGAGGGGAAAACGAAGAGGGTCGATTGTAAATTCCCTTTAACTTACACTTTTACAAATTTTATAACTGGAGCCTTTAGACAATATTCAATAAATATTTGTTTCTTGGAAAGAAATATGTTCAGGTAATTTTCATTGCACATATATCATGGCATTTTGATATTTGACAGTCAGTATTTCATGTCTAAAATAACTACAGTTTTGACTACATCACAGGACAATTATGAAAAGTAAGTATTGATTTTTTCTGTTAAAATTTTAAAAATGTCTTAGACCTCTTGGTTAAAAAGCTACGTTTTTTTGGTAAATTAATTAGGCTCTGGCTGCCTGTCAAATGTTTAGTATTTCATAGTACTCTAGTGCTTTATGAAGGTATATATAATGATATTCCTCAAATAACTATAACCATGGTAGTGAAACTTAGATTATGTTTACATAATGGTTTTTTGAACAGTGTGTATGACACTTTTTCAGACTCTAAGTTCCATCACTGTCTTTAATTCTGTACATTTTAATTGCTTGCCTTGCTTTTAAAAATCTAAAACAGCTAAGCTTTAAGATCAATTGAAATAATCATAGTTTTCATATGAAAATATGTAACAGTACAACTTTTTAAGCCCTTGTTTTTGGATTGTTTTATAAAAATAATATAACTTTAAAAAGTTGTACTGTTCATTGTTCTCTGTGCAGTCAAAATACCTGACATACAGAAATGAATATGAGTATTAAACCTTTAAATCCAAAAGGAAATTCAGGGAAGCCATTGAGAATTTCTTTTAACTCAGTCCACACTTTTGTTCCCCTTTTATTTGAATTGTGCTCATTCTTTGCAGTATCACATTGATTAAAAAAAATAAAATGCATTTTGAATGCTATTTCACGGCACAAATGTTATTAGCAACAAGGAATTGGACCATATTATTTGGCTTTTGAGGAACTAAGGAAGGAGACATAGAACACACAAATATGGCTAATTATTAACCTAAAGATAAAGAATGCCAGAAACCATAATAATACAAAAAGCAAAATACTAGTAAACATAGAATTCTAAAAATGGAGGTTGATAAATAGGTAGGAGTGTGATCTATGCTGAGGTCTGAAAAAAGACGAATGAAAACTAGAGGGATTAATCTGGGGCATGGATTCTGCCTTATAACATTTGCACTTTCTAATAAAGGGTTGGGGTTATTGACATTTTACACTGGGAGGTCGGTGACAGTTATGCAGGTCACACCACTGTTTCACGTTATCCCAAAGCCATCACTGTGGTGGCCTCTCTTTTCCCACACTCCTATTATTGTTTCCATTTTGCCCCTCCAATTCATTCTGGATGCCGCTACAGAAATGATTGATCTTTCACACACAAAAATCTATAATTTGGATTATGCCATTCCCTGGCATAAAGCTTCAAATTCATATTGCGTTATATTTGTGAATATGGGCGTACTCAAAACCAAGACAAAATTTTCAATTGATTAGCAGGAAATAAATCTAAACCTGTGAGCCTGTTGCATGCCAAGTCCAGGCACAGCAGTGGCACGTGGAGTTTGGTTTCTGGTGGATAAGTATCCATGCCTTGCAGGGAACCAAAACCCAACCCACAACGCAAAACTAGTCACTGAAGAAGCCCTTTGCAACCGGGAATGGAAGTCCATTGACCATTTGAAACTGAGCCTTATAGCCCCGACTTTTATGGATATTGCTCCCCTGGGATAGTGAAAAGAAAAATGACAAGTATTAAACCTTAGGGGAGTGGAGTGAGGGAGAAGGTGAGGGGATTAGAAATCTCAAATCGGTAGCCACTATATTGTCACAGGGATATGAAAGACAGTTAGGGGAATATAATCATTAATATTGTAAAGATTTTGTAGGGTGTCAGGTGGGCATCTGTCTTACTTCATGGACGGTGTTGATGCCTGACCACTGTGCTGTACACCTGAAGCTGAAGCTCAATAATATTGAATGTCAACTATAATTTATTGTATATAAGGTCATAGGATGTGGAGTACAGTATAGGGAATACGGTCAAAGGAACTGTAACAGCTATATATGATGTCAGACAGGTAGTAGATTGGGGGAGGGAGGTTATCAATTTGTGAGGGGCGTAAATGTCTAACTATTACATTGTTTTGTACACCTGAAACTAATTAAAACAAACAAAAAAACAACAACAACAAAAAAACACTGTCTGCTCTGTGAAAATGAAAAAAAATAAGCCAGAGACTGGCAGAGCATATTTGTAAACTATATATCTAATAAAAGACTGACATCCAAAATAGACAAAGAACTCTTAAATACAACTCAACAGTAAGAAAATAAATAACACAACTAATAATTGGGCCAAAAACCTAAACAGACACCTCACCATATAAAATATATGGGTGTCAAATAATCATATAAAAAGATGCTCAACATATATGTCATTAGAACATTATACATTTTTAAAAAACAAAACAAAAAACTATTAGAACTGATAAATGAATTCAGTAAAGTAGCAGGTTACAAAACTAATATTCAGACATTAATTCCATTTTTGTATACTAATAATAAACTGTCAGAAAGAGAAATTAAGAAAACAATCCTATTTACAACTGCATTAATAAATACCTAGGGATAAATTTAAATGAGAAAATAATAGACCTGTACTCGGTAAACTATAAGACACTGAAGAAAGAAATTGAGGAAGATACACATAAATAGAAACATACATCAGGCTCATGGATAGGAAGAATTAACATTGTTAAAATGTCCATACTACCTAAAGCAATCTATAGATTCAATGCAATCCCTATCACAATACCAATGGTATTTTTCATAGAACTAGAACAAGTAATCCTAAAATTAATATGGACTAACAAAAGATCCCAAATAGCCATTAGCATTCTTGAGAAAGAAAAACATAACTAACGATATCACATTACCTGATATTGCACTATACTACATGGTCATAGTATTCATAACAGCATGAAACTGGGATAAAAACAGAATAGAGAGCCCAGAAATAAAGCCACATCTATATGGTCATTTAATATATGACTAAGGAAGCAGGAACATACAGCAGGATAAAGAGTCTATTCAATAAATGGTGTTTTAGGAAAACTGGACAGATACATTCAACAAAATGAAACTGCACCACAATATTTACTAATTTCACTGACTAGAAATCTTTAGACAGTGATTGATGTGACTAATCTAAAATGAAGTAGCCATCAGCATTCAGAACTACACAGGTGATCAATGAAGATGATGGGCTTGCTAAATTTACCAGAATGTTTCCTGCAGCCACTGATAGGGTGAGACTTCTAGTATCTGTTAGTCCTAACAATTCTAAAATCCACAGCTCCTTGTGAGCCTTTGTAAGTATATTATTATCACTATATACAAACTAAACAGAATTAACTTTAGGATTTTGAAGTAGAATTTAATTTAGTTTTCATGTGCACGTAAGAAATTATATAGTCATGTAACATGAATGTATAGTTTCTATTTTGTTTTTGCCATTGTGCAAGAAATCATTCCTTGTCTCAATATATGCTTTAAAAATAAACTATACCATAGCCACAAATACGTATTTCCATCTTTGGTATATTTATGCAAGCATAAAAGTGAATGACTGAATCCTACTAACCTAACTATACAGATCTGCCAACATTTTTAGAACCTGTCCTATGGATAATAATGAGACTGGCATATTTTATTAGATGTAGAGTGCCATGCTTTTAAAAATATATCATTTATTTCACCAATATTTATATAAATGGACTGTAAAATATTCAGTGAATACTGCATTTATGTCCCTTTCCTTTTCAGTTACTGATCAAGAAGTTAGAATGAATTATTATTGCCAGTTTACTAAAAAAATGTGAGTAATTTAAATGCTATTTACTTTCTTTCCCATGCCACATTTTAGGACTGAATTTGTTAACTACAAGCAGTGTTAGCAAACTACTAATAAGGAATTTCAAAACTGACTCATATTTTGGCTGGTATGTAAACCACTCTTTGTGAAATAATCCACCTGTGTTAGAATTTTAATATTCTTTTAATCCTTGTTAATGGGTGCAGATCTGAATGGCTTCAGATTAAAAGATGACAACAATAGCAATAACACAAAGAAAATCATGGCTAACATTTATTGAGTTGATACTATGCAACAGACAATATACTGTGAGTTTTACCACCAATGTGTCACTTAATCTTGACAAAATTCTACAAGAGTTACTAATATGTTATCTATCACACCTATCAAGGAAATAATTTGTAGAAAGATAGACATTTCCAATGTAAGGCAGCTTGTTAATGGAGGGATTTAAGATTTTTTTATGTTTAGTTCTTCTAACACAATCATGTGCAGCTACATACTTGAGTTATCTCAACACAAACATTTTTAAAGGAAAAGTAGTTCTATTTATCAGCTCTTGCTGAGGGAAGTTCAGATCATGTATTGTCAATATATTTTAACCAAAGGAATTTGCCAACTTTAGTGGCCCAAATACATAACTCAGAATTATGCTCTGCCCATTCACTGTCCACCCTTTCCAAAATATTAGGGTATGTTCCCACTTTTCCAGCATCCACAGACTACTATAGCTAAAGTAGGTGTTTATCTCCCATTGCCTGCTTTCCTCCAATTATCACTTAGTTAAGCTGGTAGTCACACTTAATTTGCAGAATTACTTTATTTGGAATTTAGATTTAGAATTTAGACATATTAAAGAATCAAACTGTGTAAGTGCTCTGAATATAGTTGATCAATTTACTCATGAAAAATTGTCCAAAAAAGATGTTTTAGAGAAAATAGATGCAGAACAAAAAACGTACATAAACATATCAAATAGCATTTAAAAATCTAATATGTCATTGACTAAACTAAACCATCCTTTTATATACACAAAGAAATGAACTACATGCCATTTATGTAGTACAATTTTAAGAGTAGCAAGAAGTTTTGTAATGTTAACAAAAATAAGTGCTATTAAACTCACAGTAAGATGGCTTGGTAATCCTCTCTTCAAAATATTGTCTCAAATTGTGTTCACTACCAATTTGTGTGTTTTCAAATTTATTTCCAGTTCTAGGAAATTATCTAAGAATTATCCTTTCTTGACAACAAAACTCATTGCTTTGTCAATTGAAAATTCAATACCATAGATAAGCATAACAATAGCTACAATTATCTTTAACATAATAAAATGGGCGTGCCTGTGTACCATAACCACTGGTGGTGATATTGACCTGAACTTTTAGCCAAAGCAATAACACATACATACATACATACATACATACATACATCCATACATAATACACACATGGCCATGGATACCAGAGAGAATAAGAAAACACTATCACTCTTTCAGATGGCACCATCCTCCTGAAAATTCCTAAAAGTCAAGTAAAAAGAAACAAAACAAAAATCAATTGGAGTGTTCAGTAATATGGTTCCATAAAATAAATAATAAAAATGTATATTTCTATATCTTATCAATTGGTAAAAATAAAAATGGTGAAAAATCCCACCAATATAAGCCAAGTACAAGGATAAACAAATCAATTTAACAGAATAGTGAGTAAAACACATACAATAGGTTCTTACCAACTTAAAGAAGTTAGATTATTCTGGCTCAGACCCTTTGTTTCGTACACGTCTGGTATATACCTGTTACTAGTCTGTAGCTTCCTTTTCTATCCTAGAAAGGGGTCTTATGATAAACAAATTTACTTAATTTTAACACAGTTCAATTTATAAATATTTTCCCTCAAAATTAGTGCCTTTGTACTATATGTAAAATAAATAAATAAATTCAAAAATTCAAAGCCTGGAAACCATTCTTCCACGACTTCTTCCAGAAGCTTTATAGTTTTACCATCAATAATTAAATCTACACTTCCCTTAGGAATGATTCATATATATATATATATATATGTTTTATTCACTATTCTGTTGAATTGATTTGTTTATCTTGCACTTGGCTCCTATTGGTGGGATTGAGTATTCAACTGGTCAGTAAGAATATAATAGTTGTTCAATCTCAATAATGATCAGGAAAGTTCAGAATAAATTATGATACGATGCCACTGAATTTTCTCTGGATAGGTAAAATTGAAAACAATCAAACAAAGCAAAACAAAAACTAGATGATAACGCTGAAGGTTGAAAGGTTGAAATGCTGTGGAATAGTAAGAAATGTCATGACTTCCGGTGTAAGTAAATTATTACAGATACTTTGGAAAAAATCTTTAACATTGTGTGTTTAACTGAGACATACACGTTCTGCAAGACAGATTAGACAGATAGATAGATAGATAGATAGATAGATAGATAGATAGATAGATAGATAGATGTTATAATAAAAATAAGAAATATGTACACCAATGATATATATACAAGTATATCAGGCACCACTCTTCATAACAGCCCCACTTACAAACAAACCTGATGTTCTTCAATGGTAGAATGAATAAAAATATTTAAAAAATATATGCCATACTGGTGCTGCCCAGCACAACCAATACCGGATGTAGAATATTTCTATTATTGAATTAAGTTCTATCAGACAGTGCTGCATAGGAAATAAATGAAATTAATCTGTGCTACACACAATAACATAGAATTTCACAAACATAAATTGATTGAGAGGAATCAGACACAAATGAGTGAACACTGTATTGTTCCATTTACATAAATTACGGGCAACCTAATCTATGATGTTAGAAATCCAGATGTTTATTTT
Organism: Rhinolophus sinicus; assembly: GCF_036562045.2. Classification (NCBI taxonomy): domain Eukaryota; kingdom Metazoa; phylum Chordata; class Mammalia; order Chiroptera; family Rhinolophidae; genus Rhinolophus; species Rhinolophus sinicus. Next base: position 181,412,187 of record NC_133753.1, read on the forward strand.
TCTTGTGTGGAGTAGGTAGACGTTAATAATTGAAAAAAAGCATGAAAGGAAGCTTCTGGAATATGGTTAATATTTGCTTCTTAATCTGGGTAGCAGCTACGTTGGTATCTTCCCTTTGTGACAGTTCATAAACTGTTCACTATGACAGTTTATAATTTATTCACATTCAGTAAGAAATGTTACTTTAAAGAATCAAGAGTAAAGAAACTCAAGAAGTTCAAAATAATTAGAAAACAAAAAGAAAAATTTGTTTTAATATCAATTATCTTATAAGTGATGTCAATTGTCATGTTGTTAGAAAATGCATTTCTTATTTTCAATATATGCAATTACGAGTATATTAATGTAAATTAATAGAAGTTTAACTCAAATATATCAAATATATTCTATTCTCCCTGGGACATAAGCCATCTGTTAAATCAATTTGATATCATGAATTATTATAGGTTAAATTAAATGTGTAAAAATTTGGACTCTCATATAATATGCTACATTGAAGAAGGTCATGCCTTTACTGGGAAACCATTTTATGAATAATTTTACTGGAATCATACTCCGTATTATAAAGGGATTCTTTTCCAGTTGAAGAAAAATATCGCCGATGCTTGGACTCGATGTTATCTACATGGTTTTAGTGTTTCACTGATGTGCAAACAAGATCCTTTTAACAAAGATGGATATTTAATTCTACATAAATTGATATGTATAACTGATAATACACCATACTGTGTATTGTCAAATATCACTAAGAGTGCCACTACCAGATTTTTTGAAATTTGTTCTTATAAAATAGCTTAAATATATGAAAAATAAACGTGAATTTCTCAGTGAGAGTGTCATTGAATTTTAGAGAACACTCAGTTCTACCTTTGTAGGAACCACTTGTTTTTTAAGGTTAATTTTGTGGAAGTGACAGCTCACATAGGGACCCAAATTATTAAAAAAAAAAAAAAAAAATCAAAGCTTAAAAAGTTTTGTTTTACATTTTAAAAGAGGAAGGCATATTTCTCTGTTTCCCCAGTTTCCCAGCGCAGCAGAGATCCTTAGAACACCTTTAAGAAACCACTATGAGTGGTCAGAAGACAGATTAAGAATTAAATAACAAATTTACTTGGATTATCAGGTTATTGAAATAAAATGTATAAGCCAGAAAGGTGAAGCATTTTATTCAGTATCGCATATTTGGACAGTTGAAATATGAAGACAAGATTTTCCTCACAAAGAAAATGTTTATTTGTAATTCCCAGGGACATTCTGTCCACTTGATACTATATCTCACTAGTCTAGACTTATACATACACAACTGGCTGTAGCTTTTTGTCAGTGTATGTTCTCGGGGATGGGGGAATGGGGAATATTTTCCTTAGGGAAAGCTATTTAGTTCAAATAACATGTTCAACTAAGAGGCATACTTTTTATTTTTTCATGTTTTCAGTCTTGATCATTATGTTATTGAACGACTTTTAGTATTAGATTGTTGTTTCTCAAAAGATTGAATGAAAATAATAAAAGCTGTGAAAAAATAGAAACAGGTCCTTGATTGCCAGATATAAGAGAAACATGCAAAGATAATGCTATTATATGACCCTGAGGCATGGAAAACATTTTCCTTATTTCCAGTACTATACATAAGAAAATATCCCCAAAGTAATGAATAAACTAAGTTACATCATTCTTTAAATTTGATAATCTACAAAATGGCAATGATTAAAGTCACCATCCTAGTTTAGGAGATAAGATACAAAATTGGATTATAACAATTGCATAGTCATATCTTATAGATTTGTGACTCAATGACCATAGACCTATTATAAAACTCCTTCCTCAAGAATCTAGCAACACATAAATGTATTTATCTGCTCTGCTAAGACAGCAAATGTAAGAGCAATATGAAAAATCAGGGTAAGAAAATGAATTAAACTGAGGAGAATTGTAGGAAATATCTAGAAATTGTATTTAAATTATTGGAAGAATATATGGGAACAGTAACTGTAGGTAATTGATTGAGCAAAATGTTATAAGCTGAGAATGTACAAAATGAAATAAAATGAGCTCATCCTGGCATTTTACTTCGAAAATTTTAGCGTGATGATAAATCCGTCCATCTACAACAGCTTACTAAGTTCCCTGAATTTTGCTATTGCTGTTCTTGAGGAATCAGTACTGGCCACAATATTGGGGGAAAACAAAACAATAGAACATTTCAAAAGAAAAAGGTTACATTGTTTCATCATGTTTGTGTCACACACCTTCACACTAAGGAAACCCAGCAATCAGCTCTCTTTCTAACTATAAATTATAGATTGATAAATTGAGCCATGCCATGGCAGAAAACTATGTGGTAGTCTATTCTACTTTGTGCTTCTAACACTTTTGAAGAAAAATTGCAATCATACCATGTTCTCTTTGGTCACTGTATCTGTACACATCTTGTGGTCACTGTATCTGTATGAAGTATTGATGACCAGCTTTACATCAATACTTCACACATGGTTATTAGGTGAGCTGAATGTTCAGGGTCTTACAAGAATCAGAAGATTGGAAATGGTGAAAAAGAAATGGAGGCAAGGTAGTGGATGAGATTCTCAGAAGAGTTTTGGGGTCTGAATCTCTTTGTATCACACGTGCAAACTACCAGAACATCCCCACTGGCAAACGGGCTCATAAAAGTTGATAGAATATTCTCTGAATACTTGCCATAACTACCTAACATTCTCTGGTCTCCTGACCACACAAGCAGACATTTCCATGGGGGAACAGAAAAGACATCACCGCCCGAAACTGAATAGCTTTTGCAACCCGAGTTGCCAGTTTTCCAGCAAACAAAACACAAGAAAACAAAAGGAAGTGTATCTGATGACATGGTGCTGATCTCAGAGAATATAGCCAGTTAGGTTTATTGATGCAGGCTGAACATTTTAAAACTTTGGATGTGAAGGGAAAAATGAACACTAGAATAGATATTAATATTTAACTTGGAATAGCCTTCCACATTCTTTGGGCCTCTGAGAGTATCAGGAAATGCTTGAATGCCAATTATTTTACCAATGTGGTCCAAAAAAATTGATTATGTCTAAGAAGTCAGCTTAAAGACAAATAAATAACTCAGTATAGTCTAGCATTCATAAGAAACAGGACGATTTAATGACAAGCTATTGAAAAAGTCCTAAAAGACAGTATTTAAGATAATGAGCATCTTCAGTGAAGTTTTCCTTACAGTCAATTTATAATGATTGAAAGAACGATAGAGAGATCCCTCTAAAAGTAATTTCTAAAAACTCTGTCTCTGAATGTTTGCTTCTCTATCCTTAAAACTCTGAGTTTCACTGTTGTGGGAGAGGGAGAGAGAGAGAGAGAGAGAGAGAGAGAGAGAGAGAGAGAGAGAGAACTCCTGGGCATTTTAAACTTTCAAAGCCAATAAAACAATAGACTCAACAAGGAGAATTGTCAGAATCAAATTAGTTACTATATAAAGATCTCATAACAATATATAACACTAAGTAAACTAACCTTATATATGTTAGCTATTATAATTGACACCAATACAAATATATAGTTTCTTGTCTTGGTTAATATCACAAAACTTCTCTCACTTCCCCCTCACTATATTCACCTACTATTCCAGTCCCCTCAAAGGAGATCCTCTAGAATTCCCAGAGTTCCAAAATAGCATGCTGCTATCAAACATCACTTAATCACCAAACCATCCAAACATCAACAAGCTCCTATCATACTAAAGTGCACCTTTCTCTAAGCCTTTGCCCTGTTCCATTTTATGTCAGTGGAAGGGAAGTCATAATATGTATATTTTCTCTAGGCAGAACACATTCCCTTTGCTTCCTCCATCACCTGTCATATTTCTCATAGTTTCATACTCTGTATTCTACTGTTTTTCCCTTGAGTTCATGAAAATGCCCACATCTCTGTCTTATACAAAAACTCCCCCTCCCTAGTATAACATGCTTCACTAAAGCTCTTCTGTCTTTAGGATTTTTATTTTTAGAAGAATTATTATATTCCAAATTTCTCCATTTCTTCACATGCTATTTATTTTTTAATAAGCTATAATTTAGATTTGCCCCCAGCAATCAATTCAATCAATAATGTTACTTTTATTTATTTTCTATCCTAACATGTTCTTTTTATTTCTTTGTTTGTTTTATTTTTTACCTCTCTATCTAGACTGGTGTTAGTCATTCTCTCCCAAAAAGATGGCCGGGTAAAATTTTTAATCCAGCTTCTACTGTGGAAACTCACAATTCTACAATATGTATCTAGAAAGAAGTTCCAACCTGCTACATTCAATTGCTTCCTTGTAGTTCTGTAACACTTAGGTTAACATCAAAACTTCAAACTCAGAAAGTTCAGGGTCCATATTCTTGCATCTCCCATGGAATTTTGCTTCTAATGCTTTTTCAATGTTAACTCAATGGGCTCACCTTATACTATTGCGTATATCAGAATTATGTGGAAATTATTCTTGTCTCCCCATGGAGAGTTGCCAGGTCCTGTGACTTCTACATCCTAATATTTAATCTGCCTTGTCCACTTCTTTTTATTTCTATTACTACTCAAAGTGCCATTCTCACTGATCCCTATTACTTTAATCTGGCCCTTCTGAATAGGAAGGCTAACATAACTAAAATCAGTTTAGTTGTATTTTCTCCTGCATTTAAATTTCTCTCTATTACATGCAAATTAATGGCTATGCTGCTTAGTTCACTCTACAAAGTTCTTTATTGGTGGCATGTTCTTTTATATAACCAATTATCTCCATGGATATCTCTTACTTTTTGACTAGCATCACAGAACTTCAGGGCTTTCTTGGATATACAGTGTAATTTCAAAACTTCAGATGTTTTTATGTTCACCTTTTGCCTGTAATAATTTTATTCTTGTTAAAATGCCCACCTGAATCTTTCCCTCTGCTTTCTTGGGAAACTCATCTTCATTTCTGAAGCCTAGATAAGGTGCTAACTTCCTAGGAATAATTTTTACATTTCGCCTCACAACCACCACAAAGACTTACTTATTCCTTTTTACCATACTTTATAAATGCTTCAATCATCTCATACATTATGCTACACAACAATTATTTTTAGTAATTTTGATTTCCTACAAAATTGCAACCTTATTTAAGGTCAAGATCATATGGTTCTAATCTTCCCCCATGTGACTAACCCTATGTCCCGAATACAGTCAGAATAAATTCATATTTACAACAGAATTAATAAATACCTCTTTTCATCTCTCCTATTAATATCCATTTCAAGTTCCTACAAAGGGTAGAAAGAAATCAACTAGATATACAAATAGTATATTGCCTTAATCCAGGCCAGTTTACTGGATTTAATGAGAAAGTGTTATAAACATGTGCTGTAATTACGTAAAAAATAAGTGTGTGTGTCTGTGTGTGTGTGCGTGTGTGTGTTGTATAATTATGTATACTTTATGCATTATATACTCACACACACAAGGTCTGACAATTAATGTCACAAACTCATCATAGGGTAAGTGCTACATACCTCATTGCTGAATATCACTGCAGTCATCTTCAAAGTACTCCTCTTGGGAAGCTATGCACCAATGCCAGCACATGGTCCACCCTTCAAAGCAAGTTTGGAACTCTTTCTGGAATGACCATCAGAATTGTCATCGTATTACCCTTGATGTCCTGAATGTCATCAAAATGCCTTCCTTTCAATATTTCCTGTATCTTCAGGTAAAGATAGAACTCATTGGGGGCCAGATCAGGTGAGTAGGGAGGGTGTTCCAATACACTTATTTGTTTACTGGCTAAAAACTTCCTCACAGACAGTGCCATGTGAATTTGTGCATTGTCATGATGCAAGAGCCATGAATTGTGGGCGAAAAGTTCAGGTCGTCTAACTTTTTCATGCAGCCTTTTCAGCACTTCCAAATAGTGAACTTGGTTAACTGTTTGTCCAGTTGGTACAAATTCATAATGAATAATCCCTCTGGTATCAAAAAAGGTTAGCAACATCGTTGCAACAAGTTCACAAACTTAATTGTCAGACGTGTGTGTGTGTGTGTGTGTGTGTGTGTGTGTGTATACTTAGTCTCCATTCTGAAGTTTCATTTTTGAAAGAAGCTTACCTTTGAAAATATTGAAATGTTTAAGCTTAACAATTGAATTAATGGAACAATTTCTCCTTTTCTTTAATTACAGCTTGTATTTTATTCATTATTACAATTTTCAGGACAATTTATTTGATTTTAATAAATTTAAATAATTTTAATAAATTTAATATTATTTTCATAATCTGAGCTAAAATGAAATTATTCTTACATGAAAATTAAGCCTTCCCTGGACATCATACCATCTTCTTTTTTCATTAAAGAAAATAGAAAAGTATGATATATATTCATGTTTTGCATATGTCTTTTGGAAATAATTAATCTTTTAGTTACTAATTCTTTTGATTTTATAAAAGGAGGCATGCTTGCTACAGACTTTTTTTCACTTATTTGGAAGGGCAAATAAAAAGATAATTTTATAACATTTTCGGTAGAATTAACTGAGAATGATAAACATATATATTATATCTAGAGAAATTTTGAGTTTGCTATTCTTTGTTTTCTTCAGGTATTACTTGTCTGTCCTATTCCTGGGGAGTTCTTTTGCAAGTACCAACTTCCTTTATCTTGCCTGGCTTCAGACTAATGATTGGAGTGTAAGGAAAAGAAAACTTCAAATTTTCAAGTCTCAGACGAACAAAGTAACCTCTAAACAGCTTCATATGTCTGAGCAAGTTGTGCTTCTGCAACTCCTATCTGTATTTTAGAAGGGATAGAAAGGGAAGATATGATAGGCTAAATAACCCCCTTCCTCAAAGATGCCCACATCCTAACTCCGAGAATTTCTGAAAATATCCCATTACATGGCAAAAGGGACTTTACCTACGTAATTACATTAAGGATTTTAAAATGGGGAGATTGTCTTGGATGATCTGAGTGGGGCCAATTAATCACAAGTGTTCTTGTAATATGAAGAAAGATCAGAGTTAGATGTAGATGTGACAACAGAAGCAAAAGATTGCAGTGGTGGAGAGTCAAGTGCAGGCAGTCTATAGAAGCTGAAAAAGACAAATAAATGGATTCTTTCTTCAGATATTACAGAGGGAGCCAGCCCAGCAGGCACTTTGCTTTTAGCCTAGTGAGACTCATGTACTTCTGACCTCCAGAACTGGAAGATAATACATTTGTGTGGTTGTTAAGTCACTGAGAGTATGGTACTTTTTTACAGCAGTGATAGGAAACTAATACAGAAAGTTTGTTCATGGTCAATTTTAGAATCGTACTGGTTACTGTTCTCTGAACAACCCTGACTATACAATTCTTTTCTCATACGGGAAGTGATTGCCAGCAATGATATCCCCCAAACGTTTTTGGTTTTATTTGGAGTTCCTGATTTATAGTTTTCTTCTATTTTCTAATAGAAATATAATAATGCATGAGGTATGCTAACATTCCTTTACTGTAAACCAAGTTGAAAAGGTAACAACAATCTCAGTCTTGCATTCTTTCCTCAAGTTGTAATTTTATTCAATTATGTATTAGGATTGAAAATATCACCCATTCAGGGATAATATCCTATCCTGGTGACAGTTAATCAAACCTATCTCTTCCAAAGAGGGAAGACGTTGTCATGGAGTGTATTAGTGCAGATTCTTAAAGAAGTAGATGACAAAGAATAATTTTTAAATCTTGCAAGAATATTATTAGAATAAACACCTATGAGAGCAAATGGAGAGGTACCGGGATGAGGTTGGGCTAGTCATCAGATAAAAATATAAGTCTGACCCAGTGAAGTAGAGAAAGAGGAAAGGTTGGATGAAAAGGTCAGTGCTGTCTAAAGGTCTGTGACTCCCAGAAATGGACCCATGTTTGGACTCCTATTGGACTCGCCTTGACTTCCACACAAACACAATGATAGATTTCCAAGTACAGCACCCAGGGCCCCTTGGTCAATTCTGCTCATTGTGTGTATATGTCTGTGAGGTGCAGCCACATGGCCATGCTATGTGGCAATATCAGGACACAAACCAGTTCTCCTGAGGCAGGTATCCATTCCTTCAACTGGAATGCTATGAATGTTAGTATGCTGCCAATGATCAATTTAACCCATTTTTAAGGGGCAGGACTTTAGAAAAAATTGGAAAAGCTTTTGTTGTATTTCACTTGAAACCAGAAATCCTGCATACCAGACTGAATCTATTAACCTTCTTGAACTATAGAATCCCTTAGGTAATCCTTTGTATTCTCAGTTAATTTGTAACATGTTCTCTAACAGGTATTGATTTACTTATATATTTAAAGAATCAACACATTTCTGCTGAGTAGACAGACGTACACATCCATACAAACGAACACATATTTCTATTTCTATGCTAATGTTCAGTGAGATTTTCAGGAAATTCTATTATTCCAGTCATATATATGTATATATGACTGGGATATATATTCATTCATATATATATATATATATATATATATATGAATATATATATATATATATATATATATATATATATATATATATATATACATTTCTGCCTAGCTACTTTTCAATAGAGACACCATTGTAGTAATTTTTCTTAACACTGCACAGAGAGGAGAACGTAATCTTCTAGATAACTAAAACAGTCCTATATGCCTTACCCCTAAAGCTCATTGGTAGAAATGACACTTATACTACATCTGATTTTTTAAAAAAATATAGAACTACTCAATAGATGATTGTTTCTATAGTACGCAAGGGAAACCAAGGAACAATCATAATCACCATTTCTTTTTCACAATTTGATACATACAAAAAGAAGACAGCCTATCTTATCATAAAGAAATTTTAGAACAATATTTAATATGGGTACTATAAATTGGCACAAACAATCCTAGCAAATTTGAGACAATGTATTCAAAATATTTTCCATAAGACATATTCACTTTGCCTCTTGTTCTTTCAGCTGTTTGAACAAGATTAGCACTTTCTAGCAAAAATAAAAACAAACAATTCAAAAGGAATCGGACATCACTGAATTTATTAGGACAGAGTTGTTTCAGCTGAGTATTGTCATCATCTATTCCAAAGACTACACTTATCCAGTATAAATATATTTCTTTAAAGAATCCAGAGAACTGTCCGCCTTTTACGATTTGTATATGAAATATTATAGTATAAATAAATAGCCTGGTAATTTTACTTGTATTATAGCTGCTTATTAAAAACTGCAAATGATATTTAATTTAATTGCTTGCTTATCTAGAATTCTGAATACATAAAACAAACATTCCATTTGGGATATAAGCCATTTACCATAAGTCATAATATAATGGTCAGTATTTGCATTTTTTCTTGTTTTCTACAATAAATTATTTCAGCATATTCATGTATAAGTTAGAGTCTATTCTGTATGAACAATTACAGTGGGAAAATTCACATTCTTCACTGATTAATTATTTCAACAAATTATTATGTTCAGGCTGTGTAAGGACATGAGGACTTGGAGACTCTGGGGATACAGCAATTAATAGAAGATAAATTCTCTACCTCCCATAACAAAAGCTTGTAAAATGAACACTGCATTAAATATATAGTACAAAGTGTGGAGAGAGCATATTTGAGAGGAGATCTAGGGAAAATCTGATTCAAGTGAGTGAGTGGTAACTTAGATGGTTTTCTCAAAAGTGAGTGATGAAAAAGAGAGAAAGGAGAGACAGACAATGAGAGAGAGAGAGAGAGAGAGAGAGAGAGAGAGAGAGAGAGAGAGAAGACTCATATACCCAAGATAGAAGCCATGCTGTTCATAAAACCTAATATTGGAAATATCATAACATCACTTTATCATATTCTATTTTTTAGATTATTACCAGGAATACCACACTTCAGAGGGGGGAAATATCTCTCTTCAGTGTCTTACAATTTTCTAAGTACAGGTCTTTTACTTGTTTGGTTAAATTTATTCCTAAGTATTTTATTGTATTTGAAGCAATTGTAAAAGGAACTGTTTTCTTGATTTCTCCTTCTGCTAGTTTATTATTGGTGTATACAAATGCAACTGATTTCTGAATATCAATTTTGTATCATGCTACTTTACTAAATTCATTTATCAGTTCTAATAGTTTTTGGTGGAGTCTTTGGGGTTCTCTCTATATAGTATCATGTCATCTGCATATAATGACAATTGTACTTCTTCCTTTCCAATTTGGATGCCTTTTATTTATTTTTCTTGTCTGATTGCTGTGGCTATAACTTCCAGAACTATATTGAATAAAAGTGGCGAAAGTGGGCAAACTTGCCTTGTTCCTGATATCAGGGGAAAGGTTTTAGACTTTCCCCATTGCATATGATGTTAGTTGTGGGTTTATCATATATGACTTTTATTGTGTTAAGATATGATCCCTCTATTCCCATTTTGCTAAGAGTTTTTACCATAAATGGCTGCTGGATTTTGTCAAATGCTTTTTCTGTGTCTATTGATAATGGTCATGAGCAACCAACGTATGGCACCCATTGACCTGATAGATAATGAAAATGAGGGGGTAAGTAACCAAATTTGATCTTAAACATTCTTACAGCAAAAAATATATGATAATTATTGAAGTGATGAATGTATTAGCTAACTCTATGATGGTAATCATATTGAAATATATAAAGGAATTAAATAAATACCCTAAACTTACACAACATTATATGTTAGTTATGTCTCAATTAAAAAAAAAAGAAAAAGAATAAAAGGAAAACAAAATTTCCTGCAGTGACTCTTTTAGGTTGATATCAAATCAAATGTCACAGAGTGAATGAATGGTAGTTGGTTTTGAAGATATATCCACAATTATACAAGATAGGACAATTAAGTTTGCAAACACATCCTAGAAAAAGTTCTACATGCCTAATTGCTGAATATCACTATGGTCATCTTTGACATACTCCCTTTGGGAAACTATGCCCTGACATCAGTGCCTAGTCCACCTTCAAAGCAATTTCAAAATTCTTTTTCTGGAATGGCCATCAGAGCTGTTGTTAATGTGGTGTATGGTGTATCACATTATTTGTGGATATTGAACCAACCTGCATAACAGGAATGAATCCCATATAATTGTGGTATATGATCTTTTAATATTGCTGAATCTGATGTGTTAGTATTTTGTTGAGAATTTTTGCATCTATGCTCATTAAGGATATCAGTGTATAGTTTTCTTTTTCTGTAATGTCTTTGTCTGGTTTTCGGATCAGAGGAACAATGTAGATATCTGAGCACTGCGCTGTACACCTAAAGCTGAAGCTGAATAATATTGTATGTCAACTATAATTTAAAATATATGTAGTCACAGGATATGGAGTACAACATAGGGAATAGAATCAATGGAATTGTAACAGCTATACATGATGTCAGAGAGGCAATAGACTGGGGGAGAGAGGACATCACTTTCTGAGGGGTGAAATGTCTATTATATTGTTTTGTACACCTGAAACTAATAAGAAAAGAAAAAAAAAAACAACTCAAAAAGACTAAAAAAAATAAAAGTAATGAATAAATGAAGAGAAGAAAGCACTAGTGTCTCTTCTATTAATTTTTGAATAAAGGAAAGTACATATTAAAAAAAGTGAGGAGGGAAATTAAGTTCCATTTGTTGAGGAGTATCACATGAGGTCTGACAATAAAGTTCACAAATGTATTGCAACAATGTTGTTAACCATTTCTTGATATCAGAGCACTTATTCATTATGAATTTGTATCAACTGGGCAGATAGTTAACTAAATTGACTATTTGGAAGTGCTGAAGAGGTTGCAAGAAAAAGTTAGACAACCTGAATTTTCACCAACAATTCATGGCTCTTGTATTACGACAATGCACCAGCTCACACGGCACTGTCTGTGCAGAATTTTTAGCCAGTAAATGAATATAATGGTACCTAAGTTTTCAAACATAATCTGTTCCAGAAGACCGTTGGAGTTCTGAAATGTTAGAAAACTGAAGCACGGTTTCCCCATAGAAAGTAATAATAAATAGATTAATCCATTCCAGACCTTTAAAATCAACCCCTAAAACTGCAAATTTAGTATGCATTTTACTATCTAATCATACCACAGATCCATAAAATTTATGGCATTTGTAAATCGAAATGTTCGTCAACGGAGATATTAGAAAACTGAGGTACCACTGTAAATGTATTGGAACACCATCCCTACTTACGTGATCTGGCCCTCATGACTTTTTTCTTTACCTGCAGATAAAAGAAACATTGAAAGGAGGACATTTGGATGACATTCAGGACATCAAGGGTAATACGAGGACACCTCTGATGGCCATTCCAGAAAAAGAATTTTGAAATTGCTTTGAAGGTGGACTAGGCACTGATGTCAGGGCATAGTTTCCCAAAGGGAGTATGTCAAAGATGACCATAGTGATATTCAGCAATTAGGCATGTAGAACTTTTTCTAGGATGTGTTTGCAAACTTAATTGTCCTATCTTGTATAATTGTGGATATATCTTCAAAACCAACTACCATTCATTCACTCTGTGACATTTGATTTGATATCAACCTAAAAGAGTCACTGCAGGAAATTTTGTTTTCCTTTTATTCTTTTTCTTTTTTTCTAAATTGAGACATAACTAACATATAACGTTGTGTAAGTTTAGGGTATTTATTTAATTCCTTTATATATTTCAATATGATTACCATCATAGAGTTAGCTAATACATCCATCACTTCAATAATTATCATATATTTTTTGCTGTAAGAATATTTAAGATCAAATTTGGTTACTTACCCCCTCATTTTCATTATCTATCAGGTCAATGTGTGTCATACGTTGGTTGCTTCCTTTTGCCAAAGTCCACAGCTCCATACAGCAACCTTTTCATCCTTCAGGTTTTTATAATGTATCTTTCCTATTTTCCTTTTATGCCTATGTATAGGAATGGGTCTCTGTTACTGTTATTTGTTTTACACTATTGAATGCACTTAACATGGAATAAGATGGTACTGCATTCTGGTATGCACTAAATAGTGGTACTAAGAATAGAATTGCATTATTAGCATTATTTAGTATATCATTGTATAATATGTAAATATTTATTAATAGTAGAATGGTAATGGGCTAAGAATGTTATAGTATTGTTGTTTTTCTTAAACTCTGCCTATATCTATGTGAATTTCCCTTTAGCAAAACTCTCTTCACATTACTTAGTTAGAGTACAATAGCTGCTTTCTATGTTTCTAACTGATGGAGTAATTAAGAAGGCAGACCTTAGACTCAGATGAACTTGGATTCTAATCTAAGCTTTATTCTACTTAATAGCTGTGGATGTGAGAAAGGTAATTAAGCTCCCAACACCTCAATTTCATCATCTATCATACCTAATAAGAGCTTACTAAGCATTAGGCTCTGTTCAGGCCCTAGAAGTTTTACAAATCAATTCACGTAACTCTCAGGGGACTGGAATCCCATGATGTTGATCGATCATTGTTCATATTTGATAATTACCAGTAACTAATGAACTCATCTGAGTTCACACAGCCAGGAAGATTGTTGGGACAGCACTTCAATTAAAGTCTTCTGGCTCCAGAGCGCATGCACTTGTCCATTGCACTATGTCACAGTGCCTATTTCAAAGGCTTGATGTGACAAGGCAACATGTTCACAAAAGTAAGGCGCTTAGACTTGCTTGAGCCTGTCCTCAATAAATGTGACTTCCTCCAATCATCATGTGTAATTGTTGCTTCTTTTAAAATAGTTTACCCAGAAAACAAAACTAATACATTTATTTTCATAAGACATTTTCTCCTGACTGGAAATAAAACTTACTGTTTGTGGGGAGCAGGGTGGTACAGATATTTTGATTTAAAAATTAATTCTACCAGATCATCAGTTAAAAAAAAAAGATTCCTCAGAAAATTTGAATTGTGTTTAGCATAAAACCTAAGATGATTCACATAGAGAGATAAGAAAGTCACATACAGTGCATAACTTTCTTCAAGAATGTTATAGAATGATAATCAGAGCAGAAAAAAATCTATTTTTTATAAAAAAGTAACATTTCTGAAGGTCATACTCTATACGTGTAATTGAACCTTGCTTTATTTAAGCACTAAATATGAATAAAAAATGAGCTAGGTGAGACATGGATGCACCTTTTAAAAATTTTTTTTTGGTATATAAAAATTTAAGCAGATATGTAATTTAACACATGCAGTATTTCAAATAATGTTCTAAATTTTTAAAGAAAAAATAGAAATAAATTATTTTTCCAAAATGCTATTATTTAATTAGTTTAGTTTCTGTTTAAATGTAATTTTAAAAGAAATACTGATTACGGTTTATAAGGATCATTAGGAATCTGGACCGCCTCTCTCAATGAAGACTAAAAAAAAAGCTGGATAGTATGCCGTTTAAAATATTCTTTAATGTCTTGAGGAACTGAAATGATATTTAAAAACTTCTTGATCAAAAATAAGTAAAACCAACAAGCAAGCAGAACATTCTTTAAGAGCACGTCCTATTGTAGGGAACCGATTTCAAGACCACGTGTGACATAAGAGAAAGAGCTAAGGATCTCAAGTTTGTCTAAAATTTGAAGATTAAGAGAAAACCCTACCCCATTATGCAGGAATCCCCAAAGCGTTGCAACCTAAATTTAGGGGTGAATGAAAAAGTAAACTACACACACACACACACACACACACACACACACACACACGGGTGTGCAAGAAATAGGCTTGACTCTCAGCAGAACAGGAGAGAAAGACTGCATGAAAACACAATTACCAGCTGACCTTTCCACAGCTTTGCAGCTCAAATTCTCATTATCTCAATTTTCCAAAATAATTAAAAATGACAAGTTTGTTTTATTGTAGCCCTGGACCCACAGTGGCACCAGAAACTTGGTAAACAAACACAAATCTCTGAACCTTTTTTCCCCCTCTTACTCCATTAGATGAATCTGCAGGCTGGGAAAATACTGTATAACATCTTGTCAGTAAGGGGACTCCTCCAAGATGGCCCATTCAATGTGGTGTCCTGAGGCTGTATGAATCTCTCCTCAGGCCCAAGGCATTGATTCCCCAAGCTTCCAGGGGTGTTGCATGCTGAGGGCTCAGTGCTGAGCCCGTCTCTACCTCCCAGGTTTTACAGCAGCCTGCAGACAAAACCTGATTGATGTGTTGGTTTCACTGAGTCACCTCTGAAGGTTCATGTGAGTCTCAGAACCCAAACTCCAGCGAGGCCATTCTTTATCCACTGCTGACAAACTGTCCGTGCCTGGTCTTGGGTCATGGTCTGGTAGTATGCACTGCTGATAACCGTGGTCCTTGGTAAGTTTTCTGCTGGAAGGTCCACACACTTTGTACCCTACTCTTTTGTCCCCAGGACTTCTCCCTTCTAGCACCTTCCAACTCTTAGGCAAGTCCCTTTTGACATGCACGGCAATAACTGCTTTTCAGTTCAACACTTAAATCATGGAAGACAGGAGGTCATATCCAGGGATTCTCATAGTCTAAATGTGCAATGCCACAGTTTACACACAATTCTGGCCACCCAGCTCTGTGAGGGGCATGCTTTGGTGTGGAGTCCAATTAGAATTCAAATCAGAATGTATTCTTAGAGTCCTCAGTGGGATTTTTACCCAAATCTCATCGCTGCTTAGTCCTCTAGGTTCCATTCTATTCACATGGTTCGGAATGTCATTTTCTTTTCCCATGTGGCCAAATTTACTTTACATCTTCTCCTACTTCTTACTGTAAGGCTTACAGTAAAAACTGTATCCTGAGTTCTCTAAACCCCTTTTTTCTCTTTATAAACAAATGGAAACCAAACAACAAGAAACTCTCACTTTTCCAATGAAAGCTTTAGCGTTCACAGCTATTTTCTCCAAAATTGATGTCAACAGTTTACGCCAGGAAGTAAAAGATGAACAGTCTCTCCCATTCCCTGGTGTCTCTCCAAAAAAAATGTCTACCCACACATCAATGGATGAGTGTGTCAGAACCAAGAGATTCACCAGTAATCACATATATCATTCAATGAAATATGCTATAAATATGTAATGCCATCTGCAATGTTATAAGATATGCATATATGAAATATAACATAGTATTATATACAAACACACATTTCTTTTGAATAATAAATATATTAGTCAAAGGTAAACTGAATAAGCTTTCATTTTGAGAAGTCTCAGCCTTTTCCCTGAGGCAGTCTAACATTGACTCACTTTGTCCGCTTGGGGAGACTCTCTATACTTACAAGGTGACCCAAACTGCCTTAAGCTTCCTCTCAGCTTGACTAAACCTTAGACAGACTTCTCTGGACTCTGGGCCCCTGATCAGTCTGTTCTTAGAGCATTTACTTTAGAAAACCTGTCACCTGTTTTGGTCTCTTTGTGATTTAATTGTATTTCCAGTTTCACAACCCAATTGTAGTATCTTTCTCAAGGACCTGGGAACCACCCCATGTAATGGAAATCTTTAAAGATGTAGCATTTCTGTCTCTGACTCTCTGTAGCAGAGTGGAAACTAAAATTCTGTGGGGAGAGAATGGGGCACCTTGATCCAAGTTGTAAAATGAAGATACAGAAGACACAGAAGGAAAAGTATTTTTCCTTTGAGTAGGGCCAATTAGAAAACAGATGGCCTATGATTCCACCCACCCCATTCCATCCCAACTTCTAAAATCTCTCCAGTCTCTTGTCTTGGCAAAAGAGAGTATCCAAGACTTGGTCTGTGCTTTCTCCCCTATTGCTGGCAGTAAAATCAACTTCTGTCTGCTCATCTGTTTCATGTGATATTTTTCCTCAGTGAGGGTCACACTATGGGAGTATATTTAAAAGCTGGTCTCTTGGAGGGAATGACTTCTGTTAAATACTTTAAAAGGTAAGGTTTTGGCTTTCTCCTGAGTAGAGAATTATGCACGCACATTCAACCTACATGCTCAAATCTTTCATGGAAGCCTGAACAATTTTTACTAGAACCTCTTTATAAGAATGGGACTGGCCTAGGTTCTCAAAGAAATATGCCCAGTATCTCAGTGATAGTGGTGTTTGCAGTTGAACTTTAGGTAAACTAAGAAATTTGTTGTTGTTTGCTTGTTGCAGATAATTTGATGACAATGTGTACTCATCGAGGAATATTCCTTGATATTTAAAAATGTAGATATAAGCATATAAATTATTAGAATTGCTAAGATTATGAAATTAAAAGTAAAGGAGTCATAGAGTGTCAAAATTAGAAGGTATCTGGAAGTAGTAGTTTTAAGAAACAAGAAACAATTTCTTGTATTGAGGCACTAATCTGTGTGATCTCTCTTGGTCCGCAGTGTTTCAACATATGCATCGTCAGTCCCTAGCGAAGTAACTATGGTACTCAAGGCATCGTACCTGTTAAGCAGACAAATAAAGGCTAAACAGCTGTCTTTGTATTTTTCATCCATTGGTTCTTGTATTAAACTTCCAATCTATGCATATCTCTGCATATTACTTATATAATACTGTACACCTCAGTGAGCCTGTGTTAAATAAATGACTGGCAAACACAAGATCTCTCTCTGAGCATTTTGCCAGCCTGGCCCAAAACAAACAAACAAACAAACAAACAAAAATATCAAATGCATTCCCTTTCTAAAAGATGTTTTTCAAAATATTTGGAAATATTATCTCCCTATTTCATGCTGCCTACCTAATTAAAGTTTACACTCTCCCCATTCTTCCCCAAAGAAAATTGCTTTTCCTTAAAAGTAATATTCACATAGTCCTTTAAATGTCCTTTATAAAATTATCATTTAATTATTTTATTAAGACAGTCCTAAATGGAACGTTCTAGAACTCCTCATTATCATCTTTAAAAGTAGTACTCAAAATTAAGTATTAACATGAAAGCTTGATCTTGAACAGAGTATCTGAACGGAAATAAGACATACCCAGTTGAATTCTGTTTTATTTCAGGCTAAGCTTCTGTGATTAGCCTTCCTGAAAGCCACATCACAGGCTAACTCACATTGAATTTACTGTGCTGTGAATCACTTAAACATTTTTGTCACATGCTGATATTAACTCAGTCTTACATCATTTGCAATTTGGATCTAAATATGGCATCTTGCATGTGTGCATCTCTACTATATTCCATTTATTCAATTCAACCCATCATTACAGATTGTACAGATCATTTCTGAATTGTAATTGTTCTGCAGTATATTCACTAACCCTTCAATCTTCCAGTGACCCACAAATTTAATGAACATATGAGCTTTTTCACTTTATGTTCATCCAACTTACTGATTGAAATGTCAAACAAGATACCATTAACAGCACAGTTCTGAAGCCTTTACATAAAGTGATACCAGTCATAATCTTTTTTGGCATTTTTATTTTTTAATTACTTATTAATGTACCTAATTAATGGTCCTTGCATTTAGACTATGTAATAAAATGCATGCAATGGCATATTGGCAATAAACAGTGAGAATATTTTATTAAAGAAATGATTACTTGTTACTTCTTATATGGGTTACATGGAGGATCCAGAAGCAAAAGTAGAAAGTAAATGACAAAGTTTTAATAAACTGTGTGTCTAACTTGTGATCCCTGACAAAACTGGACTCATGCCCATGGTTATACGTGTATAACAATACACCCATTTGGGGGAATAATGGTGTTTACACATTCTCATAAGATTCACACAGTGGTATTCAAGCCTTCCTAAAAAAAATGTGTTTCTTAAAGATTAAAAATAAAGTCTTCCAACTTAATTATACTTAAGATGGAGAAAGTCTGATATTTATCAAAAGTACTAGATGAGCAAAAGTGATAGGGTGAAGCTTCTTAAAGAAGAGCAACATACAAACATTTGAAAAAAATGTTAATTAACTTTATAGTTTGCTTTAGATATAGTTTAAATGAATATTCTGTTCTATCTTCCCCGCTGTAGTGTGCTTTGAACTTCAGCAAACCTGTATTAAAGTCTTTGTCACTTATACTAACTGTGACTTTACACTATACATGAGCTTTGTAAGCTTTGGTTTTCTCATCTTTAAAAGTAGGTTACTATTATGTGGAGATATATATATATATGTCCTTTTCTATGACTTCTAAAAGAATTATACATTCAAAGTGTCTGTATATCTCATTCTACATTATAACCTCAAATCTATAGAATTCTACGTATTTCCAATTTTGTGAATCCTGTTTTTTACATATTTACTTTGCTGCTTTTCAGAGATAATGGATTGGAGACCTGAATAAAATACAAGAACCTCTTTCTATAATTCTGAAATTGAATAAAAGTATAAATTTAAAAAAATATATGAAAGTTACAGTCTCATATGAACTTGTGTGTATAGTTTATATGTTGCAGCTTAAATATTAAATCAATGTATATCCCTAGCTAATTTTTCAATTTTTTTTCCATTTTTGAAATGAACAGTCATTTAAGTCAAATTTGTTTTTGCTTGTTTTAGAAGTTACCTGCGTGCATATTGTTTTTATTTTTCTATCTTAAATGCCAACAGAATGTGAAAATATTGTGATTTAAATAGCACCTTTCAATATATCACTGGCAAAAACATCTGTTAAATTCAATGAAGATTTAAATTTACCATGTGCAAGGTATTATCATGCCCTCTGTGGGTCAAAATAATGAATCCTCAAACAATAAGTTCTTCTTTAAATATTTTATAAAATAATCAAGAGGAAAGCTATGACCATGTGCACCGTTAAAATAAGGGTTATTCCTGTAGATAGGGTGGGCTACATATTTTATATACAATATTCCACTCACTTACCAGGACAAAATGTGGAAATTTTTGGATATTATGTGTAAAGAGTGCTTTGGATTATAGAATGTGAATTTAAAATGGTGAAAATGAACACTTTAGTTCGTTTACTCATGTAGTCAACAAAATATATTTGGCTCTTACAGCACAGATAACTGTTTATATGTCTGCCTTTTCCCCCAAATATTTTTTTCTTAATCTATCGTTCTTTTAAAGAATAGAGGTCTCTCATTTACATTCTTATTTCCAGAATACAAAATAGGGCATGGTACACAGAAAATGCTCAGTAAATGTGAGGAAAACTAATTAAATGAGTAAATAAAGTAAATTTCAAAATATCTGGCTCTCATGTACTACGGGATTGTTCTGTGCATCATAGTTAAATGAGATACTACATTTATAATATTTTTAAATTCCAAAACACTATATACAAATTATTGTCATAAATATGGGTTCATTATTTCCTAAAATATGCATGTTAGTGTTGTATGTCTTCAAGATGGTCAAGAACAAATCTTGACAGCCTTTTATTTCTGCTGTCTCATAGAACAAATACAGACTTTCCTGCTTGCACCCTATAACTAGGCAAATGTAGTTTTCATTCATTTCACATATTGTGCCCTCTTACACCTCTCTCTGCCTTTATTTAAATTGTCCTTGACATTTGGAGCAAACTAATCCCTGCATCTTTTCCATCCCACAGTTCTGACTTCTGCAAGCACTCAGCTTAAAATTTTCTTATTCAGAGAGCAGTCCCTCATTAACCCAGGCCCACAAACCTTCCACTCACTCATCAGAACATCGATTCTAATTTACATGCAGAGGAATCTCTGGTCAGCAGTGCTTTGGGAAACCACAGTTTTGCCTCTCATGGTTTTAAGAAAACACTGAATTATATTTATATACCATAAATTTCACTTGATCTTAGCCAAAAGGCCAAGAAGCGATTGTATACCATAAATTTCAAACCTGCAGTTTTCATATGTTTGGTTCATTTTGGTCCTCTTATAGAATTAGATGACTTTCTCCTGCCCTGGCTCCCATGTGAATAGGCCTGTGGCAGATTCTACAGGGAAAGACAATCTGAGATCTGTTTGTATGCTACATACCCAGTATATGGTTAGGTTGGGGCCCAGGATTCATTCCCTTAAAATTATGATGATTCCTTTGAATTTAATGTACATTTGCGATAATTAATAATATTACAAGGGAAAGTATAAGCACAGAAAGCATGCTTTATCAGGCCAATAGGACCAAGACCATCTCATTCAATGTGTAACAAAGCATAGATGGAAATTTCATCCTGAAAATCATGACCTCTGAGGAGGTCATCAAGGCTATTTCTGAAGCAAGTACATTCTAAGAATTTTATTTACTGTTGTGAGATATATATGTGTATACATATGTGTGTATATAAACACATATATATCTCCATACACATATGTATGTGTATTTATATATGTATACATATATATGCATATATATATATATATATATATATATCATAACAGTAAATAAAATATATCTATATGTCTCACAACAGCAGATATATAACCATATATATATAACCATAACCATATGGTTATCATTTTATATACATATGTTTTCATTATTTTATATATTGTATGTCTACTTTATATATTGTTTGTCTACTTGCTTACCTATACCCGTGTGCATTATCATGTAACACTTTGGGTTACTCTTCTGCCTCATGGATTAGATAATAATAATCATTAATGACTATAGAAGAGAGGGAAAATTAAACAACTCAAGTTTCATCATGAAAGTTTTACACATACATATATTTGTAAAATATAGATTGCTATAATTCATCAGAAATATTAAAATGGCAGAAAATACTATTGGTGACAATTCACATTGCTTACATAGTATGCAAAGTGACCATAAAAAATGGCTCCACTAGCTCTCAATTTGCTGCAAAATAACTTAAGTTAAAAGAAAGGCTGTCTTGATTTTAATTGATTTTATATTAAATCAAAAGTGTTATGTGATCCACAATCCAGGTTACTAAAAATGAAACATGTTCAGATACACTAAATAGTCAATATCATCTGATATTTTTATTTCTAACTGCAAATGATAAAGTTGATACTGATGTACTTTCTGCAGCTATTTGAAAATGGTAGCTTTGAAAGCATTACATATGCTAAATCAAAAAGTATTTTAAACTAGGCAAAAAGGACTAAACAAACAAATCCTTTAGTTCTGTTATCTCATTAACGCAATTTCCATTGAGTTTTTATTTATTAATTTTTGGAGTTAGTTTTGAATTGAGATTGATGTGAATGTACATTTCCTTCCATCTAGGCTTTCAGCTTCCTTTTTAAAGCTGACAATAATGACCTGTGAGAATATTCCCAGCATGAGAATAGTCCCTCTCGGTATAAGTGTGCCAGATAGGAGTGTATAATGGCTTCTATAAGCGAAGTAGTGAATCTGCATTGTCAGATCTTACATTACAGAATTCATATAAGTACATTCCTTGGACAGTTACTTTTCCTTATGTATATGAGTGAAATGTGCATGTGTGGAACTCTATCAGAGTCTGCTATCATGATTTTGAGTTGAAGGCTTTCCGTAACTTTGAAGAAACATAGTTACTATTGATTTCACATGTGGTTTGCCTGAATCTTTTCAGGACAAAAAAAAATTGCAAATTAGTAGTTGGATGCTAAGAAATAATCAAATAATGTAGCTGCATTTACATTACACTGAACGGATATGAGATTGTACACAAATACAGTAGGAGAAGAGAAGAAAAATATAACCAAATAAATGTTTTTATGCAACTTTATATATTTTACATTGGAAAAAAAATATAGAAATAACACACACACACACAAACACAAAACCAAAACAAAAAATGCAAAAACAAACAAAAAAACAACTGTACTAAAAAATGGGCAGAGTACCTGCTTGGACATTTTTCCAAAGAGGACATACAGATGGACAACAACAGGTATATGAAAAGTTGCTCACCATCATTAACCATAGGAGAAATGAAAATCAAAACAACAATGAGATATCACCTTATACTTGTCAGAATGGCTTTCATCAAAAAATAAACAAATACCACAAATTTGATCCCCTTTACCTTATTTAACACCCTCCTCTTCCCTTACCTCTGGTAACCACTAAACTATTGTCTGTCTATGAGTTTTGTTTCTTCATTTGATTTTCTTGTCAATTGTCACTCAAATAAACTTTAACAAATTAAAAACAAAATCAACAAACAAGTGCTGGCGAAGATATGGAGAAAAGGAAACATTAATACACTGTTGGTGGGATTGTAAATTGGTGCAACCACTATGGGAAAAATATGGAGATTCCTCAAAAAATTAAAAATAGAGCTGTCATACCACCCAGCATTCCACTTCTGGTTATTTATCCAAAAAAAAGCAAAAACACTAACTTGAAAAGACGTATGCACCCCAATGTCCATTGCAGCATTATTTACAGAAGCCAAAATATGGAAACAATCTAAGTATCCATCACTAGGTGAATGGATAAGGAAGATACGGTATATATAGAGGGTGCCCCCCCAAAAAAAAGTATGCACATTTTAAGCAAGGAAAAAACTGTATTCAAATTTAATATTCAATATATAACGATAAGAATAGATGACTATGTCACATTTGACATCTGCAATTGCAAAAGGTGCTCAAAGTGGTCACTGTCACCATTCACACACTTCTGATTACAGCGAACTACTGCTTAAGCAATGTTGACCAAAGTGTCCACTTGTATACATTTTTTGGCACACACAGTATGTACAATGGAATGTTACCCAGCAAAAAAAAAAGAATAAATCTTGCCATTTGCGAAAACATGGATCAACCTAGAGGGTATTCTGCTATGTAAAATAAGTCAGACAGAGAAAGACAAATACCGTATGATTTAACTTACTCATAGAGTCTAAAAAAACAAATTCATAATAAAATAAAACAGAAACAGACTCGATATAGAGAACAAGCTGATGGTTGCCAAAGGGAGGGGTGTGGGAGGGTGGGTGAAATAAAACAAACAAACAAACAAAAAAACGAAAAACAGAAATAGGATAGTTTATTAAATATTAGCAATATAGTTTCTATAACTGTATTACTGATGAAACAGTAAAGAGTGTTTTGATAAAATCAGAATTTATGTGCTAGTCCACAATAAAACAATATATTTATATCTATGTCAGTTACACATGTACATAACCTTTCCTAATAAAGTAATATTAATACTTATATATGTATAAAGGAACAATTAATGACTTATTTTTATCCCCAGGATTCCAAGTATAAACATTGCATATGTTATTTACCACATTGAAAGATTAAAAAAGAAAAGTATAAAATATTATTTTGTGAACTAATGTAAATAAATCAAACTTTAAAAATTTAAGAATAATTTTTGTTTTTTTTAGAAAATGTTTATTTAAGAAATATTATTTGTCTACATAAAGATCTTCCAATAAAAGCCTACATACTACTTAATGATGCTAGTTTGAATTCACTGGGCATTCTATAAAAATTTTTAAAGTATGTGTAAATTTTGAAATTAAAAAGACAAAATATGTATGATTCTTAGTTTCCTCGTGCTGCTGTAAGAAATTACCACAATCCTGGTGAATTAAAACACTACAAATTTATTATTCAGGTTAGAAGTCTCGCTGCACTAAAATCAAGATTTTGACAAAGTGTCATTCCTTTTTAGAGATCTTAGGAGAGAATCCATTTCTTTGCTTGTTCAAGTTTGTAAAGACTGATTTCCTGGCTTGTGGTTTTTCCTCTGTTTTTAAAACCAGCAGCATGGCATTTTCCTTTTTTATTTTATTTTATTTTTATTTATTTTTTATTGGGGTGACAATTGTTAGTAAAATTACATAGATTTCAGGTGTACAGTTCTGTATTACATCATCTATAAATCCCATTGTGTGTTCACCACCCAGAGTCAGTTCTCCTTCCATCACCATATATTTTATCCCCTTACCCTCATCTCCCACCCCCCACCCCCCCAGCATGGCATTTTCAAATCTCTTCTCCGACTCTGAGCTCTCTTCTTGCCTCACTCACTCTTCCACTTTCAAGGACACTTGTGATTACATTGGGCCCACTAGTACAATCCAAGTATAATCTCCTTATTAAAAGATAATTAGATAATTTACAAATTTAATTCCATCTGCAACCTTAATTTCTCTTGACTAAGTAACATAACATATCCAAAGGTTCATGGATTCTGGCATGAACATCTTTGGGTGGCTATTATATTTCTTGCCACAATATGTCTAAAGTTATTGGTTAATTTAAACAATTTGCGATATTAATTCTCTCTCTGAGTAGCTCCCCTAGAATATTTCCACTTTATTTGCAGTCTTATATTTATTTTTAAAAAATATACCTGTGGGTAAAACCTTACCAAATTCTGATTGGTTTATTTTGGTGGTGTGTTCACGGTTTGATGTTAGCTTTTGAAATTTGCTGCATTTTAGTTATTGAAATACAACACAGATCATATGTAAATAAATATGAATGCAGTAAAATAATTATTGAGAAATAGTTCAAATAAAAAGGAAGAAATACATTTCTTCTAAGTGTAATATATGCATATATGTTAGTGTAAGGAAAAAAGGAAAAATGAACAGGAGAAATATAAAAGAATTATGAAGTGTGTACCAAAAGTCAATCATTAAGAAAAAAGCCCATGTGGCTGAAAAATATCTCAAAGGTCAGTATCATCATAGAAAAAGTAAGAAAGTTTCAGTCAAATAAGAATAGTAAGAACTATATGCATGTAACTTAAAGACAAAAATAGCAAAAATTTGACAGATTTTTGGGCCTTGTGGAATACGTGAAAATCTTCTACCTTAACTTTGAAATTTCAAGTTCTTCCTGTGTTGAGGGAGGGGTTGTGCAGTGCCTGGGAAGAAAGAAGTTCAATTACAATCTGCAAATGTTTCCATCTCCAGCAGGAGACTTTTGATCTGAGGTTGCCACACATGGTTTATGTTCTGTGAAGGGCAGAGCTACAAATAGAAAAAGCTCCATGGTAAGCCTTGGCAAATGCCATTGAGAAGGTAGGAGGCCAGAGTAACAAGTAAAGTTGTTACTGTAAAGAGAGTATAAGTTTATGTCTCTTTGTACCAGCAAAAATGACCTTATTGCAAAAGATGTGGAAATGTAAGGTGAACTGGGGAGGGGAAAACGAAGAGGGTCGATTGTAAATTCCCTTTAACTTACACTTCTACAAATTTTATAACTGGAGCCTTTAGACAATATTCAATAAATATTTGTTTCTTGGAAAGAAATATGTTCAGGTAATTTTCATTGCACATATATCATGGCATTTTGATATTTGACAGTCAGTATTTCATGTCTAAAATAACTACAGTTTTGACTACATCACAGGACAATTATGAAAAGTAAGTATTGATTTTTCTGTTAAATTTTTTAAAATGTCTTAGACCTCTTGGTTAAAAAGCTACGTTTTTTTGGTAAATTAATTAGGCTCTGGCTGCCTGTCAAATGTTTAGTATTTCATAGTACTCTAGTGCTTTATGAAGGTATATATAATGATATTCCTCAAATAACTATAACCATGGTAGTGAAACTTAGATTATGTTTACATAATGGTTTCTTGAACAGTGTGTATGACACTTTTTCAGACTCTAAGTTCCATCACTGTCTTTAATTCTGTACATTTTAATTGCTTGCCTTGCTTTTAAAAATCTAAAACAGCTAAGCTTTAAGATCAATTGAAATAATCATAGTTTTCATATGAAAATATGTAACAGTACAACTTTTTAAGCCCTTGTTTTTGGATTGTTTTATAAAAATAATATAAGTTTAAAAAGTTGTACTGTTCATTGTTCTCTGTGCAGTCAAAATACCTGACATACAGAAATGAATATGAGTATTAAACCTTTAAATCCAAAAGGAAATTCAGGGAAGCCATTGAGAATTTCTTTTAACTCAGTCCACACTTTTGTTCCCCTTTTATTTGAATTGTGCTCATTCTTTGCAGTATCACATTGATTAAAAAAAAAAAAATAAAATGCATTTTGAATGCTATTTCACGGCACAAATGTTATTAGCAACAAGGAATTGGACCATATTATTTGGCTTTTGAGGAACTAAGGAAGGAGACATAGAACACACAAATATGGCTAATTATTAACCTAAAGATAAAGAATGCCAGAAACCATAATAATACAAAAAGCAAAATACTAGTAAACATAGAATTCTAAAAATGGAGGTTGATAAATAGGTAGGAGTGTGATCTATGCTGAGGTCTGAAAAAAGACGAATGAAAACTAGAGGGATTAATCTGGGGCATGGATTCTGCCTTATAACATTTGCACTTTCTAATAAAGGGTTGGGGTTATTGACATTTTACACTGGGAGGTCGGTGACAGTTATGCAGGTCACACCACTGTTTCACGTTATCCCAAAGCCATCACTGTGGTGGCCTCTCTTTTCCCACACTCCTATTATTGTTTCCATTTTGCCCCTCCAATTCATTCTGGATGCCGCTACAGAAATGATTGATCTTTAAAAAACACACACAAAAATCTATAATTTGGATTATGCCATTCCCTGGCATAAAGCTTCAAATTCATATTGCGTTATATTTGTGAATATGGGCGTACTCAAAACCAAGACAAAATTTTCAATTGATTAGCAGGAAATAAATCTAAGCCTGTGAGCCTGTTGCATGCCAAGTCCAGGCACAGCAGTGGCACGTGGAGTTTGGTTTCTGGTGGATAAGTGTCCATGCCTTGCAGGGAACCAAAACCCAACCCACAACGCAAAACTAGTCACTGAAGAAGCCCTTTGCAACCGGGAATGGAAGTCCATTGACCATTTGAAACTGAGCCTTATAGCCCCGACTTTTATGGATATTGCTCCCCTGGGATAGTGAAAAGAAAAATGACAAGTATTAAACCTTAGGGGAGTGGAGTGAGGGAGAATGTGAGGGGATTAGAAATCTCAAATCGGTAGCCACTATATTGTCACAGGGATATGAAAGACAGTTAGGGGACTATAATCATTAATATTGTAAAGATTTTGTAGGGTGTCAGGTGGGCATCTGTCTTACTTCATGGACGGTGTTGATGCCTGACCACTGTGCTGTACACCTGAAGCTGAAGCTCAATAATATTGAATGTCAACTATAATTTATTGTATATAAGGTCATAGGATGTGGAGTACAGTATAGGGAATACGGTCAAAGGAACTGTAACAGCTATATATGATGTCAGACAGGTAGTAGATTGGGGGAGGGAGGTTATCAATTTGTGAGGGGCGTAAATGTCTAACTATTACATTGTTTTGTACACCTGAAACTAATTAAAACAAACAAACAAACAAAAAAAAAAACTTTGGCTTGGGCCAGGCTACTTGAATGTTGAGATCCCCCTGGTTACCTATGAACAACAGCCTCAAGTTGAGGGGCCCAGGGTTGGAGGCAGGCAACTACAAAATCACGAGGTGGGAAGAGGTAGACACTGATAAAAAGCAAAACAAAGCGAAAAACAAAGAAAACGTAGAAACTAAAACCTTTTATAATGAATAATAAGCTGACAAATAAAGATCACAAAACAAGTAAGGAAAATTAATGGAAAAAGAAATTTTAAAAAAACAGAACAAAAAATCCTTCAATATTCATGAAATAAGTAATGTAATATACAAAGAAATTCAATAGTAGAGAATCTGAAAATTATTTTAAAATAAGCACATCATATTCCTTAAAGAGAAGAAAGGGTAAGTAATGTGCCTAAAGGGCACATGACAATCAGAAAATGGTGCCATGTCAAGAATCCAGTAAAATTCTTTGTAAAGGAAGGTATTATGATTGCCATTGGGTGGGGGTGAGGACTTCCTAAATCATATCAATTCTAGACTAGTAATAAGCTAAAAGATTTGGCCAATGGGATATGTTTAAGAATTCACTCAGAACCAAGAGTGATTATAAAAGAATAAAAGCAAAGTATAGGTAGATTGTCCTAGAGATTCTGAGATTCTATCAAACAAACAATGGGTATTCTTTAGTAAAAGCATAAAGACAATGGCAGAGAAACAACTACTGAAGGGCAATTGTTAAGAATTGTCCTGAATTTAAGAATGGCATCTCTTCACAATTTGAAAGGGCCAATGAGAACCAAAGACAATTCAAACTAATGAACTCACCTAGACACACTGTAGTAAAACTAGAGGATATGTGTATGGGGGAGGGGGCCCTTTACAGTTATCAAAGAAACAAACAAACAAAAAATAAATAAAAAAAATAACCACAACAGCCTGCAAGGCCCAGGATGACTGGATCTTGGTCCCCACACTGTGCCCCAGCCATGTGTCACTGAGCTCTACCCATCAGGGTAGGGTTCTGCCACGTTGACCTTCTTCATACCCTTGAGTTAATCACTCTTTTTTTTTTTTTAACCCAATACCTTCTTCTATCCTATTTTTTTCTGTCATAATCATACCTATCACCACACATCTAATAATTAAGTTCTACCTATCCCTCAGAACTCTGCTTACTGTGTTTCCCTGAAAATAAGACCTAGCCAGAAAATAGGCCCTAGCATGATTTTTCAGGATGACATCCCCTGAACATAAGCCCTAATGTGACTTTTGGAGCAAAACTTAGTATAAGACCCGGTCTTATTTTCAGGGAAACACGGTAAATGTTGCTGTCTTAGAAAGAACTTTCTTGAGTAATCTACTCAAAACATTTTCTCACTTATAACTCATCCTCATCTCATAGCATACTGTCCTTTCTCTGCATTGCAATGAACAGAAGTTGTAATTACATTTGTATTTACATTTTTAAAAGATAATCGTAAGGTTTAACTTGTGGTTAAGTATTTTCTACAGACTTTCCAAAGGTACCATGTTTCCCCGAAAATAAGACTTAGTCGGACAATCAGCTCTAATGTGTCTTTTGGATCAAAAATTAATATAAGACCCGGTATTATATTATGTTATGTTATATTGTAATATTATATTATATTATATTATATTATATTATATTATATTATAACATAACATAGTATAATATAATATAATATAATATAATATAATATAATATAATATAATATAATATAATATAATATATAAACCGGGTCTTATATTAATTTTTCCTCTAAAAGATGCTTTAGAGCTGATTGTCCGGCTAGGTCTTATTTTCGGGGAAACACAGTATATGTTCTCTTTTAAGATTGATCTTCTCTCAATCTTGCAGGTGGACTCATAGGTGAACCCTTTAAAGCAGAATATCACACACGTATGGCTTCTTTCCTTGTAGATTATCCATTGACCACTGAGAGCTGCAAGAATCGTTATATCAGGAATTGCATTCAAATTTTCTCTCCTTCATATCAATATTTGCTATATATCAAAGTTAAGTTTTTAAAAGGAAGTTTTTCATGTACTCCACAAAGCTCTCATGTCAATTCCATGGGTTCCTGATTGTAATCAACTGTAAGACCAGCATTGATCTCTTGATGCTCAAACAAGTAACAGTGATTAACACATGTTGTTTTTAATATTTCTCTCCAGCCCTTTTCTCAGGAAGGAAATTTGGCTTGAGTCTAGCCTTGTGTGAAAGAAAGAGCAACTGGCTTGCATCCTTTAGAATTAATCAGGTTCTTCTGCAAATCATCCTTGTTTTGTACTCTGCTCATGCCTTGAGATTCTTTGTTTATATATGTACCTTTGCAGAATAGGACCTGTTCTGCAACTGAGCCTGGGTTTCATGCAGTGCTGCCCATGTCCTCTCTTCCATTGGATATTGCTCTGACTTTGACATAAGGGTCAGGCCTTCTAGCTAAGAACTCGGAGAAAGGCTTTATCAGGAGAACTTCTTGCCCCTACCTTCTATATATTTCATTATTTCTCAGCAGTTTCTGAAAGTTCCCTGCTAACTTTCTGACTTTTTACTGGATGTATCTCATTTATAAAGATGCAAGACTCCTTAACATACTGGCTCACATCGAACATGTTGTATTCCCTGATTCAGCTCTCAACTTCAGGATTTTGCAAAGAAAAGTCCTGTTGTTCCAAGAAGATTATGAATAATGTCTTTGATTGTCTGTATTTGTTAGCATATTTTCCTATTGCTCCTCTAGCTCTTTGCAACTTCATAACTCTGCTTTCCTTCCTAATCCTATAGATGATTATGCATCACGATCATACATCACTCTGTTACCAACTTATAAGAATCTCCCTGATATGTATGTCTGCACCTAGGCAAGAATAGCAAAGCTTAGATATTCCTCTCAGATGGGATCTGAGAGTTAAGTATGTAATTTTTTTTTAAATGCTAATGTGACAGATTTCAATCTTGCAATATTGCTTTTGAAGATCAGGAGCTTGGGAATATAGTATCATACTATGATTGAGGACTGTCCCAGGCTATTTCATGCTCCCATGAAAAATCTCAGATCTGCAGTGAGCAATAGCAGAACATTACTATAATTCAGAAACTGTGGTATTGAGAATCCTGATTTGGATTTCCTGATTTTCTTTTTTAATTTTAATTTTTTAAAGACTGTCAGTAATAGGATTACACTGTGTCCATAAATTTTTTTCTTATTTTCTACCATTCCTAGTTTTCATATATGATCTGCTCTACATTCTCCTGTTTGATTATAATTACCTTCCTTCCTTCTAAATGTCTCTCTACAATACATTCCATGTAATAAAGACCATACTTTTTTTAACAACTTATATTTACTATCTAGCTCATAATAGGTGCTCTGTAACAATTTATTGTAAAAAACTAATAAATACATAAAAATAAAAGAGAACACTTTGTGATTCTTTTCCTTTTACCTGACCTATTGGTACATCAGTTTCTCAATTCACACGTTTATACTGTACCATCTGAACACGTTTTAGTCCTGAACTCATTTGCAGAAAGTTCCACGACTTCCTTACTTTACCTGAAATGAGTTGTTTCTCTAATTTCAAATGAACAATCAAATGTTTGTTCGGCTTTCAGGCAATGCAGTCCTAAAGTAGACATGGCTGTTGGAGGAGGTTTAACATAGCACATAGTGCGTTGTCTCTCACTCATGACCATGACTTTGGCTATGTCAGTATATTTTCCACAAAGTATCCAGAATAAACAGGGACATCCCCATGACTCACTCAATTGTAACAGAAATCTAGTTAATTCTGGCCATTTCTATTCCTACTCTCATCCTGATGGCAAAAGAAAAGGTCTTAAAGAAGGTTGACTAATATATGATTGTATGAATTATCTTCTAAACAGGGACAATTTTCAATGAAATCATCTAATTTGAAAGCATTTTTATCTTACTAAAATATTAATTTATTATATTGGTGGATATAGGAAACACTTTGATACCATTTTCAAAAATAAAATTATTTCTAAAGCAGAAACACAACTTTGTCAGTGAAGTAAATTTTTAAAATTGTTTATTTTTATCGTATGAACAACAAGTGAATACAATGAGCAGAGGAAGTACTCTGCATGTTCATTTATGTGAATCAGTTTCTTAGCTCTGATGGTCTCTAAAAGTTTATTGTATTCTTGCTTGGTAAGTCCATTTTCAATATGATTATATTAGTTTATTTTTATAAAAGCATCAGAAATCTTCTTCAAATTTGTATTTTATTATTACCAAATTTGAAATTGAAACATTCCTTTCTTTAAACCACAGTATTTTTCATTGAAAATGTAATTTTTCTAAAAATGTTTAGCTGAAA
This sequence comes from Rhinolophus sinicus, assembly GCF_036562045.2. Lineage (NCBI taxonomy): Eukaryota > Metazoa > Chordata > Mammalia > Chiroptera > Rhinolophidae > Rhinolophus > Rhinolophus sinicus. The sequence goes on from NC_133753.1 coordinate 181,444,718, forward strand.
ACAAATTCTACTAATGAAGTGGTTTCTTAAAGCTATTCTTTTCCTTCATTTGAATGTATATTTAAGTTCTAGCTTTTTCACAGAAGCTACACTTCTTTTCTCCATTGAGAGTGCTTTCCCTTGATAAACACTTTATGAAATGAAACTCATTAAATAAGGTTTCTCTCTTTATGATTATTAACAATATTTTTTCTAGAGTTGCAAGCTGCAAAGTCAAAGCCTTTCTCAGTGTTATTCCATTTTGGTACAGAACATACATTGCTCCAATTAAAAAAAAATAGTGCTATAAAAGTATAATCTTCCAGCAAGTAGATATATTCGAAATTCAAAATTAAACCACGTACAGAATTTCACCTTTCTTTATTTATATTTTCCTATCTCGCTTTTATAGAGATAATTAAAATGTTTTCCTTTTTGAAATATTTGTTCTTAACAACTACAAATCACTAAAAGCTCCAAAATTGTGTTTGCTGTTTTAAATGTGGAAAATTTTACTAGATATTTCCAACAGGTACTAAACTATATAAACAATCAAAATATATCCACTACCATTATAGCGTGTAGATTGATTTACAACATAGTTCTTCAAGAATTCAAACATTTCTAAAATCTGACTAGTGACAGGCAATAAAAAGAGAAAATAAAATTACATTTGAAACAAATTTAAAGAGAAATCTAGATTTCTGCTTGAGGAGGCAACACGCTGACACCTATTGCTCCATGTTGCATATATACAAAGAAAGTTTGCGACAGCATATGAGTGAAGTCACTGTAGAATAATAGTTATTGGATCTAAATGAAAAGCGAGGCTTCAAAAAATGATATGCACAGACATTTACTATAGACACCTGTGACAATTTCTCTTCCTAGGAGACAGTCTTAAAATACGACTAAGTTATCATCACCTCCACAGATTTGTTTCTTTTAGCATTCATGATCTGGGCCATTCCTATAGCTTCCGTAATGGACGCCAAGGTCCAAATTTTATTCAAGGTACATATTCATCATCAAATTTCTTGAGATATTAAAATTCAATACATTTAAATTTTTATTGAATGCACAATTTGTCCTTGGAAGACTAGCGTTTATTATGTTGTACTTGGGAAAGTTTGGAGAAAAATAGAGTGTCTTGGTACAAAAAAGAAAAAAAAAACAGAAAAAATGCTAAACTGAATGAGAAACTAATACAACAAATATAACATATATAAGCCAGGACTTTTGCAAATAAAACATATGGTTATGTTTCAAGTATATGACATATGTTCTGTTATCTCCCACCCTGTGCTGTAGCAGATCCTAGTCATTGATCAATGCCTTCTATTTTTCTTGTCTCATGTTCTGCCTCATAATTCTCAACACAGAACACCTAAAGGTAATGTTATTATTTATTTTCTTTTCTTTTTTTTTTTTTTTTGTGAGATACGTACTCAATGCAGGCCACAGTTGATTCCAAAGACAAAGCCTTGGTCAATAACAGTAGATAATCAAAATGAGAGACAGAGAGAGAGAGAACACAGAGAGAGATCTTCCATTAGCAAAGGAAAGCAAACTAACAACCAATAATCCCAAGGACTTACAAGAATTTATGATGACTGATTATTGCAGGCAGGCTATAGAAAACAAGTATGTTTCAAATAATTAAAGTAGGAAAGAAGAATCTAAAATATGAGTTATTTGCAATATGCCACACAAATTAGGATAGATTGTGTAAAACAAAACAAAGAACTTATTATTACTAAGTTGAACTTACAATTACTGTTGAAATATTTAGCAATTAAATTTGAAAATACAATGAAACATACACAGATTACCTCACCTTTTGAACATATATTTAAATATCACCAGTGACCTTCTGCCACACTTTGAATTACACGTATCTGACCAAATTTCAACCTTTTTAGCAAGAAATGCACTCTCTACTTTTGCTGGGAGGGTTAATTAATGCTTCTACAAATGAGATATGCAGAATAAAAATGTCATTGAGCCGGAGGAAACATATTAAATACCTTAATGAATGGAATTGATTATATCAATCAATTTAATTTTAAAAAAAACATAATGCAGACTTTATTTATTTATTATATTATTATCTGCCTTTCTAGTCTGTTACCTTGTTTTAGGATAAGAAATACAACTAAATTCTTAGTATCACCTAGTTGAAGAGGTCAATCTTGAAGAAAAATCATTTCATGAAAGTCATATATGCATTGGAAATGAAAAATAATGTTTATATAAAGTACAAGTGTTTTAGAGAAAATTATCTTCTAGAATCATCATCAGTTCACATATAGTATATGTATATATGTATATATCTCAATAGTCCTCTCACACTATGTAATTGTCCTTAGAGAATTTAAAACAGTGTAGCAATAAAACTGAACTACAAGAAGTGGACATTAGAAGTAATCTCAGCAATACAAAATGGAAAATAAATCTGAGATTATTCTTAACATTTGATTTGTTACATTCTCGTATCATCTTTTTAAGATGCTTAGATAATATCTTCAAAAATATAATCTTACATTATGAAGTACTTTACCTTTTAGGCAAATACTTTAGTGTATTTACCAGGTGACACAGAATAGTTTATTTTTAAGTATATTATCTTTACTCTGCAGAAAGGTGGACTACAATTAAAAGCAGAGTCTACTAAAAGAAATCCTCTTTGACTCTATTCTCCAGAATGGCTGAATTAACCACTTTAAATTTAATGAGGGTTAATGTAAATAACGTTTTGGGTTATTACAACAGTAACAATTAAATTAAGCAAATAATATTTTGTACTAAATTGCAGAATTAAAAAAAATAGACAAAATAATTACTTCTGGTTCGCAGACATTAGTATATATGCATTTTAGTAATTAGAATTGATTAACACAACATCTCCATTTAGTAGTTAAATGGAAAATTTGGTAAATATAAGGCTATACAACTACTGCTGATTTTTTAGTGAAATAGAAAGCATTAAAAATAATTAAGTATTCCCTTGTATAAGAGAAGTGGATTTACATTAAAGTCACAATTGGCACAGTAACAGGTCTGAATAGAGCAAAACACAAAGCAGAGCATCTGCTTATAGGTAAAGAAAACAAAGTGAAGAACTCCATTAAAGCAGAATTCAGTTAATGTTGTACTCCGGCTACACAGTAATGTCTTATCATATATTTTTATAACATGGGAACAAGTGAAATTGTTGTTAATCCTCCAAATGCAAGCTTCAAAATGGGTTTAACAATTCACAATGTATAGAACAAGTTCATTTTAAGCAACCTGCTGATAAATCTTTCGTTATTTCTACAAATATCCTTTCTCAACAGTAAGATATTTGGATATGGACTTCATATATCTGTTTAAGTTCTAACCAGGTATGCTATTTACTGTTTGTATGATTTGCACAACTATATGTTTATTTTCTTTATTTTCAAAAACACTGATTACTACTTTACAAAGTTGTATTAATTGGATTATAAACATGAGAAGATTTATAAATAGTTATATTTTATATAAAGCAATGTTTTACATAAATGTCTTTACTTCCCTGCAAAGAATGGCAAGATCCTAATTGCTATTTTAATAGAACAAGCAATTTTTTTCAATGTATTATAACAGTGGTGCTTTGGAACATTTGAAATGTAAGGGAAGGAAATTTCACTCAAGTACCTACCTGTTGTAACGTGATTCTTTCATCAATATTTCTATCATTAAAATATATATATATACGCTGAATTTTTTCATGATCTATTGATTACTGCAAATGTGCTATATTTACAACCATGTTATTAGCTAGCTAAGGAGAGAATTGTGAGATTTCAAAGGCCAAGTAATCTAAGAAATAAGAACTGTTATGCTTCTTTCATGGCAGGGACAGTATATTGTATTTCTTTTGTGTATAATGATACCTAACATGATTAATTGCACACTGTTCCATTTGTTAGTGATGCATAAAAAATTCTGCACAATTTAGCATCTTGAAACACCATTTTATTATGTTTACACATTCTTTGGTTCAGAAATTCTGATCAAAAAAGAAGAGACATCTTGCGTCTGTTACATGTTATCTAAGGTCTCAATTGGGAAAAGTTGAAGGCTTGGATTTCCCTGATCGCTAGAGACTAGAATCATTTGAAGGCTTATTTCACTTGCATTTTTCACATTTGGGCTGGCATGACTTGAAGATGCCTATCTAGAGCACCTCCATGTGGCCTCACCAAGTGGGATGGGCTTCCTCACAGAATGGTGCCTTTGGGGCAATTGGCCTTCTTACTTGTCAGCTCAAGGTTCTAACCCTGAAAGTTTCAGTGACCATGGAAAAAAAGAGGATTCGCCTTTTAAAATGTAGCCTCAGAAGTCACAGAACGTAACTTCTGCTATATTCCTTTGGATGAAGTCATCAAAACCTTGCTTAAACAAAGGAGAAGAAACACAGATTTCTACCTCTCAATGAGATAAGTATCAAGGAACCTACAACCACCTTTTAAAACCACCATACACATATTAAACGGTGTGTGTGTTTACATACATACAAATATTTGTGCATAGTAACTAATTATATGCACAAATATTTATATATGTATAGATTACACAAATAGTATATTTGTTTACATAATGGTTATATTTAAAATAAGCATCATAGTTTAGTATGTAGAGCCAATGATGAATGTATATCTATGGGATGTATGTTTTTAGCTATGATAGCCATTAAAACCAACTGTTGAACTCAAATTAGAATCAGATCTCTTCTTCAACTAAATTAAAAAAAATAAAAATGTACAATCACATTGCCCTTGTTAAAATGACAGAATAGTTTTAATAAGGGTTTACTTGTAACAAATATATACTCAATAAGATTTATATTCATCTCATATTTTTAAATTTTAATTTTACCTGCATATTTTATAACATAGATAATATATTACAATAGTCTAATATATCCTGTTCTTAATTAACAATATATTTGTTTGGGTTGAATACACATGTCTTTAAATGATTGGATATAAACTATTTTAAAACCACTAACTTATAAAATCTCCAGAAAGCAGGGTTAGACTTGATTCAGGATAATTTAATCTGCACTAATCCGAGTGCAGAAGCTCCCAAATGGAATTAGACACCTGCTTTTGCCCACCATACATCTGTCCATCTGTGGTTTGGGTGCAGATTTGAGATCATTTTACTGTTCCAGCAGCTGTGGAAGTACCATTAATGAAATGTTTCTGCTTTGTACTGTAATACACTATTTCACTAGAAGCAAAACAGATATTTTGCCTCTGATCACCCAGTTTCCTATAAATGCACAAAAATAGCTCAAATATTCCTCAAAATAAGTGAGTTTGGGGGAGTAGTCTATGTTTTTCTTTCACAGTGTTTCTCTTAACATCCAACCCAACTTTGGGGTTCTTGGATATTGGGTTTAGAAATCTGGGAAATGTGATAGTTCCTGAATGAATTCCTATAATTGTCAACATTTGGCACCTAACTTAAATTGGATAATAATATTCCATAGGTAGCCTGTACCTGAAACAAAACTTCTTACAGGGCCACTTGAAAAATGCAGTGAATAATCTTTCTTTTTCGTGACTCAGCATCTATTTTTTAAGATACATAGAATTTGCATTTGAATTGTCATATTATTTGTCAACTTTTTTCCCTATTCTCTTTCTTTTGCTTGAAGTACTATCATTTCAAATGCAGAATGAAGAATAGAGTTTCACATAATGACTTGATTATAGCTTGTTAGGAATAGACTTGTTCTCCACTCATCACTTCCTCTTCAACTTTTCATTGAGCTGTGCTTTTTGAGAAATTTTGTTGAGTGGGGAGATATGAGCTTATATAAACATACATTGAACAGCTGAACTGAAATGTTTATAGCTTTGAACAGGAGATTACTTATTGACACTAGGACAGTGTATATTTTCATGTGCGGCCTGTCATTGCAATATTGTATTTTAGGGAATTGTGTTTGATAAAGAGTGAACAGAATTCTACAGTTGCTCAGGAAGATAACATTAGTTAACCATATAAATGTTATGTATACTAGTTTATATTATATCAGATTTGGAGAACAGTATGTTATAAAGCATGCTAAAATATTAAATTGCAATTAAATAAGATGTGATTAAATTAATTCTAATTTATCCAATTGAGTGTAAAGAAGAGTACTGCTAAATTTTGAATGTACATAATGGTATTACTTATAGACAGAAATTACGCAATTTCCTTGACATGCATCATACTATTTCTTCCATCTACAGAAAAAAATAATGTAATATAAATTCTAAACCTATTATTTTTATCAATCTATTCAAAATACTTTGCTGTAACTGGAAAAAAAAAGAATTCAATACTGTATCATTTTACTTAAAGTAATTAGATATAGTTTCCTCACAAATTCTCTTCAACTCAGTCATTCAAATTTCAGGATTTTATGCAAAAAAAAAGTGCCTCTTTTGATTGATTTATTTAACTTATACAATATTAAGATGCCTTTAAGAAGTGATAGCAGATGTATTTCAGGTTTCCATATTCCCACTTCATAATTCCTCTGCTGTAGTTGGTGTAGCTTTTTATCTTGTTCTAATGGTAGGAGAGAAACTCTTTTCAGCTTTTTCAAACTCTAAACTGAAAGCAGCACCACTTTCCAGCTTCAATCAGAGTTTGAAAGAGCTGGAAATAATGTTGCTCCCACCCTTAGAGCAAGACAAAAAGCTACAACAACCACACATTTAGGACTTTTCTTGAAAACATTGGAGAACTGAAAGTGAAACAACTTACCTAAAACTCTAAAGAAAGCTAGTTCCCTGAGGACAGAAATGGAATCTGAGCATTTGCTTATCTGGGACAGAAACCTGGTCACAAAATCTGATGAGTAGATTCAACTACAAAATTTAAATGAGTTGCTAAAGACTGAATATAGGCTACCATGAAAGAATGAATTTCTACCACACCACAGACAAAGGGAAATTTGCACAGACTTTTAATCTGTTCTCCTGGAACTCCACCAGGTGCTGACTTGGAAGGCCAGGGAGAATACTTAGAAAGGTTTCCCATGTAGTGTTTACTTGGCAGAGGCAAAATTCAGATCAATCTGATAACTACATACGCAGTAGTTCCCCCATATCCATGGAGGATATGTTCCAGGACCCCCAGTAGATGCCTAAAATCAGAGATAGTACTGAAACTCACATGTACTATGTTTTTTCCTATACATACATACCTATGATAAAGTTTAACTTATACATTAAGAGATTAATGACAACAAATGACAAAATAGAACAATTATAACAATATAGCATAGAAAAAGTTATGTAAATGTATTCTCTCTGATAACCAATGTGATAACTGAGATGTCTACTAAGTGACTAATGGGTGGGTAGCATATCAGTGTGGATACACTGGACTGAGGGATGATTCATGTCCCTGGTGGGATGGAGTGAGATAGTGCTAGATTTTATCATCCTACTCAAAATGATGTCAATTTGAAACTTATAAATTGTTTACTTCTAGAATTTCCCATTTAATATTTTCAACCTGCAGTTGATAATTGTGGATAACTGAAACCATGGAAATCAAAACCACAGATTCGAGGCAACTACTATATATAATTATACTATGTTATATTATATATAAAGTATAAATATATATAATATTTATACATATTTTTATATATATACACATATATAAATATATATGTTTTAAGACACAGGGATAAGAAAAAAAACACAAACGTAGCCTGCAGGTATTGATGGAAACCCACTGCAGCAAGAAGAGGAGAGAATGGGTGGGATGGACGGGGTGGGGAGAAATGAGGGGCGATGGAATTCTAGACCTGGCGAGGGATGAGTGGTGGGGGTGAATGGAGTAATCACTGAATAGGCTAAAGACCAGACTTCAGACAATAGAAGAAAGAATCAGTGAACATGAAGTGGAATTTTAAAAACTGTCCAATCTAAAAAAAGGAGAGAAAATAGGCAGAAAACAATGAACAAAGACTCAGAAGCGTGGAGGAGTTTAATGAAGAATCTAACATTTGTATCACTGGAATTCTAGAAGTAGAGAAGGAAGAGACTGGGGATTGAAAAAAAAAAAAAAAGAAATATATATGAAGAAATAATGGGTACAATTTCTGAAATTTGACAAAAGTATATAAACCCACATGGAAAAAAAAAAAAAAAAAAAAAGCTGAGTGAATACCAAACAGGATAATCCAAAGATGTGTATGCCAAGAAACATCATAATCAATTATTAATTAAACTGTTGAAAAATGAAGACAAAGAAAAAATCTTGAAACCAGAAGAAAAGATACCTTAGCCACAGAGGAAAAACAATTGAAATGAGATCAGAAACCATGGAGACAAGAAGTAAATGCCATGTTATTTTTCAAATTTTGAAGAAATAAAACTTTCAGAAAACTAAATCCAGCCAGGGCAGGAGCTTGGGGGGGGGGGGGGGGTCCTTCAGGAATGAAGGAGCATTCAAGATAAGCTTAGAAGAGATAAACTAAGAGAACTGTCTGCCAATGCAACCTACTCTAAAATAAATATCCATGAAATCAAACTAATACAAACTATTGAACAAATAAATAAAGTGAAGAGAAGGTACAACTATTCCTTACAGAAAAATTCTGATTTATAAATGTAAAAGAAATGAAGTAATGACAAAGACTCTCCTGAACCAAATCTTAGTCAGGCTCCTCTTAGCCTTTTTTCAGTGAGGACACATCCCTGGGCCTTGTCCTCCAGATCAAGGATTCTGCTAATTCAGTTTAGTGAAACTTCTCCACCCCCAAATCTGGTCACCCTTGACGTCTAGTCAAATTCCCATCCCCTTCGACACCCCAGGTGCTGCCCAATCACCTTGGCCTAACTATTGCAAGGATCCTGTCCTGTTTGTTTGGTCAGAATCCTCTCTTATTCCTTAGGTTCCCTCTTAGTAAATTTCCTTCGGCTGACGCTACCCACCCCCCACATCCCTATGCTGTAATTCCCCACTTTTCCTCTTTTCATTTGAAGTTGAGCGTGATCTCTCTCTCCTACTGCAGTAGTCCCTTTTTAATAAAGTCTTCCTTATCATGTTTAACAGGTTTCAGAAGTAACTTACTTTTAACAGTTAATATTCCATAGTAGAAAACCATAGTCATAATTGCTGTGGACTAATGAATGTTACTATTTGGGTCAAAACCTTTAGGAGACACAGAATATTTGCATAGCTCCAAAATATCTCCCTGAAACTACTTATTAGGTTGGTGTAAAAGTCACTGCAGTTTAAAAGGTTAAAAATTATTGCAAAAACCGCAATTGTGGTTGGTAACCGCAATTACCAACCAATAATTACTATGGTGATTTGTAGATACATCCAGAAGTAGAGGTCAATTCCCTTCCCCTTGAGTGTGGACTAAATTTAATAACTTGTTTCTTTTGAAGAGAGTTTGGAAAATGAAAAGCAGTAAGTTCACAATAGAGACACCTAACAAATACCACATTTACCAAGGGATGAAGGTTACAACTAGGAAGGAATCATATGGACATCATGCTGCTCTTGATACAAAAGTATGAGAAGGACACCACCTCTGGGGTGCTTACAGATATCCAAGGACAAGGATGGTGGTCTATAAGTTATTTGACTGATATGCTTCAAAAGTATCTAGATCTTAAAAAAAAAAAAAAAAAAAAAGGAAAGAAAAATGGTCATCATTGAAAGGAAACTAAGGGAACATGACGTCTAAATGTAATGTGATAATGCTAGACTGTATTTTGGAATGGAAAAAAGACATTAGAAGAAAAACTTGGATAATGAATATAGTTTGTAATTTAGCTATTGTACTTTGTACGGAAGTGAATTACTAAGTGCTGATAAGAGACAAAATAGATCAATCTGTAAAATGAAGAAGTTGAAGGAAACAAACAGGATAAATCCAAAGAACATGTCAAGACACATTATAAGATTTTAACGTTAATGGAAGCTGAGTGAAGGGTACAAGGGAACGCTCTGTACTATCTTTGTCCTTCTTCTGAAATACATAATTATTTTTAAATTTAAAACAAAACAAAAAAGTTTTTAAAAATCCTGAGATGAATATCTGTGATATTTCCAGCTCCAACAATTCTCTCTCAAGATGTTCTCTTAGCTGATCTTTATTTTTACTCCATCTCTAATGAGATATGAATTATATTGTGATATCTGTAAGAAATACAATCCTAAAGTATGCAAGCAAAATACACTTTTTGAAATATTTAAATTTAAAAAGCACATTCAAGACTTTGCATCCTTTCATGCAATCCTTCATTTGAATTTAAACAGGGATGAGTCAATATTTCAAATATGCTGCATCATGACAGAAAAATTGTTCCTGACAGCACCATTCTCTCACCTGAAGGAACATTCTTATGCACATAAAATTGCTCCTTAAATGACAATTACATATTTCTACTACTAGGGACACATTTTTTTTTTTTCTTTCTTTAGCCAGCCTCTGGGAAGATATCCTCTCTCACGTGACTTTGGTTCAGTAATACTGCTTCCCCCTTTTCACAATCAATGGCTTACGTACCACTTCCTATTTCAGCACTCGCTATTTTTAATTCCTTCAAGTAATCTAAGGACTTGGCATAGAGTTATGTTCCACATTCTGTGATCTTTGCGAGGAAAATTTCACCTACTTCATTAAATGCCCTTGAAAGTGCTTTAACTTTTTTCTTCTAGTCAATGGTCTTATTCTTTTCTTGCGCTTATGTACGGGGATACAAATGTATTAATTCAAATTTAAGAATTCATAGACATAGAAACTTCAAATCATCAGAAGCCAGCATGATAGCTACATTTTTATCTGGAAGCTTAAACCTGACTTGGAAAGACAATATAAATTTTCACCTCTCCCATTGTTGTTTGTTACTCCACAAAAAAAGAGATGAGTTAATCCATTCTCCTTTAATATCCATTGTGCTTTTTTTGTCATTCTATTCAAGCAGTTTAGGCTTACTCCTACATTTTCTCATGTCGATCACCATCAACAGCAGGTGCTCAAATTACCAAAGTGTATATCTTATAAAAAGTGTCAATCCGGATTTACTTCCCATAAAAAATGTTCCTCGAACATCACAACTTCCAGTGAACTCACTTCAGTTGAATCGTTAAAATACAAATATGAAAAAAATAAAGGGGAAAACGGTGTTTATTTACTGTGTAAAGTGTTGCACTGTTTTGTTTTGTTTTATTAAAGTTTATTGGGGTGACAATTGTTAGTAAAGTTACATAGGTTTCAGGTGTACAATTCTGTAATGCATCATCTATGTATCACATGGTGTGTTCACCACCTAGAATCAGCACTGTATTTGTCATCTTATTAATTCTCATATTCACTCCCAATATGGGTATTATTAATCTCCTTTTGAAGGGAAACTTCAAATACTAAGCACTCTAGTATAATGCTTTACTCCATGTTCCTTTTGTTAGTAATTTTTTGCAGGTCATATAACTTCCTTTACCTTAAACTTCGCTGACTGCTCAAGACGTGTGTAAAACATATACAAATAGTACAGTGCTTAGAATATAGTAAAAACTCAGAATTATTTGGATTACGATTTAAGGATATCAAAAGAAAGAAGGAGATAGAAATTACAGCATAAATGAATACTTAGAGTATTCATTTGACTTGTAAGCATTGCTAGATTCTGCTAAATTTGTATTACCATTGCCTTGATGTCCTAATTCTATCTTGCTCGAGATCTCTGCAAATTATTAGCCGACAGCAAGTGACCCCTCACCTCCATGATCTATATTCACCTATATAACAAAGGAATGCAAAATATAAGTGTGGTCCATTTAAGTATCATTAACTTTTTCCTGGTCTGTATCTTTCTCTCTTTTTTTTTCCTTTTTAACATAGATGACTTCTTAATCTTGATTAGGTGAGATGTGATTACTGTTAGCCCCCAAGCACATGGGTCAGTTCTGATTTTCACAGTTGATTTACTAGATAAATGAAAAGAAAATTAGGTCATGATGTATCTGTCTGGCTTATCATCATGGCAAATCTCACATATTGATTAGCCCTCAGGAGAACAGCATCCTAAAAACATGGTACTCTAGTTAACGTCCACCATGCAAGGGAGGATAATGAGGAAGCTTACTTAGCAGAGAAACTAAAACTACAGTTGCCTTGACAACCAGGGATAACTTATGCCGACACTCCACGTGACTTCCTTGGTATGTATAAAATTCCACTTTGAGATTAATGATTTCTCCTTCATTAAATTGATTTTTCAGAATCATGCCCCTTGGGAATGCTGAAGAAATTAATTAGCCTTATATATCAAATAAATTACAGTTACAAATCTGTTTTTTTTCCTTATTCAAACTCCCCGTATTAGACAGCAAAATCTCTCTTCTTTTTTTAACTTAACACTTTGCGTATGGCGGGGTTTAAATCCCTCGTGAAGATTCTCGTGATCCGTACACAACGTGTTAAGGTTTATTGGGGTGACGATGGTTAGTAAAGTTCCACAGGTTCAAGTGTACAATTCTGTAATACATCATCTATATATCACATTGTTTGTTTACCATCCAGAGTCAGTTCTCCTTCCATCACCGTATATTTGACCACATTTACCTTCATCTACCACACCCCTTACCCTCTGGTAACCACTAAACTATTGTTTGTGTCTATGAGTTTTTGTTTATTTATTTGTCTTGTTCCTTTGTTGCTTTCAGTTTTATATCCCACATATCAGTGAAATCACAATGTTCTCAACTTTTTCTGTCTGACGTATTTCGCTTAGCATAATAATCTCAAGATCCATCCATGTTGTCGCAAAATCTTTATGCTCACCTTGAACATGTAGAACAACTATGCAACTTCCCAAAGAGTAAAGACATTCTCTGTTTTCGAACCATGAGTTTAGTTACATGAGGTATATGTACACAGTATGCCAGCACTTTTGACCAATGCAAAGGCCACACACCTGCGATAAACTATGGGAAGCATGATGGCACCTCTTATCTTTTCAGAAACTGGGTAAAGCTAACACATTAGGGAAAAGACTTCATGGAGAGAATCAGAATATAAGTAAAATTATATTTCCCTTGAGTTTCCCTATATGTTTTAGTGATTTGCATGGTATATAATTTTATGGGATTCTTTCACAGGAGTAAGAGTTTTATCCATTTTCCAATCCAGGCTTTTTTTTGTTGTTGTTGTTGTTGTTGTTGTTGCTATTAATGCTATAATGTCTTTTCTATTTCATATTAAAAAGAGACATAATTCCTCACAAAATGTATATTCTTGATTGTAACTTTTGTTTTGGAAGGCACACAGTTCAACTGATGTATATGTACTATAAAGGATAGTGATGAGCAATTTATTTACCTAAAAGAGTTGTTTAACAGAAGGAAAGGCTTGCTATACACATCATGCAATTTTCTAGGGTTATTCAGAAAACCAGTATATGTAGGGTGACCATCAGGTAGGAGATCATCACCAGATACTATCTAAGATGTTAGTATATCATTGACTTGCATGTCATAGTGGAAAGTTTGAGAATAGTCAGAGGGAGAAGAGAATGAGAAGAATACAAATATAAAATATAAATGTTTGTGTTTGAAAGGAGGACCAACAGAATATTTCGATCAATTGGATTCAATGGTAATAAATATGTAAAGGAACTGTCCCAGAATTCTGGGTTTGGTAACTATGTAGATTGGAGAAAACAGAACCATAACAGGTAGAGAAGGTATAAGCAGGCAAGGTTCCAAGGTGTCATTACTTAATACATTACGTTTCTATGACAAGAAGTTAGCAAATAAGCAGTGATAAATAAAAAGCGTGATATATAACTTTCTACTTAAGAGGAAATTTTTGCCTGAATATATAAAAATGGTAATTTATGGCATATAGAATCTATACTATAGATAGTAACATGATACTCTAACCTAGGGGAAGAATATAGGTTGTGAATAGACCCTGGTAACAAGGTTTGAGGGATTTTTTAAAGGTTCAATTAGTTGAAGTATCCAACTTGTTTATGTGATAATGGCTTTTAGAATGTACATACAAATAAAAATTGCTTCAATATGAGTATTTAAAGTGAGAAAAATGTGGGTGATAAATTATATTAACTCAACTTATTTTTAATATCGTATAATATGGTAGCCGCAGTCTAGCAATTTTCTGATATTTTAATAGGGCGAGTGTGCTAAATTTGACAATAATCTATGGTGTTGGGGCCATCCTGGCAATAGCAGGTCACCTCTCAGTAAAGCTCAGGTGTAAGAAAACTATAAACAAAGCAGCCTAAGGTGAACTGATGGCATTCCAATTCACTGGAATAATAAATGTCAGCAGTAAAAGTATAATCCCTTAAAGCTTGCATTCAACATGGCTTTTTCTCTGTCACTGCCTTGAGGAAAGAATGGTGGCGACCTTCAATTTTGAATGATGACCTATCTTAGTGACACAGATTTGCATTCAGGTATCTGAAATGATTTTAAGTAAATAAGTAGATAATTAATGATAAAACAGTGTTATGTAATTCTAAACATTTGAAAATGATAATCTTCAAACAATGGTAAATTAAACTGGGTGAGGTCAGTATTCAATTAGCTTAAATTGTATCCCAGATACTGAGGTTCAAATAAGTACAAAGCTGTCAACATAAACTTCCTGGACATCTTATTAAACTAATGATTAACTTATATTAAGCAACTTCAACAAATATCCATTGATAAGATATATTTATTCTATATCCAACTTTACTTTTCTCCATTTCCACTATTATCCTGTTTAATCAGCAAACATTCCTAGAGTTTTTTGTTTGTTTTTATTTTTGCTATTTTTATACTTGATTAAAAAAGAATATGTCCCCAACTCTCCAAGTGCAACAAAAAGTCATTTCAAAGAAGTTGACTTTAGAAAATGAAAATAAGCCTGCCAAATATTCTGTTGTAGCTGGTAATTCTCTTCACTCTGATTATGTAAAATTGAAAGAGGGCTCAGGAGAAAAAAACAAAGAAAACTTAGCATGAAATTAAAATAGAAGAAGAATGAATGTAATGCTAAAAGTTGTGAAACTAGAAATAATATACATAAACTTTACAAGGTGAGCAGAAACACATCAAGAAAAATAAAATGATGAAATTAAACAATAATTCTCTCTAAATTTACTTTGAATTTCTTCCTTTAGTGTGAAAGCCAGAAGTAAAAATTGGTAAGCTCTTCTTCTTGGAACTAAGTATTTGCCAGGGCTAACTTCATGTTACTGTCTTCTAAATTTCAAAGGAGTAATAAACAATAACACATTCATAAAGTCATATTTCCAGTAATTGTGGCAATCATATCTGAAAATCACAAACTATTAAGGAAAAAGTCAGTTGGAAGCTTCGTTCCACATGTTATCACCCTCATAGTCCTCAGCCTAGCACCATATATCCAAAAAGCTAAGGCCTTCACTCTGCTTGTCACCAATTTTTTTTTAATCTCAAACAAACATATATGCACTGTTTTTTACTCTAAAACAGTGAACTCCAAAGTTCACTAGATGAATCAACTTAGGAAACAGAGCTAGCCCACATGCATTCATCATTGAGGAAGAAATGTACTGGCCAGTAGTAGTTGCCTGTCTGGTTTGGCTAATTATCTAAAGGATAAATGGTTTCTTTTATAAGCAAATTATTTCTGAGACATTATGGGGAAACAAGTAACATGGCCTTTTTCAACTATGTTATCTTTGCTTTTACTAGACTCTCTAAAATATTCAATGTTACATTCTTTGACATTTTCCTATTTTAATGCATTTATCATCCATCATTCATATGCTGAAGTCTATTCATGCATGTGTACAAAGTTTACATCACATTCAAATTATCATTCAGCAGGTCATAGAATAAAAATCACTCAAGAAAAAGTTTATAAGATGACTAACTTTCAACTACAACATACACAAGAATTAATCATCTAGTTTCATAAAAAATGCTTCCAGTAATGGTTATCTCATCATGGTGTTTGGAATGTATCTCTACTCTCTGTGATTAAAATAACGTTTTTTTTCTTTTTTTTTTACTTTGATCAGAAATCGGTAAAACTACTGATTTAAATGTCTATCACTGTAGATTGGATTTATCTTACTCAGGAAGGATTTTGTTTAATAAGTTAAATATAGTCTCCAAGTGAAAAATTCCAGTGTAGCCCAAATAATTTATCCTTAAGTGGCACAGTTATACACACTACATAGTTGTATGTGCTATTCTACAAGAAGAATGTCTGTCATAACCACCATATTTTGAAAGTAAAATTAATTTCATGTTTTTGGAAGCTCATCATATCAACTACTTGTTAATTATGTTTTAATTATCTTTGAAAAGGTTAACACCTAACTAATTTGTTTTTGATTTAAATCCATTAAAACTGGTAAGCCCTTTATTAATATTAATCTTTAGTGCCATCTATATTTGTTTAAAGAATTAAAGTGACAAACATGTTAAAGAGTATAATGTAAGGGCATACAATACAAGCCCATTTTTAATCAAGTATTTACAACGCCTATCTGTTTCCCTCAATTGCATAAAGTTATATTATCTTTTCTTTAATCATGTGAAATAATGGAAATACCATTATGCATTCCCTAGGAATAGTCCACTATACAAATTCCAGAATCTATTTCCAGAAAATGTAGCTCTCTGAATTTGATAAGGATAACATTTTAAAAACAAAATCATAGATTTAAATTTTTCAAGCTAATTTTTCTTAGACTTTAATTTTAGGCATTTAAATTTAGGCAATAAAAATATATATTAAATGATTAAAAGCAGAAAGAATTCACAAGTTAGATTATATTTATGTTTATCTACTACTATGTACATTTTTGGAAAGCCCCATCAAGATATCAAAGGAATTAAAATTAATAGTGGCTTTGAGATAATATACTACAACTCAAAAGGTAACAAGTGAGTTTCCATAATGGCCATTGACATGTGACTGAAGAGCTGTTGCTTACTATCTGCCCCAGGTGCTGTCTGGATGATATAGCTAATGCAATTATTTTAAAAGTCTATGATTATAAAAAATCTTATGTACATTTAATACATATATATATATATATATATATATATATATATATACACACACACACACACACATATTGATATATAGATAGAGACAGAGATAGAGATAGAGATAAAGATAGAGATAGAGATAGAGATAGAGATAGAGATAGATATATAATTATTTTTACCTAGTTGATCTTTTTTGCCTCATGAGATTCAGGAATAAAATTATTGATTTTTCCCCAAACATTTTTAACAATATTTAATGGTAGCTTTTTGATCCTCTAGAGAAAAATGTCTATTGATGTGACACATCATTAAGTCCAACCATATTTCTGCACAGATTTAAAATATATATAGTATTAAATTTCCATGGGGAAAACATAAACACTGAAGTCATTTAAAGATAATCTGTTGCTGTTTTTAAAAATGAGAAACATATAAAGATTCTATATAAATAGTTATTGAGGGGCAATAATGCTTGCCACTTGAGTATTTTAAAACACATTTTTTTTTGGTAATCTATAAATTAATTTATCAAAACATCAAAATTTAGTAGAAAAATAAAAAAGGGAGGCGAGCAGAAGAGAGGATAGACTGAAATCACTTAAATATAGTAAAATGAGGAACACTGATTATGAACCTTTGTTTCATTAAGTTAAATTCGCATTGAGTCTTCTACACATTTAGACTAATATTAACAATCTAAATAATGGTAAAAACAAGGAGAGAAATTCAGGAAATAGGAAAGCTGATTGCATTGATCCCAGAGCAGCTTGCATTTGGAGCTAGGAGAAAAGGCTATAGAAGACCCTGAACTTCTCTGCTATGTTGATGACCAGATTAGGTGAGGCGACCAGGAAGGACAACCATACGGTATCTTACCCACACAGACATGGCCAGACTTGATGGAAGAAATAGTGGGTTGTCAGTTACCAGAGCTTTCTCAAGCCCAAGAATGCAAGACAAACTTTTTAAAAATATATAAAAATATTCCACATTGTAACTTCATTCTCTGTGGTACAAACTTCTCATTAACTCTTTTTATACTTGTGGGTTTCCCACTGTAGGGTAATTATTAGGTTGATGCAAAAGTAATTGTGGTTTAAAAGGTTAAAAATAATTGCAAAAACTGCAATTACCTTTGCACCAACCTAATAGTTCAGTTTGTTTTCTTATGGCCTTGATTGAAATATATGCTTTCACATCAAAAAGACCTACCTAATCCTGGTATTTCTTTGTTTTATGTTTCTATCATTGTAGTATTTAAAGAATACAAAGCACTGCACATTTCTAATTGCATTCACCTAATTTTTATCAATTTCTATAGTCTCTCTCTCTCTCTCTCTCTCTCTCTCTCTCTCTCTCTCATTCTCTGGCACAGTGTCTTTCTTAATCTTTCTCTTCTCGTAAAATTCTGGTTGACTTACTTCTCTATAACCTATTTTTTGTCTTTGTCTTTTCCTAAATAATATATTACTCTTCCGAATCCTCCCTTATTCTTATATCTTATTCAAGATTTAAACATGCAAGAGTTAACTCTAACCCTGTCATTTCCCTAAGATGTAGTTAAGAAGTCACTGCGTTTTGAATAATAATTTATTGATCCATAATTCATGATGCCATAGCTCTAGTTCAGAGGCATAAAAGGCCCATGAGGAATAAAAATATATTACTCCAAAGACATAGGGCGTGTTTATTGTACACTTTTTAAAATAAATCCTTTAATAATCATTTCCTCCTAGATCTATTGTGTGCTTCAAGCAAATGCAGTTTAATGATAGTTTTAGATTATTTATGCTCTGATTAATCAAGCTTTTTCTTTAAAATACAGATTTTTTTAAAAGAGATCATAGCATAGTTTTACAGTACAATCTTTGGAGTGAATGTACCATTTATCTGAATATGCAATACAAGTTGTGTGATCTTACTAGGCTAGTTACGTATTTAAGCCCACTTACTCATTTCTAATAAGGCTCTCCTGTGACCCTCTGGGCTGTTGTGAGTAAAGCACTGGGGATGCAGCAAAGTTAGTTGTAGTCCACTGATTACTAGGAACTACTATTTTCTGTTGTCTCCTTTTTTCCAATAATCCTGATATCAAAGAAATACTATTATGCACCTGAGCCAAAATAAACAAAACTCACCCCAAAAATAGTTGTTACAAGGTTAAGTGAAATGAATAAAAAGAAAATAAAAGTATTTGGAATGAGAATAAAGTCTAGGGTTTAAAGTTAGATAGTGCTGGTCTTCAAAGCATAAAGTCTCCACTACTTAGAATCCACTGGATTACTTGATCTCCATTAATCCATTCTTTTTTTCTTTTTAAAATTTAATACACTTTTCTCATAGATCTGTTAGGGAGAATTTATAAAATAAGTAATGTATAGAAAATAGCAAATTTCTAATTAAGTATCTCATAAATAATAGTTCACTTATAAATATTATCAATATTGTCATGACTATCATCATCAGAAGTGTGTGTTTTTCAGGATCACAGTCACTTTTTTCGTAATAGCAAACAGCCTCATGGAATTTTACAGTTTTCTTAAATCTAAGGAGTCACATTTAAAATAATCCATGAGGAAAAATAACTTTTAAACAAATAAATATAATATACAAATTAAGTATAAGGTTATTAAAAATCTACTACCTCTCTTAAAAATTACCACAATCTTCAAATTGAGAGTTAGAATTTCAATAGAATGATCTCTTGATCAAAAAATTCTAGAATATTTATATACTTTTTGAAAATCTTTAGGATAGATAACATTTTCTCATCTGTACCGTCCAGTTATTTATTAGGTTGGTGAAAAAGTAATTGTGGTTTTTGCAATTATTTAAATCACAATTACTTTTGCACCAACCAAATATTACAGTGACTATGCTCTATAGCTACACAATGATGTTAATATGCTGAGTCAATCAATGAATGTGTACGTGTTTTAATCATCAGAACATTTAAAAACTGTCATTCTGTATGATATCAGATGTGTCTGGCATATCTTTCTATCAGGTCTCAGAGAAAGAAATGTTTCCCCTATCCTTCAAGAAGACCATTATCCCCCCTATAAAAAATTTGATTTATCATTTTAATTTTCCTCACACATCTAATGTCCCTAAACATCAACACTTTACTCTTAACTACCAACTAATTTTCCCTTTGGGACATTGCACCTACACAAAATATGTATTTTGTTTTGTTTTTAATGTAATTGTCCTGAAATTCACATTTTTTTCAAAATCGCACAAACTACATTTATCAAACAAAAATTAATTATATTTTATGGTACACCTTTCAAATTGGTAAACAGCAAGACATTTTTTTAAAAAAAATGTAGATAGAAGATACTATAAGCAGATAGAAGCAAAAGTGACTACCTCAAATTATGAAGAAAAACATAGGAAAGACATTAAAGACAGGCAGGAATGGAATTTGGGAGTGATATTTTAAGGAATGAGGAGACACAAAGACATCTAAAAAAGTAGTCGTAGAAGATTTCTGTCGTTGCAAAAATTATTTTAAATCTTTACAATGAAGGGAGGGATTTTAAATGGTTAAAAAAAATGAGCAAGTATCTACAGGAAGCAGTTTGCTTCTGACAAAAATCTAAACTTGACTACTTTTGAAGAATAACAGAAAGGAATACACATATTTTGTCAAATGTCCCCACTTGTTTTCCACTGATCTTAAAGCAGCCTATAGATATTTACTGTGTAGGGACAATCTATCAGCTGGCCCACTTCACAGACATGTGATTACCCGCTATGGACAGAGGGGCTTTACCATTGAAGAGAAAAGGCAATGATTACGGTAGTTAAACTCTGAGTTCAGTTCAGTGAAAGTAGAATTGAGCCTTTCTTTTTTTCCCATCCAGCAGCAGCTGTGTCAGAATAATAGATGAGAGACTTGGATGTGGATTAGGAACACTTAGAGGAATTAGTGTGATTAAAAGATTTTATACCTAATATGCCTAGATGCATAAAATGCTCTGAAGCTCCTAGCATCAAAGGAAAGCCAGCCTATAGGAGCACAGGAACACACAACACAGCACCTTGAGGGCAGTTTCAGGAAAATAGTTATTTTACCTCTGGAAGAACACCAGGTCAGAAGTGAGTTAATCAGTTTAATAAGAGTAGATTAAAGACAACAAATAGACTATGTTATTATGTCCTTTTGTCGTGATCGTTAGCCTTTTTGCCATTATCTAGGGTTAATCACACATAATACAGACAATTAGTTATCTACATAGGTCATATAATTCACTTACATTTTAAGTCAACTTCTGCTTTTTTTTGTTTTTGTTTTTCAATAATCCAAGGATGGGAAAAGTTGAATTTCAGTTATATAAACCATCTCAGGATCAATGTAGCATGCAATTAGAAGATAAATAAGTAGTATCAAAAGTATATATTATTACACTTTAGCTACATACATTCTGAATGGTGGTAAACACCCATGAGAATGTTTCCAGTTTGATTTCCCCTCTAAAATTTGAAGCACAAATACATAAATGAGTTGTTTACTTTGTATTTATAAAATAATATTTTGAAACCTATAAATTTAAACCAAATTTAAATGTGATAAATAATTGGATTAGTTTTTTAAAATTTTTATTTATTTATTTACTTTTTTTTCAGGCTGCTATGACAAATAAACACAACCTGGGTGGCTGAAATAACTAGAAGTCCAAAATCAGTGTGTCAGTCAGAAGGACTGCTTCATTCTGGGGGCTATGAGGGATAATGTGTGCCTCTCTCCTAGCTTCCAGCAGCCTATAGTTTGTAGATGTTACCCTTTTTATCAGGTCAGCAGCCATATTGGATGAATCTATCCTAAGGACTCTATCTTAACAGGATGATATGCAAATATTCTATGCCCAAATAGGGTCATATTCACAGGTACTGTGGGGCTACAAGTTCTGAATCTTTCTGGGGACACAATTCAACCTATAACAGTAACCTTTGTCATGACTGACTGTAATTACTTCACATTCATTGTTTGAATGACAGGAAAAAACTCTTTCTGCAATGCTGAAAATGAGCAGTTTGAAAAATATTCCTGAAATTTATTTTCCAGAGAATATTTTCCCACCGGTCAAAATACATTTTAAAATGTCCAAATACAGTATACTTTGGAACTTACAAGTATAACATGGCATTTACTGTATCTCAAATTTATGATGTATTGAGTGGGATTAAGATTAAATACATAACTAGATAAACAAAAGTTACATCAACTCAAAGATCTAATAGAAGATGATGCTTGATTAATTACTATCTAAACATTACAGATATTAGCTATAAGAGTTAAGAGGAGAACATAATTCCTTTAAGCTGGATTGAACAGTTAATTCAATAGGATTTAAATCAGAAAGCAAAGGCTAGATACGTTTTTAAAAGCCTAAGAAAAGTATGAAATAATTTAAAGAGTAAAATATTAAATATGAGAAAACAAAACTTGAATTTAGAGGATGATAGGTTACTCAATTTATCGAAAGCATATTTCCGTAGGTATTGTGTTACACTGACAAGGGACTGCAAATGTAGGTCAAGAAAAAAATGAATCTTGATGTGAGGGAGAAGAGTTAGGTGAATGATGAAGAAGAAAATATTTTGACCCCTAAGAGGTAAGTTTAAATCAATCTCTTTACATTTATGAGTTATGAGGCCTTGAAAAAGTCACTTATAAATCTAAGCCTCTGTCTATGTGTTATAAATAAATAAATAAATAAATAAATAAATAAATAATAAATAAATACATAAGTAAATAAATAAATAGTCTTGGATAGCTAGCAGGTTTGGTCAGGTGTTGTTTGTTGGTGTATTAAAAGTGGTACAAAGAATAATCTAATATTTAAGGTCAGAGTGACAATCTGTCTTTTTGTAATTAGCTGAGAGAGGCACACATTGTTCCATCCTGCCTTTGCCCATGCTGTACTCTGCTTCTGTCACCACTGTCCCAGTTTTTTGCACAACTAGCTCTTTTGCATTTTTCCAAGCTCAGCTCAAATATTACCTTTTTAGAGAGTCGTACCCTGATTATTCTTTCACTTACTCTTTATGGTAATCTCAGCTTGTTTTCCCTACAGCACTAATCAAAATTTAAAAACATTTCCCTATTTATTTTTCACTGTATATTTCACCAAACTAAGATTTACGAGAGTAAGGACCACACTGTTTGCATCCACCATTTTTACTTCAGCATCGACAAACATCATATGAAACAAAATCTTTGTTAAGTGAAAGCATTTGCTATTCCTAATTTTAGATGTTATTATTGTTTTACAGATTAAAGAACATTGATTTTATTTTTGAGGGGCAGAAGGCAGGGGTGACACTCAACAAATAAACTATTGTGTGCCTCATACTGTGCCAATACACTTTATATCAATAAACTCATTTTCCTAACTCCAACCTTGAAGAGATACAGACATCCATAGAAAACACAGCACCAACCACACAGTCAGTTACAATTGGACTCATAGTCACGGAGGGAGTAAAACTTTGGTCGTCAAGCAGCCCTGGCCTGTGTTCCATATTGTATCACATACTCACATAGGCCCTCGAGGTGCACAAACACATCCTCACAATAATGAAATTGGACAGGTTCCATCAGAGAAACAGAACCAATATGTGTGTACATATGTATATTAGTAATGAATGATAAAAGAACACATTCGTCAAAAGATAACAAGAAGACTTGCTCACTAAGGTAATACAATATAATGTAAAGAATTAATATCAAAATAAGTCTAATAATAATAATAATATATGCAAAGAGACCAATCAATGCATCAAAATAGAAATTCACGATATGTTCAGTAATAAATAAATGTTGAACAAATAGTTCAGATGAATGGAAACATAGCTTATTCAAAACAGGTATTAAACTATTTTAAATAAAATTAATACTATAGTAATGGGAATCACAATAAATTTTCATTTTAAAGTGTTCGAGATACCATGCTAGGAATTTTATAAACACTATACACTTGTTTCTCTTAATTCATCAGTATTACCTGTTTTTTGAAGATAGATTGCTGGGTATCACCCCAGGATTCTGAGTCACAGATTTGGGGTAAGCTCAGTAATTTCTATTTTTAACACGGGAACATATTTAAGAATCACTGGTCTTTATAAATTGTGATTAAATTTTCTTTTAAAAAGCTGTTTTAAAATAAATTTAAGAACCTGCATTGCTTTCTCCCATAAGTATAATTAGTTTCATGACATTTTACCAATTCTCAACCTGCTGTATTATATTTGATATTATCCAAGATTTTGAAAATATCATAACTATAATTATTTAATATATGAAATGCATATTTGCTTAATTTGACTCTATTAACATTTTAAATTGATTACACAAATATATCATTTAACAACTTTATGTATTATCAATAAATGTATTTCCCTTGTTGATAATGTATTCTATACATAATAGTATATTTTATTCATTATTCTTTAAGTTAATTCTTAAATGTAATATTATTCCTTCTAGGTATAGCCCCCTTCTCCTTACATAGGAGCTGAAGGATTATTATAGGCAACTTTTTTTGAAACAACTTTAATACTTTGCACGTTGAATATTTATATTTAATACTACTTACTTGACTAAAGATTTTTTCTAAAAATTTCAGTTTGTTTTTTTTTTTTAAATATCATTTACAATCACATACCATCATTTAAAACTTGGTGGTGGTTTTAAAAAAGGGTTTTCTTGGAGACACTGAAAATTATATGCAATAATTTGAATCCCGCATTTAATTTATATTATTATTAGGTTGGTGCAAAAGTAATTGCAGTTTAAAAGGTTAAAAATAATTGCAAAAACCACAATTACTTTTGCACCAACCCAATACACAATCCTAAATAAACTTAAACATTTTCTAATAAAAGTAAACTACAATGTTGCCTAGAGAGAGGTAATGGATTATAAACTATTTGAAATTACTTCCTGAATAAATTATTCAGTTTTGCTTTTTTTCTCCTTAAAAGTATCAATTTATAAGTACATTTACAATTATTTCATAATTAGATGCTTATCATATACACTTTTCTATCAAAATATTAATAATATTGAGTATACATAAGCTCATCTTTGACAACATTCTAGATGTATAGTTTAAGATTAACAAAATATCGTGCAATATGTTTGTTTCTGAATACATGAAACATAACTGCATCAATAGCAGTTATAATTTAAAATAAACAATTTACACATAATAGTTTAACCATATATCCAAATGTAAACTAACAAACATCTCACAAGAAAGCATCCAAGACAGAAATATTCACATTTTTTTGACCTCTTAGTTAGCAGACATCGAGAAAAGCTTTCTGGGTACAGACCTTCACCTTGTGACTCGATTGAATCAGCCCTATAAGTCAATAGAAGCAATCTGTAAATAACTCTACATCCCTTTGAACTAATTTTCACTTCATTTCGGCAAATATTGTTAATGAATAACAGCATTACTTGAAAGTGCCATTCTCAGATTTCTCAATTCTGCTCATATGTGTTTTTTAAATTCCTAAAATGGCTTAAAAGGGCTTTCATTTCTTTAAGATCTAGTGATATAAAAGCTTAAGTATAAAATAATACCAACAATATTTATATTAACTTGCTATACAAACTTTAACCAAAATGAAAATAGATTTTACAGAGTACTCACATTTCAAAAGTTGTTTGGATTCTGTTTTGCTCTTAGAAATTTCTGACTTTTTGATGTTAGTTAATTTGAATTAAGCTTCCCATATGATAGCAATTTACTTTGAAGTGGGATTTTTTAATGTCAGGAAAAAAAATCACCTACCAGTTGGTTGACAATTTATTAATGCAAGAGGTCTCGGGAGATCAGCACACATAATATTGTAAGACATAGTGTCATAATGCTTGTCATTACAAAATAAACAATTTAATATATATCAGAATGCATTTTGAGCCTCTCTTTTAAAAGTCAGTAAAAGCCTTCAAAATGATAATATTTGGTATTAACATGAATAGTTTTATAGTCTCTTTTGAGGAAGAATATCACATTTATTAAAACATTCAAACATACTGCATTTAAAACTATTTAAATAAATAAAATTTGGCCATGTTCATACTGTAAAAAAGAAGTAAAGTGGAGAAACATCAATCCTATGATATATGTTACATTTCTTTTTCACTCCAGAATTTTAATTGTCCCTCACCTGTTCCTAATGACAGTATTACACTCAGAATTTTGTCACAGTTGATTACCAGTCATCTCACGTCTCTTTAGAATAAGTTGGATATGATGATTATCATAATCTGACTTGTTTTATTACACTCAAGTATCAAGTTGAGAATTTAAGCTGAAATATAATTTGAATTTGAATATAGAAGTGATTGAATCGCATAGGCAAGGATTGGGCTATTATGTTGTAGCAGATCCTTCACGGTTAGGTTTTATAAAGCAACAATTCCAATATAAAATTTGATCTTAAAGTATAGATATAAGGAGATGTTATCTGTTGCTTACTAGAAAAAGGGATACATTAGGGGGAAAAGAATCAAAGAGGCAAAAAGATACTTCCTTGTTCCCTAGTATTTATGCTGCCACAGTAAAATATTGGTTAAGAAATTGTATTTCAACTCCCTTATATGTAGAACTGAAATTTGAAAGTTTGAAAGTGCATATATATATATATATATACCAGGGGTGCCAAAAACATGTATACAAGTGGACACTTTGGTCAACGTTGCTCAAGCAGTAGCTCACAGTAATCAGAAATGTCTGGATGCTGATGGTGACCACTTTGAGCACCTCTTCTAACTGCAGAAGTCAAACATGACTAGTATTCATCTTTTGAGTATTGCAATTTTAATACAGTTTTTTCCTTCTTAAAATGTGTATACAATTTTTGCTATATATATGTATGTGTATATATATATATATATATACATACATATGTATATACATACATACATACATATATATACATATATATAATACAGAGATAGTCATTAATATACTATATAAGACAAATTTGTAAAGGATTCTAAAAGTTATTGCTATTTGAATTTCAAATAAAATTGGTTTAACTTAAAAGTATTTTTAAAAAAATCTTAATCAGTAGTGAGTCATTTAAAAAAAAAATCTAATCCTATCCATTTAGGAAGGGGTATTTATATGTAGATGTTTAATTTTTCCCCAGAGACATGCTTTTGTTCTCTCTCTCCTCTTCACTTTGTAACATCTCACTCAGGGACAATGTAAGCATTTAATTCAATGAGATGGAAATGGTAAATTTATATTAATTAATCAACTATTGTGTGCTAAACTAGAAGTTGTTTTTGTTTTGTTTTGTTTTGTTTTAACATTGGGAAATAATATGGAAACATGAGAAGGAAGTAAATTGATTAACGTTATGTCACTGTTCATTGATAAAGCTAAAATTTATATTCTAGATTATTTGTTACAAAACCCATGCATTCTCTACTTCTATGCTATTACTCCAAGTCGTAGAAGTGAAAATCTTAAGTGCCCTGAACATTTATCATAATACTGAAGAAATTCTCAGGTATTATGGTTTAGTTAACAAAAACGAGTGCCCCCTTAATTTAAAGAGTTTCTATACATTTCTGCTAAAATATTTGACAACAAAAGCTATGTCTTGAGGGTAATATACATGTGAGGCTCTGATGATCATAGAATACATGCTTGATCCTTTCAGCAATTATGCATAATTTTAAATTATAAATTTAGAACTTAATAAAATGCTATGATTAATTCTATAACATTGGTGATTACTACTACCCAAATCAACTGTGATAGCAGATGCAAACTCTCACCCTACACTAGTATATAATTAGACTTTATCTATTCATTAAGTAGTAGTTTGTTATGCATATATGCATTCATCTGGATGTAGTATTGCACTGAAATGTTATGGACCAGCACATAACCAATCACTTATATTCATTCAGTGAAAACTTCTGTAAAGATAAAATCCATTGAATTTTAATTACACATAACACACACCAGAAAACTATTTTAGTTTTCATTATGGAATGTATAGAAAATAAAATTTCAACTATAATTTCTGTATGTATTGACATAATGAGGAAATGCCATTCTCTATTAGCAGCCATGATATAATCAAGTCAATAGAATATAGCAAAAAATGAAGTTGTCAGGATACTATAAGATAAAACATATTTATCAAAGTACATTATAAATTTTAAGTCACTGTAGAAATTAAAATAGTGATTTCTATATACTTGAAAGTATTATGTACAAAGACCTATCTATCTATACCTATCTCTATCTATCTATCTATCTATCTATCTATCTATCTATCTATAAATATATATATTGCATATATATATTTGCAATACTCAGTAATATTACAGTCAAAATACTAAGTTACATGAAGAGCAATTATGATTACAAATTTAAGACTCTAATTTATGTTATAGTTAATTTTATGTGTCAATTTGACTTGGGCCAAAAAGTGCTCAGCTCTTTGGTCAAACACTACACTGGGTGTGCCTGTGAGGGTGTTTCTGATGAGAATAACATTTGAGTCAGTAAACTGAGTAATGCAGATTGGCCTCCTTAATATGGGTGGACTTCATTCAATCAGTTGAAAGCCTGAATAGAACAAAAAAGATTGACCCTTCCACAAGACCTTATCCTGCCTTTGGACTTGAACTGAAGCATGGGCTCTTCCTGGTCTCATGCATGCTGGCCTCTGGTCTGACACTAATGATCTGTTTTCCTGAGTTTTTGCTTGCTATTTCATCCTGAAGACACTGGGACTTGTCAGCATCCATAATCACGTGAGCCATTTTCTAACATACATTCTGTGGGTTCTCTTTTCTCTGGAGAGCCCTAATACACTATAAATGTCACTCTGATGAGGACTGTACCTTAATAAAATTTTATTTTCCTAATTCTTCATCCATTGGCTAGTAGATAAGTGTTTGTTGAATGAGAAATTCTCAGATCAATAACTTTTTACTGTCATAACAAATTTTCATGTAACTTCTTAATATCAATAGCAAATGCTGGCAACTCTTAACTTTTACTCTCTTTTTATTTTATATTCAATTTTTTCATACAGCAAGATATCGACATTGACATTATTGGTATATGAATGAAAAATAATTCTCTAGATAAGTTAATTTCTATAAAGTTACATAGCATTTTGTATTATTAACTATTTAGATAACATAGAATAAAAATATCTTATAGTTGATCTAAGGGATTCTCAGCATGATTCATGAAGACTTCTAAGAAACTAACCTCTACCATATTTTCAGAGCCCTACATTTGGGAATATAAATGAATTTAGCTCTGTGAGCCTAGAAAGACTTAGTGTGATAAATGGTAATGTGTTTGTTTACAACTGAGGTCCATAGTCAATCTTAAATGCCACTTAAATGCCAATCTTAAATTTCAGAGTTGTAACTGAAAACTTTAAAAGTGAGGAAATGGACAACAACAAAAATCTCTAATATATAATCCAATTCTGCAATGTGGCTGGGACATAGGAGAGATTTCTGTGTTTCCAGAAAATCTTACATGACTTATTCCCTCAGACATTATCATCCAAAACTGTTTAGATAATATAGTAGCTTAAATCCCTTCCATAACCAAACGTGGAGCTGCTTTATCTATTGTTTATTGTAACTGAGATACTTTTCTTCAATACTCTATAAATAAAACTTACTTGATTAGCTTGGAGTTAATTGGTGAAGAAATTTCCATTAATAATATCTTCTCAGGCCACTGTTTAAAATTATGATTAAGCAATTAGCTTGTTAGTACACATGCTCAAAACATGCCAGCTATTTTGCACTAAATATCAGAAGCATTCAGATATGGTATAAAAGCAATTTATGAGCATAAACAACAAACATTACTTTAAAAAATATTTCAAGAGAGTAACTGTTAAAAATGAGAAATTTGGGCCCGTGCATTGGCTCAAGTGGTTGGAGCGCCCTGCTCCTAACCATGACGTCGTCAGTTTGATTCCCACATAAGCCAGTGAGCTGCGTCCTCTACAGCTAAGATTGTGAACAACAGCTCTCCCTGGAGCTGGGCTGCGGTGAGCAGCTGGAGGTTGGAGGGAGCTGCTGTCGGCTGCTGCAGGCTACTGTGTGCTGTGTGGTCTACCATGTGCCGCCATGAGTGGCTGGCAGCCAGTGTGAATGGCTGGCAGCCATCATGAGTGGCCAGCAGCCCATGAAAGCTGCCATGAGTTGCTGTGAGCGGCCGACTGAAGACCAGTGACTAACTATCTAAGCCCAGGAGAGCACAAAGCTCATAATACCAGCATAGGCCAGGGAGTTGTGTCCTACACAACTAGACTGAGGAACAAAGGCTTGAACCAGAGTTTGTGGGGGTGGGGGGAAGGGGGGAAATGAAAAATTTGATTTTACAGAAGGAAAGCTAATGTGTTCGTTAGAATGAGAATATGTGTTCTGTGAAATTTTATTTGTGATTTTTTTTCCTGAAATGGGAAAAAAAAAATGAATTTAAGTACTGATGGGATCCAGCAAAGAGGAATATTTTGAAGACTTTAGTAATAGAAGGTATAATTGATAGAAAAATGTCTCTGGGGAGCATAGAAATGAATGGAATATAGTGCACATACAGAGATATATTTCTAGCCTTGTGGAAGACATCTCTTTTACTGCAGTTGTTGACAAGAGCAAAGGGACGTGGGCCAGATTTTTCACCATCAATTAAGTTTTAGCACTATAAACTTTTGCAGTCTCTCTGCTATCATGTGGACTGGAAGCCTGAGAACATTTTTTCTCGAATTCCTACCAATATAATTCCAGGTTAGATTCCATTCTCAAGAGGCACTTGCATAATACATATAAATTGGAAGCCATAATTGTCTTCCAACAGGATAGGAATATCATGAGAAGAAAAGGAAAGTTAATTTTGCCTTACTTCTGGGAATTTTCTTGAAAATAATCCACTCTAGTGCTATTAGTGACTAAAATCACTGGTGGGCACTTTTTTATTTTCCAAAAGCAAAAGGCATTTTTCCCTGTCTTTAACTCTACTAGATCTTCCATAGATTTGCCAACAGCTAATTCCCTGTGCATCACCCCTTCAAGTTGACAAACGTAGGACAGTTTCTGCTTTCTTGACTTAACCTTGACTGTTAAAGAAGGAAAATAGATACAAACACATTTACGGTCATGGTGGCTGAAATCTAAAGCAGTTCCAATCTGAAATGTAGGAAACAAATTAATGATTAAAAAAGAGAAAGTTAAATATTTTTTAAGAAACAATATTCCTGTGGAAAATAAAAGAAAGAATAAGCTTGGCAAATATGGTTACCTTAGCAGCAGTAAAGACTAGGTAACCTCGATAATGAATATATAGTGATCAAAATGTGGTTTATTTTTTTAGAGGAGCAATTAATACCCTTAGAATGAAGTAGAATAAGGAAAACAAAGGGCTAAGAAGGCCAAGAGAACAAAAAGTTAAGGATAATGGTTGAAATGATGAGTGATCGTCAGAGGAAGTAGGGTTCCCCAAGGGACCAAAAAACAAACAAACAAATAAACAAAAACAAATAAGTGCCTGTGAAGCATTTAGGATTATTTAGAAGTATTTGGAGTCTTTTAGATTTTTCTTTTCTTTTTTTTTTGTAGTGGAATGCTTTTTTGGGAAGGAAAAACCCTATGACATTGCCATGCTTTTGGTGGCTGAAGGGTATCCTAGGTAAACTGATGAGGTAAAGGTGTGGAAACCTAGATTAATCACTTAGTGTGGTTGCGATGTTTGTGCAGGAGAGACAAATTGTGAAAGGCCAACTCTTGGTAATAAGTCAGAGTGACTAGGGAATCTAAAATTCCAGGGCAGATAGAGAGGTATAATTTATACTTTTCTTTAGGTAATTTACAGATAAGAGGACTTAGTAGTATAGCCTGGGAAACTAATCCCATGGACAATAATGTTTTTAAAAAGGACATGTGTTTTAAGCCTCAACTGATTCAGAAACATACTTCTGGAACAGAACACACTTGTTCCTAAAATTTAAATATCTTCTAATAAAATACGCTCCAATATTCTTTTCAGTCCTTAACCTTTTTATTACTCTGCGGACCTGAAAGAGTTATTATCTTATTCATATAGTTTATTTCTGGGTAAAGTCCGAAGAATAGGTACTTGTTACTATAAGTAAGGATTTTTAATTTGCTTTTTAACATTTTTTTTCTTTCTTACTTTTTAATAAAGGCTATTTGTATGGCAGCCTGTTCTATCTATCTTCATACAGTGGTAATATGGTCAGAGTTATTGGTCTAGCCTTCTAAATTATTAGCTGCAGTTTGATGAACTAAAATTAAATAATAAACCATATATGGTGAATTGCTTTACAGTCTAGACAGATGTCAGATCATATCATGTAAAATATTAAGGGCACATCAGTGACTGAAATACTATTATGTTTCTTTTAAGTAAAACATCATTTTTGGGAGGAGGGGAAATTGTTATCACAATCAAATCAACCACAAAACATTCAATAGGATTATTCAAAAACATACAAGGAGACATGGCTACTTTTTCCACTACATGATACTATATTTATTCTTCTCATCTGTCTTTTGAAAAATTTTCATGATATTTCTATACAAGTAATAGGTTTACCCAATATATTCACTAGAGTATAGACAAAATTGTTGTAACAAAGTTATCCAAAAAGACAACACATATATTAAAAAAAAAGATTTTATTTTCCATTTTTCTTACTCCTTCCACTCTTCATATACCATTCTAGTGACAGGCTAGAGCAAATGCCAGCAGTGTAGAGTCACTCAGCTCCATTATGTCATTCAGAGATCAAGTTTCCTCCACTATACCTTAGAGCAGGGGTGTCCAAACTTTTTTCAATGTTTTTTACCAAGGGCCATATGCGGTAAAACACACAAACAACTGGGACTCACTTGAGGTGAAGTACGTATTGCCTCACCTGGTTTATTTAAGTAAACTAAATATATTTTTGGAACTTGCTGCAGGCCAATTAAAAATGGTTTGCAGGACGCAGTTGGCCCGTGGGCCGCAGTTTGGACACCTCTGCTTAGAGTATTGTTCTAGTCTGCATGGTTGAGGTAGGTTACATATGTGCACTGGCACATAGGGAGGGAAAAAGCAGACAAGGAAAATAAGCAATTTCATTTTATGCAAATAATGAAGCAGAAATTTATTTTGCTCACATACTACTGGCAAGACCAAAATCTCATGGATACTTCTAGTCAAGAATTGCAAGTTCTGCTTATATGGTCATGTACTCAGCCAACAATCTTGGGAGGAAAAAGCACAACTTGAGATCACCTAGAAATTTGCCTTACTAAGATCATCAGGAGGAATATTTCTATTTCTCAGTCATATAGACTAAAATCCCACAACTCTTATTTTTCTTTATTTTATCTTTCGTCAATTTAGGTGCAACCAGAACGCAACACTTATTTATATAATAAAGAGTACTGTACCTTGTACCTAGTTTCTAGTCCATCTGTTTTTCTTACCAGCCATCTGTTCCCACATCTGTTTTCCCTATGTGGGAACATAGCTAATCCATGTAATCTTTAATTTCCACATGTGAAAAATTAAGTTAATAATGCAACATATAGATGATAGAATTGTACACTTGAAACCTATGCAATTTTATTAACCAATGTCAACCCAGTACATCTAAAAACTAGATAAAACTTTTACAAGACCAGAACAAATTCATAAAATTGTGTGATATAAATGAGATAAAATGAATAAAGCATCTGGATACTTAATAAAATACTACTAATTTCCTAACTCCCTTTAGTTTCATTAGAAAAACAATTCTTATATAATATGAAGTCTCAGAAAGTTGTAGGCATTTAAATTCCCACAAACTCTATGGAAATGTTAAGTACAGATTTTTCTTGAGTTCCACTGCCAAATTTTGTCTCATAGATAGTCAAGCTTTTGTAATGGTGTGGAAACTTGCAATGATATAGGAATTCCCCCATCATTCATCTAATTATTCATTCTACCATTTTTTTGTGTGTGTAGATTTTTACTCTCAGATTTATTCACAAGTGTCTAAAATATATCATTCCACTTTAGAGAAAAGGAATTAGAAGTAGTATATAAATCATTATATTTTCACAAATAGAAAGAAAAAGAAAAACAAAGCACCAAACAAAATAGTCATGTTCAAAGTAGTCTTGGCATTAAATCAAAATATGGATACACAGATGCTAAATTAAAATGCACAAATTATACATATGTGTATTTTTATATATTTTTCTCATTTTTAATTAACCCATAGTAAGACTGTTTTCCATGGTTATATAAATTTTAACGCATGCATATATTCATGTAATCATCACAGATCCATCAGTCTAAAAAAGGTCCCTCAGGCTATCTCTTTACAGTCATAACTTACCTCAATCACTAGTAGTTCTTAGGAACTATTGATTTCTTCTCTGAAAATGTAGTGTTTAGATTTTGAGAATGCCACCTAAAAATAAACATGCAGTATATAATTTTTGATGCTGTTTTTATTTTCACTCAACATAATTACTTTGATATACATCAAAGTTTCTTCATGTATCAAGTTTGCTTCTTTTTTATTGTGGAATAGTATTCCATTTATGTTTGTGTATTGAAATTTATTTATCCTTTCACCTATGTGGGATATTTGAGTTGTTTCCATTTTATGGTTGTGATTAATATAGCTATTATAAATATTTGTGTATAGGTTTTTGTGTGGGCATAATTTTGAATTCTCTAAATTCCTAAGAGCAGAATTTCTGGATCATACAGAAAATTCATGTATATAGCTTTATAAGAAACTGATAAACTATTTTCCAGAGTTAATGTACCATTTTGCATTCCCACGTGTATCAGAATTATTATTATTATTATTATTTTTTGTATATTCTTCAACACATGGTATTGTAAGTTTTGTTGCTATTGTTTTGCTTTGTTTCCATTTAATGAGTGTGTGGTACTATTTCATTTTGTGGCTTTTAAGTTGCATTTCCCTAATAACTAATAATGTTGAACAGATATAATTTGATTTATCCATTTACCATTTCTATATCCTATTTTTTTTTTGGTTAAGTGTTTATTGGATTAGCCATTTATTATCTCATTGTGTTTGTTTTTTATTTTTGTAATGGTGTTTTGTGAGTCTAAAATTCTGCAAAAGTCCTTTTGTCAAATACATGATTACAAATATTTTCTCCCTATATATAGTCTTTTGCTTATATTAACAGTCTCTTAATACAGCATATGTGTTTCATTTCAATACATTTTAATGCTTTTTTTTTCTATTTGTATGTGCCTGTGAGTCAGTGTGTACAACATGTGAACATTTAGAATGATACTTGTCTAATGCTTATTTTTAAAGTAACTATTTTTTTTACATAGGTCTGAGTTATTTTTTTTCCCAAAAACTATCTCAGTTTCTTATTTTATAACAACTTAATCATTTTAATGCATTTTTTTCTAATTGTGGAAAATTAAACTTAACAAAATTTTCTAATTAAATTGAAATGGAATGAGAAAATCTCATGACTACCATGTGTGCCACTATCATGCTTACCATTTAAAGATCTATACTCCTTTTCTGTTTGAGAAATAACTTCCCATATTCTATGAAGCTTAGATAATTCCCTGTCATATTATTGTGTGACAAATCAGTGAGCATTCCATATGAATAACCATTGTCTTTTCTTCTTATAAAAGAGTGAAATAAAGGTTATTCATTCTCCTGTTTATTATCATATTTTCCCTATAGTATATAGCCTGGTCATTAGAAAAACGTTCACCCACCCCAAACTCATTTCACATGTGCTTTCCCTCAGCATTGATGAGTGATTCTAAAGGTTTCTTTCTTCTACTGTGTGAAATTAGATCCCCTTTCTTTGACATGGCTTGTTAAAAGGGAGATAAACGATATGTGCAATCTGGCCTCACATGGTATGATGAGCCCTAAGTATCCTGTGAAGCAATCATTTACAGCGTCAGTTACCCTGGGTCAAATCAGGCACAAAGGTGTGGGAGAAATATGCTACAACAGTCTGAAATAAAATGATTTTGTTTCAAAATATGTTATTGCTTGAATTCATAAGTCATTGAGGGCTACGACTAAGGCAGAGACTACATCAAAATGCAATTTTACATAGTACATTTAATGAAAATAAAAGGTCACAATGTAAAAGTGCCTGGGGCATCACATGGTTTTAACACTGACTGAATCTTAGAGGCTGATGTTTAAAACATGTAAGTTTCTATTATAAATTAGTCTTTAAAATAATCAATTATGCTAGGTATTTAATTTCAAACAAATGTAGAATATTCCATTTCAAAGTAAATTTTAGGGCAAAGGACTGGATATGTTTTTTAAAGGAACATACATTTTTTTCCGTATAAAATGTTACTTTTACCCCCCGGAAATTCGTGGGTTTAGCACATTGGAAAATAGACCATCTGTCAGTGTCTTTCAACAATGTGTTCAATATCTTTAAAGCATAAAGAGAGTTTTTATTTTCATTAATGAATCAGTTTTTGCACAATAATTTTGGTTCAAGTATATACTAAAAAGTAAAATTTTGATATACCTTGTCTGTGGGATATGTGTACTTGTTGGGAAGGGACATGTGTGTTGAAATCTACAGGAGGGGGAAGGTGAATGCATGAATTGCTTTTTTCAATAATATGGACAGAAACTAAGAGCCTTAAACTTGTAAATTATTACTATAATTTCAAAGAAAATAGAAACAGTGAATAAAATTAAATATTATTATACAGAGTTATTTAAAAGTATGTGACATGTGATTATACTGATAGAAGTTTAAGGAACAATGATGTAATAACATGAAAAAACATAAATGTCATCAATTTTCATTTGAATATTTGTATTCACTAGGGAATACCGTTATGAAGACAGGGATTTTTTTTTTCTTTCATTCATTATTATACACTTACTATCCATAACAGTAGCTCAAATATCAAAATCATTCAATGAATTTTTGAACAACTTTTATTTTCTTATATCTCAATTTAATTCTTATTTTTCTACTCTACCATATATTGCTTATATCACTGACATGTAGTTGGAGAATAACGGGCAATAATATATTTAACTTTTGGTAACATGAACTCTCACAATAATGTCAAAAATATATGCATTTCTTTGTCAAAAATCAAATATTGTATTTCTTTGTCAACCTCCCACCAAAAAAAATTGGAGGTACTAAAAATATTCCTCTCTCCTGGTTTGACAACATGAGTCTGTCATGAATGAAACACATCAAATGGTAGAAGATGATGAAAAGAGAGATCATCATTCAGTCATTCATTTGGAGAAAGGGTTAACAAGAAAGTGATCATGGTTAAATGAGGTCATAAAGGTCGGGCCTGATCCAAAAATGGTTAGTGTCCCTTTAAGAAGAGACACCGGAGAGCTCTCTCTCTTTCCATGTGCAGAAAGGTCACATGCGCACACAGTGAGAAGTTGGCCCTCCAGCAGTTTGAAAGATATTCTCACCAGGAAATACCACTGCTCAACCTTGATCTGGGACTTCTAGCCTCCAGACCTGTGACAAAATAAACAAATATTGTTTAAGTCATCTAGTCTATGGTATTTTGTTATGGCAGCCTGAGCAGTCTGATACAGAAGGTGTTTTGTGAAAAATCCAACAAGCAATTTGTAATTGGGGGATTTATGGTTGGAAAATATTCAATGAGTTTATACTTCCAAGGAAAAACAGTTCAGGAAAAGCCAAATTATAGAGAATGTTTATGGAAAATACTGGCTGCTTAAGAGTTAATGAAGTTCTCTGATCTGAAGAGGATGAAAAAACTGGGGATCAGGACCGGGTACATGAAACAGAGGAACCTAAAAATGAGAGAAAGGAAAAGGATTTATATTCTTGGCCAATAACCAAGGAGAACAAATACGTACTTCCCAAACCTAAATATTGCCAATAAATTTTGTGTTAATTTTCCTCCTACATGAAAACAAAATAAGTCTTCTGAGAATGCAGTCTCTACCAGATAGATGGCATTCATCAGAGTGCTCTAATTCTGGTGGTGAATATTGTTTTTCTTAGTGTAGGCAAGGTAATTGCCATCCTCTTTGATCGCATGGCTTCTAGGTTCATGCTACAAGTTCAAGGCTTCATGAGTACAATAGCCTAGTGAGGGAAAATACATGGTCTATCTGCATGAAATAAGTTTGAAAGGTAGCACGCTGATGACCTGAAGCCTGACCTCTATGTGAAAACAACCAGCCTACAGTAATACAGGTTCAGAGGGTCCACATTAGTCAGAGCACCTTGGAGGGTCAAGTCCATTTAGGGAGTGTCAGGCAGATCAGAGTGCTATCTGCAGGGGAGATGGATTTGCACACAATCCTGCATACAGATTCTTAACAAGAGGCTAATACTCTGATAAAATTATTAGCTAAGGGGACACTTTAATCTATTTCCTAGGTTTAGCTATTTCTTTATTGTTATTATCTTTTCTTTTAAATATGCCATTTTACCTTACATTTTGCTTTTTAGGTTTGCAGTTTTGAAGGTGGAAAAAAAGTTTTTTTGAAGAGTATATCCCAGACAGAAACTAAAAAGAATGAACTTAATAGTTCATTTTTCAGACAAATTTTTGGTATCCCATTAAGCAAAAAATGCCCTAAGGCTAAGGACACATCACCTCACGTTCAGCAGTAACTTGTTTCCCCAAAAATAAGACCTAGCCGGACCATCAGCTCTAATGCATATTTTGGAGCAAAACTTAGTATAAGACCTGGTATTATATTATATTATATTATATTATATTATATTATATTATATTATATTATATTATATTATATTATACCCAGTCTTATATTATAGTAAAATAAGCCCCGGCATTATATTGTATTATGTTATATTATATTATACCCAGTCTTATATTATAATAAAATAAGACCACGTCTTACATTAATTTTTGCTTCAAAAGACACATTAGAGCTGATGGTCAGGCTAGGTTTTATTTTGGGGGAAACATGGTACACATCACTAGTTTTCACTTTGAAGAAGTTATTTAGTAATTGATCATCCAGCAGTGAAATTGACCATCTACAGTTAGTGTGACTTTCAGCTTCTAAGTTGGAAAATTATATTGTCTCATTATCCACACATATGTTAATTATTGAGTTATTAATTTCAGACTTGAATGTTGAATAGACTAGATGTGTGCTTATTAATGAAAAATATGTATTTTTTTTTCAGTTACTGAAATACAAATGACTATCAAAAGTCTATCTGATATTCCTCATTGAATGGAATATATGAGAAGTTGGGATACTTTTCAAGGATTTTGTTGGTGTAGCACACTTTGTATATTTATTACCCATTCACAAGTTTCTCTATTTAAAAAAAAAATGTTATCTAAATATTCTTTTTGGGGTAATTCTCTATTTTATGTAGCCTCGGAAAATGATAATTCCTGATGGCTGCCTCTCGTTAGTGTCTCCCATGGAAGGTAAGAAGAGGCCAGATTCTCCCTCTGCTGCTTTGTATAGCAGACACTGAAGATGTCTAAAATGGATTGCATGTGTTAAAAAGACCCTTCATCCCTGGTATCCAAACCCTAAGTGATTAACATTTAGATTGATCAAATGATAGAGCATGAAACCAATGGGGACCTTGGTATTCTTACAGGAAAGAAATGTTCCTACCAGGTATCTCAGTCTGATTCCTGCTGCTTAGATTGCCGACCCCCATGAAATCCCACCTGTTTCCTAACTCTCTTCCACCAGTCTTTCACTAATTTTGTTAGGTCACTATGAATGAATTAATTTTATTTTGTAGTGTTACGGTTTTGCTTAAAATACTTATCAACTTTGTAACTCATTAGCTGAGCATAAAATCAGAAAGAGAAAGACATGAATGTCTTGGGGTTCCCAGATTTAGTATCTGTCTCAACTGGACAGCAGGAGATATATCCCAAAATATTTTGTTTCTGTGAGTGTCATTTCCATGTTTAGCAAATAATTTATTTTGCTATTTTTCTGTTTCTTTGATATGCTCATGCTATGGTAAAGTTTCCATGTTGTTGCTATAGTAAAATTCACCCTGATATTCATGCTATTCACATGAGCATAGAGGCAAACTCTCTCCTCATATAGTATATTAATCTAATTCAGTATACGTGAAGATATGGTCATATTAGCTATTGATGTTTCTATAGCCATTAACACAAATAAAATCACTAGATAATTTTAAAACAGACGTATCAATTATATAGTCTAAATTTACAATTGAAAAAAGTATATGCACACATATACATATATAATTTACTATGTATGAGAGTTTTCAACATTGACATTTCTTTAAAAACCATCCAAGTATAGGAAATAGGTTTGCAGCAAACAATATTCTTCTGGGTGTCTTATAAACAAGAGAATTTCCCCCTTTTTTAAGGTCACTGGTGAATTTTGCTTCAAGTATTTCTGCCTTGCAATATACACAAACATTTTGGATATACTGCAGATATACATATGAAAGCTAATAGAGTGAAATATTTTCAAGAAATGGGCAAAGTGTGGTTTACTAAACATGATACCAAAAATACTAACATAAAAAGTGGCAGTTTTACTAATTTTACATATCAAAATTAGGAACTTCTATTCCTCAAAATAATTAATTTGAGGTGAAAGAAGTGAACATTCTAAGCTGAATGATCATTATTTACTGCTTCCCTATTACAATAATAGGATATGTACCGTCAATGCTGGCCTGCTCTTTGGTGTCTGAGACTGATAAGTGAGGTCAGATATGGCCTTTGCATCCGAGCAAATAAATTCAGAAATTCAGGAGTGAGAGGTTTGAATTGTTCATTCAGATCCATACCCCTAAATTGTATTCTGCAACTCAGCTTTGCCTGAAAAACTCTAAATCAGAGTATGAGTGTGGGGCAGGGTGTTCTAGAAGGAAGGGGGATCTATGGGATGGGTAGGCAGTCATTTCCATCATTTGGTTATTATTCTTTTAATTTAATTTAATTTAATTTTATTTTATTTTAATTTTATTTTATCTTAGGGGAAGAGGAGAGATAAGAATGAGAGCAAAGTCCTGTCTGTCTTCCTTCCTAACACATCCAAATATAGAACTAAAACCTCCCTTTCCTTTTCTCTCATCCACCACAGCCCTAAATAGAGCCAATTTACAGCACTTCTGAGTCTTTGCACAGTAAAAAGAGCAAAAATCTCTAATGAGGCTTCAGCAAGCCATCATTTTAAGAGTCAGATTTTTCTTTTGCATTTCTCTCTCCAAACTTCTCTGTCCCTCTCTCCCTTCTTTTAATTGTACTAGCTCCAATATCAATCTCTTAACTTTTACATAAACTCAGTAATTAGTGTTGCTTTCACTCCAGTATATTGGTTCAGAATTTTTTTCACAAATACTCCTTCTAGTATTGAAAATAAAATTAAGCTGAATCCCTGGCTTGACAGACTGTATCATAAAATTACTGTCAAGAATTTTATCTAGGAAAGTAAAAATAAGGTATTAACAGCTCCTTACAGAACACTTCCTGGAAAAGACTTTTATATCAAAGTGTGGTATATTTCAATATGTTTATTCATTTTAAGTTATTTTAATATACAGTTTTCTAATAACAAAATACATTTTCAATTAAAAAAAACAACATGAAACTGGAAGAAAAGTAAAAACTTAAAAAGATACATCCGAAATCACCAAAGTAATCACAAATCATAGAATGCAAAATACTGTGTATTTCCTTTTCAGGGATAATATATTATAGGATCTATTATGGTTTGAATTGCGTCTCCTAAAATTCCTCTGCTTCAGTCCTAACCTCCAGTAACTTAGACTGTGACTTTATTTTGAGATAGAGTTGTTACAAAAGAAGTAGCTCCTTAAGATGAGGTTATACTAGATTTCAAAGGGCCCTGAATCCATGATGAGTGCTGTTCTTATAAAAAGAATGCCATGTGAAGGG
Source organism: Rhinolophus sinicus (assembly GCF_036562045.2). Lineage (NCBI taxonomy): Eukaryota > Metazoa > Chordata > Mammalia > Chiroptera > Rhinolophidae > Rhinolophus > Rhinolophus sinicus. The sequence continues at coordinate 181,486,747 of NC_133753.1, forward strand.
CAGAAGACATGCACCCAGGTAGAATGTTATGTGGGCATAAAGACAGGAATCAGGGTGGTGCATCTACATACCAAAGAACACCAAAGATTGCCAGTAAATCACCAGAAGCTAGCAGAAGGGCATGGAACAGGTTCTTCCTCACAGCTCGCAGAAGGAAGCAACCCTGCTAACACCTTGATGTCAGACTTATAGCTTCCAAAACTGTGGAAGAATACCTTTCTGCTGTTTATTGACTTTAATATGGTTACCATATTTGTTTTTCATAAAGCGATCTCATGATATATGTCCAGTGACTTGTACAAAATGTTTTGTCATATTATGTCAAGTGGTGACTCCATCACAACTGATATATAAGACAAATCCTTCAAAGAATGTGAGTAAAATGTTAATCTGTTTATAAACGTGCATTGAAAAGTAAATGATGCGTTAAAAAGAAAATAGAGTAATATCACCAACAAACCTATTGTCCAATAACAATTACATACTATTTGTAATTTGGTTTCATCAATGACATGACTTATCCAAACATATCCTATATATAAACCTTTAATAGTTTACTTAGGCATTGTAGAGCATATATACTTTCCAAGGCTCTCTATGTACAAAATTAATATTGCTTTAGAAAGACAGAACCTAAATGAACTCTCAATCTAATACAAGTGTCTACCACTGACTTCTTTGTTTGCATAATAGTAATGTTACGTTTAGATGTTTTCACTCTACTATATTCATATAATATTTAATTATAATTTTAAATATTGGAATTATTCCTGTATTTTCAATTATTTTTCATTTATGAAGTATCTAATAGAATGTTGTTTATTTTCCTTATTAAATGTCTGGAGTTCATCATATATTAAAATATTAACCTTATGTGGTTTAAGTTACTTATTAATTTCATAACATTTTAAAAGAATAGCTGAACTACGACTATTACACAATTATATCTTGGCATCTATCAATTCGATTTTTCCTTGAGTTTTCAATTTAATTCAATACAAATATAGGTTCGCTAATATTAAACATTCCTGGGATAAATGTGAGTATCCTGTTCTTTTGCATTTATTCATGAAATACTCATTATATTTTGGACCCTATTTTCTTAAATCTTAAATAGAATGGAAAGTTTAAGGTGCATCAGTGACTTCTGTATTTCAGTATTTAATATTATAAATAATTCTGAGGTAAAGGTTTTTTGTTTTTATCTTTAAATAGTAATCAGAATTTTTTGCCTTGACACTTTTAGGATACTTTGTTTTTTCAAGCAATCTGATGTTAAGTTATGTTGGTGTTTATTCATCTCTTTACATTGTTTGCTGCCAGTAAAAAATGTTTCCTCAAACAGGTGTTGTGGCGTCCTGCATGACGAGAGTTGTGGGGAGCGAGGAGGGTGGCACAGGGTTAAGAAAAGACAGTGGTCGTGAATAGAGTCAGTGCGGAGGCCAAGGGACTCCCAATCTCAAGGACTGGAATCCCCACAGTGGGCCTCACATCAGCTTTTAAGAGTTTGGTGGGGAAGTAAAGGAGATAAAGTTTGGTGGGGAAGTAAAGGAGATAAAGTTTGTCAATCTCAAGATCTGTGAATCCTATACATCATAATAGGAAACCAATTTAAGTCAATCACCCTTGCCTGCAGACAGCTAGACCTTATGTTTCAACTTCCCCAAGGGACAAAACTTATATGCATATGAATAGATGGAGAGAACTGAATCACTTCCCTTGTTGTTTGTTTAATGTTTGCCTAATATGTCATTGACATGGTATATATAGTTTATGGAACTGTGTCTTTACTGATGGGCATTTTCTATATTTTCACTTCTTCTCCACCACAAAACACCTTGTAGTTAAATTATGAGACTTTGTAACCTGGATTGCAAACATTTGCTTAGTATCTTGTTTGCTATTTATTGCACTTTTGAAATCTGTAAATTTTCATTTTTATAAGTAATTCATTATTTTACTATATAGCTGCTGTTCTCTGCCTAGTTCAAACTTCAAAATCACAATGGAAAAAAAAGAAAACACACACTCAAAAAACAAAACAAACAAAAAACAAAACATGTACTGATCTTAAAAGTAAATTGAAAGAAAATGAATCACCTTACTATATACAAATCCTGGACAGAGAATAAAACATACAAATGAAAAAGTTTCCTAAGAATTAGAAAAGCAAAATAACAATTTTCTAAAATTTATATACATTTCATTAAATATCCCTAAAGCATTCTGATAATAATATGACTCCACTTTAGATGGTAAATAAAAACTGTGTGTAACCTAAATGTGAGTGTTTTTTTTTTCCCAATATTACTTCCACTTGAGGCCTTGAACTTTACCAAAAAGCACTAATTCTCCCTATTGAAGATTGCTTAGGTAATTCAATTTTTATGACAAGTAAAAATAGCATATCTTTTTCTACATAAAATCAGCATTTTCATACCATTTGTTACATAAGTAGTGTCTCCATGAGTTCAAAGGACAAATCTGTTTTTATATGTTATTGAATCCCAAACATTTAGTATAATGTCTGGCAGAGAATGATCTTTTAATGCATTTATTTTTCGACACTGATATGGTATATCTAATATCCAAAAACCTCTTAAAACATTAAATAGTGGAATAAATTTTAAACCGTGACTAGAAATATAATATACTAGGAGAAGTTGCTGCCCATGAAACTAAATGGATTGCAAAATAAATTTCTACAAAGGAGAAGTAAAACAACTTACTTTAAATTACATAAAATATATATTTTTAAAATATATCTTATGAAGATAAAAGTTATCATTATAGTTATACATTTTGAGACCATATATGTGCCAGATGTATGCTAGAAGCTTAATGGGAATTACACATAAAATTAAGTGTAGCTAAATACTAATTAGAAAAAGGCGGGGACAGATCAGGTTATAATAAAAGTAGAGAAAGTGATACTTTCAATTTGGCAGCTGATTAATTGTATTAAGTTGATAAAAATAATGAAAACTGAACAGCTGTGATACTCTTGACATTTTTCATTTTTAGCCAACTATGTATTGCTCCAAAAGAAGATAGTGGGAAAAAACTTACGCTACTTACTGCTGCACCCACCTGTGCTTGAAAGGGCATGATGTGTAGTTTATTTATCAGATTTTAGCTTCAAATTAAATCAGCTTTTCATGGCATTCTGTGTAATATACATACGTATACATTAAACATTTATATGTTTATAGATATAGTTTAGAAAGTCAGAAATCTGGTTTGTATGTTAAAATTTCTTATACTAGAAGAGAAAGGAATATGAATGATGATTAAATAATGCACTAGAATAGAGTATGCTGGAGGTATTCTTTTGAAAGCTGTGAAGCAATGACCATATATTTGATTGGGATTTGAATATAAGTCTTTTAAAGTAAAATTGGGTTTTAAGAAGTCAGGATTGGTGAAAAATATTTCACATTCAGTAAAATTCACCTTTTTGAAAATTCAATTTCAATATGTTTGACAAATGCATACAATACATAAGCCCCTCCACATTACCCTAAAAGGTTTCCTGTACTCCTTTTAGTGAATCCCCTCCCTCCAACCCAAACTGTCTACTGCTGAACTGATGTCTTTCCTTAAAGCTTTGCCTTTTCCAGACTGACATACAAATGGAATCCTGAAGTAATAGCATTTCCTGCTGGGGTCCTTTCACTATTTTTGCAATTTATCCATGCCTTTCCATGTTATTAGTGGTTTGGTCTCCCTTATTGTTGAATATTATTCTATTGTTTGGATATACCAAAATGTGTTTATACATTTGTCAGTTGAGAAGCATTTCAATTTTTTTTTTTCAGTCTATGGTGATTATGAAAAAGCTGCTATACTTTCAAATACAGGTTTTGGTGTGGATATATATTTTTATATCTCTTGAATAAACAACTAAAATAAAATTAGAGGATAATTGGGTAAATATATGTTGAGTTTATAAGAAACTGACAAACACTTTTTCAGAGTAGAGATACTATTTCAAGTTTCCATCAACAACATATGAAAGTATCAATTACAGAACATTTTAACCAATATTTGATATTTTTAACTTTGTTGATTTTAGCTATTCTGAGTTTTTAGTGATATATTGTGGCTTTAATTGTCATTTGCTTAGTAAATAATGATGTTGACTATCTCTGCATATGTTTACTGACACTCAATATATCTTCTTTAGTGAAATGATTGTTCAAATTTTATGCCCAATTGTTACTGTTTTTTTTCTTACATAAAGTATTGAATTTATGTGTGTATTAAGGATACAAGGCTTTTATTAGATATGTGTTTTGGAAATATTTTCCCCTAGTCTGTGGCTTGATTTTTCATTCTCTTAACAGTCTTTTGAAGTCAAAGTCTCTTTAATTTTGATGAAGTAAAAGGTATCAGGGTTTTCTCAATATATCCCGAATGTATGAAACTTTTGTACTTTTAAATAAAGACACAAAACTTGCAATTATCTCAGTTGTGAAAACAAAAGACCAAACATTGGAATTTGCTGGGAATATCATCTTGTCTCCAGATATGACTTATACCAAATACAAAGATGCTGTTATCATTCATGTTGTAAATATATAGAATATTTGCAGACTATGTATAAATATATCCAAAGTATTAAACTTCAGTGACTGTTATTTTTCAGGGTATTCTAGCATTTCCAGCTATAAATTCATGAGAATTTGTGTGTATATTTTTCATACTTATACATTTTATATATTTTACATTATAATAGCCAAGAATATAGGCTCAGGAATTAAAGAACTAAAGGCTAAACCTTCAACCAGTAATTTCTAAGAGGTGCAACGTTGAGAAATTTACTTAACTTTGGGTTGTCTTTATTGATTTATCTGATAAATCAGATATTTCCAGACTTTCACAGTTCAGGATGTCCTTAGTGACCGTTTTTTCTCTTTTTGTTCTGGCATTCGTAGGTCAAAATAAAGACCTAACTGTTCCATTTATTAAGAAGTGAGTTCTATCAACCTTGAAAGTATTAATGTCTTGACAACTTAATGATTATTTGAAAAAATTATCCACAAACATTGAACTGGAACTACTGTTATTTAATTTGAAACTAGAACCAGTAACTATAGCAAGTATTCTTTTTATTCAGTATGTTGATTGCTGCTTTACTCAAATTACTGTTTCCTATTAAATACTGTTTAACTTCTAAAGCACTTAACACTGGTTTGACACTACCACTCACATTTTCTTTTCCTTACTTTTTTTTTTTTTTTGCACTGTACTTGAGTTTTACATAAAGACCTAAGAAACTGCAGCTTACCAAAAATATAATCTAATTGAGAGAAGTGTAGTGAAATCTAATCTTAAAACAGTGAATTTCTATTCTAGCTGGTATTTCACCTGGTAACTGGCAAATCTCAAGTGTTACTGTTTTCCCCAAATTTAAACATTTTAAATACTTTATGTGAGTTTTCTGGGTGCATTGGGGAAACTTTTTGTAGAATCAATTTAGAAACCATGGTTACATAGGGATACAAAATGCTTTTATCAAAGATTAAGAGAAAGAGCTCTCTCTCTCTCTCTCTCTCTCTCTCTCTCTCTCTCTCTCTCTCTCTCTCTCTCTCTCCACACCATTCCATTTTAAATTCTAGTGGCTCTGCCTCCAAAATATTTTTCATCTCCATTTCTACCATCTAATATAAACTAGTTATTCAGAAATATTAACTAATATTCACACCTCTTCACCTTTTCAAGTTTTTCTCCTTACCCTGCAAGACCAATGTTTATATACATGTATATCCCCAGACGATTAGTCCAGCGATCTGCCATAGTAGATGCATAGTAATTGAACGGCTTATTGTCTGAAATAGATGTCTAGTGTCACAAAATGTGCCCAAGCTGAAAATTAAAATTCAGATGTTTATATTCCCAGTCCAGTACATTGTCTATGACAACGTCAGACTATTAAATATTTTCTGAAAGCAATATTGGGAGACAGCATGACAATAAGAAAGGGAAGCTTTTGTCCTTTTTGAGTAATAACTATACAACGTATCTTATCTATGTCCATGAAAACACAGTAACCACTGTTTCACTCCCACAGCAACAGCCCTGTTTACAACCTTAGCAATCCCCCCCACCACACTGTTGTGAGGCAATAGATAGATAACTCCAAGTCTGTGCTGATTAAACTCTATATATATTTGAAGAAATAGTTTATTAAAACATTTCAAACCTACATCAAAGATGAAAGAATTTTACAGTGAACATCTATATACTCCAACCTAGATTCTAACATTAAATGTTGCTATATTTGCTTTATCACATATCAGTCCATACCATTACTCATCCATTGATCCATCTTATTTTTGAAGCATATTAAAGTAAATCAAAGATATCAATTTCATAATATATACAAATATTGAATTGCTGTGTTATACACCTGGACATAGAATGCTATATGTTAATTATATATCAATTAAAATAAATAAAGACATCAATATACTTACTCCTAAATATTTCAAAATACATTTATTAACTAGGGCTCAAGTGATCACTTTTACTTTGGTGAGAAATCAAACATGGTGTACACAAATATGAAGTGCACATTGGCTGTGTTTGATAAGTATATATAACTAGATATATGTCTTTAGGAATTTTCATTTTCTTCTAATGATTAATTAAATTGTATACTGGACACTTAATATGAAATATTTTATTAATGTTCAGTTATAAATATGTCCTCTTTTATATTGTGATTTCTTCTTTGAACACAGTGTTATTTTGAAGGTGTTTTCTTTTAAGTATTGAGATTTATGTGTGGTCAATTATTTTAATTGAACTGTATTTTGATCAAAGAACGATTTCTTACATTTGTGATTTTTTTCAAATTTGTTTAGATTTTCTTTGTAGCTCAGCCCATGTTAAAATATCATGCTTCTCATGTAATTAAAATTATTTGTATTTCTATGGCTTGGATGTAGTGGTTTCTATGTATACCTTCAATCATTGTTCTTGTGTTGTTCCAATTGTCTAAATCCTTGCCAAATTTTTCTGCCTGGTCTACTACAAGAAAGGTGTTAGAATCTCTCATTATGACTGTGTATTTGTCAATTATCTCCATACTTATAAACATGTAATTGATCTGTTGACATATTTACGTTTACTTGCAACAAGCCAAATGTGCTTTCTTAGTCTGAGGATCATGTTTCCCACTACTTCTGAAATGCTATGTTTTTATATTGCTTCTTCTCTCGATTCTCTAGCTGGAGTTTTTATTATGTGCTCTAATTTTCCATTCCTCTTTTTAAATAATTTTGATGCCTGACGATTTGAATCATGTCATTTTCTTTCCTTAAACTCTCTCAAACATCCTATTGAACTTAATATAGATTACAAAGCAGAAACTCTGTTATGAATTTTAAGTTATGGTCTAGCCATGTGCTAACTTCATCTCTCATCACATTTCCCTCTGTCCTTATGCTCATATGTGGCAAGATGAGTCAAATAGCTTTGAAATTCAAAATTCATTACAAGAAAACCTTATTTTGGGTTAAATTGTGTTACAACTAGCGACAAATATAAGTAATGAATAAAAGTAGTGGTTTAATGATTTGATACTTATTTTTGAAAGATGAATTAAACAATCAGCTAATCAACAGTAGAGATGATATAAAATGTCGTTTTATCTTTTCAGTCAAGAATAGTGCTTGGTCTGATAATAGGTGCTCAACAAACTGACTCAAGGGAATTTGATTTACTTCAATGGAATAGAATTTTTAAAGAGAGTTGTCTAGAGGTAGCAAACATGGATATATAAAATACTTAACCCCAAAGTTAGAAACAACCTTTAAAAAGATTTTCAAAAGTACTGATAAGAATTTGTAAAGGCCACACAAATATAGTAAATACAACAAATTCATTAAACTTTAATTTTTCCTGATTTATTCAAGTCTTAAGATTATCTGTTGGATATTGTGAGAAAATGAAATTTAGAAAAACAAAAACAGAATATCAGTCTTGGAGATGAAATAGACTTACCTTACTTTCTTTTCTGTAGAAAATAATGAAAATTATATTAACCCATAGTTCAGACTTCCCTGCATAAACTGTGCTAGCAATTACCATAAAAACGTAGAGTGCCTGATAAAAGTGAATCCACTGTTTGGAATAATTCTTGCCTCTTACTGAAGTCAGAGCCAACACATTTCTTCTACCCAACTTCTTGAATAATAAGAATTTCTACTTTAATGTTCTGAGAATTTTCTATTTGAACAACGCAAAGCCTAATATTGTCATGCAGAGGAAAAGGTAAGAACTTCTATTGTGAACATGTTGCAATATCCCATTTAAATAAAGTTGATTCAGCACAAGCTCGCTAGATACTAGCAATTTTATAGTTTGGATAAACGTAGGATACATGCAAGAACTGACTCTTTCATTACATGTAGGCTTTCTATCATGAGATACTTTCTCAGGATCTTCGCTTCCATACATTTTGGAAAGAAAGACATAATGGAAATATATCATTACTTATTCTCTTTTGTAAATGTGATGCAAATATATTTAAATACACCTTTGGCTATTAACAGATAATAGTCATGAATTCAAAAGGTTCTATCACTTAATATTTTAAACCCTCACTTTATTTTGTATAAGAATGTATATCTAAGTGTTCTAAAAGCTATTATATTCAAGAATATTCTAAATTTTCAATGTTTCCTTCTATGATATAACTTTATCTTCCATTAGACGTTAAACTTAATTCCAAGCTATTTTGTTGGCAAAATAATGAAAATGATTGGGATATTTTGAAAGCAACCTTTTTCTCTCATAACTAAATGTAATCAACAAATTCATTCATGTTGAAACATGAACAGATACCATAAAAATACCCATGCATGGAATATCTTGACGCAGTGAACATCATTAAAATGCAAACCATGACAAAGTTATATTTTTAAAATAAGGTAGTCAGTATTAAATTTTTCACATCTAAACTATTTCTTTATAAGAAATTTACTTGTTTAGAAATCCTATTTTAGGTTAAAATGTTAATACTAGAAAGAGGGTTATCTTTGTCCCATACCTTTTAATCATACTTGCAGGCAGTATTATACACTATAGCAGCTAAAACTTGTCCATTTGTGTCAGAAAGTTCAATAGCCTATTTATTATAAGAATTTGAGTAAGTTACTACTTTTCTCTGATCAATTTCTTATTTTTTAATTTAATAACAATATCAGTACTTATTTCAGAGGTTTGCTGTGACATTTAATTGAGATAGTATGTGTAAATGCTTAAAACAATGCTGGGTATAAATTAAATGCTCAGTACATGTTAGCTTTTTATTATCACCAAATAATAATTAAAAAAAAAAAATCCTCCTTTCTGTAGGACATTTTATCCCTAAAAGACCATAGAATTAGTAAGAGTTGCCTAGAAAAAAAGAAAAAAAAAAGTGAGAAACATGCATTTTAGGGCCTTGGGGCAACACTGGGTTGTGTATATCTCAAAACAGATAGAAGCTTGGGACAGGTTCTGCTTTTTTTCAAACAGAATTATCAGCAGAAATCTGATTCTGTTTATGGAGATTGGGGGCCCAGTTAAATATGCTCCAATGTTCCCTTTTTTGTAATTAGATATGGCTCTGTCAATGAGAAGCGTTGGAAGCAGTCCTTCCTACAGCCTCATTAAAGGAAAGGTTTCACTTATCTTTTTTCCTTCTTTCTTTTTCATGCCTGGATGTGCAGCAGCCATTTTGCAACAATTGTGAGGCCATATTTATGAAGCTTAGAGATGACGTTACAAATGCTGGAGCAATGATAGAATCTGAGTCCTTGTTGAGGCACAGCACCAGAGTTGAACTACCTATATCTGGAACTCATTTCATGTTGGTAAAGTGTACATACCTCTGGGATTAAGCCACTGTAAGAGTTTTTTTTTATTATGTACAGTTGAATGTAACCCTAACTAACATAACATTGGTGAATGAAGGAAATAATAAAGCCCAAAACATGCCATGCACACCAAAAGTTCTCGTATTAACAATACTGTGTCTTTCTTACTATCTTGCTTTGTCATCTGCAATGCTCCTTTTGCTACTTTCTTTCTTACCAGCATTATAGGTGTTCCTTTTCCATTTTATTTACTAGTTTATATTACTTGGTCATTGAGGTCGGTGGTGGATTGTTATAGAAATACTTCTCAATGCTTCACATGTCTTTGTGTCCACACTCATATATAGTTTCTTCCCATAGTGGCTGGGAGTAGCCATGTGACTTTTTTTGGGCACTGACTTGCTAGTAAATGCACTGCAAGCAGAGCCTGGAACAATGATGATCACTGAGGACTGCCCTCCATTTTGCTGTTTCTGGAGCCAAATCCCCATGTGAAGAATCTCAAACCAGCCTGGTGAAAATTTGTGTCCTGGGAGTCAGATAGCAACACCTGCCAGTCAAAAAAGTAAAGCTAAAGCATACAGACCAAGACAAAGGGCTAGTTAATATCCACTGAAACCATCCAAAAAACCAACAAGCTGAACTCAATCCAAATTGCTGACTGACATGAAAGTAAACAAAATTGTTGTAAATGTTTGTAATCAAATTAGTTTGGGATTGTTTATTACACAGAAATAGATAGATGATACAGGTTTCCTAAGTGTCTTTTATGTTCTTCTATTACATGGCTCTATCCTCTTCCATCACTCCCAAATGGATATAATCAAACTGTACCTCTCTTCCATCTTACAGACACTCATTTCCAACTCCCTTTTCAACATCTCTATGACAATTTTACCTGTACAGGACTTCAAACGAAGCATCAAGTATGTTAATTCCGAAATCTTCCCTAGACCCACCTTCTGTTCCTGTGTGCCTCTTACCCCAGTAAACAAAATTCATTAAATGAGTGAGTAGATCCTATAAGAAAGCTGTAAGTTATAACTTTCTCATTTATTGTTGCTGCTTCACAAGCCAAATGACCAAATCCTATTAATTTTTCATTAAACAGCTCTCTTATATCCAATTCACTTCAATTCCAGTGTCACTACCAACCAAGTCAAAATCATCTTTCTCTGTTAAAGAAAACATTTCCCACCTGTCCAATTACCACAGAGCTCTGATTTCCTCTTCACTCCATTCTAAAAAACCATAGCACAATTCATTTTTAAAAATCAGATATGATTTGATTGTATTGCATTATATTTCCATTGCCTTTCAATGAAAAATCAAGGTATTTATTTATATGACTGAAAAGTTTTACTTGAGTATTTTCCTGTTCATTTTCGCACCTGAAATTTCTTTCATTCTCCTCTTTACTTTCTAACTTAAGCTGTATTGGACTTCTTTCATGGTTTTTAAATCATCATACCCTTTTCTACGTGTCTTTTTTGATGGGGGTGGTATTGTTCATGTTATTTCATCTACAAAGAAATTCCATCTTCTCTATCAAGGTCTATTTTGTTTATTTTTTACTACTTGGTTTAAGCATCACATCATTGAGGAGACTTTCAACGATACTTGCTCCAACTTCTCTCCAGGTAGAATGTGCTTATTTTATGTTTCAAAGTGGTGTGATGAAAAGTATTAGAACCACCGCTCAGGGGGTAAAATAAAAACAAACAAACAAAAAATAAAACAAAACATTTGTTATCTTAGCATTTGTTGATTCCCATGGTTTAAATACTCTCAACATGGTTGATTTCAAGTAACATGACATCGCCTTGTCAGCAAAATTTCTAAAATGTGAAGTCCTGAATAGTTAACAACCTGTTCTCATGAGCTGTTCTGTGCAAATTCTAGCACAGGGGTTCCTGTGGAGTCCTACACGTCTCTGTCAGGATGTCCAGGACAATCTTAATGTGAAGCTTGCATGGTGTTAGGGTCCATTTCTCTCCTATTGTATTTCCAGGGGATGGCACAATGCTCAGCTCACAGAACACAATTCATAAAAATGTATTAAGTGAAAGAAAGAAGGAATGTACGGATGTCTTTGCTCCCCTGGTTTCCAGGACTGCGTATACTTAGAGGGCTAGAGAGTGTCTGAAAGTTAACCTAGCCATCCTTATGCTATGGACTTCTCATACACTATACTTAGAAAAAAAATTAAAATGTGCATCTATAGGTTGAAATTACTTGGCTAGTGATTCTAAATCAACCTGTGTTGAAAAACATTGTTCTAAAATTATGTACCTTGAGTACATATACATTTGTCAAAAATGGTATTGGGATAGTTAAAGCCGTTTTAAAGCCATATGATGCAAAGCTTTTGCACATATTACTATTAAAACAACTGAGCTTCACAGATATTCAGTTGCACACCTAATTAACTCACAAAGAAAAAAAAAATGGAACTAAGTTATGATGGATGCATAACCAAGTCTCCTTCAACTGTTCCATCGTTTGTAGACTTAAGTATTTGAAATGAATTGATCTTGATTTACCACAGAAAATTTGCTTAAACAAGCCATAAATTAGGAGATTGACTATAGACTAGGAAGCCAGTAGGAGAGTCAGTGAATATAAGCATATCTTAGAAACTTTGGGAGAATAATTCCAAGATTTAAGCACACAGTCTGAGACCCCATGAATTTAATACTGAAATATTTAATGGCCATGCTTACAAGTTAAATGATACTGTTTCTTTAATAAACTGTTTAAATATTACTTAATACCTTACAATATTTTCATTATTCTAAGATGAGCATTTTTAATTTTCATGACTCTGAAATGCATATACAATAAATAAAACACACTGAATTATAATTGGTTTCATTTGCTTCCATCTTAGTTATACACAAAAATAATGGCATCACCTATATGATAAACTAGAATAACGGTTTTACATCACAGTAAATATAATTTTATAAATGGGAGACAAAATTACAAAAATGTCATTTTTCAAAATCTTGATCAGCAAAATGAGAGTAGGAGGTAATAAACATTATTTTAGAATTAAACCAATTAGGTCAGGAAGACTAAACTTATGATTACAGTGCTTACAATAGCATTTACTGGGTCTGTGCTATGGTTTTAAGGCATCAGGGTAAGGAGTTTCAATACATGTTTTATACATATAATCATTTCAACATTGTATAATTTTTGTCCCAATTCTCTCATATTTAGTTTATAGTACAGAGAGAGGGGAGAGAGAAAGACAGACAGAGAGAGGTAGAGGGAAAGAATAGGTCTGAAAGTAAAAGAATAAGCATGAACAGTTAAGATAAATCGTATTTCTAAAAATGTAGTCCAGCAATCATATCTATAATAATTACCTGGCAAGCTTGCTAAAACTGAAGATTCTTTGGCTGTTAACCAAACCTACTAAAGCACAAAATCTGTGGATAGGAACTAGAAGTCTTTAGTTTTTTTAACAAGCTTTCCAGCAAGTTTTAGGCACAGTAAAGTTTGAAAAACAATTGTTTTGTAGGAAATATAAGTTAAAAAAATGAAATAAACATGGGAAGTTACGTCATAATTTTAATAATACAATAGGAACTTACTCATCTGAGTCAGCACTTAAAATTACAACGCTTTCCAATGGGAACCTGTGTAAACGTGGATATATTTCAACTGAATCACGCATAGCTCTTTACTGAAACAGTGGCAGGTACACAGGACTAGGTAATGTTAAATAGTGTACGTTATTGATAAATCGAATGTAATTCTATGTTTCTTTTCCCCTGAAGAATTTAAAGTTAAGATGAAATATTATAACACAAATTATTGTTTCCTTCAGGCAATTTCCATGTTTTCCACATCTTTTTCTAGTGTTACAGACTATGTATTTTGTCAATGTGGATTCACCTGCAATACTACAATTTCATTAGGAAAATTAACAAATATTCTGTCTGTCTCAGATTTTTATGAATACATTTATGTTCATATAATATAGATAACTTAAACAAAAATCACTTAAATATATGTTATCTCTTAAAGGAACACAGTGTGGTATATTGAAAAACAGAATTTAAAAAATGGAAATTTATCTTCAATTCATCAATTATATTTTGCTTACTTACAAAACTATCATCTGAATTGTTAAAACCGTATACATTTTTTAATTAAATATAACAAGATAACCCTAATTTTCATTACTCATCCTCAACTGTTTTGTTATTTCTTGTAGTAACTAGATAATCTGTATTTTTTACACATATTAAATAAGAAAATGCATTTCCATCACATTTTGGATAAAATGCAAACAAAAGTGATTTCTTTGTGAATTTGTCATTCTTTAAATAAAAATGTTATTATTTTTTTTTAATCTAACTACATGTTACTATTTTAAATTTTTGTGGGTGACAAAAGATTTAATGCATATGCCCCATGCTTGAACAGCTATAAAAGACTTTCCTAGAGCTTCAAATTAGCATAGATAACTTTCATTTACCTAATCTTAAGTGAAAAATCAAGGACAGAAATGAAAACCAAGGAGTTTGGGACGGTGAACTGTTTTTGGTCTACATTTTTTTAGTAGACGTTTGCTTGGTACTATATTTCTTTCTTATTTTCCTGACCAACTTCAAGGAGAATATCTTCTCAAGTCAAGATTATGCAAGGGTAACATATTAGTTATGAATTGGTTCAGACAGCTTTCTAACCATTTAAAATTGCTTGGAAATACATAAAAGTCATGGATGTTAAAGGCAAAGCTCTTTTCTGAGCAGCTATGTTCTTGATTTATGAAGTAGAGCAGCTAAAAAGGAAGTCTGTTTAGACGGAATTTGCCTTAAGTTCTAGTTTAAAACTGAAGTAAGTGCCAAAGTCAGTTTTATAGAACTTTGCCTCTGTTGATGGTCTATAAATAGTAGTAATTTTCTGACAGTATTTAATATACATACATACACACACATGCATGTACAAACATACACACACACATACAAGCACTTTTCTTATTATTTTACCTTTAACTTTCTGTTAAAAGATATTTTTCCCTCCTATCAGCTGAGAATCTCATATATCTACACTGTCATTACTGTATTGACCAAATTGTACCTCTCTAATTTTGCTTTGTCATAGTGAAGAAAATAAACCCACAGTGCTTTTACCAACCATTACACCAGTCTTGTAGGTTATTAGAATGAATATTAAAGATCAATTTTAACTCTTAATACATATTTTATATTTCACTTTTGCTATTCTACCACAAAGATGTTCATTACCTCTTTTGTATCCAAAAAAAACCTGAAAAATTCATTTTAGAAAATGACCCTACTTCTCTGATTAGGAGTGACTCCACATAGTCAGGAAGTCACTCCAAATTAGTTGATGAGGAAGTAACACCTTGGAACTATCAAAGAAAACATTATACCAGATAGAGTTCAACAGATAAGTGGGACTTTTTAACAACTATTACAATAGGGAAGAGAGCTTTAACCCAACTCTACTGAAAGAAAATGTGAGACAGTTTAACAGGGCCAGGTTGAGCTAGTGGAAAAATACTGGAGGACTTTAGAAGAGAGTTTGGTCAATATGACTGATTAGGTCCCCTGGGCTTGCTAATTGGTGTCTATGGAAAGTTAGGCTCCTACCTCCCACAGAGACAAGGAGATCCTGGCATATCTTTCTTGATGGTTACATTTCAAGGGGATGGCTCCCACATCCTTGAGAGATACATTAGAGGGTTAAAAAACTGGCCAGATGCTGGGAGGATATTTACTTCTCAAATAAGGGGAGAAAGAATTTATAACAAAAAGTTTTCTTAAGTGAATGATCTACAAACAGGAAGGTCAGGGGCCCAGAGTCAGGAAGAAGGCTGTGTAAAGGTGCTTTAAGCTGGCCATCTTGGATCATGTAGGAGAGAGGAATGATAGTCTACTCAGCAGCTTTATTTATATGCTACCTATATAAAAATAACCCTGGGGTGTGGGGGGGCGGGGAGGGGGCAGTGGATCCATTACAGGACCAGCTGGGTGTCTAAGCCTTGAAGTCCCTTTCCTCCATTTCTACTCCTTTGTAAGTCAAATAGCTTTTCTTCAAGAAGCCTTCAATATGTTCCCTCCACTCTTCCCCAATCTGATTTAGAGGCCCCTTCTCTGTGCTCCCAAGCAATCCAGCAGTATCTTTCAAAATACTAGAAATTTAATTTTTGTGGTCAATTTTGTCTTCCCCATCAAACTGCAATTTTAGGGCAAGGTACTATAATTTCACCTGTGGATCCCTAGCAAAATGCTAAGTTTCGCACGTAGTAGGGACACATTGAATATTGCTGAATAAAAGAAACAGTTCTTTCACAGTAAATAGTCTGAAGTCTGCTAAGGTAAAGAGAGTCATAGATGCACAAAGGTTCTACAAAGTCCCTTAAATCTTGAATCTTAAAGCGTTTATTCTGTATCTTTGAGCAGTCAGTCCAACCCTGTTAGAGAGCATTATAAATGAAAAATATGCAAATTTTTAAAAATAGCCCAGTTTTAATGGGGATTATATAAAATCGAATGTGAGCTTAACTTTGAATTTCTTGTCTTTTATGTTTCAAGTTAAATCCTTGATACTATTTGAAACTCTTTTGGAATGCAAATCAGCACCAATACTGCTGAGCATAGTGAAATTAATGAAATAACAACAGAAAAGACCTTACAAAGTACAGGAAGTTCTGTTCTAACATAATAAGTAGAGCCAAGGTGGTCTTTATTGTTACAATTAATTGATTGTATACAAACGCAACCATTCTTATCATTTTACTAAAACTGAAATTAAAAATGAATACTGCTATACAATATTTAACAGGAAGACTAAATAGAATACGGTCTAAATAGCCAAGCAAAATAGCACATTTTACATTTTACTTAGCAGATCAAGAGAATGTATACCTTTATTTTGTTTGGTGAGAAAAATAGCCAATGTGTTCTGAATTCATTTTAAACACTTTTCCCTCTATATTGTATGTGAATTTTAAATTGCAGAAAGGAATCACTGAATATTGAAAGTCATTTTTCTGTATTAATATATAAAGAACTGTAACTGGAAAATTATATTTTTGTATTGTATATGTTTTTTAATATCAGGTAATCATGAAATTGAACTTTTTTTCACATGTTGCGTTGTATTTTACAGTAAACATTAATGACTTTTAAAATACAAAGTTTATTTGAAGTGTTATTTTTTTCCAAACACTCTTTTGTGAACAATTTAATCAGTGCAATTTAACTTAGGCAATGGGGCTATCCCTCAACATGCTCAGTTTTGTTACATAGTTTTATCTTAGAGAAAAATTAAATTTGTATAAACTCCTGCTTTTAAGATGACATAAACTGCATATTAATTGAAGAAAAAAATATAATGAGAGAGAGAGAATCTGAAACTTTATAATTATAGACATATGGCATATATCTTCCCTAGTTTCTGATTCGTGTGCTCTCTCACTAAGTGTTTTCTGTGACATTAAAAATTTTAGATATCACCATTTTAATGGTTTCATATAATTCCATGTAAAAAATTAAGAATGCTTAGTTAATGATTCCATTATTGCTAGAAATTTATATTATTAACATAAAATTATCACTAGGCTTACATTAACACCACATGTAAAAATTGACATAGTCAATAACCAGTTAGTAACGGAAAAATCATTAAAATAGTCTGAAATAATGAGGGCAGAAGCATTGTGGTTACACAGTGGTTAATTCTGTAGTTCAGAATGTCATGTACAGCTCAGTTCTTCTGTGACATACCTGTTTTGACCTTTAGATTCCAAGAGAGACTACAGGAGTTATAGACATCATATACTAAAAATTGTATCCACCAGTTTAAAACATTTCTAGCAGATAAAAGGGATATTGCTATTTTGTCTTCCTTCTGAAGAATAACAAAAAACTTCCCAGAAGAACCCCAGAAAACTTCACTTTACATTAATTGAAAAAAATCTCAACAGTGATCATGGCCAATGTTTCTTTGTCAAGAGAATGACTCTATAATAAATGGTTTAGAGTGATAAGATTTTATAACTGGACTAGGACTAGAAGCCTAAAATTTGCAAAGAGCCATAAGGAAAAGGATAAACAAAAATCAGAGTTATGCCATGGTTATCTGACTCTGACATCTTAGATTTTGGGGTTGCTGTAAGCACTTTATATGCCAAATTTTATCATGGATTTTAATGTTGTTATAAATGCTACATATGACAATTTGGATACATTTGCAGAAGCCAATGGAAATTGAATTATTAATGTTTTATCATTTAAAATGGGGGAATTTTTTTCTAACAAACTAATATTTGTGAATTCTACTATGTTCCACTTACTAAAATATGTTTCATTTATTCTACAATGTACCAGGCTGTTTGCGTGTAGGGGTCATACAAATCACAATATATAACTCATATATTTCAGTATAGAATATCTTCAGCTGTAATTAATTTACTTGATTATGAAGGCTTTTAGCAGAACTAGCTCAATATAGAAAATATATTTATAATGAGAAAATAACTTGTGCCCACATTGGGTGATGCAAAATGTGCCAGAATGCTTCAGATTTATAAAACAAGAATGTATATATATATATATATATATATATATATTTTTTTTTTTTTTTTTGAGCATCGTCTATATTTTAAAATATTAAATTTATGACAAATTGTCTGAGCAGGTCCTGAATTCATGAGGTCCTGTTGTAGATTTTCTATGTCATGGCAAAAATCAGTAAAAACAAACATCGTTTTATGAATTATGAGAGATTTAAGTTATATTTACATTATTTTGAAGACAATAAAGCAGCACCCTGTATTAACAAGTTGAGTAAGGTAAGACATTAATGTTAGTGCTAGCTTCTAAATAGCCCACTAAAATTCTGCTACCTTATTGAGAAAACACTCCATCAAATTGAAAGATTTGCTATGGATTTATTATTTCAACTTTTGAACACACCATCACGTTGATACATTTACTGGCGATCAATTCACTTATGTAAATTATGTGGAAAAATGTCATTGAGTAGTACACAATGATATGTTTATTTTTAAAAGATACTTATAGGCAAATCATTTGGATTTCTACAGGTTATAGAATAAAGCATGAAGTAGGAAAGTGAATAGCAATTGCCTTGATTTCTCTCTAGAGCATACAAAAAGAGATTGAAACAGGATGCATAAACAGATCCTTATTTTCATTGTCTTAAATATGATGTCCATTTCTTACCCTTTCACAAGCCAGTGGTGACAAAGATTGAGAAAAATGTAGTGCGTTTCATGATTTTTCTGGTTTTGTCCCTGGAATGAAAAATCTGGTACTGGCTAGCCTGAGTGTAGGCTACAGAAGCCTACAACGATGGTTGTCTAGTCAATTCAGGCATAATATGAAAGTTATTTTAAATTTTTAACTACTTCTTCATTAAGTTCAACAAAGTACTTAGACTATATGTTTATATGCCTGTAGTACGGAATGAAAGCCTGTATGCAAAAATGCTTTTATATGTATGAGTGGTCATGAATATGCACTATAAACATGACAAGTGGGATATTAAACAGTGACTATAAAAATATAAAACAGTGAGTATAAAAACCTGCACACCAATTAATGCACACCAATTCATCAGAATGGAATTGTGAAGAAGACACATTTTATACATGCCATTTTCTGTCCTGAATAAATTAATGTGCTATGTTCACACTTAACCTTGACAGAGTATCTGGTATCAGACTTGCCCTTGAACCAGAATGAATTAGAAAATTGGATAAAACGTATGAAGAAAAAACAAACAAACAATACCTGTTTTCACTCTTATGGCAACCAGAAACTCAGAAATGTGATCTCTGAAAGGAAACAAATGAGACAAACACGACGATTTCCCCCAGCTCTCTCTTTGTGGGACATTTTCTGAATTGTGGCCAGGAAAGGAGGCCCTGAGGCATTATACCGGGGTCTTGCATAGTTGAGAAAAAGAAAAAAGAAAAAAAAAGAAATTCCAAGAGACCAAGAGAGTTGAAATTCACGGGGCAGAGTACCAGGGAAGAAGGAGCTACACAGAATAAATATTCTCTGAAATATGCGTGGATCCTACTTGACTATTTGGTTAACTACTTAACTGTGTATTCACAGAGTGTGAACAAACAAGCATAGGTAGTGCAACAGATGCCAAAATTCCCTCTAAGAAATGTAAGAACAACTATTTGGGAGGTAATATCTGAAAAATATCCAGAACCTACACAAGGATTGGGAGTGTTCAATTCACAATCAATGGAATTGGAAGCACCTGTGTAACACCCGGGCTATTTAGTAGAGACACAAGAATTGCCATGCTCTGGCCATTGCAAGCTACTCATCTAAAATTATACTAAAGATGCCTACATTAGTTCCCGATTGCTACTGTAACAAATCACCACCAGTTTAGTACCTTAAAATAACACATATGTGTTATCTTATAGTCCTGGAAATCAGAAATTCAGAATAGTTCTCACTGGGCTAAACTTAAGGTGTCAGCAAGGCTGGCTTCCACAAGAGGCTCTAGGGACAATCTGTTTTCTTGCTTTTTCCAGCTTCTAAGAGGTGCCCAAATTCCTTGTCTCCTCATCCCC
Organism: Rhinolophus sinicus; assembly: GCF_036562045.2. NCBI lineage: Eukaryota > Metazoa > Chordata > Mammalia > Chiroptera > Rhinolophidae > Rhinolophus > Rhinolophus sinicus. Next base: position 181,507,225 of record NC_133753.1, read on the forward strand.
TTCCACCTTCAAAGCTAGCAATGGTCACTGTATTTAGTCTTTCTTGCATCTCATATCATCTCCCAGACACTGACTTCCCTTTCTGCCTCCGTCTCCACTTTAATGACCCTTGCGATTACAATGGGTCCACTTGATAATCCAGGCTAGTCTCCTTATTTTAAGGTCTGTTGATTAGTAATCTTAATTCCATCTAAAACCTTAACCTTCTCTTGCCATGTAATATAACATATTCATAGATTCCAGATTTAGCCAAACAATATCTTGAGATAGGGCATTATTATAGCTTATCTACACTGTTCCTTTATATGTAAACTAACAAAGTTAAAAACAAACATTGAGGGGTTCAGATAATCCTTAAATGACTTGGCTTCCTGCCAAAACAAGATGAAAAAGCTTTAAAGAAAGAAAATAGTCCCACTCTTAAGAATTATTAACATTGGGAATCAAAGAGGGTGTTACAGATGCTCCAGACATTAAAGGGATAATAAAGATCTATAATGAACAATTTCAATACAATACTAACTTAGGAAATAGGAAACATGAATACCCTATAACATGTAGAAAAATGAATTTCTAATTAGAAACTCACACAAAGTTAACCCCAAGCTCTGATGGCTACACTGGTGAATTCTATAAAACATTTGACAAAGAAATGCTACAAATTCTGCACACACTTGTTTAGAAAATAGAAGAGAAAGGAAACAGTATCATCATGAAACTAATAATAACATTTCTACCATTATAAGTGAATATCCTTTAAGAACCTGCAGAGAGATAAATGAAATGGAAGATCATTTCAAAAAAAGCTCTCTGCTGCCATGAAAAATTAACCACTGTTAAAACTATTGAAGTTCTATGAAAGATAAAGGGGGCTAATAAATTTTAGAAGGAGATCTAGCTGTTACAAATATCAAAGTTAAATACAATGAACTGTGGAACATATGTGCAAAATGAGAGCCTGAGAGCAGGAGGCAAGTGTGGGTGCATTGAGATTGCTGGCGATGGGGGCCGGATCTCTGCACCTAAGCCTCACCCAGCCTAACCCCCTTGGAAACAGTTTGCCAGTTTCTTATAAACTTATATACCCTTACCCTGCAGCCAATACATTTTATTCCGAGATATTTATCCACAAGAAATAAAACCTATGTGTATGTCAGAACATGTACAAATATTTCACAGGTGACTGTCAAACAAGGTAGCAAAGATGTGGTGATGATCGCCTGCAGGCCCATCAAATGGCAGCCATTTTATATAACAAGTGGACCCCCGTCCCAATATTTGTCTAAACAATTATTGACACAATAAAATTCTAATCTCTTATAATACTTGACAAAATAATTTTGCAATTTGTTACCAAAAGTTCATAGCAACGATACTTTAAAATGGTCGGTTGTGCTCAGTGAAATACACTGCAACATTTTTTTCCCCTCCACAATAACTTGCACTTGAGGGAATAACTTACAAGAGGGCAGAAACTCAACTTTTATTGTTTAAGTTATGGATGTAGGAGTCATTTAAAACTAATATTTATGACTCAAATAAATTGTGCCATATAGTGTTATGAAAGTGGCATGACAATGATTGGAATTTCTATACTGGTTATAAAAATAGTCCACAATATTGAAATTCTAATTTCTTTTTGAAATGAGCTTATTCAGATGCCTACTACGGTGTCACATTTCCATCAAAATGAGTTATTCATTGAAAGCAAAAATTAATGCATGATATATTTTGAAATTATAGATGAGTTTGAGAGAATTGATATCTTAAATAATATTGGGTTTCAGACCCATAAGCACGGTATAGTTCACCATTTATTTATGTAATCTTTAGTTTTTGTTAGTGGTATTTTGTTATTTTCACTGTATAGGCCTTTGTCAGATTTATCCCAAAGTATTTCATGTTTTTGTTTTTGATGTTATTTTAATTAGTATTGCTTTAAAATTTCATTTTCTGGTTGTTAATTTCTATTACACAGTTATAAAACTCATTTTTATATTACTCTTGTATCCCAAAGACTTTGCTAAACTCCTTTATTAGTTCTGGTAGTTCTTTAATTTCATCACATATTCTATATGGAGAAACAAGTCTTACACAAATAAAGATATTTTTACTTCTTGTTTTCATATCTGTATACCTTTTACTTCTTTTTCTTGCCCAATTGCACTGGTCAGAGCTTGCAACTCAACGTTAAACACAGGTAACATCCTTCTGTTGTTCCAGATCTTAAGGACATGGCATTTATAAGGTTTATATATATATATATTTTTTCCTTTTTTTTTTTTTTTCCATTTCTTTCTAGTTTGCTAGTTTGCTAAGCATTTTCATCAGGAATGGATGCTTGAATGTCAGTGATTTTTCTCTATTTAGATAATCATATGGCCTCTTGAGATGATCATATGGCTTTCCTTTTGTACTATGCTAATATGGTGAATTCCACTGATAGATTTTGAACATTAGTTCAAACTTGCATTCATGGGATGAAATCCATTTGGCCATGATGTGGTATCTTTTATGTATAACATTATTTTATATTTTATATTATATATTATATTTTATATTACCAATGCATTTATAATTTCCAGTGTTCCTTATTCCTTTGTATAAATCCATATCACCATCTGGTATCATTTTCCTTCTACTTGAAGGACTTCCGTTAACATGTAATTTTGCTAATGTAACTTTGCTAACAGTGAATTACTATTTGTTTTGTTTGTCTGAAAAGGCCTTTATTTCACCTTCATTGGTTTAGAATTCTGGGTGAATATATATTTTTGTTTTAACATTTTTGAAAATGTTCTTCTGTCTTCTTGAATTATTTCTGGTGAGAAATCTGCTGGTGACTGTCTTTTTTTTTTTTTTTTCTCTGACTACATTTAAGATATTTCTTTATTACCGATATTGAACAGTTTAATTATTATGTGACAGAGTAATTTTCATGTTATTTGTGCATTAGATTCATTAAGCTTTTTGATCTGTCAGTTTATCTTTTTCATCAAATTTGGAAATATTTTGGCCATCATTTTTTCAAACATCATTTGCTGACTTCCACACTGCTGCTATTCTTCAGGGACTTCAATTATACATATAATATGCCAATTTGAATTTTTCCACAGGTCACTGATGCCTTTCAATTTTTGTTTTTTTTCCTCACCTCTATTTCATTTTGGATAGTCTCTATTTCTATATCTTCAAGTTCACTAATTATTTTTCTGAAATCTTTAGTCAGTCCTAATCTCATACAGTGTATTCTTCATTTTACATTTTGTAGTTTTCATCTCTAGAAGTTTTATTTAGCTTTATTTATATATTCTGTCTATACAACTTTTGGACACATGGAACACAGCAAAATTCTTTATTGTTCTATTGCCTTTAGCCTTTTTTTTTTTTTTTACCTGTCCAGAGTGATTTTGATATTTTTCTCTTCATTATCGGTTGTATTTGCCTGCTCATAGCATATCTACTATTTTTTTTTTTAATTAGAACCCAGACATTTTAATTTTACCTTGTTATTTGCTAGATATCATTGTATTCCTATTAATATACTTGACTTTTGTTCTGGTTTGCAGGGTTTTTTCCTTTTAATAGTTTGTTCTTTTAGTTGCTTTAAAGTTTGTTAGGTAGAACAAGGATGGTGTTCATTATAGGACTAATCATTCAACACTTCTGAGGTAAGACACTTCAATAAACTGTATCTACTGCCCAAAGAATCTTGACATTTTTCTAGTTTCACAGGGGAGAACAGATCCTATTTGTTGGCCTACACCAGAATGGGGCACTGTTACATCTTATTCTTAGTGATCATTTTTCTATCATCAGGTAGTTTCCTGATTAGCACCAAGCTGAACAATGGAGGGAGAGCCTCTGTACAGATCTGGAGTGCTTGCTGCGCAGATCTTTCCACTTTGATACTCATGGTTTAGCAATTCAGACTGTAAACTTGGGTAAATATAGGGCTCACTTATTTGCTTTCTGTCTCTCATTGCATATTGTTCTTAACTGCCTAATTTCCTGTATCTTCACAAGCATGGTCTCAGGTATTGTGCTTATTTAGTAGTTATTTACAGTGGTAGGGTAAATCAGGTCTCTGTTAGCTCATTTTTTTTCCCCCCAGAGATGACAAGGTGTAATTTTAAGGATATAGTCAGCTCTAATTGTAATTGTTTAAGTACAGGCACATTAAAGATTATTCAAACCCAAACTTTAGTCTATTGATTTAGGGAAAAAATAACTGAAAAACACATTTTATTAATTAGGGCAATGAGATATAACAATATCTCAGTATTATAACAAACTCAGTATTTCATTGGCTTAAAGAATGAAGTTTTATTTCTCACTTATCCAAAATCAGATCCAGGTTAGGCGACACTCTATCTTGTAGTTATACAAAATAGCACCTTGCTACTCAAAGCAGATTCTATGAACTGGCAGCAATAGCATCATGTAAGAGCTTGCTAGAAATGTAGTCTCACACCCTGTCACAAATATGCTCTACCAGAATTTGGCCTCTACCAGAATTTGGCTTTCAACCAGAACCCTGGAGGATACTATGAACATTAATTTTGAGAAGCACTGTTTCTCATTAGAAGAACACGGCCTCCAACATTGTGTGTCAGGGTCAGAAAGGAATAAACCACATAAGATACGTTTAACGACCCATTCAGGAAGTACCTTTCATCATTCCCACTCTTATCCAAATGGTATAACACAATCGCAGGACTTGAGCATATATGCAAGGGATGCTGGGAATTGTAAAAGGACAAACTGCTCTTTGGTAGTTTGACCAAAGAGATCACATTTATATACCTAACTGATCCTTTTAATGAGAAGGATACTGAAGTTTATGTCATACATGAACTTAAGTCTACATACATACACGGAACTCATGTCTGGTCTTCCCTCTCTTATAATATTATGTTAGCTCACTCAAGAGCTTCATTTATCCTCTATAGAAAGCACCATTTTCCAGTCTTATTAATCATTTTTGAGGCCCAGAATATATTAAAGGAAACAATTTGGAAAACTGAGCATGTAATTCAACAAGGTAAACAGAAAGGACTTGACATTCAAGATAAAAATTACAAAATTAAAGGAGTACAACTCATGCCTATGAAACACAGAAGATCCTCTTTAAAAGATTATTAATATTTGTATAGTTGTGTAAAAATACTTTCAAAAATAATTTTTATAAATGTTTAATCTGGTTTCGAAACACCAGATTTCTGTCAAAGAGCAGAGGTGAATATATTTTAAGAAAAATCACTTTTTCTTAAATATTATTCACTCAGAGTGATAAATCGCAAAATGAATATTGTGAATTTATTTTCCACCAATAAATTTTTAAAAATGAACATTTCATGCTGTGTTTTAATATAATTCAAAAATAATCTATTTTACATTGCTAGGTACAGTTATAATTACTGAATCTAAGTTCTAATTTTATACAAAAAATATATTGGTGCACAGCATACTTTACTGACTACTCTCAATCAGCAGACAAAATAATATTAATCATGGGTAGAAGTTTATGAGTTGCTGCTTCTTTCAATTTTTATATAAGAAATTTAAGTATTAATTTAAAAGATATGATTTTATAGAATTCTTCCTTACAAATATTTTGCATTAATTTTTGATATATCAAGGAGGGAAAATGAGACAAGGCAAAGAGAAAACAGGGACAACATATGTATTAGTTAATATTTCCTTTTACAAACTATGATAAATATTTATACTAAAAACAAGCAAATTAAATAATATTGACCTGTGGCTGTTATAAATTATTCATATATATGAATTTGTGTCCAGATGCCTGTTTTAAATATATTTAAATCTGTTGAGTATATAACACTCTTATATTCTCTAAAGAACATTATATTCATAGTTATCTGGAGTTATTTTTATTCATAAATCCCTATTATTTGACTTTTATTATGAATAGAATCACCACTATACTATTTATTTTAAAGACAATAGGGTTGCTAAAAGTTTCTCAGCTATTACTTATAATTTCTTTGTATAAAATGTTTATTTTGCTTAGTTAATTCACCATAAGGTATTGAAGTAATGTTTTTATTACTTGCAATTACTTATAAAGTGTCTCACCATTCTCATTATTTCCACATATGGCAGGTGAAAGAATATTTTTATAAAAGAATAGAGAAAATGACTATAAAACCACTAGCATATAACACTAGAAGTCTGCATGGTAATAAGCCAATTTTTGTGGAAATGAGCTCATTAATGCTAAATTTTTGCTGACTTCCAACTGATCGGAAAACTGCTTTGCACAACTCAAAAGGCACTTCATGAATTGTAGAAGAGATGAGAAAGGGAATGAACCTCCTATAAGCAAGTATATTTCACTCATTTGACTTCCAAAAGACTCCCCTATAATCTATAGCTGTGATCTGGAGGGAAAATAATGAATGCCATTGATGAGGATGACAGAAGGGTCCCATCAGAATGACACAAAATGCTTCTTGAGCAGCACAAAGCAGTTTACACATGAAGTACATCTGGGCTTTGATTGTTTATTCAATTTTATTTTACCTTTGCTTGCACTTGCAGATTTTCCACATATTATTTTTATAAAGATGTCAACTTGCCATAAGTGGGCGTTAGACAGTGGAGAGGGCAAACTGAGAAACAAAATGGGATGTGAACATGATAAATACCGTGTTCATAAGGCTAAGGGGAAAAATAAGTTTCTGATGCTTGGTAAGAGTACATATCGATTTTGAAATACTTGATAAAATGAACAATTGTTTATAAACACCCATAGTTTTAGAAGAAAAAAGAACTTATTTTAAAAAAGGTGCTTATCAAAGGGGCTGATTTCTATGGCAATGATTGTTTTTATTTTAATGGCTCTGAATCTATATGATTCATTTTAAACACATGAAAAGTCAACAGGTGTTGAGATGTAGATCTCAAAATAAGGTTTCAATATTATAATAATCAAAACTTGATTTTTCTTTTTCAACTTATCTTCAAAATGTGATGGCAAATCATTGATCTGCTACAACTATTCACAACATATCTGCTGAAAAAAGTAGACTCACACAAACCTAACTGTAGCCTTTTATTTGTGTCTAAGTATGACTAATTTAAAACTGAGAGAAGCAAACTATCTTCCAAACTGAAGATAGTCTGAGTTGAGGGTATAGTATTGTTTTAATTTATTGTTTACATTCTACACACTTCAAAAATTACATGCTACAGTTAAAAAAATAAAATAAAGATATAAATATTGTTTAAGCAAAAAGAAAACATCAAATTTAAAGTAATAAATTATGGCTGCAATACAACTATTACACAACAGAAGAACCATTACAATTGAACTCAAGACCTCCAAGAAGTTATTAACATTTTGGGAGAAACCCAACATGGACCAGAAAATTTCTGGGGATTAAGTTGACCAGCCAAAATGTGTTGCAATGAGTATCTTTCTGTTTTCTACAATACACAGACTAGCAGTGTAAAATACCTTGCCTATAGCATGTGCAAATAGAATTAGAAACAAATGAGAAAAATGATTTGTGTAAACCTTATAAAAATGAAGCTCACTAGATAATTCAATGTATTATTATTATTATTTTTTAGTATCAGTCTATTTGAACATTAGTTTGTTCCTTTTAGATCCATCAGTATCTCACATATCATAAAAAAGAAACTAAATTTAATTCAAGAAATATAGTGTGAGTGTACCTTCCGTGTACAGTTGAACCAGTTAGTCATTCAAGGAAGATAAGAGTAACTATCTCCCGGTGCTATTGAATAATCGGAAGTATGCATATGCATCATAAAGATATAGTATGTGCTATGGAAGAAATGCTACTAATAATTCAATTTTAAATTATTATAAAGTCACAGAATACTTGAAAGAGCATTCTTTTTTCCCTAGTGGTGACACAAGGGGATTTTAATGAAGAAGATGGCATATTAACCAGTCGAAAGCAATGACTATAGCAACTGGTCAATCAAATCAACAATATATGGGAAAATATACAATATTTTCAGAAAAATAATAATTCCAATTATACCTTTTAGAAGGATGCCACTTCTGCCCTCCTTTGTTTACTTAATATATCTGTGCCTTTGAATATAATGTATTGCTTGTAGACAGCAAATAGTTGGATTTCATCCATTTATCAATCTCTATCTTTTGACTGAAGAGTTTTTTTCCTCACTCTTAACATAATTACTCATAAGCTGACATGTTAAGATTTAGTCTGATATCTTACTTTTTTAATATGTAATTTGTCTTTCTTTTTCTTCTATCCCTTCATTGCTGCCTACTTTTGTGTAAAATAAATGTTTTCTATTATGTCATTTTTAGCCCCTTGCTTTTAGTATATGTCATTTGAAGCATTTTATTAGTGGTTGCTCTGGCAACTACAATTAATACATTAACTTAGTGTGAGCGATTTCCAATTAATACCAACTTAATTTCAATATTATCTCTCTTTCTCCTTTGTGTTACTATGGTTATACAATTATACCTTTGTACATTGCAGGACCATCAAGACTTTTTTTTTCTTTATGGATTTGTTTTTAAATCAAATGGAAGAATAAAAGTGCCCCCCCTAAAAAAATACCAAAGCATATGTACTGCCTTATATTTACCTACACAATTAACTTTGCTAGTACTCGTTTATTTCTTCAAGTGCATTTGAATTACTCCCAACGTACTTTCCCTTTAGCGTCTTTCAAAGGCAGTTCTGTTAGTGACAGATTCTCTGAGTTTTGTTTACCTGGGAATGACTTAATTTTTCATTAACTTCTTAGGATAGTTTTTCTATATTTAGAATTCTTGGTTGACAGTCTTCCTTTGAACACTTGGAATATGTCTTCACACTGTCTTTTTTGAAATTAAATTTATTGTGGTACCATTAGTTAGTAAAAGTATATAGGTTTCAAGTGTACATTTCTATATATCACACTGTGTGTTCACCACCCAGAGTCAGTTCTCCTTCCATCCTCATATATTTGATCCCCTTTTCCCTCTTCTACCACACCATCTCCGCCTTACACTCTGGTAACCACAGAACTGTTGTCTGCGTCTATGACTTTGTGTCTGTTTGTCTTGTTTGTTTGTTGCTTTCAGTTTTATATCTTTTTAAGGGACATTTAGGGCAAAAATAGACAAAATTCTGCTTAATTTTTGCAATTTATCAGAGGCCAGCTTGCTAACTTCCTATACAACAAAAATATCACTATGTCCTTTGGGACTATTTTTGTTTGTTTGTTTTTTTAATGAGAATAATGCTGCTGTTTAAAATAGCTCAACAAATACTAGGTGGTTTTTCTTTCCATTTCAAATAATGTACCATGATCATGAGCCCTAGTTTAATTACAAATTATCTGTGAACCTGTGACATAGAAATTGCAAAGTTGTATGAGGTAAAATGTCACAAAACAATGAGAGCAAATATTGGGATAGCATTCACATAAGCATGGATTTCATATAATGGCAAGTATACAGCAAGAAAATAGGATAATATAGTGGCTAACATTAAGGGCTATGAATCAAGACTCTTTTTACAATAGAATTCTGATGCCATCATTTATTGATCTGGAAAATTGATTCTCGGTATCGTGATTTATAAAATGTATAGAAAAGTCATATATCTAGATTGGGTTGCAGAAAAATTATGTTATAATCTATATTAAAGCATTTAGTAGAGATGGTTACAAAACAAAACATTGACAAATATTAAAAATTATTGGTATTATTTCAAACTTTTATACCTGTCGTCTGATGATTACAATGTGAGCTTCTCTATAACAGGTTGTCTTAATAAACATAGCTATAGTTAACAAGACACCAGATATCTGTTAGGCACTATAGTAGGTATTTTTTATTAACTTTCATATTTTATCATAAAATAACCCTAATATCAATCTGCTTACTCCTGTTAACTTGCTTTAAGAGAAAAATTGACGTAAAAAGTAATTATCACAAAAATAGACAAGAACCAAATTATGAATCTAAAAAGTGTCTCTAGTCCATGTTTTGACTCTATATCATATTAACTCCTTCTCAGTCATGTACTGTAGAATCAAATATTTGCTTTTTGTAATTCTTTCCTGGAATTATACAATCCATAACAAGTATTTTCATAAATATTGTTAAATACATAACTATGATCTAAAGCACATTTTCTTAGACGATTCCAAAACTTTCCAGGGGCCTAGATTCAAGAGCTGTTTTCCTTTACTGCCAAAATAAGCCCAGATAAAATATGATTTTCAAACTGCATAATCTTGCAATTCTTTAAGATTTCCTGTAATGTCCCAGAATATACATGAGACCACCTGCATGCACACTTAATCCTCAAACTCTTTGAGTAGTATCTGACTTGAAAGGATATGGGACGTTTAAACTTAGCATCTGGAGTCAGATACCAATGGCAGTCCAGCCAATCTCAGTCCAGCAGATGGTAAGGATGAACACTGTTACAAGAGATTCTCATTTCCGTTATAAAGATAGGGCTAGTCCAGGAAAGCTACGAAATCATCAATTTTTAAAAATCCATTTGAGAGTTGCAAGTGCAAAGATCCCTAAATAAAACAAACTTCAGAAAGAGACACATGCATTATGGGAGGGAAGAGCTCCATTGCTCATTTCATCACTCAATGAGGAGACCAGTAAGGATAATGCATCCCAAATTTTAATACATTTGTAATGGCTGCATATAAGCTGGTATGATAGATTTGATACTTAAAAAAAACAGCGTCTACACACCTATTCTTTTTCATTAGACCTTTACCAGCTGCAAGGAGATGATGTACCTAAGGATAGGGGCACCACCAGAGGACTGAGATGATTCCCTTAAGGAAGATGGTTTTGTCACCAAGTACAAAGCAGCAACCTGCCAAAAGGAGAGGCAGGGAAGGAAAGATAAGGGAGATCATCAAATGGTGTACATGCAATCAAAACCACACATACAAATAGAGACCTGACATCCCATACCTTATTTAGAGGTGGGAGGCAAAAATGACCTATTTCAAGCTCTACTGCCCCTCCCCTATTCTCAGGCAGGTAGAAGACAGTGTGATAAATAGGGTTTATTTTTGAATTTTCCTCTTATGGTACACAGGATTTCTGACTTTATATGTTGGTCCTTCTAATGCAATTGTATTCTATTTTATCTACAGCCAGCAACTCATGTTCCTTCTACATTTTCATTTAATCAATACTCTTTGGTTGGTGCATTGATTCTCAATTTGAAAGAACAAAATCATGTCATTAGAGATGGAGGGGAAGTTGGAAACTGTTAAAAAAAATTAGAATTATGCTGGTAAATGATTTATATTTATATATTTATCAATATTCTATAAATAGCATGTTGTATGGAAATTTCACCAGAGCACTGAATATTCCTGGTAACTGGTTATTGTAAATGTATTTTTTGAAATTATATTTCTAAGAATTTTTGCTCTTAGATTTATATTTTTAAGAAGCTTATATTCTTAAAACAAAATCTCAATCACTGTATTTAAATTAGTTCATCTTGCAGGTGTTACAAGATAGCATCATTGACTGATTTTGCAAACTGAAAAATATACAATTTACATTTTTTAAATTTTTACATCTACAAATCATTTGTGCATGAGAATGTGTCTTTCTCCTCAAGCAAAAGTACAATTTGAAAGGCATCAAATTCTATCTTTCCCCTAATTGCATTGCATTCATACAAAACTTGACTGAGAATATAGTGACACTATTCTTACCCAGAGAGACTCCCCTCATTGGTGTGTAGAGAAAATACTGAAAATGATGACTATCTTCAATTTACTTCCCCCAAGAGAAAAATAAAGGAAGATTAAAGACTTTGAATGGTAATATAATTGGGTCCAGATCTTATAATCTGGAGCACAACGAGAATATTTCTAAATTCCTGCATTTTTATCTTCATAGGAGGGAAGATATATTTGCTTCCAGGTCCCTTCAAGGCTTAGTGAGAGTCTGCTTTAATTACTGACCGTTCTGATATTCTGAGAAAGGGACATTTCCTTAGCCTCATTTTGATTAAAGACTAACCCATGAGATGTGGTCCCTTGCCTGACACTGTCTCTACAATGAGAGTTTTTCTGAATTGTTTGGTGATTGACACTCTTGTTTTAAGAATCTCTTAATTTGGTTAATTCATCTATAAATTCCAATCCAGTGCACATGATCTGAGCCAGAACTTCTGCAAACTTGTCCATTTCATATAACCAGGTTGACATTTTTTTCCTGGACTAAAGAGGTTTTGGCTTGCTATGTGTAGAAAGAAATCCTCCAGTAGGCAAGAGGTGTTCAAACAAAATGCAATGGCTGTACTTGTTTATTTTAGAAACTTATTCAAATGACAAAGATTTGTCTACTGAACTTTGCTTTTGTCATTTGACTTCCATAAGTTAGGACCTGCAAGTCTTGATTCCTCTGATGGGTAGTGTAATTTTTACCTTCTGTTGGGTGTTAGCAATTTTATCTCCCCGTTTTCAGTTAGATCTCTCACTAAATCAACACTTTCAGGGGAAAAAAAATGCTAGAAAAACTGGGTAGTTGGCTATAACTCTGAAAACTTGAAGAAAACAAATTGATCTTCTCAGTTTATGAGCCTAGAGCTTTCTCACTATACTTGTTTTAATTTCCTGGTAAGCTGGAACTGATTGGTTTAACATGGCGAATCTCAGCTTATTAAAATCACTCTGGTTGCTTTTTAAAAATACCCAATTCACTGCATCATACCTCAGGGTGATTAAATCAGAATTTCTAGGAGCAGGGACCAGATATTTTAATATGATTCTAATATGAGACCCAGCTTGAAAACTGCAAACCAAAGCATGTTATTATCTCTGAAGTAGAACCTCCTTTGGAGAACTGTTTTGTTCTTATTTTGAAGGCATACTTCAGGGCAGAATTGCTTGTGTCTGTGGGCCTAAATCCTAATATTGATCAAAGTACTGGATACCTTTCCAGCAGATAATCAGTTTAGATACAGATATATGAAACTGCATTTTAAAATAATAATGATTCTGAATGAAATCATATGGTATAAATACAGAACATTTTAAATTGCATCTCTATTTGGGAAGCCAGTATTGTATATCACCTCATAGTTATTCTATATTTATACTTATTGATAGATGGATGATAGATAAATAGATGATAGAAGATAGATAGATAGATAGATAGATAGATAGATAGATAGATAGATGATAGATAGATAGACTCATACACTACAAGGTGTGCAGGACTACTCTAAACAAGGTAAAAAAGTGGTTCCTTGTTATACTTTCATAAACTCGTGGATATTTCTATTAAGAACAACGTAAGATTGGGACCTTTATTGACTTTTCCTCAGACTTTGGTTTTGTGGTAAGAAAGCAACAGTGAGCTGAAGAGCTAGAGATTAATAGAAACTTCTGATAATGATGCTTATAACAGGCTTTAACTTCCATATTCATGGGAAAATCAGTCTTGGTGGAAACTGTTTTAATGGATCAGAGAGCAGTCTCCATTATGTGATCCTATATCCTCTCTCATTTTTGTAAATCAAAATCAAGTGAAGGGCAGTATATTAAAATTTTTGAGTCAAGGTCGTGATGTGCAATGTTGCCTTTGTTGCCATTATTATTGCTATAATATTTTCCCATGTTTAACTGGCATATGCTAAGGGATACAATGAAATCATTTAACTAGTGTAATTAAGTAGGTATTCTGGGCAACAGCAGGAAAGAATATGTGGACTTCATCATTCTGACTCCTTAGTTCTTTTTACTGAATTTTAGCTGGAAGTTAGTTTTAGTAATGCTGTGATTTTCCTTTCTTCTAAGTAACTAATTTGATTTTATTATCATCATGAATTATTTAACAATGTCATCTTTGCTTTAACTTTGCGATTCACTTCAGATAACTTTTAGCTCTGTATTACTAAGAGATTTGGTAAACAATTTTGACCAAGTCATGTACTTTGTGCTCTGCTGTCATTGCCTTTCTCACTGATATTTTCTCTTTATGCCATTTATTTTCTGAACCATTTTTTCAACATCTCCTTTTATACTGTATGCATTTAAGTCACTTTAAATTCTTTCTCAAAGTAGACACGTAAATAAACAGAAAGCTCACAACTACAAAATATAAATTAAAAATCTTGAAGAGAAACATATTGACATTTCTATCTCAAAATGATAATTACTTGGTAAAAGTGTAGGAAACTGATGCCCCATTCTTATTTTTTTCTTCCCTCCCTAGGAATACATCTGCCAGTAATCATTGCTGCAGATTTGCTGGGGTTCTAATCCTATGTGGGATATTTATACCTTTAGATGAATTGCTATTATCAACTTGTCTCTGGTTGCAAAAATATTCATGTTTTGCTGTATATGTATATTTTAATGACTAATTGGATATGCAATTGAATTTTATCTGTGAAAAATGTTAAAGCATACATCCTTGGGAAAGATACCTATTTACTTTCAACGTTGTATTTAGGAAGGTGACGAGGATCCCAGAGTCAGTGAATCAAGTCAAATGGCAAAAGACACTGAAAGTAATGGAAAGAGCAACAGAAGGAAAAATGATTTTCCTTCAGTCGTATAACAATTTAAATAAAGTGAATACACTATTAGAAAGGCGATGTGCTATTTTCAGGAGTTAGCAATTGTCAGAACAGCCTTTTCTAGATTTGCTTCAAGCTGCTGGCAGTCTCATTCCATTCACCCATTAGGCTGAGGATGAAAAGCAAGCCAGGTGGCTTATGTATGCATTCAAAAACAAAATTGTTTTATCCAAATGTGAGAATGGACAAGAAGCGAAAATAGTTTTGTGATCTGCAAATGAGATGGGACTTCTTTCAAAAAAGATTCCTCATGTTGAAAAAAATCTTGAATATAGAAGAAGTTTCTGCTGGCAAACAACAAAACTTGCTCATTTTGGCAGGAAAGGTAACTACTTTTCTGCATTGCCTTTCCCAGCTTTTGAAGGCTGAAGTGTATAGAGCAGAAAAAAACATAAAGAAGTAAAGTTTGAAATATGTGCTAATTAGCTTTTAATTCGTCCTCATGTGTCAATTGGAGTCAAGAGGAAAATTACTTCAAAATAAGACTATATTTACCACCAATGACCAAAACCATAAAAAGAAGGTGAAATGTGGAATTACTGAGTGTGAATATACACACTATTGATGAGGTATATATGGATGCATGTATATATGTATGTACTCAATTTTTCTTTTTTTTCTCTTTAATCTGGAAGTCATTCTTTTCATTTACAATTTTACCAAGTAACAAAATGTAAACTACCTGAGTTTTAGAGGGCATCATAATGAGAATCCATTTTATTTAGAAGCTCATGTTTGTTGCAATGGTAACAAAATTGATTTGTGGCTGTTTTACTTTCTTAACATTTATAAAATGCTTGATCTCAAAGGGCAGAGTAAAAATCTAGAGGAAACTATAGTTCTAATTCCTAATTCATCGAACTCATACAATTAGCTGCTCTTATAGACAACTCTCACTGCCTCCTCCATTATACGCGACGCAGTTATGCTCTCCAGACAGAATTGATCAGGGCTTGTCCTGAAGGAGGTGTGAAGACATAATAATTTAAACGGGGGTAAAAAAGAGTATTCTAAGCAAGAAAAAGGGTGAGAAGAGGCCAGAGGATTTACAGAAGGAAAATAATTTGTTCTGCTCTCAGTTTTAACCTTGCAAATATGATAACCCATGGACATTTGGCATACTTTATGCATCATTTCTGAAGGAGAGGAAAAATGTCACAGGATCTGGTGTATAGTATTAAAATATATTATTTCACAGTTAAGGAACCAAGTAACTGAACAGTTATTTAAAAGAACAAAGATAAACACCGGGGTTAGTTAGACCCATTGGCATTTTTGGTTGTAAAAAACCTAAATACTGTAATAAGTTTTAGGTGTGACTATGGTTCAGGACTGCATTGTGCAAGATACATTGAACTTTTCTATTCTCTTCCTTTTCTTCTGTCTGCCTATCTGTGCTTTACCTGTCAAAATAAATGCAATACTAAATTCCTAACATTGAACTGTTGAGAATTTTTATCTCCAGGTCTATTATACCATATTATGAGAAAATTCACCCATCATACTTTACACCAAGTCATTAAGTGGGGAGTGGGATGGGGGCTAGAAGGGAGCTCTGCATGTTTCGTTCTCTTTCAATGTCATAAAAATGGCTTGAATTTTTTAATGAGGCTGGAAACTGTTGAGTTTAGCATACACCATCCCTGGACTGCCATTTAATGATCGTCCTTTAGGTTTTACCACTTTACTAGGGCATAGCCAGGAATCAGAGTTTGTCACCACAGCTGGTAGGAAACACCATTCTTAGTCTTTTCCCAAAGACTGAAGATTTTTCTCCTTGTAGTAACTTCTTCCAAATCATCTGCTACTCTTCAACAGCTCTAGGACAGCTTTCATTGCTTTTTAATTGAACTGGACATTAATAAAAAGAAACCATTCATTTAACTTGAGCATCTTCAAACTCTCGAAGACAAAGAATTACAAATCCCAATGATGTGTTTAAAATGAGGAACAGAAGACTACAGTGAGGACAAAAATATTTTAATATTTTACTAAGTGAGCTTGCCACAAATATATTATGTTTTGGAAATAAGCTTTCCTCTCAGAGCCAAAAACTGCCAGATTTCATGTTTGAATTTTTGTAGAAATTAAGATCTAAGAAAATGTGAAGGTGCATAAATTCTACCCAGTCTATTTCACTATATTATAATCTCTATTTTAGAGATTTCATTAGGATAAGTAACTCAACAAAGTCATTAAACAATATGAGTGATAGAAAGTGGGACAGAGATCTCATTCACATCCATTGCTTTTTTTTTTCTAGCAAGCTATTTTGTTTTCAATTTTTCAAATTTATGCATCCTTTTAGTTAGATGTGAATACCCTTTAAAAAATAAGTATAGCTGGTATACAATACAAACAAACAAAAAAACAAAAAACAAAAACAGACTCATAAAAATACAGATCAAACTGATAGTCGCCAGAGGGGAGGCTTGTTGTGGGATGGGTGAAAAAAGGTGAAGGGGAATATAGGCAATAACATTGTGATAAGTTTGCATTGTGACAGATGATTACTAGACTTAGTGTGGTGATCACACTGTCAGGTATAAAAATGTCACATCACTATATTGTACACCTAAAACATCCATTGCTTTTTATTTCACACTTTACTGCTTTAAATGGAAACAGAACAGTGTGCCATGCACACATGAGCTCACGATGCATAACTATTCTATATTATAACGCCACTTCTATACCACTCCATGGTGAACAACATTGCATTCACTAGCAAATGAAAACCTGTTTGAAGTATTTTCTATGCTAATTCCAGGGATCAAAATATATCAGACTAGTTCTTAGCAATGTGCATGTGTTGGAAACATCTTAAAAAGAAGGACTAATCCAAGGTCTAATGGAATACAAGCACCTTTCGAAACTTGGTTGCCATTTCCTTTGCATCATAAAATCAAATTGTGACTAGTAATCCATGAAAAGTACAATATGAAAAATATTTGAATAAAACAAAACAAAGATGTTTTATAGGCATTACTCTTGTGTAATGGTCGATGTATCAATAAAGTGAAAATGTCCCTAATTCCCAGTTAAATATTCAAATATAAGAGACCATACAATAATCAAAATTAGCATCATTCTTTCCATATAGTTTTAATTGCTCTCTTGTTTTTGTTGTTTGTGTTTTGGAAGTTTCTGGGTGGTGTTAAATTAATTAAACAAGGAGGCCATTAGACCAAGGTGGCTCTAATGCTGTTTCAGTGGATTGAAGGAAACCAAAGTCTAATTGTAAATGCCTCAAGCTTACAAAATTGAAACCTAAAGACACCACAGTACAACCACCCAACTAGGCTTTAAGGTATACCAATCAACTAATTCTTTGCTTTTCTGCCACTTTTTCTCTGTAGAAATCTTTCACAGAACTTCTGTCACTGGAGTCCTTCTAACCACCTCCAGTTGGGAGTTGCCCAATCAGAATCAATGTTTGCTCAAATAAATTTAAAAATATTAACATTGCCTCAGTTTATCTTTAAACAGATCTCAGGGGGAGAAAAAATTTTCTTATGAATTAATATGTTTTGAAAAGAACAATTTTTCCTCTGAAAAATGCAACTCATTCTATTTTATATTGGCTTTTCAAACTATGATTTTTGCATGTGCAAGCACATTTTAAATGTGTTAGTATAAAATATCAAGAAAATGAAACTCATATTTCACTAAATGTTACATTTGAAAGCATTCCTTTGATAGTATTATTAATTGAAAAGGATTATTTATGGAAAATGTTTCAGAATATCCTGATTATAATTTAAACTAATTGTTTAGCTTAGCTAGATAGGAAGGTGAAAAAAAAATGCAGCTGTCTGACTGTTTGCATGCAGATCTATAAGGAGATAAATCCTTAGTTGCATATTTATTTCTGGAAGTATTTCTATTGTCAGTGGTTTAAAAAATAGCTACAACTAAAGACTTAAATAGAATTAATAATCTGATGATTTGGGTGCAGTGATTTAAAAAAAATCAACAGTTGATGAAATCTTGTGAGTTTATACTAATGCCATTGAGGGGAAAAAGTCATGAGTCTCATTGGAATTAATTCTGTCCAATTACTATGTGTAATTGTTTATAATAAAATAGAGATGACCTCTTATTTATAATGATTTTGATATAAGAATATTCATTTTAAAGTGATTTCTTTGGAGGATATTTAAACTGCTGCCCTTGGATTTAGTATATAAGCTGCCAGATCAGCCTCGAACCCTTCTAGCAAACAAGGGATTTACTACAGTATTGTGAAAGTTTGGCTTTATCATCTACAGAGCCAACAAAAGTATGTTTTGCATGTTCTAGGTTTTTATTTCATGAACTGCTGCTTTCTGCAGTCTATGGCACTATAGGTTCTAAAAATAAAGAAGCATCAGGGTATCCAAGTAAAACATATAAATCATAGAATCATAAGTAGTGAAGGAAATGTAAGACCTTATTTTTGTTTTCACCAATGATGAGCAAAAGCCAACCCGAACCTCCAAGCAACTATGATAAAATCCTTAACAATCTTATTAAACATATTTGTTAAGGAAGTCAAAAGCATAGTTATCTAGGTATTATCTGCCCTGAAAAAAAGTAAAGAGGAAGTATTTTCTCATTTCTATCAAAGCATTCCTTCTATTAATCATATTCATATTTGAATATGTTAATTAAAACCTTAAATATCACTAAAGGTCATTAAACAGTAATTTCCAAGGACAACTATTGAGCTGTAACTGATCCTTTCTCTCACTAATCACTCCATCCTCCCATTCAACTGGTCACCAGGCATCAAATGTTTCCTTTAAACTGGTTCCTAATTAACAACCTCATTGACATTGTCACTCATCAGGAGGTACCAGGCAACTACATTAATCAGCTAATTGACCCCACTATATTCAGTTGCCTGCATTTCACTCTATTCTCATGCAATTAACTTTCTAAGTACAAATCTGACCATGCAATTCTTCCTCTTGAAAATGGTCAGGTCATCTCGAAAGCGTCAGCTGCTCACTGCCTAAAGAGAACTACGAAATATCTCAACAATGTCTAGAATCAACACTTCTATAGTGGCTACAGATCTGTTGATCTCTAGTTACCCTCCTTCCAAACCAGAATCAATTGCTTTTCCTTTTCACCACACACAATATTGCATGTCTTTCCAATTTCTAATTTCTGTGTTTGAAATACTCTTTACTCTTATTATCTTTATTCTTTAAGATCCATATCAAGGGTCACCTATTCAATGGAGCTCTTCATAAGAATTAAATTTACAGAATCCATAAATTAATTTAACTAATTCCAGATATGTCATTTAGGAATATTTTTAAGCACGATTAGAGCCCTTGTAATGAAATAATTATCCTTGCTTACGTGTTTAGGACACAGCATGGTAGGAAACTATTAGAGGTATGTATAATTTAGGAACAAATTCCACTGTAGTTTATGATCCCATCTTCTGTAATTCATCTTTTTTTTTAAATAGTGACTACTTAATTTTCCGTTGAATTTTTAGATCTCTTTGAAGATTTCAAGGGATATTCATAGTCTTTCATACTTAAAGTTTTAAACATGGGATGAATACAGTGAATTTAATATCTGAACTATATTTGAGAATGATCTAAACATTTATATAAAAGTATAGGTATGCATGAAGAAGGCTTAATTAAACATCCAAGTAACCAAAATAGATTAAATGTAAAAATACATATATTTAAAGAAGACACACACACACACACACACACACACACACACACACTACTTGGTCCCAGGAAACTTTTATCTATTTTTTTTAGAACAGTCTCTCACTCTTTAAATGACTATTTCACATCATTTTCACCTGAAATTTTACCCAAATGTGTAATTCCAAACAAGAGTTTTCCTCCTGAACTTTAGACCCACATATTCTAATCTGTTTTGGATGTCTTTACTTGGAGGTCTGATAAATATATCAGACTTATCTGGTCCAAAACTGAAGTCCTGATTTATACAGTCTCAACAGCAAAACTATTCCTGCTGTGCCTTTGTTGTTTTAGTAAATAGCAACTCCATTTCATTTATAAGTACTGAGACAAAAACATGTAATCATCTTGACTCTCTTCTTTCCTTATATTCCACATTAACAAACCAGTAGGCTTTTAAAATGCATCTAGAATCCGGCCAGTCCTTCACAAACACCAACAGCTCTGTAGAGTGTTTTTGGATTATTAGCCAAAGCTGTTATAGAATTCCCTTGGTGTTCCCATCCCCCATCCCAAGTCTCTTTTCTAAAAGTAATCATTGTGATCCATTTAAAACAGTTGTTATATATTAGCAGTGATTTTGTCCCCTTGAGGAATATTTGGTAATAGATGTCTAGAGGTGGCTTTGGTGTCAAAATGGAAGAAAATACTGACATCTAGTAGATAGAGGCCAGAGATATTGCTAAATATCCTATAATATGTAAAAAAGCATCATACAACAAGGAATTATCCTGCCCAACATCAAAGCTAGAAACTCTATATGAAAATATAAGTCACACTCTTTTCCAGACCTTCCAATGGATTTCCATCTCACTCTGAGTAAAAAAATAACATCATTGAAGTTAATTGCCCACAATGTCCCACAATTCCTCATCCCCTGCTATTTCTGAGTCCATCCACTTTTGACATGATACTCTTTTCCTGCAATAATGGCCTCCTTAGACTATGTCAGACAAGCTCCTATATCAGAGCCTTAGCATTTGCTTGTCTTTCTACTTGGAAAATGATTTGAACAGGTATTTATATGACCTGTGCATTCACTTTTAGGTGCCTTCATTGTGAGGCCTTCTCTATCATTTATAAAATATCAATCCCCAGTATCAGACATATGTATATGTATGTCCCAAAGAAACAGATATCTCTTCCTTTACTTTGTTTTTCTACCTGACTTCTGACTTAATATATTCACTTGTTTCTTCATTTCCCCATCTACAATATAAGTCTGATGAGGTTAGGAATGCTATTTTTTTTTCTTTTTTCTACTTTGTTTACTTCTTAAGTACCTAGAAGGATGCCTGGAACAGAAATAGGTGTTCAATAAATACTTGTTTTATGAAAGAATGCATAATACGATTGAAGACTCATGGTTATTTATCTATTGAAGTAGCATTAGCTTAAACTTTGCTTAACTTGAATCAGGGGAATAAAACATTGATTTTTCAACCAAAGTCTTTTGATTCTTCACACTTTTTATTTTTATTACATGAATTAGAATATCTTATAGCTGCTTCTCAGTCCAAGGAAACATCGGTCACATCAATAAGACAGAGATCAAGGGGAAGGGAGACGAGGAGAAAATAATTAAATGTTCGTTTATTTTCTGTTTTCCTTTCAATTGATAAATAATTATGGGGGCAAGTTCTCAGTTCTTTGATTTGCATTAAATCAATTCAAAAAGAATAAATTACCTGAAACCTTAACAGACAACTTCTGTTAATCAGCAAAATGCAGTTCATAAATTCTTTATGCAAATCCATGCACTGTAAACTAATTCCAGACCTAACGAAGAGAGTTGTTATTGTTGAGCTAGTTTACTCAAGCTAGCTTATCCCCTAACTCACTAAAGCCTTATTTCGTGGTTAATGTTGTGCAGGTTATAGTGGAAGCAGGTCAGTGATTGCATTCCAGTTCATCTTTGTATTTTAAGGAAGTGAGCTGGGCAGAAATTAGCTAAAACAACAAATATAAATATGAGAAGTGAATCATGTAGCATGCTTTCATATCAGCCACTCAATGATATCCTTACACATTCAAATTGTTTCTAATTTTCTGGTTTTCTATCCTGTGGCCCTTCTCTTTCATGTTAGACTGACATCCTCAAAGGTTCAATGTAATCCTAAGTATAGAAAGGATACATTTTTATGGTGTTTTAAGGGGGGGGGGGGGGGAGAGAAGGGAACGTTCCCAAAGGTCTCATCTACGCACTGTATCTAATTTCTTATGAGGTGCAGATTTGGGTAACATGCTGTTTTGTTTTGTTTTTGTTTTGAGGAGGCAGCAAAGTTATTGTTAGAGACTGATTCTGCCTTTGCCAGCCATTTATTTAGCACAGGTTTGTTGTGGGAATTATAATAATGTCACAAGCCAGTAACATACAGGATAATATCTCTTAATAAGCCAAATAAAGAAATAACATACTCCAAACAAATGACAGATTAATCACACTATTGTTCCAGGCCAGGGGAGGTGAAGCAATAAAGCCCAGATTTAATGTGTACCTTTTCATACGAGGAGGCACTGGGGAGAGTGGGTGTCCAACCAAGAGCGGATTTCCAGTTGCCAGCACAAACGTAGACGTCCCCTGTATCTAGAGTACATTGCTTGGTGACTAAGACACCAGCGTTGGTGCAAGCTGATCTCTATCATGGGTGCCCAAAAGGCTTATCACCACTGTCTAAAGACATACGCGAGTTCCCCAAGTGTCTTCAGAGTCTTCAAGCTTAACAAAGAGTAGCCTCACTCCCCAAATATCCTCTCAAATAGTTCTCACAAACTCTCAGTGTTTATACTCTGAATGCTCCCTTGTCCTAGTTGCTTCTTCACAGGTTCTTATCAATAAGCCCCCAGTGGGGAGGGCTTATCAATGACAACAGATGTTGCCAATGACATCCTGGCAGACAAGCCACCTACTTCATTCTTACATCAAAGCATCGGGGAATGATGACATCCTGACACAATTTATTTCAGATTTTTTATCAAATATATATTTTTTCCCTTTGTCATAAACAAGTGGATTAAAACAACTTCACTTAAGTCATAAACAAGTGGATTCAAAATCATATTAAATCAATGCACAACATATACTTCGGATAAAATCAGTCACTAGGGAGCAGAATAATTTGATTGCTTTAAACGATACATGATTTTTCCCAGAAAGTGATGATATAGTCACCTTTATGAGTTGTAGTTAACAGTGGTGGTTCTGTTAGCAAGAAAAAAAATGGGGGAATGGATAATTAAGACTTGATATACTACAAGAAAGTAATCTTTCCTAAACCTAATATTATATCTTCATCTCTGCCCCAACCTTTCCTACCATTAGCACCCACTGCCTCCATGGTGGTATGTATGTATGTATGTATGTATGTATGTATGTATGCATTTATTTATATCCATAGCTTCCTAAAGTAAAATCCAGGACCTTTCTTTGCTAAAAGCACATTAAGCCATTTGTTTTGTCCATTCTCAACACATATTAATTCCTCAAAAATGGTGGGACCCAACTTAGAAAGTAAAGAAATTCAGATAAACCATACTATTCTGAAAATAATTGAGAGATAATGTCAACTTCGATCTTAGTATCTCTCAGTTTCTGGGTATTACCCTTACGTTATAAAGTTATGATGAAATTTAAGTCTACTGCCCCAGACTCATGAATATGACTACGTTGGATAACATGGTTCAGCACACTATCTGAGCTAAGAGCATAGAATTCATGATAGACCCAAGTCAGGTGCTTAAACCTGATCCGAGATTTTTGACCTCTGGCAAATTGCTGAATTTATTTAAGCTCTGCTTCCTCAGTGTGAAACAAAATGTGAAACTCCAGGCATTTCCATAATACATACACAATGATTACATGATGTTTGATACCTGTATATTGTCTGATCACAATGATTCCTTAAGTGATTACTTTTGCTCTTGTTATTATTAGTGTTATCATTACTATTATTATTTTAAAGTCCCCAATGCCTAGAATAGTACTTGGGAATGGCTAGATCTTAGTAAATCTGTTTTAAATATATGTTAGATTGGTGCAAAAGTAATTGTGGTATAAAAGGTTAAAAATAATTGCAAAAACCGCAATTACTTTTGCACCAACCTAGTAAATGAACTAATTTCATAAGAAGGAAAGAAAAGAGTTATTAAGACTTGTTCTAGAATTTAGATGAAAGAAAGAAGAAAAAAAATAATTTTTTAATTTAACCAATCCTGAAAACCTTTCAAACATCACCACAAATAAGACATATTATTTGGGTTTATTCAATGTCCTGCTATAAGATTTCTAATTTCTAGAAGTCATACATATTAGATGTACAAGCCCATGAAGTATCATACTGTAGGAGAAAAAAAAGGTAACACAGATCTTCAATGTGACATAGCTGAAGCTGGACACCGATCTTACACCACTCTCAAAAATTAACTTAAAATGGATAAAAGACTTAAATGTAAGACCTAAAACTATAAAACCTCTGTATAAAATATAGGGAAAATATCCTTGATAATGATTTTGGCAATAATTTCTTGGCTAAGACATCAAAAGCACAAAACACAAAAAGCTAATATAATCAAGTGGGATTATATCAAAATAAAAAGCTTCTGAACAACAAGGAAACAACCAATTAATTGAAAACAGGTGACCTACAGAATGGGAGATGATATTTGCAAACTATGTATCTCAGAAAGGGTTAATATTCAAAATACATAAAATCTCATATAACTCAATAGCAAAAAAAGCAAATAATCCAATTTTTTTAAATGAGCAAAGGACCAGAATAGGCATTTTTGTAAAGAAGATATATCAGTGGCCAAGAGGTATATGAAAAGTTGCTCACTAATCATGGGAGAATACAAATCAAAAACCACAATAGGAGATCATCTCACTCCTGTTCAGATGGCTATCATTAAAAAGACAGGAGGTTAACAAGTGTTGCTAAGGATTTGGAGAAAAGGCCACTCTTACAAACTGTTGGTAGGAAAGTAAACTGGTACAGATTGGTACATCCATTATGGGAAATAGCATGGAGTTTCTTCAAATAAATAAATAAATAAATAAATAAATAAATAAATAAATAAAATTCCCATATGATCCAGCAATTCCACTTCCTGGTATATATCTAAAGTTCTTTAACAAATGAATGGATAAAGAAAATGTGCCCTCCAGATTCATCCATATTGTTGCAAATTCCATTATATATACATACATATATATATATATATATATATATATATATATATCTGGGGAATTGCTAGATCTCAGTAAATGTGTTTTAAATATGTTAGATTGGTGCAAAGTAATTGTGGTATAAAAGGTTAAAAATAATTGCAAAAGCCGCAATTCCAGATATATATATATATCTCTGAAATTAACAACAATGTGGACAGACCTGGAGGGCATTATGCTAAGTGATATAAGGCAGGCAGAGATAGACAAATACTATATGGTATCACTTATATGTGGAATCTGGAAAAAAAAAAAGCTGATTTCATAGAAACACAATAGATTCGTTATTGTCAGATTACCAGGAGCTGAGAGGTAGGGGAAGGGGAGACATAGGTCACAAGGAACAAATTTTCAGTTATAAGAAGAATAAGTTCTGAGAATCTAATGTACAATATGGTGATTATAGTTAATGAATATGTATTGCATTCCTGAAAGTTGCTGATTGCAAATCTTAAGTAGTTTTATATACACACAGAAAGAGTTAACTATGTGAAGTGATGAATGTTACAAATATTTTTTATCTTGGTAGTCATTCTACAATATACATGTATATCACGTTATCATGTTGTAAACTTTAAATGTATACAATTATATTTCTTAATCATCACTTACTAAAGTTGAGAGGAAACAAATATCAAAATTTAAAAATAAATAAAAAGGTCAATTTTTTTTTCTCTTGAATATGTAATTTCCTCTTTTAATTAAAAGTTTGATATATAATGAGGGGTGACAAAATGCATACACTACAGAAAGAAATTAAGAGGGGGCAATGAGAAACTGACAGAGGAAACAAGAATAAATAGTACTCATGGTAAGATAAGGGAACATGTACTAGAGTTGCCAGGTCCAGGAATACTCAGTATAGGCATCTTCTGAGAGAGAAATACCTAGAATAATGCCTTACCCGAGTGGGTATGGAACATGTTTATTAACTTGACTGGCCATAACTTTTCACACATTTGTTTTTTTGGTGATGCTGCAAAGCTTTCAATACTATACATTTTTCCTTCCCAACATGTTGCTTGAGTTTACTGTTAAAGTATAATAATCATATTGTTATAGATATGAAAATATTTCCATCAGATTTTTTACAGTAGCTACTTTTGCTGTCAGAGAAATAGAAATTATACTTAGTTAAATAAGGCTGTGCATAGCTGGGAAGATCACATTTTGGGTCATGTGTTTGCATGAGTTTCCCATGTGAGCAGAATGGGGTGAGAAGACGGTGTAAAATAAAGGAAAACATAGAAGTAAGAGACTGTGTATAGAAATGTGTTGTGACAATGAGCTAGCTCCCCTTCCCTTCCTCCCTTCCTCCCTTTTTTTGTCTCTCTGTCTCTGTCTCTCTGTGTCTCTGTCTCTCTCTGTCTCTCTCTGTCTCTCTCTGTCTCTCTCTGTCTCTGTCTCTCTCTCTCTCTACTCTGATTATCTGATACATACCATAATGTGTGAAGTCCTCATACTGTTCCTCTTAATAAACCTACATTAAATGTCTACAAAAGTTTACACAACTCCCCGCAGATTCATATTTCTTTGAAATAAATACTTGCAGAAGCTGACTCCAAAAGGACCACATTTATCTGGCTTTATACACACCACCTAGTCATTTATGTTAACTGCTTATTATTTCTGCCTAATCACCATGCAGCACAACCTAGAGCAAGTAATGTGGAGATCTTTTAAACACGGTGGATTGAATTAATCTCTGATACCATTTAAAATCCACAAAATTATACTACAGAAATAGAAAAAGAACAGAGAATATGAGTAGACAATCTGGCAACAAAGAGAGAGATATCCATAATGTTCTAGAGCAGAAAACAAGTGAGAGCAAGGTGACTGATGTATCAGAGCTGAGAGAGCTAATATCTACTTCTCTGCCAGTGAAGAGCAAGTTGACGAGGTCAGAAACCTGGGTACCCAGTTCTACTGAAGGCACAAATTATCCTTCAGGTCAGGGAGATGGCTAGGACTTAAGGTATGAAGAATTCTAAAACTATGCCCACCCCAAGATTTTCCATCCTAATTCAGGGGACTGTAAATTTGAGGAGATATCACACACTTGAATATGTCACGTTTCATGACACAGGAACTTTACAGATGTAGTTAAGATTACTAATTGGCCAACAACTAGAATTACAAGCAAATTCTTCCTGGGAATCTCCAGATAAGCATGCAGCCTGGCTGAACTTGATCCAGCCTTCAAGCCCCTAAAGCAGAGAACCCATATGAGCTCGCTTACACTTCTGACTACAGAACTGTGAGATAATAAATGGATGTTGTTTTAAATTGCTAACTTTGTGGTAATTTGTTATTCAATAGAAAGCTAATTCATCTGAATTCAGCAATGAGACAACTTCTCCCAGTCACAACAGGAGACAGAGATTTATTCTTTGGGGGAACAAATGTTGAACTCATGAAACAGACTGAATAAATAAATGCGGCCCTATTAAACAATTTAGATGCCAACTCCCTCTCAAAGTTCCAGGGCCAGCATTCGGGCAGCTAAGTATAGTCTGCCCTAAATTGGGATGGATCAAGGGAAACACACATTTGTGTGTCTCAAAATGAAGTAGTCAGATTCCTCCCTTGTTACCACACAGCGAATCACAATGTTTAGCAATGCTGGACAACTTCACACACAAAATTGTTGGGAAGTGGGGGCTTTTCCACTCAAGCTCAAGAAGCACTATCAATTCTTAATGAGCAGGTATGCAATTTTCTTGCCCTCGGTCCTCTTTTTTACTCATTCATCTCAGCATAGGAGGCAGGATTTATTCCCAACCATAGATTTGGAAGGAGAAATGACGTGTGAAATGAAACCTTTTTCCCTGCATTTTCTTCTCTTTGGGAATCACCCTGTAGGTGTTTTAGGAATCACACTGCAGATGTGGCTCCATCTTGTCAGCTTTATATGGCCTGTCACCAGGAGGGGATCTGAGGCTTTCACAGCTGGTTGCCTGGGCCTGGGATGGTGTGTGAATGGGAGGAGTGATATGTACAGGCCAGAGTGTCACACAAAACTTAGGGAAAAAAAAAAACAGCGAGGAGAAAACACACAGGTGAGTACCAGGAGACATAATTAGGAGAAAACTGTAATATGTATCATTTTACTTGTGCCTGACCATCATAAGAGGAAAAGTTATTAGCTATTGGTATTATACTTATTTTATGGTTTTAGTAATATATGTTTGTTTACATAATTTAATTACTGAAGTAGAAATTATTACATAATTAAAATGCATGTATAAAGACAAATTCCCCAATAATTTGCATTATTATTTTAATTTTTCTTATTTTGCAACAGCTCCATGTATTTATATATTATTATGAACTCCATTTGTTTTGTTGTTGTTTTTTAATAAAAACCTGCTCTTAATATTTTTTTCTTATTTTGAGGAAGTTTATTGTTACATTTTTGCAATAATAGATGGGGCTTTTTTTTTTTTTTTAATGTTCATCTTTTGAAGTATTTTTGGAAGATCTTTTGGCTCTGTCAAAGCAGAAAACCTCAGATAAGAGGGGTGAAGGTAAGCATATTATTCAAACTACTGTAGTAGGACAATCAAAAGAGTGGTTCTCCGGGCAAAATGTGGGTGTGTTTGTTTCCATTGTGCATGGCTCAAGGTGGAAATATATTGAGAAGGTTTGCTGACTCAGCGACCTATCTATACCTTGTTATTTTTCAATATTCCTGTGATTTTCATGACAGAAGTCCACATGATCTGTTTGCAACTATCTGCTTCTTAGAATTTATTGCTACTTGGAATTTAGAGGAATTGTCTTCTTTGTTAAGTTTCTGATAAACGCCTTTTAGGCACAGAACTTACATTCAAAGTCTGTGTTAACATTCTTCTCTATTATACATGAATTATTTTTCCTAAGGGATTATTTATCTACCTTACTAATGAATCTTTTTGATAAAACTGAGTTCCCTGGCTAAGTTCTTTCAGTAATTTACAACATTATAGGTGTCTCCATAGCAACGTTTATCTCATAGATGACAAATATCTGTTTACATTAATATGTTTTGTAATCTGTCCTTGAGGTCAGTGATGATTGTTTATTTATACTTTTATCCCCAGAATCGGATACTCTGCCACAGACAGCATAGATACTTGAAAAATATATCATTAAAATTAATTGTGCAAAGTAGTTGTTTAAAATTGTTTATTCTGGGGTTTGGTCTGTGATCCACAATAGCCACAAATTGGGTTATAGTGCCCATAAGTAAACTCATAGAAAAAAATGTAACTGATCAAGCTTGAAGATTCTTTGTTTAATCTACTATCACCTGAGATTAAAATATTGTAAAAAAAAAATACTAATGCATACAGAAAACTAATTTCCCCTGTGAAAAAGAAGCCGCAGCTCCTCCTGTTTAGTGTATTTTTCTTACTAAAAACAGCTGGAGCAAAAATGTACCCTTGCCCAGATTTTTAACAAGTGATGTTTTATCAACACAAAACATAAAACAGATGATGTGTAACCATATTCAAAGATCATATTAAGCGATAGAAATAAAAGGACACGATTTTGTTCATTCGATGATATCTATACATCACTGAGGATAAAATCACAAATTATCTCTAATGTAAATCAACACAATATTTACTGATGTTATATTACCTTAAAACAACTACAGTAAGCAATGCAAGACAGACAATAGGTGCCTGAGAAACAGTACAAATTCCAGAGGTTCACTCTAGTTGAAAGAATTAAGACAAGTGCAAAATTAAAGGGCTACAAGAGACTTATACACAGTAATTAATGTAAAAGACTAAGATAGATAGATAGATAGATAGATAGATAGATAGATAGATAGATAGATCCATAAATATGATGCCCAGAGTTCATATATCTTTATATATTTTAAAGAGCTATATTGGGTTTTATTGTACATTTTATACAGTTCAGCCACACACTTTTCAGTTTTTAGCATAATGTATCTTTTGTGATTATTTGCCACATTCATCTATTATGATTGAGTTTTTATAGCACTGTGACTGTTATTTTATAATCATGCTCTCATGTGACTCTACTGATAATTCCATAATTTTCTGTTATTATCCCCATTTTATAGATGAAGAAACTTAATTCCCAAGAGTTTTCCATAAGTAGCTTACCTAGAATCACTCAGCCTGGAAATGACTGAATTAAGGTTTTAAATTAAGTCTGTTTAACTCAAACCCTCAAGAACTTTTCTTTCTATTGTGTTCACGAAAGCAGAATCCTACTTTCCCTATACATACTCCCACAATTCCTATCTACATTAGCATTTTAAAGACTATAGCTCACAGAAAGCATGAAATATCAGGAATGGGATTACTTCTGAGAGTGGTTATCAAATCCACTTATATCCAGTGTTTAAAACCTTTTTTCCTCAATATTTGGAGAACTAATCAACTAGTCTCTCACTGATTAACTTAAATGATAGGGTACTTACATCTAAGAATATTTTAATAAAATCTCATTATCAGAAGGTTTATTTCAAAACAAATTATCTATATTAATATTGCATTGTATTCCTTAGGATCAAAGATAACAAATGCAAATCTTCTAAATAGCCTCTTACATCTCAACTTCTGTCTAAATGTATTGGACCCCTTTAAATAAGTGAAATCTAAGGGAAAAGAAAAAGAAAAAAATAGATTTTTAAACATTTCGGTTATGACTTCTTGAGAGTATATACTTAAAGACAACCCAGGAGAGATGTCATCAAAATGGCAGCATGAGGTGAGCCACTGTAAATCTCCCCTGGAATTTACAACTAATCAAACAATCGTAACTCTACTGTAACTACACAAAGGACTCCCTGAACAGCAGACAGACAAGATGAAGAGGCGCACTACTGAATTCACCTAAAGGTGGGTGAATCACAGGAGCAAAGAAGGAGGGGATGGAGAAGTACGGAGACAGAGCCAAGTGGGCGCAGGACACAGACCTAGCTCAGTGCTCTGAGCTCGCTGCATCCCAGAACAACTGCAGCTGCGGGAGAAAGAAGAAATCGGACTGCTAGGGCTCCGCTTATGGCCCACAGGGCTGAGGGTACAGCATATAACACGGCTGAGCCAAACGCTCATAGCAGAGACCTCGGAGAAGAGACTGAGGGAGGAGGACTGAAAATGGTGGTTTAAGCCCTCACTGCCAAGCAGAGAACTAAAGTCTTAGGCATTGAGCATAGCTGCCACCTCCCTACACTCCCAGAGCTCACCCTGCCCCCACCTGCCAGGTGCTAGAAGTGGAACAGTAGCAGTGTCAGATTGAAAGGACAGAATGTTTGCTGTTCTGAGAACTGTGGAACACAGACACAGATTTGCAGCCCAACCAGTTCCAGCAAAGGGGAGGGAGTTGTGGAAGCAGGACCAGCTATGGTGGTGGCCACCGCCATTGCTCTGGGCCACCTCTCACAACTCACACCACCCCAGGCCCCACCTATCTGGGCGGATCCCTGCAGGAGTAAACAGAACTGCTGAAACATATGTGCTCTGCATCTGGTACAGGAAGAGCTTTGGAACTTCAAAAGCATACCCACACGGATACTGTGCCCTGTGACCCAGGCAAACTATTAATAGAGGAGAAGCCTGTCTCCCAGGGAATCCCCCCATTGTGTGAGAAGCTAGAATAGAACAGATAAAACATAGCACGACTGTGTGAGAGAGAAAAAAAGGCTGCAGTCCGAGAGAAAATAAAACATTCTACCAACACGTACTGGAAAACAAAAGAAAGGCCTCTTCCTATCAACCTGTTGCAGAAGCCATTCCTGTGGATGTCTAGGAAGAGAAATAATAAATCAGTAATTACCATGAATAACCAAGGCGACAAGACAGCTCAGAAAGAAAGTGAAAAGTCTCCAGAAAAGGAACTTAAAGATATGGAAATATGTGACTTAAATGACAAAGAATTCAAGATTGCAGTTCTGAAAAATCTCAACGAGATGCAAGAAAACACAGAAATGCAGTTTAATGAACTCAGAAACACAATCAAAGAACAACATGAGCATTTTACGAAAGAGATCGAAATTTTAAAAAAGAACCAAATAGAATTTCTGGGCATTAAGAACTGAATAGAAGAAATTAAGAATTAAATAGCCAGCTTAGGTAGTAGAGTGACCAGATGGAGGAAAGAATCAGTGACATCGAATATAGAAACCTGGGAATTACACGGATGGAAGAAGAAAGAGACTTGAGACTTAAAAGAAATGAAAGAACTCTACAAGAACTTTCTGACTCCATCAGAAAGAGCAATGTAAGAATAATGGGCATACCAGAAGGAAAAGAAAGAGAGAAGGAAACAGAGAATATATTCAAACAAATTGTCGATGAGAACTTCCCAAACTTGTGGACAGAACTGGATCCTCGAATCCAAGAAGCAAATAGAACACCTAATTACCTCAATCCCAACAGGCCTTCTCCAAGGCACATTGTATTGAAGCTGTCTAAAATCAACGACAAAGAAAGAATCCTCAAGGCAGCCAGGGAAAAGAAGACGGTAACCTACAAAGGAAAGCCCATTAGATTATCATCAGATTTTTCAGCAGAAACTCTACAAGCCAGGAGGGAGTGGAACCAAATATTCAAACTATTGAAAGAGAGAAATTATGAGCCAAGAATAATATATCCAGCAAAGATATCCTTTAGATATGAAGGAGGAATAAAGACATTTTCAGACATACAGAAGCTGAGGGAATTTTCTAATACACGACCTGCACTACAAGAAATACTAAAGGAGGCTATTTGACCACCATCAACAGGGACAATTTGTGGCAACCAAAACATAAAAAGGGGGAGAGTAAAAGCCTGAACCGGAATATGGGAATGGAGAAATAAGCGTGCTGAAGAGAATGGAATACTCTAAATATCAAACTTTTTTTACATAAGCTTAAGGGTAACCACCAAAAAAAAAAAAAAAATCCAGAACTGAAATATATACAGTAATAAAAGAAGAAAGAGAGGGAATCATCATAGAATACCACCACACAGAAATAATACACAACAACAACAAGGCAAAGGAAGAGTGGAGACACACCCTTATCAGAAAACTAAACATAGAATGACAGGAAATCCTCACATATCAATAATCATCCTAAATGTAAATGGACAGAACTCATCAATAAAAAGGCACAGAGTAGCAGATTGGATCAAAAAACTAAACCAAACCACATGTTGTCTTCAAGAGACACATCTCAGCTACAAGGACAAGCATAGACTCAAAGTGAAAGGGTGGAAATTGACATTCCAAGCAAATGGTACCCAGAGAAAATCTGGTGTAACCATACTGATATCAGATGAAGCAGAATTCAGGGTGAAAAAGGTAACAAGAGACAAATATGGACATTTCATAAAGGTAAAGGGGACTATACAACAAGAAGACATAACAGTCATCAATATTTATGGCCCCAATCAAGGAGCAACAAAATATACCAAGCAACTACTAACAGAACTAAATGGAGAAATTGACCAAAACACAATTATACTAGGGGACTTAAATACATCATGGACAGCTATGGATAGATCATCCAAACAGAAAATAAATAACGAAATAACAGCCCTAAATGACACAATAGATGAAATGGACATAATTGACATATACAGAGCACTTCATCCTAAAACATCAGACTATACATTTTTTTCTAGTGTCCATGGAATATTCTCAAGGATAGACAATATATTGTGACATAAAATCAGCCTCAGCAAATTTACGAAGATTGAAATCATACCAAGAATATTCTCTGATCACAAGGCTTTAAAATTGGATATCAACTGCAAAAAGACAGCAGAAAAAAAACACAAATATATGGAGATTAAACAACATACTTTTAAAGAATGACCAGGTCAAAGAAGAAATTAGAGGAGAGATCAAAATATACATAGAAACAAATGACAGAAAAAATACATCCTACCAAAATTTTATGGATGCAGCTAAAGCAGTTTTAAGAGGGAAATTTATCTCATTACAGGCCTATATCAAGAAACAAGAAAAATCCCAAATAAATAATCTCATGTTACACCTTAAAGAACTAGAAAAAGAGGGACAAGTGAAACCCAAGGTCAGCAGAAGAAAGGAAATAACAAAAATCAGAGCAGAACTAAATGAAATAGAGAACAAAAACACAATAGAAAAAATTAGTGTGACAAAGAGCTGGTTCTTTGAAAAGATTAACAAAATTGGCAAACCCTTGGCTAGACTCACTAAGATAAGAAGAGAGAAGACACTAACAAAATCTGAAATGAGAAAGGGGAAATTATGACGGACACCACAGAAATACAAAGGATCATCCAAGAATACTATGAAGGACTATATGCCACCAAATTCAATAACCGTGAAGAAATGGACAAGTTCTTAGACACATATAGCCTTCCCAGGCTGAACCATGAAGAACTGGAAAATCTAAACAGACCGATCAACAGTAACGAAATTGAATCAGTCATCCAAAACCTTCCGAAAAGCAAAAGTCCTGAACCAGATGGCTTCACTAGTAAATTCTACCAAACCTTCAAAGAGGATCTAATAACAACCCTGCTCAAACTCTTCCAAAAAATTGAAGAAGAGTCAGTACTCCCTACCTCATTTTATGAGGCCTGATACCAAAACCTGGCAAGGATGACACAAAAAACGAAAACTACAGACCAACATCTGTGATAAATACAGATGCAAAAATCCTAAACAAAATTCAAGCAAATCAAATACAACAATGCATTAAGAAGATTATTCATCACGACCAAGTGTGTTTCATCCCAGGGGCACAAGGATGGTTCAACATCCGCAAATCCATCAATGTGATACATCACATAAACAAAATAAAGGACAAAAATCATATGATTATATCAATTGATGCAGAAAAAGCATTTGACAAGATACAACATCCATTTATGATTAAAACACTTAATAAAATAGGTATAGAAGGAAAATACCTTAACATAATAAAGGCCATATATGACAAGCCCTCAGCTAATCTCATAATTAATGGTGAAAAACTGAAGCCCTTTGCTCTACGTTCAGGAACACGACAGGGCTGTCCCCTATCACCTCTGCTTTTCAACATAGTGTTGGAAGTCCTTGCCAGAGCAATCAGGCAAGAGAAAGAAATAAAAGGCATCCAAATTGGGAATGAAGAAGTTAAATTGTCACTCTTTGCAGATGACATGATGCTATATATAGAAAACCCTAAAGACTCCACCAAAAAGCTATTAGAAACAATCAGCGAATACAGTAAAGTTGCCGGCTACAAAATCAACGCACAAAAGTCCATTGCATTCCTATATACTAACAATGAAATCTCAGAAAAAGAAATACAAAAAACAATTCCTTTTGCAATTGCAGCAAAAAGAATAAAATACCTAGGAATAAACTTAACCAAGGATGTGAAAGACCTATATGCTGAAAACTATAAGACATTTTTGAAAGAAATTGAAGAAGACACAAAGAAATGGAAAGACATTCCGTGCTCATGGATTGGAAGAATCAACATAGTTAAAATGGCCATATTACCCAAAGCAATATACAGATTTAATGCAATCCCCATCAAAATCCCAATGGCATTTTTTAAAGAAATAGAACAAAAATCATCAGATTTGTTTGGAACCACAAAAGACCCCGAATAGCCAAAGCAATCTTAAGAAAAAAGAACAATAATGGAGGTATCACACTTCCTGACTTTAGCTTGTACTACAGGGCTACAATAATCAAAACAGCATGGTATTGGCAGAAAAACAGACACATAGACCAATGGAATAGAATTGAGAACCCAGAAATAAAACCACATAAATATGGACAGATAATTTTTGACAAAGAAGCTAAAAACATACAATGGAGCAAAGACAGCCTCTTCAATAAATGGTGCTGGGAGAATTGGATAGCCACGTGCAAAAGAATGAAACTGGACTGCTATTTGTCACCATGTACCAAAGTTAATTCAAAATGGATCAAAGACTTAAGCATAAGACCTGACACAATAAACTGCATAGAAGAAAACATAGGTACTAAACTTATGGACCTTGGGTTCAAAGAGCATTTTATGAACTTGACTCCAAAGGCAATGGAAGTAAAAGCTAAAATAAACGAATGGGACTATATGAAACTTAAAAGCTTTGGCAAATTTAAATTTATTTAACAAAATTACTCAGCAAAATTTTTACAGAAGAGGTTGAGTAAGAGTTGACTAAGAACAAAGGCCGGCTGTCCAGCCTCCATGCTCAGATCTAATTAAATTACTGTATTAAAATCTGATGGGGTGAGAGGCCCAAGTTTATGGATTTGCTTTCGCGTGACCCAGTGAGCTGGAGAGAGATACAGAAATAACAACAGGTAATCTATGTGTATACTGATCACAGAACACATTGCAGACATTTCTTCAAGGAGAAAAAATAGGGAGCTTCAGTTTTCTACTTTTCATGTGTTTCTTCCTCCTTAAAAGAAAATGCAGTGCAAAGTATATGAGAAAACTATATCCTATCCTATCCTATCCTATCCTATCCTATCCTATCCTATCCTACCCTACCCTACCCTACCCTACCCTACCCTACCCTACCCTACCCTACCCTACCCTACTCTATTCTATCTGATTAACAGAGGGAAGCTGTATTATAAATCATTTGTCAAAGGCCATTTAAATGTTATCTACAGCACTTTCCAATCATACATTACACTTTTAGCATATCTCTGGCATGTATAGAAGCTGAAAGTTCCAATGGACACCTCCTCATCAAATAATCTAATTTGACATGAAACACATATTGTTTTGATAGGTAATCCATGTTTATTTCACAGACTGTTTCTGAGATGAACACATTCAAATTGTATTGATTTTTACTGGACTAGCATGTGTAAAATATATCTTATTTCTCAATACATTATACCCAAATCAATATTCTTCTGTTTGAAAAGTGTACATCTTTTGATATAGGTTGATTTTTTTTGTTGGGAGTCCAAAATACTTTTATTTTTTATTTTTTTTGTAAGTTATATAAAATGAGTTTATTCTTACCCAGATGGATCTATTCATTGTCAGAAAATGGATTCTGTCCCATGATGTTTGAAGTTCCAGGGCATTTGTCAATAGATATATTTCCAATTTAGTAAGCTTGGCCTGGGTAGAATGGGGGTGGACAGCAGCACTTAGAAACAGCTTCTGAAATTCCCACTTGCTGTATTTCTGATACTTATACCTAAATTTGCTCCATACATGTGGCCTTTCCCACCTATCATTTTCTTCTCCCACGAGCATTTAAAAATATACTCAGACTCAGTATATTATAAACAGATGGCTTTGTGACCTGATTGATTTGTGGCCTGGTCAAAAGTGTGTTTTTAAGATGGATGAAACAAATCATCTTTTTATTAAACCTATTTTTGGCACTAATTATCAAGAAAGATAAGAAAATTATTACATGTACACAATTAATCTATTTGAAATATTTGGTGTGTCACACTTTAATGCGGATATATGCGATTATTATGTACATATGTGTACTGTTTTTCTATGGCTGCACAGTTATCACAATACAAACGTATTGAGTTAAAACAGCATGCATTTTTTGTTTTACAGCATTCCGGAGTCCCCACACACCTTTGGTAGGGAATCTGCTTAGGGTCTCACAAGGCTGCACCCAAAGTGTGAACTGAGGTACGGTTTCACCTTACAGGCTCTACTAAGGAAGAATCTGCTTCCAAGTTCATGCAAGTCTTTGCAGACATCATTTACTGTGACTGAATGACGGAAAGCCTCGGATTTTATTGGTTGCTGGCTGGAGGCCACCCCGAGGTCCCAGAGGCTGCTCAGGCAGGGCTCCTAGAGAACAACTATACTCCCTTCCTCAATATGGTTGTGTTGGCTCAAAAACCTGGCTGGGAGCTATGAATAACTCCAGATTGGTAGGTGGCAGGTTTAATAAGCAAGGGAACTTACTTATGAGTCTTTTCTTAGGTGGCTGCACAATAAGTAGTTTTCCAGACCCACCTGCCAAACCTTAAAAGTTCATATAGAGGTTTTCACTGGGTCTCCTCAGTGCACAGGCGGCCTTAACAGAGTTCAGCCATGCTCCCAGTCCCACAGTCTCATCACCATAGGACTACTTCCAAACTGCATCCTTGGGCAGGTTCTGAGTGGGTGGTGAGGAGGGGGAGGGGGGGAAGGTAAGCAGAGCTCACACTCCAACCACAGAGAAGGCAGTGGGTTGTCTCTAATCACCTGGGTCCAGCCCACAGTTCAAACTAGCAGTCACATGTTCTTGATAAACTTCTCCAACAGGCTTTTTACTTCAATAGCCCAGCAAGAAAAATCTGTCATTACAGTAGCTGAGATGGAGTCTTGCGTGTAACGTTGTGATATCATAAGAGTGACATCTCATTGTTTTTGCCATATAATGTGACCAAATCGAGGGATACATTAAAAGCAAGTCACAGGTCCTGCCCACACCCAAGGGGATGATTTTACCATGATGTGGGAATACCAAGGACCCCCTTAGGGTCTGTGCATCACAATATGTGAGACGGTTGTTTTACTAATTTGGTTGGTTACAGACGCTAATATTTTTAACATTCTCTTGCCAGTGAAAAGAATGACAGAAAGGTCATGAAACAAAGAATTCCAAAAAGTGTGATGTCCTCTGCTACATCAAACTTGTGATAACCTCTTGTGTGTTTCTGTGGCCTGAAGAAGACAACTGCCAAGAGGATCATCTGACCAAAACTGTCCATAATTACAGCACTCTCAGTCATTGCAGAGCTACAGGCATGCGCAGAATATTTTATAAACAACGCAGGAAATAGCTCTACCACAAATATATGGATGTCTCATTATTAGGCTAGTCAAATTCTATTAAAAAATACAAGGTATTATCGTGGTCCTAGGAATGTTAATAAACTTTTGCATGCCGGTATTTTCCTGGTACTAAACAAAAAAGTATCACTGCACATTTTGTTTTTATGTCATTTTACCTGTTTCATATTTTTCAGAGGAAATCTTTGAATTTAATTTGGTGATTTGCCATATATTTGGAGGTATGATAGTGTAAAAATAATATAACTGAAATAATGGTAGTGAATATGCTTGAATAATACAAATTGCTATTAAAAATAAAGAAAAACATGTAATGCCAATTAGTTCTTCTCAGTAATCTTAGTATTTCATAGTTTTACCTGGAGTTTCTATCTTATGTAGAGCCACACTTATTATGCTAGTAACTCAGAATTGAATTAATTTGTTGATTACAAATTCACTTGTCAACATAATTAGAATAAAGCACCTCCATATTTACTGCTCAGTTAGACATATAAACAGTTTTTCTTAGAAGTTTAGTTCAACTAGCTTTTGAAGTTCAAAATATAGGGAAAAAAGGTTTTAGCAGAAAAACGTACTTAGCAAAATCAAACAAATATGTATGTAATTGCTCTCAATTGAAACAAGGATGCTCATCTCTTACAAATACACGTGTGAATACAGAAATTGTTAAACTACTAATGAGCAATCATAAAGCAGGGGAGAAAAAAATGAGACATTTTTCTTTACTATTTGCTCCTGACAGAGAGTAATATGATGTCTGACAATTAAGTTTGCAAATTTGTTGCAACAATGTTGCTAATGTTTTTTGATACCAGAGGGACTATTCATTATGAATTTGTACCAACTGGACTAAC
The DNA here is from genome assembly GCF_036562045.2 of Rhinolophus sinicus. Taxonomy (NCBI): domain Eukaryota; kingdom Metazoa; phylum Chordata; class Mammalia; order Chiroptera; family Rhinolophidae; genus Rhinolophus; species Rhinolophus sinicus. The sequence continues at coordinate 181,547,418 of NC_133753.1, forward strand.
AGTTGAACCAAGTTCACTATTTGGAAGTGCTGAAAAGGCTGCATGGAAAAGTTCAATGACCTGAAATTTTCGCCAACAATTCATGGCTCTTGCACCACAGCAATGCACCAGCTCACACCGCACCATCTGTGAAGGAGTTTTTAGCCAGTAAGCAAATATCTGTATTGGAACACCCTCCCTACTCACCTGATCTGGCCCCCATTGACTTCTTCCTTTACCCGAAGATAAAGGAAATATTGAAAAGAAGACATTTTGATGACATCAAGAGTAATACAACAACAACTCTGATGGCCATTCCAGAAAAACAGTTCCAAACTTGCTTTGAAGAGTGGACTAGGTGCTGGAATTGGTGCATGGCTTTCCAAGGGGAGTACTTCAAAGGTGACCATAGTGATATGCAGCAGTGAGGTAGGTAGCACTTTTTCTAGGATGAGTTTGCGAACCTAATTGTCACACCTCATATTCAAATGACCACTCTACAAATCTGAAAAAGCTTCTGGGCATGTGTTTGAAGGTGAGTAAGTACAATAAATAAATGGCTATAGCTTGTTCCTTCTCAATGCCAGGCAAATAACAGCATTTTCACATAGAAATAGTCATTAAGAAAACAATTCTCCAATTTGAAATATGACCATTTGTAAACTATCTTCACAGTGTTATTCAGATGAGAGAGAAGGGCTTTCCCAGTGGTTTCAGATTATGTGTAAAACTGTTTTGCATCTGTCAATGGTAAATATCCTATTATTTGCCCAAGTAGCCAATATCAGAGAGAAAGTCCACATATGACGTGGTGAGGTTAAGGGCATGCTTTCCCCATAGTTGGTGAAAGCAACAAATGAATATAAATGTGCCATGTTTTCAGCACCTTCTCTACAGGTTTTATGGTATTGCTTTCAATTTTCTTTACCTAATATGTTTCATTAACCTTCAAAGTCATGTCAATATATCACTTTTAATAAAATATTAAATAGGCATCATTTTGAGAGTATATGCATTATATGAATCTCTGTTTCCTCTTTCTCCTTCCTGCCAATTCCCCTCCTCTCTGAACCTCCGTGCCCCCAAACACATACTCATCATACCTTTGCTTCTCATTAGTTAGAAACACCTACGACTGCCTTGCCTGCTCATTTGATAAGCTATTTCTAAAACATGACAAGCAATGTTAAAAGACGTAGATTATGCCACCATAGGTTGAATAAAATGATGCTGAGATTAAAATGTCTGGAAGAATATAAAACTTGAATGTTTAATATTCTAATGAGTTCACTATCAAATAATAGGGAAGTTTTGGAGATTTTTTTTTGACTAGTGATGGGATATTTCATTTAATATAAGGGCCAATAGGAGGAATACTTGAGGAGACAGCATAATATTTAAAAGGGAGATATACTAGTCATTCAGACTCATCATAACATTTTAAAATAATATACAACTAATTTCTAAATAATACATAGGTCCTTACTCTTTATATTTGCGGAAATAAAATATTATAGCCTTAACGTAAATAAGCCTAAGGTTCCTACTTTTTTGCTATGTGTGGTCTTTCACTTGTATGCAATCAACGATGTGTATTCAACAAATATTTAATGACTTCTTTCTCTGTGTAAAATATTTTGTCTATTGCTCCTGAGACTACAAAAATGAATAAATTATTATTCTAAACTAAATAGTCTCAAAAACTTACATGGATATAAAATGCTATACAAACAACTATTGTATTGAACAGAATACATTAAGTATACAGCAAAATACCTTTGGGAGCCCAAAGAAGGTAGTGAAATTTTGGTCTGTAATTGTCAAGACAGACTTTGGGAGAAATTAATGTTTGCTTTAGCTTGCATGGTCAGTTTTAATGTTAAAGGAAGGTAAACTTTGAATACATAATGGAATACCAGCTTAGATCTTTAAGTAAGGAAGGAAATGTAGTAGGCTATCTTTGTGTGTCTTTCCTACATAAACAGAATTAAAGATAAGCTAGCATATTTAAAAGGGCTGGCTTAAGGGATGACAGTCAATTATTAGGGACATTTCTACTTAAAGTCTGATCAAAATTTTAACTTCATATTTTTTCTAAATTTTGTATTTTAAAGTAAGAGTTAGTGACAAGAGTATTAAAAGATCTTTATTGCATTACATTTCCTGGTTAGCCCAGAAGACCGATATATCTTAATAGATGTAGGCTCTAGAATTGTATAAGGCAGGGAATTTTTTTTTTTTTTTTACACATATCTCTTTTTACTTGAAGGCTCTGGAATTGTATAAGGCAGGATAATTTTTTTATTTTTTTTTACACATATCTCTTTTTACTTGACTTGCTATGAAGTCCAACAACAGCTTAAGGTTCAATAAAAATGATGTATGACTATGTGTTTCAAAATGCATTACCTGAACTTTTTTCTATTTTTTGAAAAAGCCATGAACCATTGTTGTGAATAAATCTGAATAAAAGTATGTTCCTATTTTGAAATATTATGAGCATGAAAATATAAAAACTAGGATGTTCAAAGATCTTTGGTTCCCTGGGATGACTGGGATTTAGGACTGTGATTTATGAGTAATGACTAACTAGGTCCCAATTCACTCATTGAAGTAGCTTAGCTTAAACAATACATTATTTCATCATAATAAATAAAATGAATATATTAGTGCCAAACATTCAGTTAATGATACACGTTAGAAATACTTTGGCCACTATCTAATTCCACTTTCCTCTCTTATCCCCATTCTTTTTTGAATTTGGATATTATAGATATACCCAGTTTTTGTGAATTGAATTGTGTCCCCTACCCCCCAAATAGATGTTGAAGTCCCCTTAACCTGTGAATGAAACCTTTTTTGGAAATAAGGTATTTGGAATGTAATCAAGTTAAGATGAGGTCATAGTGGATTAGGGTGGACCCTAAATTCTATGACTGGTGTCCTTTTAAAGACGGAGGGAGAGGGAGGCAGAGAAGGAGGGGGGGAGAGAGAGAGAGAGAGAGAGAGAGAGAGAGAGAGAGAGAGAGAGAGATAAAGATACAGATATACAGAGTGAAGGTGTCCATGTGAAAGTGATTGTAGAATTGGAGTGACACAACTACAAGCCAAGGAATGCCAAGACTTGCCTTCAATGATCAGAAGCTAGAGGAGGCAAGAAGCATTCATCCCTAAAGTGCTCAGAAGAAACATTGTCCCGCTGAGGACTTTACCTCAGAGTTCTAGCCATCAAGTATTGTGAGTGAATAAATTTCTGTTATTTTAAGCCGCCCAGTTTGTGATACTTTGTTACAGCATTCTCAGGAAACTAATACAATGGTTATGTCCATGAATGTCTTTATAGTTTATCATATGTATATATACTGACTGGATAGAATATGTATATAATTTTTCACATACTAATACTTTATATAAACAGAATCATAGTCTTTCTATTTGTTTCTCTAAACACTATGTTGATTTCTTTTAGCCCAACTGTCGAATACTATCCCGTTTTATAAATAAGAACATCAACATTTAAACAGCAAGGTATATATAACTTCTCTTATTAATGGATATTTATAGTGTTAGCAATTTATAGCTCTTACAAATATACATTATACTTGTCTTTTTGTACATATATATGCACAAATGAGTAGGAATGCGATTCACCTTTGTGTGGTATTTCTAAACTGCTCCTCAAATTAGTGTAGTAATATTTAACCTCATCAGGAACATATAAGAAATCACTTTACTTTTGGTTACTGCCAAGGTTAGTACTATAAGAGAGACATTTCTGTTGTCAACATTTTTTTTTTTTTTCTTTTTTTCTGGGCTGGTTGTTTCTGCCAATCATTTTAGTGAGAAATTCTATTCTTGTTTTAATTTGTAGTTCCATGATTACTAGTGGAATTCATATATTCATAGGTTCATTGGGATTTCAAGTATTCTCTCCTGTGGATTACATAATCATAACTTTTCTCCTGCAGGTTGATTTATTTGTATTTCCCTCATGACATGTAGTAGATATTTTTAGTTTTGGGATCATGATTCTTTATTGGTCTTAGTTGGTTTAAATATCTTTTTTTCCCCCCACATAGGGGCTTATATGCAACTCACGCAATATCATTTACTATAGACAAAGTTATTGTTTGTTCTTTCCTTGCTACCTTTGTTGTGTCTTTTAAGTGTCTTTAGCTAGAGAGGAATAGAGCAATGCTTTTGCTATTGATGGTGAATAGCACAATACATTTTTTTTTTGTTTTGTTTCTATTACTTAGTGGCTTGTATGATTTCCTATGAAACTGTGACTTCTTTAAGAACAGGGACAGTGTTTCTTTTCCTCTTTAAAGACACACAAAAGACACATTAATGAAACAAATTAAGTGGAGATACAATCAATGACTTTAGGTGTGAGGAGCTGTTAAAACCATTACCAGGGAGTACTGGACAATCATTTTCGATAAAAGTTAGCAAATATAGTACCCTTAATACAATTCTTATTTTGTAACTACAGGATTAAAGACGTGAACTGACAGGAAAGATTTCTTAGTTATATTTGTCCTTCAAGCACCAAACACAAAATGCAGCCAGTATATGTTTTCTGTATTAGACTGCCCATTTTGTGTCCAATTACACTGTAAAATAAAGAAAATTCCCTGAGGCAACATATATAGAACATGAATTCACCAAAAAGGTACCCAGGGTTGGGAAAAAACATTGCATATGTGTTCTGATCAAGAAGCATGGCAAGTTTTTAACTACTAAATTTTGTAGCACATTTAAATCTAATTACCATAAATTTATTTAAATTTTTAATTTGAGCATTCTCATTATCTCTATATTTTAGCTCAGTCTCCTTTCTTTTGTATGAAATGGGTATATTATGAGCTTGGATATATGATAATGAGCAAAGCTATGAAAAAATGTTTTTTTTAAGAAAAACCCTGAAGATTGTAAGTTAACTATATCAGTGCAAAATAATGTGTTGAAGTAATGATTGAAGCACTTTGCATTTATTTTGGAAAATTTAAGTTTCATAGTTCTTCCAAGATTACTAGAAATATTATTAACCCCTGTCATTCTTAACTAGCCTCATCATGCTTTTTAATGACTAGCATATGTAGCAATGAGAGACACTGGTTTATACTCTACTACTTAGCCTTACATTTTGAAATGCATTAATGGTTACTGTCATTCATATCTGTGTGTCACTTCCTTGGTGATATGCTGAAAACCTGTCATTAAGATTGAGGATCAAGGATTAATTTCCATGACAGTGATCTGACTTGTCCCATCAGCTACAAACAAGTAAACATTTTCCCTCTTTGTTTCAAAGTTTCTGAGTGATAGAGTATTTGTCATAAAATACAAATTAAAAAGAAAGTACAAATTAGGAGCCACAATATAGTCACGGGGATATGAAATACAGTATGGAGAATATAACCAATCATGTTGTAAAGATTATGTAGGGTGACAGATGGGCACTGGACTTATCAGGGGGGTCACTTCATAGACTGTGTAGATGCCTGACCACTGTGCTGTGCCCCTGAAGGTGAAGTAGAATGATGTTGAGTGTCAACTATAATTAAATATGTATATATATATGAACATACATCATAATGTAATATTTCATTATGTAATAAATGTAATATTTTAAAGATAATTCAATAAAATAAGAGCCTCCACAGGTATGAAACATAAGAAAAGGGGTTCATCATAACTAAACTCAAAGTTTAAATAACTAAATTCAAAGTTTAAATAAAAGATATAAATAAAAGGAAATGGTACAGATGGAAGAAGAGATAGACTCGAGATGTAAAAGAAATAAAGGAAATCTATAAGAACTATCTGATTCCATCATAAAAAGCAATATAGAAATAATGGATATAAGAGAAGAACAGAGGAAGAAAGGCACAGAGAGCCTATTCAAACAAACAATCTTCAAGAACTTTCCCAGCTTGTGGAAAGAAGTGGATCCTTGAATTAAAGAAGTAAACAGAACACCTAATTACCCCAATCCTAACAAGGCCTCTTCAAGGCACATTATATTGAAGCTGTCAATAATTAATGACAAAGAAGGAATTCTCAAAGCAGCCAGGGAAAAGAAGACAGTAATTTATAAAGGAAAGCCCATTAGATTATCATCATATTTTTTGGCAGAAACTCTCTACAGGCTAGGAGTTAGTGGAATCAAATATTCAAACTATTGAAAGAGAGAAATTAATAGCCAAGAATACTATATCCAGCAAAGTTATCATTTAGATATTAAGGAGTAATAAAGAACTTTCCAGACATACCGAAGCTGAGGGAATTTTCCACCACAAGGCCTGCATTACAGAAAATACTGAAGAGTGTTATTCTACCTGAAACAAGACAAAAGGATACAAAACTGTGAGTAAGATGACCGACAGACAGAGGATTACAACCCTTATTCAGAATAGGGTATGTGTTTTAATTTAAGTTACTTCCCTTCTGCTACTCTTCTAATTATTTTAAAATGCTGTATTGAGATTAATTTCAGTGGTACTAATATATATAATTTAAATGAAAACATGAAATCAAATTATCACAGACATACAATATTTAAGAAAAGAGCTTAAATTGGGAAAAGGGGAATTAAGTACTGCATATTATTGAAATGTGTAAGTTAATTTCTTCTGACTGTATTAAGCAAAGGGATTGGCATGAAATCTTTAGTTGTGAATTCAAGTGCTAAGGGGTTTACATGAGCAACCAGGATAGCATTATCAAATGAAAGAAATAATAGCTGTTCTTTAGGGAGCTTTGATAAGGTTTAGTAAGCGCACCTAATTGTTCCTTTTCCTTTTTGCAATACATTTTACTGCTTATTCTTCTATTTTTTATAGTAATTACATTTACTATTTTTTCTTGTAAAATATAGAAATAGCGTACTATTTCTTCTATGTATATAATTGTAGAATGGTAAAGTGATACTAATTTTATTTAGTGTAATGTTTTCTTTAGGTTCTAGTGAAGTAATCTTTGAACAATAACCAATGTTAAGAAAAAAAAAATGTTTAAAAATAATAACAAGGCCACTTATGTGAAATGTCCAGAATAGGTAAGTTCATAGAAACAGAAAGTAGAACGGTAGCTGCCAGGGACTAGGGAGAGAGGGTAAGGAAATGTGATTGCATTGGGGACAGGATTTCTTTGGTGGGTGATGATAATGTTCTAAAATGTGATTGTTTAGATGTATGCATAACTGTGAATATAGTAAAATCACTGAATTAATAATATTTGTATGTAATTTAAAACTAAATACTATTATATTTGCCTATTTCATTGGTTAAAAGTATTACAAAGTCTTTGAAATGCTTATACCCTTTAAGTCAATACATCCTCTCTTCAAACAAATAACGTAAATAAGAATTCAAAGGCTTAATGATAACAGTATTTATATTAGTGTTATAAGCATATTTGCATTACTAGTATCTATGATTAAAACTTTGAAAAACAAAGAAGATAATAGCAAGAGTAACACATATTTTCTTTAGACTTTCACAAACAGAACAAATTTAAGCTCAGTCTATATATACCAATTTTGCACATCACATTTCATTTCATTCCATATATTGCTCTCAGTTTGTGTGAGAATTTACAAAATCTTTTAAAACTAGTTCCCCTAAATTCTATGTTAAATGATATCCAGTGACTGGAGAGTCCAATATGTCTACTTTTATAAATTTGTATTTAAGATGTGATTTAATACAGTTTAAACATTGACTTTCAAGTAAAGACTTAATGAAAAAGTTTCAAGCTAAGCTCTGTGTCCCAGCGTTTTTAAGCTCCTATATCTGCTAGAGAATAATTAATTTCCTCATCTGCACCCTGATCTCGGATACTTTTAAGCAGAAGAATAGATGGTAGTGGCACCTTAAATTCTGTGTGATTTGTATGATCATGTCTGCATTTAGAAGTCTTAAAATTGGGATAGCTCAGCCCAGAAATGGGTAATGTAGTATTTTCCATGTTTATTCTGGAGATCTTTTCTATCCCGGGAGTCTTAAAAGGAGCTTTCAGAACTTGAAAGGGACTTTTGGTCTAGAAGATTACACTTTTCAACCTGGGTTTAAAACAAACAAAAAAACTAAAGCCTAATTTATTTGTGATAGTCCTGTTTTAGGCAAGTTATAAATTAACACTCATTAACACAGTAATTATTTTAGCATCTTCTTTTGCTATCAAATGTATTAGGTGTGAATGAAAGATATATTCATCCTATCAAGTATTATCCTGTTGCCACTTTGTAAGGAGTTTATCTTCTCTGAGACTTTTGTGTTCTCCACAAAAATTAATCTATTTATACCTCTGGCAGTCAGTGCTAGTAGATATTATTGGTTTACTATCCATCTTACATCAACTAATACCCCTTTTGCAAGTCACCTCTATCAATCCCTGTTGGAAATAACTCTTCAGCTTATTATTGACTACATCCTCCTGTGGCGTTCCTCTATGTCTTTGGGACCCTGTGGTGGGTATAGTGCCTTTGAAACCTCCTAAGATTTGACCTTGCATACCACTGATATGCAGAGTCGTATTAAGTCTATGTCAAAATGCATAGCTTTCAAAATAGCTGGTAAGTTCAAAGGCACATACCTGGAAGTGTTTGAGAGAGAGCGAGAGAGAGACAGAGACAGAGACAGAGACAGACAGAGAGACAGAGAGACAGAGAGATAACATATGTTTCCAGGTAGCTCATAGAATATCTAAATGTATGAGTGGAGAAATCCTATGCTTATGTTTATTTTTCCTTTTCTTTCCAGTGAGCCTACTTTATATGGAATTTATTATCCTTTTTGGTGACACAAACAATAGCTAAAATATTGTACTCAGTAACCAAGAAATAATCTGTGTATGAGACCTAGTGCTTGCCCACAAACCAACTTCTTAAGCCAAGCTTTCTCAATGAACTGTACAAACTTTTTATCATCAGTAACTTTTTTTGTATATTTGAATTAAGTAAGCATGTGCAAAGCTGCAACAAGCTGTCTCTCCCTGAGGTCTGTGCAAGACCTTTTTCTTAATCTCTAGCTAAGAGTAACTCTGCCTCAGGCTTATTTTGTTAAAATCTAAGTCATACTCTGAATTTGATGGGACTCGATGAGTTACCTTGGTCTACATTTTGGATCTGATATGGGATTGGTCCAGGAGATTCATAATATGTTGAACTGCTCATTGTATAGGAACCTTAATAGTTTGGAAAAAAGTCACTTTGCATTTGATATAACATTTTATAGCATTTGACTATTTCTTATAATGCTTTTTTAAAAGTATGTGTTTGCATTTATACTAAAATCCTAAATTGGGATATTGTGAGTTAATCATTCACTACAGATTTATTATAAATAATTTTAAAAATTAACTTTGACATATAGGGGGGGGAAAGTATAATCTGACAAGGGGGTAAAGTAGAGTAGTAGAGGGTTATTTGCAGTGGTCATAATGATCAAATCCTGAGTCAAGTACTTGGAGATTACCATCTCTTCAAAGTTCAGACTCTGCTGGAATTTTCAACTGCTTATAAATACACATGTATTTTTAGTGCTTTCTCCATATGTAAAATATAGCAACTCAACTAACATTTTAAAGAGACCCCATTATATTAATTTGAAAAATCATATAATCACCACACATTTGAACTATCAGGATTTAAGTTTCTGCCAAAACTTGGGTTTTAAATAGATACTACTGGTAATAGTTCTTATTCACCAAATTTCACATCTCGCATTACAGAAAACATTGGGTCTTTAAAGATTAACAAAACAATTAAAATAGTAATAGTTTGGCAAATACTTAACGTAGTGGGAAACAGAGGAAGTAAAATGCTTGTTTCACATGCTTGTAAAATGGGGTTTTCTGTAGCCTGTCATTCTTCTCTTTGATATAAATGACTGAACTCATATTGATCTTGACAAACACAAACTCAGGTCAGCACCCTCCATAGCAGGCTCAATCTAACTTTATAGCTCTTATGTTTATAGCTATTGCTCTACTATGCATAACATTAGGTGTCAAGAAAACAGTATTACTTTCCTTCCTTTCTTCACAACAGTGGTTATGCACTTCATCTGCTGGTAAATTATATCTCCAAGACATGGTAACAAGGTGGTGTAGAATCCAACTAACTTAAGTTTTGATTTCCCCTCTTCCATTTAGTACTCATATGGACTTCATAAGTTACTTAATTTCTCAAAGACTAAATTCCTCACCTATAAAATGGAGATTAAAATAGTAAGATAACCCATGTCCTACCTCTTGGAATTGAAAAGAAACTAAAATGTAAAATACTGTGTATCTGTACAGTGCAGTGATCAGGCATCTACATTACCCCTGAAGTGGTCTCCTTAACAGGACAAGTGTCCATTGGATACCCTACAAAAGCTGAAGCTGAACAATAATGAATGTCAACTACAATTTATATATATATATATACTTACAAGAAGTGGAGTTCAGCATTAGGAATAGAGACAGTGGTAATGTAATGGCTGTATGCGACATCAGAAGGGTAGCAGATGGGGGGTTATCACTGTGCGAGGGATATAAGTGATAAATGTCTATTACATTGTTTTGTATACCTGAAACTAGTAAAAACAAAAATAAAATAAAAAAATAAAATAAAGTACTATGTATGTAGTAAGAATTCAGAAATTGTTCGCTAGTCTTCTTACTCAAATCCTAGTTAAACATCCCCCAATCAATTCTTTACAGATACCCTTAGCTGACTATATATATATATATATATATATATATATATATATATATATATATGCCCTTAGATGACTCAAGAAAATTGCACTTCTTTTTTTCTAAGTTTCTTTTTACCTTGCATCAGAAGTACCTAATTCATTGCTAATATATGTTTACTTTATATAATTGATATTTAACTTTTTCATAGATTCAAATTATGTACTTATCAATGAAATTGTCTGATGAATGAAAAATATTCAGAGCATATTAAATTACACTTACCATGCTTATTTAAAACTACAGATTTTAGAATATGAGACAGTGGGAAAAGGTTGTAATACAAGGTGGAGGATGGAACTCCTAAAGTAAACCAAATATTAGCTAATGGTTCAGGTTCTCCTTCCTAGTCATGAGATATAGGTCACTGGTAAACCCAGGATGTCAATGTCAGAGCCCTGAGATCAGGACTTGTACCTGCCATGGTATAAATTTAAAGAGAGATGGCAATGGATGTCAAGGCTTGCAAAATGACTCCAAACATGTTTGCCTATTGAGAGAACCAAATGATACCAGGAGCTGGCACAAAGCCACAATGTCTGTGAACAGATTAAAGCAATAACTAGAGAGCAGAAAACAGGCAGATTAGGCAAACAGAATGGCCTGTGGACCAGTGATTTTCCATTCCTTTGGTTTCTTTTCTCTCAAACTATAAATGATTGTTTATACTCAACACATTTTTAAGTTCACCTCAAATTGTTACCATTAGTGTAATTAGTAGCAAAGGATGTATTCCCCACTATATTTTAAACTGTTTGAATTTTGCATCACTTCTAAGTATATTGAACTTACTCTAATTTCAAGTCTACAACCACTCATTGAAAGAATACATAAAAAGCTGTTCTTAAACAGTTATATATTTTGCATTATTTTTTGAGCTTTGATTCAATCTCACTTCCCCAAAGATTTATTACAACCAATATTTTATACATGTTCATATATACATATTTAAAAATAAAATATATTGTACATCTTCAAATTATTTATACTTTGCATACATGTTTATTATTATTATTTTTTTTAATTCCCTGTGCCAATAAGGCTTTAAATCATGAACATTTATTCTGGCTTGAGACAGCATTTAATTTATTAGTGGTTCACCATTAACCACAATAACATTATATATTACATGTTTTAAAAATATGTAATGATACAAATATGCTTTATGGGAATTGCAGTTAATGAAGATGTATGGCAGGGTCACTAAGCTTGTGCAAAGAAATCTTTAGGTATTTTACTTATAACTTTGTGACTCTCCTTGTTCCTGAGATTTTTTTTTTTTTTTCCCACAGTATAGGGCAATACACCTTATTTGGGATGCAAGATGTGCCTTATTCTTGTGAAAATAACAGAAGCATAATTGCGAAGGAGGGGGTTGTAATACGAAACGTCATCATCAATGACGCCACAGTAGGGAAAGGCACATATAGAAATAAAGGATCTGGAAAAATATTTCTTTAAAACAATCTGTGTGTGAGCTTGGCAAAAGCTTTCCTGTGATGCTAAATATACATGTGTCACAGGATGAAGATGGCTGTTTGATGTGATCTGTGTGATTTTCCTCAATTCATCTATGTAGCCAGCCAATTCACATTAGAGAAACATGTGGTTACAGAATGGGAACTCCAGGAACAGAAATGCTATTGTATTGATTAGAATGTTGTAGGCAGGTAAAGAAATAATTAGCCTCCCTATCTTTATCCAAGAGGCCACAGGTTTCCACTCAGAAGTTCCTCCACATTCCACTACTTCCTGGATTCAGGGGTAGCAGCACAGCAATGAACAGGCTGTCTGTGGATACTCTTTAATTATGTAAATTCACTTCTAGGAATTTGCTGGGGAATGTTGGACATCATAATTAACAAAGACATTCCAGGACTCTTTAACAAAACACTTGCCTTTGGTTGCTATAGTTAGGTTTTTATATCAACCTATTATGTTTTAAAATAAAGAAAACAACTGTTACATACTCCAAGGATAATTACATACCACAACTAATTACTTGCCACCTTGACTAAATCTGTTAGTGTATTTAACTCTAATAAAAAGATGGTAAATTTGTTTGGTCCATTTATTTTTACATATTCTAGGTTTCTGGATTGTGTAATTGATTAGAGAGCATATACAAATGTTGTATACATCTTTGAAAACAGAGCGAGTGAATACAAAATGAGCTTGTATAAATGCTGAATGTGCTTTGAATTAAGAATCCTTGGCTTGCTCAATAGCTTACTAAAAACATAGGGATATTGTACTCCAAAATCAAACTCTTATTCATGTAAGCATTATTCATGGGAATTGTTACGGTCTTCTAAAACGTTCTTCCTTATGTCTTATAGATAATCCATTTAAAAAACATGTTTTTCATACTCAGATAGCCAGACCCTAGATGGTAATACTGAATGAAAATCACTCCCTAGAAAATCAATTTTACTTACTCACAGTACCAATGCCAAAATCTCAAACAAACGAGGCTATTCAGTTGGTTGTCTTGTAACTTAATTAACTCAAGGAGATTTCATAGAGTGAACACAATCACTTTTGTATGTAGCACAGAAAAAGTGAAACTGAATAGAAAGTAGACTATTTTCCCCAAAAAAACATATCCTTCAGACTGCTCTAGCAGTATCTTACCTATAGTCTTCCAGTTCTTTTCAAATTATATTTGTATTAGCATTCTTAAAAACAAAACAAAACAAAACAAAACAAAAACATAAAACACTTAGGATTTAAGCTCAATGTAATTTACTTAAATTTCAAGGAAAATAACACTAGTTAGAAAAATATTATTTTCCCTAATATGAACAAAACCCATCTACTGATTTCAAAACCTAATTATTTATCTCAATTTTAAACTCTATTATTTCATTTATAATCATTTTTAGGAAATTGTTCTTCACTCCATAATCTTAGAATGTTTTATTATTAAGCATATTGAGTCAAAGAAATAAGGTATATTTGAGATAGCAAAAATATTAAAATTTCACCATTAAAATATATTTAACTCTAGGTGATTAAACAGAATACATAAAAATAGTACTACTACTAATAAAAAAACCCTACAGTAATACACTTTACCTTATCTATTGTAATATGTTTTAGTTCCCTAATATGATGTGGCTTTTGAACAACTTATAGGCTTAATGGCTTTCATAATGGACCTTGTCTCTGACATTTTCATTGTGGTTTTCTCAGTCTGTTCCCAGTCTTCATTTGTTACTTTTTATTCTGAATCAGCCTCTGCAAATATTGTAATTTTATAAGAAAATTAGTACGTAAAAAGAAAAACAAAAAAATGATGTTATGGATGGAACAATTTACCTGGAGTGTTTGGATAAGACTCAGCAAATGTTGGTGGAAGGATATATCTCATTCATAGTAACTGAAAGGAAGAAGCAGGTAACTTTTGATCAGTGGGACTATGATGGAAATAGTTCCAGTATGATTTGTTTTGTGACATTAGAGTCAGAAAGATTGGGAAGAAATACTCAGAATCAAATTTAATTACAGTTAAATATCCATAAAACCTAAAGTGTTACAAGAAAGGAAGCATAAGGAAGTAATTCAGAGTACAATTAGTCTCATTATATCAATGGATCTTAATGAAACTGAACTACTTTGGAGTATTTCCTACAACCTAATCAAGCCATAAAAGGTGAGGAAGTTATATTTTAGAAATAGGTTAAATGCTTAAATTAATCTCGAGAAAATAGTTTAAAAACAACTAATTGATAGAGTGTAGACTTTGAAATCCTATCCTTATAATGACTATCAATGGGGCTGTCCTATTTTCTCTTATGTTTGTGACAAAATGCCTTTTATGTCTTTAACTGCCTATCTCCTTCAATGTTCACAATTATCAAATTTCAGTCCTTTGAGAAGAAACCCACAAAAAAATCAAAGAATAAATATGATGGAATAAATTGCTCTTGTTACTAATATATTTCTATGTTAGTTTAGAAATAATCAGTTTATTATTTGTTAGTGCAAATGCCTTTTCATGTTTAAGAAATTTATGAATTAGAGAGTGACACTGCCTATATGATTTTAAAACATTTAATTCACTAATTTATTTATATTTGTGATTTAATTTTAAGGGTATAAAAGATCACAACAGGTTAAACAAATGTGGAACCTGTAATTGAAAACACAGCATACTTTTAGGGTAATGTATTGAGTTTGCTATGATTGTTTAGGTAACTGACAGGTTGGTCAGTAAGATAACACAAAAGGGTTGAATAGACAAGTCACACTCACATAGATTACAAATGTAACCCAGATCCAATTTTTATCTAATATTTAAAGGACATGCACAATCAAAAACACAAGTCAAAATCTTCCTTTGGAAAAGTCTGAGAACATCAATGCAGGCTGCCATAAAACCCAAGCTTGGATGTAATAAGAAAAGTTCTTCTTCAGATGTACTGATAGAGGTTTACTCTAAGTAATAAAGGCAGAACACTGCTTACACAGAAAGAACCATTTCTATATGGGACATATCAATTGTATACCCCATTCATTCCATTTTGCATGGCTCTCTCTCCTGAGTAGCCAACATCTCATCAGTAGAAACATTTATGTATCCGGAAGCTCAGGGAGACTGATTTCAATGTAGCATGTCTATCTTTTAGCTTTAGTTTTCTCAGTTGTAAGTCTCACTGGTTGATTTATGTATCCCAACTCAGAGCACAGATTTAAAGCATAAAAAGAAACTGCCATGGAAATCCAGATCGCTGGTTTGGAGAAGAAAGAGGTCTCATTCCTGACCATTTGCTCCAAGGGTGGAGTGTTCTCTGGACTCGGCACTATAATAGCTTTATTCTAGAAAATGTCTTAATATATCTCTTTCCTCTCTGAATTCAAGAACATTTTCACAGTCTTGATTTGTTAGAGAGATACAAAAACAACTGAATTGATTTTTTAACATTCTTTCAAATTAGTTTCCAATAAATAAGGGTCTTATACTCATTTTGGTATCTGATATCTGCCATAGAGGTTTAAAGGAAGGTAGAAATCTCCATTTAACACCTTGTTATAGAAGGTTTATGAATTTGTTATATTAATAAATATGATATTAATTTCAAAATTTAAGTAGGTATAAATGTTATATGTCAGGCAAGGAACCAACCCAGCCTCATAAAGCAGCTTTATGAGGTCTGTCACAACTCCTAAAGTGTCAAAAGTATAAAACAAGATCTGAGGGATACGTTTATTACCCAAGTTG
The DNA here is from genome assembly GCF_036562045.2 of Rhinolophus sinicus. Taxonomy (NCBI): domain Eukaryota; kingdom Metazoa; phylum Chordata; class Mammalia; order Chiroptera; family Rhinolophidae; genus Rhinolophus; species Rhinolophus sinicus. The sequence continues at coordinate 181,563,370 of NC_133753.1, forward strand.
GTAATAGTATAAGGAAAATGAGATGGCTAGGACAAAATTTAGAGGCGTTCACTTTCACGATAAACTTGACATTCGTTTGGAATATTTTTTAGTTTAGGAATATGTACCATAACCTCACAGATAACAAAATTAGAAGTATTATCCAAGACGCATCTGCATAACCCCCCATTCCATGAACAATGACATTTAAATATTCAAATTGCTTGATCTCATTCATAAATGTACCCTTCTCTCAATCCACTGTTTCATTCTGATTATTTTTGTCTAGAGTATATTAAATCATCTCTTAATTTATCTTCCTGTATCCCAAATAATTCTTCTAAAATTAACTATCCTCATGCCTACCTACTAACATCTTTCTAGATTTCAAAAGTAGTCCTTCTATTCTTGTGTTTAAACAACTCCTTGTTACTCAGTCGAGAAATGAAGTTCACGTCAATATACTCTTTCTTTCTGTTTTTTTTTTGTGTGTGTGTTTTTTTTACCTCTGCCACCTTATATCTATCATACAATCTAGGAAGTTCCTAAATGTGCCATACTGTTCATTTGTGTCTTGCTTCTCATACTAGACCTTTTCCAACTATCCAGTTGCTCTTGCAAGAGATCCACTGTCTCAGAACCCAAATCAAGTGCAATGTACTCTATGAAGATTTCCCTCACCCTTCCCTAAGCACAACTGAAAGTCTTTCATTTATTTCAGAGCATGTATGGCTGTCTGCCATAGCACGCTTTCTAAAACTCAAAGATTGTTGAGTGTCACCATATGTTCTTTCTTTTCATTCACAGTTCTAATAAAGTATTCAAAATGTAGTGGCTTCTCAGTACATGTACATTGCATGAATAAATTTATAAAATATAATAAAAGCAATAAAAAGTAAATCCTTCCACTTATAGAAGTTTTTAATCCTTCTTCACTATCCCAGAATTTCCTTGACCATAAACATTTGATACAAGCTCTGACATTTTAAAGTTATGAGTGGGTGAAATGCTGTATTAATACAAATCTTCCCTTTCCAAAAGGTGGCTTGATGTTCTCAATCCTTTCTTCAATTCCCTAAAACGTATCCCTCACTTCAGGCCCAGGATGTCTCCTCCCACTAAAGGACTGCTCTCTGGGATCAGTGAAAGTCCCACATCTACAATCTTTTCTGCTCATGACTCAACTAAGTGGTAAGCTAACGGTTTTACCTGCAACCCAGCAGGTAAAGAAGAGCTGCAACCCAGCTCCCAAGCCAGCTTTGAAGATTTACCAGAATTATTTTCTATTTTCTTCCTTCTCCACTGTGTCGACATATACATATATGAGACCATGAGTTTAACTAAAATCATAACTTCTAAAGTATATATAATTTCATAATTTCAGTTTGGAGTGGAAATTACAGGGAATGTTGTTGGCTTTTTATATGTGGGGGCCTCCACTATTCCAATTCAGTCACTCTGCAAATCAGTGGCATGAGCCTAAAACAATAAAAACTGAGTATATGTGACTAAAATTTACTACTGAACGATTCACAGTCAAATTAACCTGAAACATTTATTAGGTTGGTGCAAAAGTAATTGCGGTTTAAAAGGTTAAACATTGCAAAAAAGGCAATTACTTTTGCACCAACCTAATGATTATACAGATAGAACAGTTTCTCCATTTCAAGGAAATCAGGAATAAATGATAAACAGTTCTCAGAAATGACAATGATACTATTTTTATATCAACAAAAATGACATTTTTCTCAGTATAGTGTTGCTCTTTTATCTATAATTAACATCTAAACAGATATTCCTTGGATAAATTAAGCATTTAGTTACCATCTAAATGATTAAATATCAACACATATTACATAAATATAGATAAACATGCACACATAGTAAAAGGAAAAGCCCAGAGTCTGACTACGTAAAATTGGATTTGTCTTGTTCTGGCAGAGTTAAAATGTTAACAAGGAAGAAGAAAAAAAAGCCTAAGAAAGAGATTTAAAAAAATAAATAAAAAGAAAGGTCTTGGACAAAGGTATGCATTTCTGTTCGAGTCTGAGGGAGTCAAGTTAGTGGTAAGGTGCAAGTGTGAAGCTGGAGGACGCCTACTTCACGACAGGCTGTATTTAGGTGAAAGAAACGTGGACTTGGTTCAAGTTCAAGAAAACAAGGAGGATATTAAAGAGCAGCAAAAAGTGATTGAGGTAATAGAGTCAAACAATGGAATTAAGAAGACAATGGAAATGTAATCTAAAAGTTGAAGGAAGGCAAACCTTAGAAAGGGATCAAGAGGTGAAGATTCAAAGTAAAAAAACAAGCACACAAACTAACAAAAATACCTGTGTGTGTGTGTGTGTGTGTGTGTGTGTGTGTGTAGACACACACATTATATAATAAAATGTCACCCTCCTTTCCTCCTATATACAGAGGCCATTTTAATAAACAAATAAAACATTTCTGTCAGTGTAGGTTATGTAGAAGTACAGAAATAAGGAGCTTCCACTGGCATCTAAGGCAAGCTGATCCCTTTGCCTGCAGAACCTGCTGGAAAGAGTTTGAAAAGATGTCCTCATTGAATCAGGAGAGCTTCATGGAAGCAAGTAATGAAAAATAACACGAAGTGAGAAGCAGATTCTATTCAGATAATTTTTTCTCTTTTAAATTTGACGTTCATTTTACAGCATCATCTACTACTCAAGATAATTAAATCATGTTTTAAAATAAAAATGTCAATTTGCTTTTTAATTTTCTTCCTTTCCTACAAAATTTGTACTATAATAGTCCATTTCTCTTACTTTTAAAAAAGAACTTCCACAGAAAAAGTAGATATTTTAACACAAAACAATTTATTTAAAATATTTTATATATTTGCCTAATGTATACATGTTGCAATAAAAAAAAAAAGAAAACATCACTGCCTTCTTTTAACATAGAAGAGGCAGTAGAAAAATATCCAGGAGAAGTAATGTTAAAGATAAATATGACATGTTTTTCTGTTTGTTTGTTTGCTCGCTTGTTTGTTTTTCACAATGTGTGTATAGATTTTACTTTGGGAATATATATTCACAATTTTAAATAAGCATCCAGCCCCCCAAAATAGAGCGGGCTGTTAAAAAACATTTTCTGTCTGAATCAAGAAGTTTGGATTAAGAATATAAGATAAAGGTGTTTCTAAATCATATGAATTGTTTAGTTGAAACCATTTCTCCTGAATTTCTTTTTTCAGTCATTTTAAGATTTTGTAATAAAATAAATTGTGAATAAAACCTATGCACATGTCCCTAAATGATTGAAACACCATCTAATGTAACACAGACTGGTATTAAAGTAAATAAAACACAATACAATATTTTTAAAAATCTGATATATGTCAGGTAAAATACAAAAGGAATGGCATAGTATATTTAAAAATGAAACCTGGTACACATAAAGTTAGCCAGATTATTCAAAACAAGATGAGGTAGTTTGATTAATCTTCCATTAGAAAGTTACATAAGTAGAAAATTATAATCAAGTCCTCATCGATTAAGATACGAATGTCATATTGAATAACCACCATATGATTTTATATTTTATTTAAAAAAATATATTAAACTTTTTGGTCAATGTAGTTGAACAAATATATACAATACCATGTTAACAGAACTATTTTTTTTTCCTTAAAGACCAGTGTTGACTAATGCTTAAACAATTCTCCTCCATATGTCAAAATTTGTATATTTTGTCAGAACCAATATACAGGATAGAATTACCTTTAAATCAAAATAAACATTATTTCAGATTTTTATTTTCTCTAACTTAATGTGAACTTAAAATGACATTGTGTTACTACTAATTAAGAATAACGACAAAATTTTTATTGCAGATATTTTTATATCATTTTTAGTGAGAAGTTTATAAAAGAATATGACAAAAATGTGTTTGCATATTTATATATTAAAATATGGACAAATATGTAACCATATTAACAATGGCTATCTGTGTTTGTTGATATTAAGTTTTTTTAAAAACTTCTTTTCAAATTTGTTTCCGCATATTATATAGTCTAATAACTATGACTTATATTTGCTATCAGAGAAAAATATAAATGTACAAATGCATTCTTACTCTTATTTAAAAAATGAGAGAAAAAGAAGACAGGAGAAAAAGGGGAAAAGAGGGAAGGAACAAGGAGAAGGAGAAGGGAGGGTAAAGGAGGAGTTATTGTGTGATTATTTAACTGATTTTCCTCTCTTTGAGTTTTTGTGTAATTAAGTTAAACGGTAGGTAGATGCCCACCATTTCTTTTTCTGTATTTTACAATCTTTATGAATATATGATCAATAACTATACATAAAACCAGAGAAGTCTGAAATCACTAAAAAAAACAAAAACAAACAAACAAAAAATAAAACAGAATTTGGGGTTTCAAAAATCATAGAATCTTCTGGGTTGGAGGACATAATAAACCAAACAATTATAACATTGTCATCATTGAGGGTTGTTCATTATTTGTTTTTATATCACCTTCATCAACCCTGATAAGTCTTCCTTAGAGAGTATGATCTAAAATATCCTGTTTGCTATATCTAAAGAATCAGAATATCCCAGGTAGGGCCCAGAAATCCACATTGTAATAATCTACCAGATATTTTGCTTTGGGTATATTCTTAGGGTATACACATGGATGTATAGATAAGCATGTAGCTCAGGGATTCTAGAGAATTTTAACCAAATGAAGGAACAGTTGAAATGAGTCTTTAAGTATTAGCATGGGCTCGGAACAAAAGGTTTGGGTGTGTAAGAGTTATGCATGTAGTCTGGAAATACAGAAACACTTGGATAATGCAGTTAGTTTATTGTGGCTAGAGCTAGGGCATATTGGGAAGGGACAGGAAATGAGATAAATAAAATCATTCAGCAAAACTCATGAAAAGTTAAGTTAAGCTAAAGAGTACAAAATTAATCTTAAATGGGACTCAGATGATTTTTAAAAAAAGTTACAATGCAATTGATATTGTTTTCTTGGCTTATCTAATTTGCTTGCTTCTCTGTCCATCCACCCCTCCATTCAATTACCTTTCTGTCTATCCATTAACATAGCTATTCTTCGATGTGTGATCAACCTCCCCCGCCCTCCACACACACACATAGTGAAGAACAATATGAGGTAAAAGTATCTGCGGTTGAGAACGAAAAATACTGACAACTTTGGAGAATAATAATGAAGTTATTAGTTTACAAGAAAAGGAGTTGACTTTTTTGTGGGTTGCTCTAGCAAGGAAACGTAATACCACTGGGTATGTCTTGAGGCAAACATCATCTCTATTTGTAACTCTTCAATGTCCTCAAATGTACACAGATTGTAAAGGTCTTATCCATTAATAAAACTAAGACATTGGGGGCGCCCCGGTGGCTCAGGGGGGTTGAGCACTGTGCTTCTTACACGGAAGTCTTGGATTCGATTCCCACTTTGGCCAGTGAGCGGAGCCCTCTACAGCTAAGACTGTGAACAACGGCTGGACCTGGAGCTGGGCTGCTGGAGGAGCTGGAGCAGCTGTCAGCCAGCCAAGAGCTGCTGTGATTGGCTGACTGATGGCCAGCCAGTTGGAGCGCAAGGCTCATACTACCAACATGGGCAAGGGAGCTGCGTTCTACACAACTAAATTGAGAACAACATCTTGAACCAGAGTTGGGGGGGCGGGGTGTGGATAAAATAAAATAAAAATAAAAGACACTGGCTACAAGCTAACTCCAAATACACCAGAGGAGAAGTAAAGCCATGTCTCTGATTTTCCTTTGAGTTTCCTTTGATTAGCCCTCAATGAGTATCAGCTTCTAATAAGTGTCTGTTAGTGCCTTCTTTCAGCAGTATTCATCTCTCTTGCTTTCTCTCAATTTTGTCATCACTTTTAAAGAGGAGAAAAGAGGCAAGCTTTTACCTTAGGTCATCTTAAGATAGCCTTTAATGAATGATTGAAGAGTTCCAAAAACATTTGTAACATCACTGCAATCAGATAATGCAAGATTTATATACTACTCTGTGTAATAGTCAAAATGATGTATTACATGGGTACTGTAATTGAGGGGCATAAATATAGAGTTCTGGGAATGAGTTTAATTTGATCACATAATTTTAAATGATGCACATTAATAATTAATGTATTATGTTCAAATATAATTTGAGTTATATAAATTCCCACAGAAATGCCATATTAAATGATCATGATTAGCATTACCTTAATAAATATCAAGTAAATTATTGTCAGGCCAATTATTTTTAAAGCATTCATGATTTATAAGTACTGCATAAAGTATGTCAATAATTAATAAATATTTTTTAAAAAGTTTCTTGGTATGGTAGAGTGTTTGCACAGAAGACCACAATAATTCCTCTTTCCCTTTGCAATGCAACTTTACAGATTCTTCTGTCAGGAAATTGGAGTGTATTTCCTCACTCCCTGAACCTGGGCTGTTTTGGCGACTTGTTTTATCCAATGTAATGCTGCAAAATTAACTGCAGATATCTGGGCCTTGCACATTTGTTCTCACTCTCAGGTAATGTATTCCTGAAATCATAATAAAGGTCTTTACTCTGTCATGCAGCAGGTTGAAAAGTCTGATGGAGCAAATGTCAATTGCCAGAAGAACTACTGTAGTTATATTTGGCCACCCAGCCACGGTTGAGTGACAGATGCTTGTATCTACATGAGTCACCCAAGACAGACAACAAGAAGTGCTTGATTGAACCCAATCTAATGGCTCAAAATCATGATCAAATGATTTGTTGTTTTAAGAATTGTTGTTTTAAACACTGAATTTCAGGGTGGTTTCATATTCAGCAACATAAACAGATGCACTTGGATAACATCGTAAAATTATCATTTCAGGTGTCTGTCTTTTTGTAAGCATAATGACAATTTAGGTGTAGTGAGAAAATATCAGACAAAATAATCAGATAACGCAATAAACTATTTATGACAACAACTAATAACTTAGAGCATTATTATATCCTAAGGATATTACCAAATGCGTTTTATATTTATGGTGAATAATTCCATATAAAATAGACATATATAGGTATATGATACGAAAAGCTTCATTTGCTTTATATATATGGAAATGAAGGCCCAGCAACATGGATAACTTAATCAATATCACAAAAAACCCAGAAGTGAAAAACAAGCCCAACTGTGTCCGATTTCAGAGGATACCTTTTCTCGGTAAAGCATATGGTAAATTAAATCATAATTTTACTTTGTGTGGCTTTATATAGCAATGAGTTCCACTCATCAATAAATGTGAAATAGAAAATATATATTGGTCTCCGCCCCTAGTTCTTGTCAAGAGACCTTAAAACACTTGACATTTTTTTAAGTGATAAGAGACTAGGAGCATTTTCTGTTCTAACATTTGGTCTTTGACCCAGTTTCTGACAGAGTTCCAAAATTCCTTGGAATTTCCTGGGCAACAGGAGTGTCTTTTGTTCTAAGGAGCCCACACTTTTGGTGGGCTCCCAAATAGTTTCAGGATGGGGACTGGTCACCAGAAACATAAGCCATGATTAGGAGCATGGAACTTTCAGCCCTACCTCGCCATCCTCCAGGAAGGGGAAACAGGCAGGAGATTGAGTCCATGATTGATTATGCCTACATGATGAAGCCTCCATAAAAATCCCCAAAGTACGGGTTCAGATAGCTTCTGGGTTAGTGATCACATCACATCCACTGGGAAAGTGGCACACCCCAATCCCACAGGGACAGTTCCTGAGCTCCAGACTTTTCCAGACCTCACCCTATGTATCTCGTCATCTGTATCCTTCATCAAATCTTTTAACACATAATAAATTGATAAACATAAATAAGTGTTGCCCTGAATTCTGTGAGTTATTCTAGCAAATGATCCAATCCAAGGAGGGGAGTCACAAGAAGTTCCAATGTGAGCCAAAACAAACAGAAGTTGTGGGTAATCTGGGGATATACTACTTGTGATTGGCACCTGCTAGCGGGGGACAGTTTCATGGGACTGAGCCCTTAACCTGTGGGAGCTGATGCTATCTCTAGGTGAATAGTGTCAGAATTAAACTAAATTGTAGGATGCCCTCATGTAAGAGAAATGCTTGATGTGGGAGAAACAGCCCCACGCATTTGGTGTCAGAAGCGGTGTTAGTGAATATGGTAGTAGTGTAAGGAAAAAGGAGAAACTCAGAAGGACTTTTTTTTTTCCCCTTTACAAATGTATATTGAACTTTTACCACACGTTAGGTATTTGACAAAATCTGATGATCCAATTGTTAACAAAATTAAAATATTATCAGAGCTTCATGAGGATCATATTTAAATGCCGAGAAGGCATTGATTAGTCATCAAATAAAAATCCATCATAATTATCACAATTTTTAATTATATATTCTTGAATTTGAACTGGAGCATCGAGGACACTTTCTACAAAGGAGTAGCATGAATGTCAGGTCTGAAGAATGAGCAAATATTAAGGATGGGATTATGGAGCAAAGAACGTTTCAGGCACACCAAACAAAAGTTGCGTGTGCGCCAAGGTGGAGAAAGCTTTGTACTTTCAAGAAACCAGGGACACTGAAGAGAAGGAGGGGAGAGGTAAGAGAGAGAGCTGAAGATCTGAAGGGCCTTGAAGGGCAAGTGGATGTTGTATTAGCTGAGTAAAAAGTGTAGATTTTCTAAGAGTTATTGATAATCACTGATGAGTTTTAAACAGTATACTCAATAATTGTACTTTTAAATTGTATACAATTGTTTATTTTAAAAATATCCTCATGGGAATATGAACTTTGGTTAGATTATTAGAAGCGAGATTGCACGTAGGAGTTCCATCTATGTTGCTCTGTATTACCAGGTGTGCCCATTTCAATGCCACATTGACATAAATAATATTATAACAATAAATATATAAAAATGGAAATATAGCCTCATTTCAATTTCAATTTTGTATTACTGGTTATGAGGTTGGATATAATTTCTGAAGTTCATTGTCCACTTGAATTTAGTTTTCTCTGATTTCGCTTATTTGTATTTATGATAGAGACTAGATGCTTATTTACTAAAACTGTCTTGTTCCTTCAGGGCACACAGACTGTATTTCCTGCTTCCTTGAGGTTATGTATGGTCATGTGATTGGATTCTGACTCATTAAATATGAGCAGACTGATGGCTCTTAGGGCTATATCATGCTGATGTTTTCTTTTGTTTGTTTGTTTTGTTTTTATCCTTGCTGATAGAGATCAATGGCTAATAGAGATCAATGTGAGCATCTAGACGAAGTCAAAGCCAAACATCAAAATCGTTTGGGTTCATAAGCCACTAACGTAAATTATTCTGGTAAGTATTATTTTTGCTAATGTGAAGAACTTTCCAAGTGACATAACTAGTTGTACCATTGCAGGATCCTAGGTTTGTCCCATTTTTAAAATTACTACATAATGGCAATTAAATTCCAAGGTGATTGTACCAATTTATAAACTGACCAGGAATGCTTGAGGGTTCAAGTTGTTCCACACTTTCAAACATTGCTGGTCAGAATGAAAAACTGCACAGACACTCTGGAAGATAGTTGAATGGTTTCATTGAAGTTGAACATACACTTATGGTATGACCAAGCAATCTCACAGCTCAGCAATTATTCAAAAGTAAATGTATATCCACACAAAAAAAACTTTACACAAAGGTCTGTTGCATATGCATATTGCCAAAAATAGGAAACAACCCAAATATTGTACCAGAGGCTAATGAATAAATAAATGAAATACTATGGAGAATTAAATGTAATAGAATACGATTCAGCAATAAAAATAAACATGCTTTTCATAGACACAATCTAGATGAATTTAATACATTGTTCTGAGTGAAATAAGCTGGTCTCAAAAGGTTACATATTCAGATTCCATTTATATTACATCCATTTATATTACATTTATATTATATTTAATTTATGTTAAAAAATTAGAACTATAGGAATTGAAAACAGGTCAGTGATTACCAGGGGTTATGTGTGGGAGAAAGGGGCAAGCATAAAGGGATAGCAGAAGGTTCTCTCAAGAGGTGATAAAATAGTTCTATATCCTAATTATTGTGGTTGTTATATGAATCAATATATGGATTAAAATTCATAGAATTTTATATGAAAAGAAAAGTCTATTTCAATTCATGGTAATTTAAAGCATAAATAATAAAAATACATATGGTATTTCAGCTCAGGCATTTAGATCACCTTGTAAAAGTGTTATTTTTGAAGTTACATCATCGTTATTTCTCTAAATTCAAAGGCATTTCTGAAGAAAGTTTTAATTAGACTAGTGGCTTGCATTCATCTTTTGTGAAGTTTCAACCACAAGTTGAATAATCTCGAAATCCTTCTTGATACCAAAAAGGTTAGGAGGTTGACAGAGCAAAGCAAGAGAGGATGAGGGTCTGGAGTGGAAGGTTAGATTCCGTTAGAGAAAGCGATTGTTTCAAATTCCTTATTATACTAACATTATCTATTCCACTCACTAGATTTAAAAAGGAAAATAGCTATGGTGCTATTTTTACATTCTTGGTGATTTTAATAACCTAGGGTCACAAACCTAGGAATGATTCTTTTTGATTTGCTTTGTTTTATCATCCACTTCTCTCATTTTAATTTTTTAGACAGAAATATCTTTTTGGTTCAAAATGTTTTCTAATTTCCCTGAGGATTGGCCAAGCATGGGGTCTGCAGTCCTTGACTATTTGTCTCATATTATTTTGTTCATCTCTAATTATCTTAAATTTAAAATACGCTATCTTATTAACCCCAAACTTATTTTTCTTACCATCTGTATTTCATTACAGATAATGCCAAATATTTATAATATAACTACTATCCACCAGCTTGTCCTCACGACACAGATAGAGACATATTATTTTTACATTTTACGTGTGAGAACGCTGAACAAACAAAATATTTAAAACTCACAGATTATTAGAGAAAATATAAAACACATTTGGGTTATAGTAATTCATTTTCATGACACTGTTCACTCATGTACTAGGTATAACTAGAATGCTATTATTCTTTATTTCTCACAAGACTTATAAAAAAATACGTTTTTACTAGAGAACGGGAAAAGGAAAGAATAATGCAGAGCACACATTTAAGAAAGGCAAGTTTTAAAGATAATGTAAGAATTAAATAAGTTTTATTTAAAATTTTCAGTGTTTCCCCACTATTGATCTGAGGTCCAAAATATGTTTATTTTGTGCCAAACCATTCTATGACAAAATTTTAAGTGACTTTGATTGATGAAATCAGGACAAGCTAGTGCACTTCTTGAGCAGTTTAAATTGAGCTTCCTAAAATCCTCTAAGCATTTCAAATCTAAAAATAACTTAAATTATTCAGATCTTTAATAATGTGCAAATACGATTGCACCCTTTCTAAGCTCTAGGTATCTGATAATTTCTATCATTTTTCATTAAAGGCTATTGGATTTTGAACATTTAGAATTCTAGTCTCATTTCCGCAAAGGGCTGAAAAGACAGTATCCATCTCAAAGGAGATCACACATCTCATCTGCTTAGAGGAAAGATGCGTTCCAGGAGCCCCCACAGAAGGAGAGGAAGGAGAGAGACACACAACCATTATGCCCTCAGGAACACTTTTTCTGGTCTAGAGGCTTGGGCATCTGCACGATGAGATATCAAAATAAAAGTTTATGAAAGAAATTTACTACATTGAAAACTCTAAGTTGTTTTTGCAGTTTGGTTTTAGAAGGGTGGAACTGTTCAAGATTATTCTATATTGTAACCTATAGAAAAAAGAACTACATTCATAGTATATTAAATAATATTTGACAGTCTAGGGAAGAGTGAGAAAAAATGCTTAATGCCTCTGAAATTAAGGGATTTGAGGAATATACGAGTATGGTATCCATATGATATGAATATAATATGAATAAGGAAAACAAATAATGCTTTCGCATCAGACATAAATTTACTTTAAAAGAACAGATTCTTGAGATATACCAATTATGTAAAAGGTATGGTTTTGATGGTAAGGATAGACTCAGGAAATACTGAACTATGGAAACTGCAGTAAAGATCATCTTATTATCAAACCTAACAAATATGTGCATTTTCCTTTTTATTTGAAATTTAAGCCCTCTAATCTTTAGCCAATGTATGACTAATGTATTTATATTCGTGAAACGTTCTTTATGGTTACTTTCCTGAGATTGAGATTCACAGTCCTTATGTTAGAAACAACTTCACTTACTTTTTGCCAACTTTTAAAATTATGATTCCAGTTTTCACAAGAAGCTTTCTTTCTCTAACTAGACGAGAGGTAATGTGAGGCCATCATAAACTCAGTACAACACAGAAAAAATGCAGTCAGTTCAGTTTGCCTGCAATTTTAGGGTGTTCCACTTTCAAACCATGGAAATCTAACTACTCGGGAATTTTCCATTTCAGTTAACTTCTGTCAGCCTATATGATGTGGCCTCATTCAGTTGACACCTATTACTTACTTATTATTACATGCATATTAGTATTGGGCATACAGCCTATAAGATGAAACGATGGTATCTCCTCACTTCTCCAAATATCACATCACCAACATTATGTTTTTTTGAATTATTCTGACTATATGAGGAGACTGATATTCTAACTGCCTCAGATAATAATTAGGTGCATAACTTTTGCAAATGCTTCAATAGTTTTAGATGGGGTTTAATTAAACTTTACTGTAAATAAGAATAATTTGGCACATTTGTTCCAATGCGGATTTCTAAGCATTAGAATAAAAGACTAAAGAGTTGATCTCAGAAATCATCCTAGAAGGTTTTGAGAGATCCAAGAAACACTTTCTAGACATTCATATCTTAACCTGTTATTTTTCATTAAATGACAAGATAAGGCTGGTGGACTGTAAATTCAGGATCTTTAACAGAAATCACCTGAAGATGTTCATCAAAGTGGTTACAACTTTAAAATCTGCCTAAAACATCCATCCAATTCCTACCCCAGCCATTAACACACTAAAGTAACTTCCTTTCTCTTTGTCTGTGAGAAGCACTGTTCCATTTGATGCATAAGCTTCCATTCACTTCTAATACCCTCTGGTGGTTTCTTGTCACAATTTTTTTCACTTTTAACAAAAACAATGAACACAGACATTACAAAGACATGTCTATTGCAGATTAGTTAAGATTCAGGGAGATTTAGTGGGTAGAATCAGGTTTGGGTTTATACCCCTCACTGATTCTGTGACCTTGGACAAATCACTTAACCACTTTGGAACTCAGTTTCCTATGCTTGAAAGTTGAATAACAGTGTCTAGCATTCAAGTTTATTGCATTGATTTCACAGGATAAAATACAGGAAGTTGTATCACAGAGCCTACTGTATAACATGTCTTCAAAAGCAGCAGCTATATCTCTTTATTATTATTGTTGTATTTTGAAAAAAATATATATTGTTAATCATCAAACTGTACAACAAAAAGTATTACCACAATTATAATCACTTTTCTAAAAATGATTATAGTGATAAATCCTTGAGGTTTTTTTCTGTCATCTTATCTAAAAACTACTTTTACTTTCAGAGCTGACATGGTTGACTGTTACTTTAAAGTTTATATACGTAGATGAACTCAGCTGGTCCTGGGTCTCATTTAACTTCTGAGAAAGCTTCCTTTTATCCCTCTTTTCCTCTTGCCCTTCAGATTAAGTATCTGAGACTTTAAGAGAAATCCTATGGTTTACATATTAATTTGAAGCTTGGGGCTCAAATGCTTTCAGTATACGAAGGTCCTGCTTTGCCTGCTGGCCATCTGGGTATCGGGGACCAGGACCTACTCTCTGCTACCTGTTACCGGGACCTATTCTTTTCTGAGCGTGTGTAACAGGACACTTTTTCCCACTTGGCATATACATCTCCTCTGATATCTGCCATGTTTTGCAGGCCTGTGTGTACCAAGACACTTGATGTCTCCCTTGCGGACCCCTGTGAGTTTCAATTTTGAGAGATCTGTGAGATAAAGGCTATCAATGATTTTTGGCCTTAGTGCTTGTCTCAATCAGGAGCTCAGCAGTCGCTCAGGCTATAACAGCTTGAAGTTAAAGATTCCCCATTTTCAGATTCACAGGAACACATCAAATTTAAACCACTGGTTGGATAATCCCCAGGCTACACTGATCTAAAACTTCTTCGTAACATGTATTGTTCAACGTGGCTATACCTTTTATTGGGGATTAGAGTGGGGGACCAGCTGTGGGGACAGGATGAGAAAGGAGGGTAAAAGAAAGAGATGCTTTTCATCAAATTAAAAGATCAAAATGAAATGGGCGGTGGGTATAGTAACTAAGTAAAAGGCTTGGCTAAGCTGCAGGTTGCGAGTGAAGATGACTGATGCTGTCAGTGGTCCACCATTGTAGTTCCTCAAAAACAGCCTTTTATGGACTGAAAGGTTGTGCCCCAGCCCCATCAAAATGTACATGTGGAAGCCTTAAACTGCAGTGTGATGGCATTACTAGGTGGGGCCTTAGGAGGTAGGGAGGGTCCTCCTTATAAGAAGAGGAAGAGAGACCAGTGTGCATTCTCTCTCTCTCTCTCTCTCCCTCCCTCCCTCCCTCCCTCCCTCCCTCCCTCCCTCCCTCCCTCCCTCCCTCCCTCTCTCTCTCTCTCTCTCTCTCCCCACCATGTGAAGACATGGCAAGAAGGTGGACACATGCAAGCCAGGAAGAGGGACTTGCCAGACACTGAATCTGCTGGCACCTTGATTTCCAGTCACCAGAACTAAGAGAAATAAATGCCTGTTGTTTGAGCCACCCAGTCTGTGGTGTTTTGTTATGGCAGTCCAAGCTAAGACACAGCCCACCAAGCATATTCCTCTTTCTCATTCAAATATCATGATTATTCATGCCACTGGCCTCTTCAGTCTTTCCTTGCCTAAAATGCTTTTGGGGATTACTTTATCCTCTAAATCTCTTCCTAGTTTAAAATTCACATAGAAAAATATTTGTAACTCTTTTCGGATTAGTGGACCCAACCACCATCATCTCTACCTTTCTTTTTTCTTTTTTTGAACTGCAATAGTCTCCTACCTGGTCATTCTGTTTCTGCTTTCACCACTCTCATTGCATTCTCAATTCACTCAAATTTATTCTGTTAAAATAACATAGATCGTATCATGCTTTTTCTTGAAGCCCTCCAGTGTCCTTTCTTATTCAGAATAAAGATCACCTTCTTTAAGTGGCCTATATATCTCCTTCACTACTCTCTGCGACATTTTTGACCTGATCTATGACTTTTCTCTGGTACTAGACCCCTTGGTTTCTGTGAATGTGCTAGGGATTCTTCTCTCTCAGGAACTTTGCATCCATTGCCCCTGATACCTGGACTGTCTGTCATTCCATTATCTACATGTTTTGCTCCCATACTTCTCCAGTTCTTTTTCCAAATATTATCTTTTCAGTGAAATTTCCCCTAAAGTCTCTAGTTACATTATCCTCTCCCAACACACCCTAATTTATTTGAATCACAGCAGTATATCATCGCTTTAACTTAATTAATTGTATATTGTCTGACTCCCCCCAAAATGTAAAATCACAAGAAAGGGATTTGTCTGTATTGTTAGCTGCAGTAATCCCAGAAAAAAACAGATAATTAATAGTATTGAGAAAAATATCACAATTTTAATTAGTGGTCCCTTGTAGAAGCAAAAACAGTTTATTCAATTGCCCTCTTTACCTGATCAACTTGTGCATCAATGAAGAATGCGTTCGCCTAAAATTGTCTTAAAGCATACCAACTTGACAAGAAAGATAGTGATGCTGGTGTTGAGTACGTGACATGGGGGTGGAGGATACAAACTCTTTCCATTCTGCTATTCTGCCATCCTCTGTGTATGAAAATGTCTACTTTTATGGTTCCAAGATGGCTGCATAAGCTTCTTTTCCTCTCACCTTCCATTTTCTTTCCTCATGTAAATATTTCCATTGTAAACAGTAGAGCACAGCTTACGCCTAAACTTAACATTGCATGAAGGAATAAGATCATCACGACTGGGTTAGAAAATTATGAGTTATCTGTGGGGAGCCATGGTTGCAGTTAACTTTAAAGCCTTAACAGAATGGCTCAGTTTATACTTAACCTATTTCCTCCCACTGAAGCAATTGTCTCTGCCTGCATCTGGAGAGTGCTTGCATGCTGCTCAGGAATGTGGTGGGAGTGGCCAGTTCCCAGAACAGAAGGCTGATGCCTATCAGGGCCATTGATAAGATAATTACATTTGGGAGTTTCAGTAAATTTTGTGTCTCCTGTGTTAAAGTTAAAGTTTTACTGTTAACTAGGTAATGCATTTTTGTACTTGTTAAACTGCACGTCCACAGAAGGTATAAATTCTGGGGACAGAATAAACTCAGCGTCTCCAGGAACACTGGGGTCCGCGATCGCCATCATCAAAGTGTGAGTGCCTTCTTTCATTCCCACTCCCCTTGTCAGGAACCGTTTGACTCGTGGCGGCTGGCCCGCTGCAGTTATCCTGTGGAGTTGGATGCACTGGGTCCAGAGCAACAGTGAAGCTCCATTTGGGAGAGGACGAGTGACAGCTGTTGGGTAGGTAACTCCCAGTGTATAGCAAAACTTGTGAAGTGTAGAGCTCACTGACTGACTCAGTATATAACCCAAATTACGGGTGAACATAGACAGTTACATTTGTTTTAAAGATTCGACCAGGACCTGCTTGCTATCAAGTAGCAAGTCTGAAAAGGACAGGATTTAACAAAGAAATTGGTGTAGTGTAATGACTAAAAAATGAAAGAGGAAGTCTTGATAACCATCAATTCAACTTTGTCATTAGTTTTATAATGTTCATTCCAGCCTATGTGTCAACAACATAGGATGGTGACTACCACTTTGGGTTTAGGGTTTATAATCAGGCAGGCATGCAGTGGCTTTAATTCTGCCACCTTGGATCTGTGTGAGATTGAGCAAATTACTTCACTTCTCTGACCTCCTATATAAAATAAGGGTCATTACTAATCACATTATAAACTCACATACTTTGAAAATGATATGCCCTTTGAGGTGACCCTAGAGTGGTCCTTTTCTATTCTCATCCAGCTTACACCCTAATCCATCCACCCAAAAGCCTATTTCTTTTTCATCTGCAAAGTTTACATCAAGATGTATTTTAATGTTCTCTGTAAGTATAGCTTAAAGTTGAATTTTTTTAAGTATCTTCATGTTCCAGTACGCTAACCATTTGGAAACACAATATTTTTACAACTATTACATATAATTAGTGGTATTTTAAAAGGACACAGGTGTAAACACTGCTGTTTTGTGTTGAAGATTGTTTATAGCTTCCTCCTTTTTACACAGTATAAATTATCACCCTGCTCCAAAAATCTCTTACAAAAATGAAAAAGAAAAAGTGAGTCTTTGCCACTAGGCTTGGAAAATACTTCAAAAATATTCCTTATTACATCATTCATTCCTTGATGGATTGATAATTTTAAAAAAAAGAGCATACTTGTCTAGCTTTCACTACATCACACTTTTGTAAAGTAATGAGATCAATTCCAGAATGCCCTGCCATAAGCCTACTAGTAGAGCATGAAATTTCTCTTGTATCTCTGATTGTTTATCTACAAAGATACACTTACTGAAAACATGGGAGAAAAAATAAGAGTTCTACTTGTTAATACTCTTACTTTGAAGTAAGACAAATGCAGACTCAAGTTGCCCTTGCTCATTTACTGGCTGTGAGACTTAAGAGAAATTGTTTGATCTCAGGTCCCTCATATGTACAACAGAAATAATGATAAAACAAGTATTTTTGTGAGATGAAACATGATACTTTTAAAATACTTTGTATAATTTCTGGAATACATAAGTAGGTAATTCAAGCTCATTACTATATTTTATAAAATGATTTTCTTAATTTGCATCAAAGTATGCACTTATATACAACTGTCAGATATATAAGAGCCAAGCTTTTCTTTTCCCCATCCTTGAAACCGCAGCACAATGGAACAACAAGCCTGTTGTAGATGAGTATATATTCTCTTCTATTCCCAAATAATCATGCTGCTAACAATAAGATAACATAAAATATCAAAATATTAAAATACTTGTTCACTGAATGGTTTAAATACATTGTGGATACCCAAGGGAAAAATGTCTGTTTCTCTGGCTTTGGTTTTGAGTCACACTAGCTCAAATCACCCTTCCCCAGTCCCTTGATCTCACCTTGGGCAGATCCTACAGCTTCCTGGCCAGTCTGAGGTATCAGGAAGTTTTCCCAAATCCAAAGTTAAACTTCCATCTCACATCCAATTCACAAGTCCCTCGGCCTCCTCAGCTTAGGACATGACGATTCTGGGACTGGCAGTGCCTAGACAGTAGTCCTTATTCTTTCACTGTGACTCTTTCCATCTTCTGGTCTTCCAGAGTAGAAGGGATGGGAAATAACATCTGTTGTAGGCAGATATTGAGCCCTCAAAAATGTCCACATACTAATTCTCAGAACTGTTAACAATAAGCCTTACATGATAAAAGGTATTTTGCAGATATGATTGAGGTTATGGACTTTGAAATGAGGAAATTATCTAAGATTGTTTGAGTGGGCACAATGTAATCACATAAGCCCTTTAAAGGAAAGAAACTTTCCCAACTTTGATCAGAGATGCTTTTAAGGGAGAAGCTCAGAGAGATGGCAAGGTAAGAAAGATTTTTATGTCCAATTCCTGGTTCCGAGATGTACGGTATCATGTGAAACACCTGGAGAGAGGCCTCTAGTAAATATGGACTGCCTCCCACTGACTGCTGGCAAGGAAACACAGACCTCAGTCTTATAACTAATGGAACTGAATTTTGCCAATGTCGGAATGACAAAGAAAACAGATTCTCCCCTAGACCTTCCAGAATAGAAAGCAGTCTGTTGACACCTCACTTGTAGTTTGGTGAAACTCATAGGGATTTCTTACCTATATAACCGTAAGGTAATAAGTAAGTGTTGTTTTAAGCCAACACATATTTGAGGTATTTAAGCCAACAGCAATATGAGATAATTTGTTACAGTGACAATAGAAAGCTAATACAGGGGATAACTAATGCAGCTTATATTGTTTATAATTCCTTTTGAGCTGTCCCTGCTCTGAATAACAGGCATCCAAATCCTGAATTGCCTTGGCTTAAAGTTATGAGTTTTCAGAGAACTCAATGGTCTTTGTGCTTCGGAGTACCCTGGCACGCCACAGGACTAGACAGAAAGTTCTTGACTACATTCTTTCAAGTCATCCCAGAACAGCAGACTGAATTGATGAAGTCCCTCACACTGGCTGGCTTCTTTCTGGGGAAAAGTCCCATCAAAATTACTTGAGCCTGACTATCTCCCAATAGAGCCACCTGACCTACAGGTAACTCTTAACTGCCTCACCCTTCATACACCAAGGGTGGAGGCTGCCATAGCTTCAGTGATGTATTCTCACTCTTCCCCATGGGAGGAGCTGGCTTAGCAGAGAGGTGAGGGGCAGGATGGGTAGGAGAAATGTCACAGTAGTTCACACTAAACCTACAAACTCCATGCTCCCCTTTTCTCACAAACTTTATTCTTTAATTGTGTAGGCTGGTGTGGGTTGCTATCCTACATTAACTTTGAAACACCTTTGTTTCCAGTGCCCATTTTCTCGACCAACCAAAACAAAAAACAAAACAAAACACACTTTTACACACTTAAATGCACACTAACATGAATTTTAAGTGAATTTTAAATTAAAATTATTAAAATAACATACATAAGATATAGTTATCTGATTCGTTCTAATGTGGTATACTTAGTTTTCTCAGTGGCTGCACAGGGTAAGATGGGGATTCTGCAATCAAATATTGACAATGAAAGGCTAATACTAAACCCAATCCCCCCATCCCTAGCATCTTATTCTGCAAGTCCTTCCTCTAGGTAACAGAAACAAGCTGCTTTTCAAGTAACTTTCACAAGCCTCATGAAAAGTGATATGAAAAATCATTAGGTGTTTTCAAGGACAACAGAAAATGATTGAGGCAGGAGCTACAAAAGTAAGATCAGAGTTGTCTCCTTAACCAGACAGAGTTATATGGATGCAAACACCGTTGGAAAGCGACACACAGTTTTCCCATTTTCATTAATAGAAAGAGGTTTCAATTTGCAGGTAAGGAGCTTTTCATGAATCTGAAAAAAAAAAAAAAAAATGTAAAGAACACAAATTATATGAATAGAAGTGACAGAAACTACCTTATTGGGCTGAGACAAATCTCTCTGTTCATGATAACTCCTATGTTCATCACTGGTTTGTATACCACAGAAGATGGAAAAAGAGTCATTTGAAGAACATTGAATCCAGACTTTCCTTCTTTCATGAATTCCTCATATGACTTTTTTTTGTGTGCATAAACTTGTGAACCCACATAAAGATTCCTTATACATCTTTTTTATTATAAAAAATTGAATTGTTGAGCTATATTTTTCATTGTCTACTACAACAAGAGGACTACAACGGAGCTGAGTAAAACAATTTTCAAAGGCAGTAATCAACTTGTCACATGAATGGATGATGTAAAAAATTCCATTTCATTGGCTTCAAGATTTTCATAACTTTCTTGTCCAGGAAGAAACCAATATTAGCACTGCTGGGAATCAAACTCCCTACTTGAGAGAACAGTAAAAACAGTAGCAAAGACTGTGAGAAGATTGAACATGAAAGGGAAAGATTTAGAGAATCAATCAACAGGAAACTGTTCAACATCCTTTCCCTGAAGAAAAACCAGCATATAAACCTGCTGTCTTTATTATCTAGCTTGGAGCAGCTCTCTCAGTGGTTTGAACTTTGTTTACTTTTTGATTCAGCTACCTTTCTACCTGCAGCTAATTCCTGGCAGGATGCCATCAGGGTATTTAATCCCATCTAGACCTCTGTCAAAAAAGGAAGAAACATTGACTACACTGAAATAGATATTATTAAGACATCTTTCATGTGAAACAAGGCTAAAAGCATGCAAGGGTGAAGAATAAGCCATTTGGGGAATCAATGACAAATTTTCAAGATTCTATAAATTTTTAGTCCTTAAGAATAAATTGATGATATTTACATATTCTAGGTTACATTAGGCAAAATTTAAATAATGCAGAATTAAGGTTTTATAGTATCATGGAAAAATAATGTAGAATAGTTTCTCATTATTTTTCTAGTTACCAAAGACCAACTGAGACATGTTAAAACAATCATTTAGTTTTCTTTAAAGTTCGAAAAATAATATAAACAAGGTCCTGTTGCTTTAAGAAACAAAAACCTGCTGACCTTGGTGAACCTATGTTATTATTCCTCTGTAACAGGATAAAATCTACTCACACTGCATTTCAATATCCAAAAAAATTTAGAGGGTTTTTTTTTTTCTTTTGTGTGTGTGTGTGTGTGTGTGTGTGTGTGTGTGTGTGTGTTCGTCTATTATAATACCTAATAATAATAATAATTATGCGATCCCTCACTTCTCTTTGGTAGAAGGATTTAAAATTGACGATCAATTATATCTGAATTGTTTCTAGTTAAAAAAGGATTCATTGTCAATTTAAACAATCCGTTTCATATAAATGGCAGACATTTCCAACTCTTTCCATTCTGGCAAGTATTTGATCTAAACCATACACTGCCTCCTCTTCCAGTCTTAAACTTGAATGCTGAATCTTAAGGAGTACATGTTCCCTATGTTCACAGTTTGAGAAACACTGTCAGTCTCTGGGCTGGATTTACTAAAGAAAGAGCATTGGAACATGTAACTTTCTTCTTTCAGGAACATTATCTTGTGAAACAGAATAAGAAAGTTGCAACCAATCAATGATATTTTATTCTAAATAATATATATGTTCTTATTTTCTTAGGTTCACTTTTGAAGAAAGACACTAAGCCATGATGGATTCAAGGGCAGAGGTGGAGCAATTCAAATGTATGAGCTAAACGTGTTCAGTGTAATAAACCCATTAGAACACTCTTTTTCTCATCGCTCACTAGAAGAAAATAAAAACAGAATGCTGTTGATTTCCTTCCCAGAAGGAGGCTGGGGGTGGAGTCTTAAAAGTAGCATATAATACAGCTGACACCACAATATAGAAAAAAAGAATATTCAAATTCAATTGTCTTTACATATGGGTTTTGTCATCTGTTTAGGAATGTTTATATCTGGGTCATAAACACAGATAATTTAGCCACTAGAACACTTATCCACCTGTAAAAAATACTAATATTTGATTATTTTATTTTGAGAGCAGAGATGTTCTAAGGCAGAGGGCCTGAAGGCACAATATGAAGAAGGACAATAATATCTTTCATTTAAATCACACATCTAGGCTGCCGATCACCTGGATCTGTGTGTGTGTTGGTGCATTTATTCATTCGTTAGGGTTTACTTACTGAGCAGGTATTTTTTAAATTGTGGGAAAATGTGACTGATTACTTGTTTGAAAAATGCAGTCTAATAAGTAAAGTACCTGTTTGGTGGTATCCATTTGTTTTAATGCAAGTAGAATCTCTTCTCAATTAAAAAAGATATATTACATATAAATATAAAATTTATAATTACGTGCTTGAGATTTGCAAATCAAACAAGATATCAGTATCACTTTCACAAATTAATTTGTTTTACTCAATATTTCCGTATGCCTTTCATTCATCAGTATGTTTATGATACCAAATAGGAGGTAAAATACAATTAATTTGAGTAGGAGTGATGTCATCAAAAAGGTGATGTAGGAGACCACAGCTTCCTGCCACTCCACTATGACCAACAATTAGACAGCTGTCCAATAACAAAAACAGATCTGGAGTCCATTTAAGAAATTTTAGCAACATAAAAATAAAATAATAATAATAATAATAATCACATAACTGGAGGAAAAAAAATCTTCATTTAACCTGCATCATCCTATACCCCAAGCCAACACTGTTCAGCACCAAGAGGGAACTTCCCTGCTAGAAAGAGTTCTCCATACCAGGATATGAAGAATTAGACGAGCAACCTTCTCCAGACTTTTAGTACATCACACAAAGCGCTCACTTCCGTTTCACCCCACCAGACTGAGCTAATCTGAGACCTATAGAGAGACGGCTAGAAACAAGGAGCAAAGCAGAGGCTACTAATAGCAGCCATGCAGGCAAACCCAGCAGATTTCACTACGGATGAAAACAATTGCCATCACAGATGCTACAGACCAGTACCAATTTCACCAGCTTTTGCCCCAAAGCTATTCATGATTGCTGATACCAGGCACCTGAGTCCCTCCCCACTCCCTTCTCCTCCCTACCTGACATCCATCCCATCAGAGCTGAGCAATGGCATGAAGAGTCAGCTCAAGCCTCTGTGGCTGGTGAGTGCAAGATGCCAGATGAGACTCCCCTCCTCCGACCCCCACAGCTCTGCAGGCACTCACAGATAGCCCTCGCAACTATGCACATGCACACCACCAGCTTGGCACCTGTCACTGGCCTCTACTCTATTTCACATGCTTTGGGGGAGAATGTGTGGCCACAGGAGAGCACACAGCCAGCCAGGCCTTTCAGCTGCTTGTACGTCCTGTTTTCTGTCAATGGCCTGCACCACTACACTCACCTGTAACCAGCCCCTGCGGCTTTGCAACTGCATATCCTTGTCTCACTCCCATTACTGGACATTATAAGCCCACAAATAAACCTTCACAGATATGATCAACTAATATTTGACAGGGGAGCCAAGAATACTCAATGCAGAAATGACAGCCTCATCAATAAATTGTGTTGGAAAACTGGATAACCAAATGTAAAAGATTAAAATTGGACCCCTATCTTACATCACACACAAAAATTAACTTGACTGGTAGGATGGCAGAGTAGGTAAATGCTGTGCTTACCTTCTCTCAGGATCACATCAAAATTACAACTAAGCTAAAAACAACTATCATTGAGAATCACCTGAAATCTTGTTGAACTAAAGCCCTACAACTAAAGGATATACAGAAGAAGCCACCTCTAGACTGGTAGGAGGGACAGAGACACAGAATGGGCTGGTCCAACACCTGTGTGTGACTAGTAAAAATCAGGAGGGATATCTCAGCTTTGGAGGACTCCCCCCCAGCAGTGGGGGTCCCAGTCCCTCCCTAGCCCAGTGTTCCAGTGATAGGAAGAGAAGTCCCCATAATTTCTGGTTGTGAAAACCAGCAGAGAATGTGGCTGAGTGAGACAGAGTAGAGTCCCAGGTGCTCCTCTTAAAAGGATCTCACACAGACTTACCAAGGGAATCACTGGCTCTGAGCTCCTGTGCTGGGACAACAGCTGGAGAGGAGACAGAGACATGCGGGGAGGAACTGAGTTGTGTGGCTGCAGAATGAAAGCTGGAGGGGCAGCTTTCTCCTAGACAGAGGAACTGGTAGAAGCCATTGTTTCTTTGTTGAGGCTTCCCCCTTCCCAGTGTTCAGACGCAGCTGGCCTCTATATGTGAGTCTCCATTAAGCTGGCCACACCCTGATGATTCGAGACCACGCCCCACCCAACTTTTGAGCACACCCAGTCTGCTTCCAATGGCTTTTTCTAACAAACCACCTGCCTTGGCTCATGGTGCAGTCTTTCCTGGGGTCTCTCAAAGGTTTGCTGAATCCAGACAAGCAGCATCTAGCTTGAGTGGGCCCCGTACCTCTGGTTGAGCAGCCCTAAGCCTGACACCAGCAGCATTCAGCCTTGGTTTGTGACTTGGCCTCTCCAGCCATTTCCAAGCACAGTGAAGTTGGTGGCTACCTGCAGATTGCTTGGTGGCTCCTGCTGGATGGCCCCAGATGGGACACATGCTGTGGACTTGACCTGCAGCAGGTGGTCTCCCAGGTGGCCCTGGGGCTGGCACACCCAGTGACCAGATTTGAAATAAGCTGGAGAATCACCCTGCCACCTCCAAGGATAACACACCCAAGAGGCAGATTGAGCAGGCACCGGAGCCCTGCTGAGGCAGATCCTGCTCTGTAGTGTCAGCCCCTGTACCACAACTCCTCCACTGTAGTCATGGCCAGTCCTTGCAACCAATGAGTCGGAGGGTTAACCCCTTCTACTGATGTGCAAACAGCAACCAAGGCTCAACTATAAGAATAGGGCATACACAACTCACACACCTGGAGAACATGGTCCAGGTGACCAGGAAGACTGGGCCAGTGAGCCCCACAGGACACCTACTACATAAGGCCACTCTACTAAGACTGGGAGACATAGCAGCCCTATGTAATACATAGAAACAAGCACAAAGAAGCAGCCAAAATGGGGAAACATAGAAACATGTTCCAAGTAAAAGAACAGAACAAAGCTCCAGAAAAAGAACTAAACAAAATCACATGAGTAATCCACCGGACACAGTGTTCCAAACACTGGTTATAAGGATACTCAATGATCTCAGGGAGAATTTCAAGAAAGAGATAGGAAACATAAAAGTGGAGATAGAAAACATTAAAAAAGAACCTGTCAGAAATAAAGGATAAAATAACTGAAATGAAGAATACATTACAGGGAATCAACAGTAGATTAGATGAAGCAGAGGACTGAATCAGTGATTTAGAAGATAAGGTAGCAGAAAACACCCAATTAGAATCCAAAAAAATGAGGAGAGTTTAAGGGGACTCTGAGACAACAAGAATCTCCTTGATATTGGTCTTAGCAACCATTGTTTTTTCTATTTATTTTTTATAGACATATACTTGAGACATATAAGTTTCAGATGTACAACATGATTCAATACGCATATAGTGGGAAATGATGACATTAAGTCTAGTTAACATCCATCATCACACTATTTTTTTTAAACAATATTGTTCATAATTGCAAAAATCAAGCCAGAGGACAATCCAAATGTGCACAACAGAAAAGTGGATGAATGTGGTAACTCAAAACAAGTGAGAGTAATGAAACATACACATAAAAGTATGAATCTTGGAAATGTTAAGTGGAAAAAAAATCAAATCTTAGAAGACTGTATATAATACCATTTGTATAAAGTTCAAAAACAAAGAAAAATAAACTATGTCAAACTTAAAAGCTTACACAGCAAAAGAAACAATCAACAAAATAAAAAGGAAACCTATAGAATGGGATAAAAATATTTGCAAGTTATATATCTGAAAAGAGGTTAATATTCAAGATATATACAAGCTCATACAACACAAAGCGATAAATAAGCAATCAAATTAAAAATCGGGCAGTGGAACTGAATAGTCATTTTCCAAAGAAGACATACAAATAGCCAACAGTTACATGAAAATATGCTTGAAATCACTAATTACCAGGGAAATGCAAAAGTACAACTAGACATCACCTCACATTTGTTAGAATGGCTGTCTTAAGAAGGCCAGAGATAAGTGTTGGTTAAGGTGAAGAGAAAAGGGAACCCCTGTTGGTGGGAATGTAAATTGATTCAGCTACTTTGGAAAACAGTATGGCGGTTCCTTGAAAAATTAAAAATATAACTACTTTATGATCCAAGAATATCACTTCTTGGTATGGGATTGAAAAGGAAATGAAAACAGGATCTTGAAAAGATATCTACACTTCATATTCATTTCAGCCTTTTTTACAGTAGCCAAAATAGGGAAACAACCTAAGTATTTGTCAAAGGATGAATAAATAAAGAAGATGCAATATATATTGTTCAACCATAAGAAAGACATTCTGCCATTTGCAGCAACATGGATGAACCTGCAGGCCATTGTGTGAGGTGAAATAAGTCAAAGAAAGACAAATACTGTATGATAATCATTTATGTGTGGACTCAAAAAAAGCTGAACTCATAGAAACAGGTACTAGCAGAGTTGTAGTTACCAGGGGCTGGAGGTGGGGGGAATGGTGAGATCTTCCTCAAATGATACAAACTTCCAGATATAAGATGAATAAATTCTGAAGATCTAATGCATATATAACATGGTGCTTATAGTTAATAATAGTGTAATAAATACTTGAAAGTTGCTGAGAGAGTCTATCTTAAATTTCCTCCCTACAAAATAATAAATGGTAACTATGTGACATTAGGGAGGTATTATCTAAAGCTACGGTGGTAATTATGTTGCAATATATGTATACCAAGGCAACATATTTAAGCCTTAAACTTATACAGTGCTATACATCAATTTTGTATCAATAAAACTGGTAAAAATTAATTACCAACAATTTAGAAAGTAAAACAGCAGTTATTTCACTATCATAAGAAAATCAATAATTACCTTATTTTCTTCCAATCTATTTTCCCTCTATGTTTGCTACAAAGATTTAATAGTTTTACCAAGATCTGTTTCCTACTTTATTAGCCTCATGGAATGTTTCAAAAATTATGCCCATGTACCTTATTGGAGCCATAATTCCTGCTTGGATTGATAACAAATTTTTTAAAATAAAGAGTGGTGATGGTTGTATAACACTGTGAATGTAATTAACACCACCACCTTGAATACCTGAAATGGTAAAAATGAAAAATTTAATGTTATATCTATTTCACAAAAATAAAAACTATATAAAATCAGTCAAACATTTCTCAATTAAAAGTAATCAAATCATTTTTATGAATCATTATTACAAACATCATAACTCTAAGATGCATAGACAGCAAGCTATGGACTATGATAATGAAAGAGTGATTATATTAAGAAAATGACATTGTGATTATATTCTCTTATACATGAATTCAGCATGGGTTCCTTTGCAAATTTCTCCCTGATATGAATAGTTCTTCTTGTTACTGGGTAATTTGAGACTGGCTAAGTTATACGTATCTCCTAAGGGCATCAAGATTTAATGCCACTTCTTTCTCTTTCCTCGGAAGTGTTTCAACGATATGCATGGTTCACTCAGTTTAATGATCTGGGACAATGGGAATGAACACATCTTGTTTTGTGGTTTTCTGCAGATAAGATATTCATGAGTATTTTGACATTCATGAGTAAAATGAGCTAAGTACCTCTGTTCTCCTTCTTATAGAAAGCTACTAAGCATAAATAGAATAATTTCAGACATGTATTCTAATCTACTGTATGTTTGTCCTGGATTTACTTCAAAAGGTGAAAATTGAGCAGAATAATTTCTGTTAGCAGTATATTTTGATCAAGATTTATTGATTTTTCTGCTTTGAAACATTTTAAATGGTTCATGTTCAATACACCAATGAATCTGACATTGCCAGCCACCATTATATTATGAAAGGACTATAGATTAGGAAATAATAATAGAATTGTTTTTTATTGCTTTTTACAAAAAGTCTTAATATCAATCAGAAATAGTTTTCAGGTTTAATAAAAAATGAGGCATGTGGTAATGCTATACCATGGTTATTGTTTGTTTGCTATTAAAACAACAACAATAAATTGGAACTAATGTAGGATCTGGAATAGAACTATTCTTGATCACAGAATGTTAAGAGTGTTAAATGATTCTGAAAGCCATTTTCCTATTTTTTAGCTAGTATTATTCAAATTACATTTAATTTTTCCAAATTGAGATGAGGAAATATATAGGCATGACAATAATAATTTATAATTCATGTATACTTTACAAATTCTTTTACCTTAATAGGAACTAATTTATCTACTACCACAACATTTATTTGAAATTAGTTTAAATAATAAAATAAGAGTTATCCCCTTTCTTTTCCAGGAGAACATGGTAGCAGCCACATAAATGGACATTTTGATTTCATATGTTTGAAAAATGAATATGTTAGTATGAAGTTTTTCCAATAACCTGTGATCTTTAATTCCTTATCAGCCTCCCCCAGATACTGTTTTTAATGTAAAATTCTAGGCAAAATATCACAATGTCTTTCATATATTAGATATTTGATATATCCATCAAAGACTACAATGCTCTATAGTATATGTTATATTTTAATTTTTGTTTAAAAGTTCAAGTTCAGCAATCAGGTCCACCACTTTCCATCTAAATGTATGACCTTGGGGAAGTTTAATTAATCTCTGTACCTCAGTTCAGTCATTTGCAATACAGGACAATAAAATAACTACCCCCCCCCCAAAAAAAAAAGAAACACACACACACAAAAATCACTGTGCTGTGTTTTGTTCTGTTTTGTAAATTGTGTGTGTGTTTAACAACAAATATTTACTTAGAAACTGTAACATGATACAAGGAAGTATCATAACTATTCTTAATAATTATAAAAAACAAACAAACAAACAAACAAATAAAAAATACAGTGATACCAACAGAAGCTCTACTCACTCAAATACAAGATCATAATAGGAAAGTATACAAAAGCTGGAAGTTTATTCCAGTTCATGATAACTAATGCTTTTAGTCACAGGTTTTTGCTTTAATAAGTTCATGACTTAAAAAAATGTATTTCTATAAGAGACTCAATAAATAAAATTAATGTTACTCTTCTTTATAATGGTAAGTGTTAACTCTTTTGTGGAAGAGGGTCTTGAAAATTATGGAACAATTAGGAAAACATTTATTTTCTTCTTCAGTGATTTAGATTGTATAGATTTGGCAAATTAATGCTTGTCCTTGGGAGACAAATGTGTATGAACACTTCAACAGTTATCCCCTGGACAATCTAGAAGAATAAATGGACCGCATGTGTGTTTAAATTAATATAATCTTTTGGAGTAGAAATATTTTGGCCCTGAAATGTTACCTCTAGGTGATACACAGGTTATAATTAAGTCAATGTTCTAAGAAATTTTTCAAATAATTATATCAATAAATGACTTTACATAAATTACATGCCCATGCTATAAAATACCTTGCTGCTGTTATAAACAAGGAAGTAGAATGTTACATACCTGCCTAAACAGATTTTTAAGCTTATTTTTAGGAGTCAAAAGCAAATTTGAAGATACTACAATGGTATTAAGCCAGTTATGGACAAATTCACATATGCATACACATTCTAACACTCTAATGGGAATTACAATACTGTGTGTATATATATAAAGATGGAGAGAAAGTACTGGGAGGCCATTTTCTTACCGATGACAGTTCTTACCTCTGGAGAGAGAACTAAGATTGTGGAGATTAATAAAGAATTGAATTTTATCAATAAATTTAATACGTAACAATAAAATAAATCTACTATAACTGATTATAGAATATTTTAGTCTGAAATTCTCCTTAAGAATTGTTCATAGAAAAGGAGTCAGAACAAGAAAAGAAAATGTATGTCCCAGGGGATTAGTAGGCTTCACCCAAGAAAGAGAAATAAACCTAGAAATGTATTCATTTCCAGTAATCTAATGTGACCAGGTGTGGACAGCAAATTGGATATACAATCAGGCAGGTCATTTATGGTCATCACTTGATGTAGTAAAGAAGCAAATGAACAAGGACTGCAGGTACTATGGGGAAAAAAAAAAAAAAAAGATATTACTGAGCTGGAGAGAAACAACTGCATCAAAAAATATGAAATTTAGGGAAGAAGGGATATTTGAAGTTTTCTGGCAAATGTACTACATGAGATTATATTGCATAACACTCCTGACTACCTCTTTAAGAAAATCTATATTAATGACTCACAATTTAATCTAGCTTTTTTTGAATAATATTTTAGTTTCCTTGAATGCAACTTTATGTAGAAATCAGGTCCCATTCTACACCATTGTTGGTTGGGATTATATTTTGTATGGGAGTAGGGATTCATTTGGGATCTTGAAGCTAAATCAGTACAATGTATTAATTAAATGTTAGATTTCCTAGATTTTAATCTAGTCTTTATATTTCTAACTTTGGGAAAATTACTTAACCAACATAGTCAAGCCTGGAACACTATAAATGCAAATGACTAAAGTGGAGATAACATACTTTGCTTGCATTAGTCATCTATTGGCACCATAACTGTGCATAGAAAAACACTCCAAAAGTCAGTGGCTTGTGACAGAAGCATTTATTTCTCATTGTCATTGCTGTGAGTCAGCTGGGATTTGACTCCAGGTTGTGGCTTGGATTCAGGTCTGTTTCATGTAATGCTTTTCTCATGACCATGGTAGAAGAACAAGATGGCAAGATTATCTGTACAAGCAAAAGTCAAGTCTTTCCTCACAGTACATGTCCTATCATCCTATTGGCCAAAGAAAATGATATGACTGAGTCTGTCATTACCGGGAAGGGAAGTGAACCACTCCTATCAAAATGGAGGAAGGAAGAAATAAATATTTGCTGAGCAATAATCTAATTACCACAGGGTGCCCCCTTGTCCATAAATGTTCATAAACTTCTCATATGAAAATAATCTCATCTTCTTCCCAGAAGACCTAATAACAGCATTAGGCTCAAAGTCCAGGAAATCATAATATGTATTAGGCCAGAATGTGGATTCTCTTGATCTATAGATTTATGAATCAATGTTCTGTCTCCCCTCAAACACTCATAAACATTTATACAGAATACACTGGTAGTAGAGGAACAGAATAATGACAACAGATAATCTTATTAAAAACAAACAAAATACTAGAGACTATATGGCACATAGTAATTACTGATACATAGCAATTTTGAAATCTCACTATGCAAATGTTACCAGGTCCCTGTACATTAGGGACAGATACTGCTTCTTTCTTAGGACCAGTTTTACTCCGAGGAAGTAGGTCCCCAGTCCATTGTCTTTCACAACTTGTCTCTACCCTCTTGTTCTTTTCCCATAAATCCTTTGCCCTCTTCTGGATAGGGAAATATGCCCTCTGGATAGCTGGTAGCTTTTTCAATCCAAATTCTGCTTGTAGATAGCTGAGATTCCAGAGGTTTTGTTCATTTGCTAGTTTCTTCTGGTTTTGAATCTTGAAATCTATCTTTTTCTGCAGGTCTGTAGTTACACCAACACAGATGTCTCAAAAACTGCTTTCTATACATTTGCTTCCAAGTAACTATGGACCATAAACTACATCCACAGCTATTTTCATCAACATCTTGCTGTTTATTCATATTTTATTTGTTTGTTTGTTTTATCTTCCATATGCAATGCACACAGAGATACAGATAGAGGAGACAAACAGCATGTGGTGAAATCAAAGAATATAACTATTAACTAACAAACATACATTTGACTAGTAAACTTGATTTCTGTGGAAAGAACAATGTTTTATTTAATAAACAATTAAAAATCGTGCTTTGGTTAATAGCTTAAATGTGATTTAGATGACATTTAAAAACAACCTCAATTGAAAATAGAGGAACAAAATTTCTCAGTACTATGAGGAGAACTGAGTATTATTTACCAGATAAGAGGCAAGGGATATAAAGATAAGACAAAGACTACGATGCCTGTATGTGCCTCCAGTAAAAGTGAAAATGCTAGAAAAAGATGTATGTTATTTTTCTATCAATGCCATAACAAATTACTCAGTGGCTTACAAACAATACAAATTCATTAATTTATAGTTTTATAGGTCAGAAATATGATAGTTCTCATGAGGCTAAAATCAAGGTGTAGGCAGGGCGATGTCCTTTTTGGTAGCTCTGAGAGCAAATCTGTTTACTTGCTCTTTTGAGTTGTTAAACTAATTTAAATTTACTTTAGTTTGTAAGGCTGAGGGCCCCATTTTCTTGCAGGCTGCCAGTGAGGGCTATTCTCAGCTTCTAGAAGCTGCTCAAACACCTTGACAAACGGTCCCCTTCCTCCATCTTCAAAACCAAACAAGAGAGCTCAAGTTGCTCTCATGTCTCAAATCTCTTCTTCCATAGTCACATTTCTTTGACCCACTCTTTAGCCATCCTCTTCCATTTTTAAGGACCCCTGTGATTATGCATGTATATCATTTAATCAATAATATAATACTATCTCTAGTTTAAAGCCCATAAACTTAACTTCATCTGCATAGTTCCTTTCACCATGTAATATAACAAATCAAGATGTAATACCAAGGACATCTTTGGGGGAAGGAGGCGATTATACTGCCTACCACTATATACGTCATCTTCATAGGAGCACTTATTTACTAGA
The DNA here is from genome assembly GCF_036562045.2 of Rhinolophus sinicus. Taxonomy (NCBI): domain Eukaryota; kingdom Metazoa; phylum Chordata; class Mammalia; order Chiroptera; family Rhinolophidae; genus Rhinolophus; species Rhinolophus sinicus. The sequence goes on from NC_133753.1 coordinate 181,596,288, forward strand.
AGTTGAGATTCAACACTTGGTAAAAATGAAAAGTGCCATGGGGTGGACTTTCAGATAATGGTAAACTTGTTTTTGGTTTTTTGGCTAATTTGAAAAATGAGATGAGGATGTCTGCAGAGAAATGGGATTTATTCATTTCTTCTCCATTTGTCAACTTTTTCAGAAGGCTTTGAGAAAAATGAATTACTTTTTAAATTGAAAGTAATATTCTGAGGAATAGTAGTATTGAAAAAAAGGAAAACTGATGATATAGAAATAAGTTAAGGATTAGTATCTCTGAATACTATCATCCTTGCTTTCAACCTAAATTTTTAGACAAGTTGCCCTGTCATAGAGACTAATGCAAGTAGCTTTACTCACTAATGTCATTTTTCCTCTATGTATAGCAGCAATTCCTATGAGTCATATTTTTTTTTTTTTAGTTCTAGCCGTGGTTTTCACATTTACATAGGATTTAAAATCCTATCACTGTTGAAACCTTTGCTTTAGTAGCAATATTTAAATTTGTGATGTTACCTTCCAAAAAAGCAGAAAAATCAGTAAATACATACAATTTAGTAAAGTAATTCACTAACCACCACTTGATAGCAATAAAGATAGATAATTATTTAAGAAGACTAATTCATAATGCACCCAATTTATAAAAAAGAAAATTTCTATGCATGCAGGTATGATAAAAACTAGTATAAAAAAAATCTTTGATATGTTTAAAATAAACCTATCAATTTTCACGGAGTTGATTGATTTAGAATCCTACTCATTCTGGCCTTTCACAGATAGTAAACTTCACATTGTTCTAACAAGATGCACCAATGAACACCAAGGTTATATCTAAAGCCTAAACACCAAGATAAAACCTAGAGTATCTGAAAATCAAGATAAAATGCAAAATTAAAGTAAAATCTATAATTATTCTAAATTAAAACTCATGAGCATTAGGTAATACACAATGCACTAGTGTTACGATCGGGTTAATGTCACAACTGCCAACCTGCCTAATTTTTTTAAATAAAGGGAATTAAAAAACCTATATGGAATTTCTATTCCTGTCTATTTGTAAGATTGAATAAATGTGAAAAAAAAATCATAATGTACTGAATAGTGTCCTAGGACTTATTGTGAGGTCTTACAGAGCCAAGTTTTGTAATCTCGAATAATTTAGGTTCATTCGATTGAAGTTGTCAAAAGAGGGTCAGATAATTGAACGCAGAAATACACCTCAAAAATCAGATATACATATATGTCCATCGATATACATTTGGATAAGGCAGATGTGGTACATATACACAATGAGATAGTACTCTACCATAGAAATGAATGAAATCATACCATTTCTGACAGCATGGATGAACCCAGAGGGTATTACGTTAAGTGAAATAAGTCAGATAGAGAAAGACAAATACCATATAATTTCACTTATAAGTGGAATCTAAAAATACAAAATAAAGGAAAAAACAAGACAGAAATGAACCCATAGATGTAGAGAACAAACTGATGGTAGCCTGATGGGAAGGGGTGGGAGGGCTAAGTAAAAAAATGTGAAGGGATTAAGAAGTACAAATTTTTGGCAGCTACAAAATAGTCACAAGGATATAATATACAGCATATGGGATGTAGTCAATAATATTATAATAACTATGTATGCTGTCAGATGGGTACTAGGTTTATCAGGGGATCACTTCGTAAGTTATATAAATGTCTAATCACTATGGTGTACACCTGAAACTAATATAATATGTATTTGAATACTGTAAATGAAAAAAAAAATCAGATATATAAGGCAATCTAATGTGTGAATGTCAGACAGTCTCTTTCCCCAGCCACCAATTTCATATTTAAACCTTGTCCACTGAACTGAAGAACAAAGTGACTATGTTGACAGTAATGGAGGTTATTTATGAGCTCAGTAAAATGGACTTTCCTTGGCCAAGGCTGATGTTGCTAAAGACACTGTTGAGCATGAATATGTCCAGAACAAAGACAGACACTGAACACAAAATATGGCATCATTTCCTAGGGTATCAGCCAGATACCAGGTTGTACAGAGATCAATCACACTGCAGTGCATTCATGATGGAAGAGGCAGCACTTTTTACTCACTGAAATACACACTTTGCCTGAATATGTATTTACATTCTCTGCCAGTAACACTTCTGCCACATAGCCTTTCTCTAACTAAGGAACTCATTTTGCAGTGAACAAAGGTCAAGATTGGGCTTGTGATCATAAATTTAAAGGGTTTTGCTATAATCCTGAAGCAGCTGGTCTGAATGCATGGTGATATAGCCTTTGAAGATTCAGTTATATCCTCAGAATGAGCGTTATGTTTTAGCCTGCTGAAGAAAAGCCCTCTTCAATATAGTATGTATTAAGAGTCAGTGACAAACATAAACAGTGTTTTCTCCACAAAAGCCAGGATTCACAGGAGCAGGAATCAAAGAGTGGAAATGGGATGGGTCCGCTCACTGTAACCCTTTGTGATGCACAAATGAAATGTTTGCTTGCCATTCAGCCACTTTGAACTCCTCATGCCAATCAACCAATTGTAAAAGAAGGGAGTTATTATACTGGCCAACATAAATGTTCCTGACTGTCAAGGAGAAATGATATCAGTACTGCCTATAAAGGATAAGAAGAAATCTGTTTGGAATGCAGAGGACACCCTGAGCCTATTATTTATACTCAGGTGTTATGTTATAATATTTCATTAAAAAAACTACCCTGGTAGGCAGTTTTGTTAATGACTAAGATCCATCAGGGAAAAAAAAATACTTAGGTCACCCAATTAAGGCAAAGAAACAGGACTGACTGGGTTCACAGTTCGGCAGTTCGAGATAGAAAAAATAGGAATGAGCAATTGTGATCATAAACATCATAAATAAGTTATGATCATGTGACTAGCTGCAGAAATGAGAACTTTAACAGTTGTAAGCGTGTCTGCCTTATTTTAATTTGTGTATATTTACAAATATGTTAACTAGTTCTTTCCTTTTGTGTTTCTCCTCACCTCTTTCTCTCTTTTTTTAACCATCTAACATAAGACTAGCTCACAGTAGTTAACTTATATTTATGTTTCAATAATCCAAAGGTGAGTGTGTCTGATCTAGAAGCAAAAGGGGCATCACTGTAAGAAGAATAAATTGACCTTAGGGACATTGTTTTATCTTTTGTGGATACGATTAGTGTATTTGTGTATTTATTAAAGATAACTGCATTATGAAGAGAGTAATTTAGATTACAACATGATGATGAATTTTGAAGAATTGAGAAGATGGGTTTCACACTGTGTGAAGATCCTCTGACAAGAGTAAATTGTCCACTTATACATTTATGATAGTAAAAAACTTCTATTTGAATTCAATCATTTTCCAGTTTATTATAATTTACTGATATTCATTGAAATAGTTTTACTATTATGGCTATAGATTTCTTCAAATTTAGAATATTTCTGTTTCTTTAGAAACAGAAATAAACTATATTCTTTAAAAATATAGTCCAGCTGTGCAGTGGTTACCTACATAGGGCTTTGTGCCTGTTTTTTGTATGTTGTTGATTTTTCTGAACTCATTTGCACTGCTACATGTGCTTTTGGCTGATACATTTTATAAGGAACTCAATTACTGTATAATTTAATGTGTTTGGTTATTAGTTTCCGTTAGTCATTGCATCATAGTATGAAACTTGATTTACCAGGACAATTGCTAGCCTTTGCCGCTTATTATATAGCTTTATAAATTAATACCATTATATGTCCCTTTAACTAAAGTTTTATATAAAGTTGCACAATATCCAAACTTAGGTGTTCCTTCTGAATTCTTGCATAATCTACACTTTTTAAAAAATTCCAGGAAATTACATTAAAGTATCTTTCAAGAATTATATAATGAAAACTACTTAGTGTTTTTACCTGCTGGGATGCATGTTAAGCAATAGGATAATTTATATAGAAACCGTATTTTATGTATGTAGTTTAATGCCAGGTAAAACTAAACTCTATTGCTTATACTAATCATAATAAATCAAAAAACAAATAAGTGATAAAACGATTGTCCAAGTCAAGATGCTAGTTAATTCTAGGGATGAAGGAATAGCACAAAGGCACTTTTGTGAATGATGGAATTTTTCCAAACTGACCTAGGTAGTGATGACATGGGTAATAGTACCATACTTATTCATTAAACAGTGCACTTTATGCATTTCTTTGCATTTGTTATATTACACTGTACATCTAAGAATAAAAATTATATATAAGAAAGTACACAATTATCTTAAGGTAATTTACCACCAAGAATTTTATTGTTGTTGTTGTTGTTGTTATTACTATTACTACTACTACTACTACTAGTACTACTAAGGATAACTTAGTGATGATTGCATTTTTGTATTTTAAATTTACTTGTACAGTCATGTACCACTTGACGACAGGATACATTCTAAGAAATGTGTTTTTAGGAAACTTTGTTGTTGTGCAGACATCACAGATTGCACTTATACAAACCTAGATGGTAGATCCTACTACACACCTAAGCTACATGGTATAGCCTATTGCTCTGTAGGGGAGGAAAAATAATTTCACTTTACCCCTCTTGGCTTCGACATCCCTGTAACACAAGACAGGTTAACAGGAGAAAAACAAACAAAAGTTTAATAACATGTATACCTCCTGTATACATGGGATGAACCCAGGAAAACTTAGTAAATGCCCAAGATGGCTGAAGCCACCATGTTAGATACCATCTTCAGCTAAAGACAAAAGATTTGGTGATGGGAGGAGTCCGTTATGGGAGATTACAAGGAAAAGGACAGTAAATAAGTATAAGGTTGTTACGCAGATTTACGTTGTTGACTTCTGCATTGATTAATTTCTACAGAAAAGAGCATCTCCCTCTTCCTGGTACAGCTTGAGGGAGACACTTACAAATAGAGATTTCTATTATAAATAAAATGTCTTTTACAAAGAGTAACTTCTACTAGGTTTTCAGAGCTTCTCCCAAATCTGCTGTTTGTTAAAGCTAAACTGCCTAAAATAATCTTTATGCCAAAGAGACACATTGTGGGGTGACAAATTCTGTTCTGCAGCCAGCCTAGGAGGTACAGCTCCTAGGCTGGCTACAACACTGGGCAGCATGTTACTTTCTCTGAACACTGTAAGCAGTTGTAACACAGGTAAGTATTTGTATAATGCATTGAGCTACAATATTATGATTGGTACTACTTCCATAGGAGATAGGAATTTTTCAGCTCCATTATAATCATATGGGACTACCTTCACACACCATGTGGTCCTTCATTGACTGATATGCTGTTATATGGTAAATGATTGTATTTGTATTGTATAATTCATTAACATCTTTGAGATAATGTGTCATTATATCAATATTTCCTTCTTGAATTGTAAAATTAATTTTCAATATATGAAATAGAGAATTAATTTATACTGAATTTATAATTGTCCTCACATATATACCAATGTTACAAATATACTACTAACATGATATTTTATATTGTTTGATGCATATGTTATACATAATACTCCACACTTTCTACCTTGTGAGTTATTTTACACTTTCTACCTTGTGAGTTATTTTCTCTAACTTTATTTATTGATAAATTGTAACTGTTAAAAATGAGAAAATTGTTGATTAGGAAGAGCTTATCTTAGAATTTGGTCATTTCCTCCTTTTAATATTTAAATTTATTTAAAATTTCTTAATAACCTTTCTAAGGATACAGCTATCTAGTCATCTAATAAAATATACTCAGTCATTTTCCCATACTATATTTAACAAGTATTTGTTTGATATTCCTGCACTTTAATCATATTGGCTTAGAAAACTTGAAAATTCTACTTATGAAAGACATAGGAATCATTATTTTAGAGCAGTTTATAGTCTTTTTATTGAAATTATTTCCTTAAAATGATTATCTTCTTTAAGTGACCTGTGACATTTCTTGATTCTACAATAACATTTAATTCCCTGCATTCAATATTTTAAAATAAAATCTCTAAGAAGTAACAAAAATATGATTTTGATGCTGCATTAACCTTTTATCCAGTTTTCAATCTAGCTTCTAATTATTAGGCTAAATGCAAGAAAATTGCATTTTAGATTAAAGATGATTTTTATGGCAATAGGTATCATCTTATTTTGGAACTTGCAATTCTTCTTTGATTAAGCCTCAAGCATTTTGAAAGAGTGAAAGCAGTGTTCTCTAAGACATCCCGAGGCACACCACACCTGAAAGTTACCAGTTTAATGAGCTGTCTGCATTAAACTTATTTCACACCTTCTCTGAGACACCATTTGAATGGGATAATAGGTTGGTGAATCCATAGTGAGGTTCTCATGACAATGTCTTCATAGAAAAGCAATAGAATAAAACTCTAGTAGATAAGCTAGGATGACTGTTAGCCAATTCATTTGGCCACTGAGAAACAAGATTAAGACCAAAAGATACAGAAAAATAAGCAGATTAAATATTTTCTTTCAATTTTTGTCTCACTATATGTCCTTAATTACATTTCATTTGCCTAGATTTCAAACTATGTCCAACATCTAGCTGTTTTATAAAAATAGGATTTAAAAAAAAATTATTCAATGCCCTTTGTTTCCTCTCTCGATTGACTATATATACATATACATATATACATATATACATATACATATACATATACATATACATATACATATACACATACATATATATATATATATATATATATATATATATAGAGAGAGAGAGAGAGAGAGAGAGAGAGAGAGAGAGAGATCCGGCTAAATGTGAATAATTTAATTATCTAATAAATGTTAAAGAAATGGAACACAAAATACCTATTTTTAGTTACTAATAGTAAAAGACATTTAAATTATTGAAACAGCAGATTATGCCAATTTTTATTTCTTTGGATTGTTTGTAGAAACGTTCTTAGATAGGCTTTCAAATAGACTGTGAGTCATGAAACTAGTGGACAGTAGAAAAGAATCATCAATTTTGACTGTGTCAAAAATAAAGAAGAATCACAACTGAACAATCTCTCCATTTCAAATAATTATATTTAGAATTCAAATATTTCCCTTTCTGGATATGACTATTTTTTTATTGGTACACAAAATATATTGATAAGAAATATCCTTGCTTAGTTTCTCACCTAATTAATATATTTGCTTTATCATATTTAACAAGTAGAAAGTGAAATTCTGTCAAATTAAGTGTAACTAATATCAGGTCATTTGCCATTAATTCTTGGAAATTAAGTGGCATACTGAGGAAATGATCTCAAATTATAACAATATTGTACTAGTTGATAAACTACTGACTTAGTTTCTAAGTATCTATTTTTATAAGTAATGACATAAGCCACATGTTCTCTGTCATAAAACCTAAGATTAACTCTATGTTAAAATTATATTTTTATTTATTTTTGCATTCAAAATATATTTGTTAAGTATCTACTATGTGACATCTACATGTTAGAAGCTAGAGATATCAAGTAAAGAATCCATAGTGCATTGTCTCTGCCTTCAAGGAACTAAGTGTATTATGAGAGAAATGGGAACACAAACAGATCCACCACTCTCCATGTTGAAATTTTAAATCTTGAAGAATAAACACTACTACAACCTTGTTCTCCAAATGTACTGACAGAAATAAACATAAAATGAATACTTTAATTGGCACTGAAGTAAATATAATATGAATAGTATTAAATGTATTTTTCTGTGTGTTTGGCTTGTGAAATATTTCAAAATATTCCCTCAGTTTGTGTCAGAGTTTTCATATCTCAGAATAGGAATATATATAAAGGGTTAGCTGCACTTTTTTTGACTGTATTCTTGCAGATTGCATGGTTTAGCACAAGAGGTTTGTCATATTCATTTCTGAATCCCCGATAGTGTGCAGAATACTGGTCACGGTTATTATTCAGTAAATATGATGGATTTCATTGTTTAAGTGTATCTTAACCTTGATTCTTGATAAATATGAAATAAACAAAAGAAAGCATGCTCTACATTTTGATTAATATGTATGGAGACAAACAAATCTAGTGTAAATATATTGTAGGGGTTCATAACTAGTCACCCCAAGATGAACCTCTGTGGTGTACAGATTCTTTTGAACTAAAGATAACCGAGACCCTATGGGCTCAACAGAAACTTAAGCCTCCCCCAACTTAACTCCCTAGAAGTAACTGGAGCATTGCCCATAATAGAAGTTATCAGAGATAAGCTCTTTTGACCCATCTACATATTAGGGCAAACTACCAACAACTGAATATTTACTGTTCTTATCATCCTGCCATGATCCTTTGAATCCCTTTGTTCCTCACTTCATCCTTAGCTCAGAATGTCATATATGCCTCATTTTCCCTTTGTGTCCTTGAACCTCTCATGTATGTAGGATTCCTGTGCACACACAATTAAATTTGATTTTCTCCTGTCAATCTGTCTCATGTCATCTTGATTATTTGACCAGCTCTGTTTCCATCAGTAGCCCAATACCCTCTCTCCAAAGATGCAGAGTGGAGCATTGAATCTATAATCGACTCCCTTTTCAGCGGATTGTATTAGTTTTCACTTCTTCACTCTGTAATACTCCAATTTTGCCAGTAAAGAAAGAAGGCATATTTGACTCATATGGGCATCAAAGGTAGCAATCTGTACAGGACCTAAGAACTGCAAACTCTTTTGTAATTCCTCACTGATGGTGGTCCCTAATTCCGCTACTATTACCTCAATTCCTACTGGCATAGCCTGGTTCCCAGTAGCTGACCTGTGCTCAGCTTGTTTTTCAATCTCTTTGCACAGACTCTTTATGTATTTACATTTCAAATGAGATAATTAACATGGGCTCCCATAACTCAGGTATATTGTGAGTCTCCCTCAATATTTTTCCAAATCCTTAAAGCAGACTTAGACTCTATAGTCACGGCTCCACTCTTGTACAGTATGTAGATGACCTACACGTATACTCTGTAATTAAACTAAACAGGAAGCTCTTATAGACTCCCTCGTTCTCCTAAAGGCACTAGCTGAACGATGCCACAAAGCCTTCAGACCTAAACTCCAGTGGGTAAAAATGACTGTTACCTGCTTAAAATGTGAGATGTCTCAGGGAATTCAAATGCTAAACACAAAACACCTTGAGTCAATTTTGTCCATCCCTCTCCCCAAAACAAAACACCAAAAAAAAACCCCCAAAAACCAATTCTGTCTATTTGTATAGGCAACTGGCTACTGCTGCCAATGGATTCCTAACTTTGCAGCCCTTGCTAAACCTCTACATGATCTTCTCCTAGATAATAACATCCTAGAGCCTATTTTCTGGCCTTTGGAGGCATTAACCTCCTTTGAAGCCTTAAAATTAGCTTTGTCGCCCCACCTCATCTACTGGCATACCTAATTTTGACAAACCTTTTTCATCTACAGGGTCATAAAAATAACAGGATTGCTGCAGGCATTCTAGGACAGACTTTTGCCTCTCAGTTATGCCCTACAGCATAATTCTCATGCCAGTTAGGCACTGTGACATCAGACATGCTCCCATGACTCCGTGCAATGGCCTCAGCTGCCATCATGATTGACAAAGCCAGTACTCTTGTATTAGGCTCCCCCATTCTTCTCTATATTCCCCTAGATGTGTCTGCTCTTTTACAAGTTCACAGGACACCTCTCCACATGGCAACATACCACCTGTAAACAGACTCTTGACTAATTCTTCCATCATCTTACATAGGTGTAACATTTCAAATCCAAATACTTTCTTACCCCTCCCTCATAATGGAGAGTCCCACTCTGTCCCCCATGATTGCTTGACAACTATAGACATGGTTTCAAAGCCATAATAGGATTTTGAGACATCCCTTTAGACAACCCAGACTTACTTTTATTTTGTGATGGCTCCTGTAAAGGAAACTTCTGGGACAACATAACAAGTGGCTATGCCATAGTTTCCCCACATGAAACACTTGAGGCATGTTCTATGTCCACTATAAAGTCAGCCCAAGCTGCTGAACTCAGCTCTTACTAGAGCTTGCACATTGGCAGAAGGATAAACTGCTACTACTTATACAGACCCCAGATATGCCTTTGGAGTCCGTCGTGCTCTTGGTACAATTTAGAAATCTTGTGGATTCTTACCTTGTGCAGGTACTATTGCTAATGGACATATAATTGTTGTCTTATTACAAACTATTCACTCCTGTTCTAAAATTGCCCAGACTAAGGAGACTGATACTATATCTTTAGGAAATGACAGGGCTAAAAGAGATGGTAAATACTAAGCTCAAAATGGATCTCCTTATCCTTTCTCTACTCAATTTTTAAACCTGACTTTATCCCTGACTAATATTATAACTATGAGGCAAACACCCCACAATCTGAAAAAGACAAATTGGATACAAAGCATGCCAAAAAATTATCTGATGCATTATACATTGGGTCAAATGTAGTTCCTGTAACTCCCTTTCGTTTAACTTTTTGATTGCATTTATATACCACCCAATGGGACACAGTGAAACAGGGGAGAGGTAAGGAACTAAAAGACAATTGGTTTTGCCCTGGCATCCACAAAATTTCTGACCAAATTATTTCCCAATGCACTACTGGTAAATCTTACCAAATTTCTGGGAGGAATCAGTGTTGCCCAAGAAATCCTCCTAGGCCCACACTGCTCTTTGCGTCTCTCCAAATGGATTTTATAGACTTGACCCCAGCTTTAGGCTATGCTCTTCTTATCATCCTGCAATGACCCTCTGAAGCCCCAAGGTATTTTACCTCATCCTTAGCTCAGAATGTCATATTTACCTCATTTTAACTTTCTGTCCCTGAATCACTCATGTATCCAGGGTCTTGGACTTTCATGTATGTGGAGTTCCTTTGTGCATGAAATCAGATTTTGTCTTGTCAGTCTGTCTCATGTTGATTGGATTATTCAACCAGCCAAAAAAAACAGAGGATGGAAAGGGGACTTTTACTTCCCCACCACTATATATGTCATATAAATTATCATATGAAATAAGGATTGACTTTTTTTCATTAATGAGCTTTTCTACCACTTTAGATGGTAAAATGCTGTATGCAAAGGAAGCACAACATTTATTTATTGCTCAATTAATTGATCCACTAATTTATGTATCTGTCTATGTACTTATTTATCTATGTATCTACCTAACATCTATCTATCCATTATCTATCTATCTATCTATGTACTCCTCCATCTATACATCCTACTATCTATTCAAACATCCATCCATCCATCCATCCATCCATCCATCCATCCATCCATCCATCCATTGCCATCCATCCATCCATCCACCTATTGCCAGGCACACTTCCTGGGATGAATTCTATACTAAATAAATATTTTCTAGAATGGAGGCTTAGTGGATAAATGAATCATGAAGGAATAAACTATCTAACTAAATTATTATTAAAGAAAAAAACTTCAGGGCTTTCCCTCCTAAAAAACTGAAATACTAGTTTTTCACCATTACAATTTTAAGTTAAAAATATAAAATATAAAATTTTATAACAGTAATAACTGTTTTTAGAATGTAGTTGAATGATACCCAAACCTGGTAATGATAATACAAAAAAAGAAAATTACAGACCAATATCTCTGATGACTACAAATGCAAAAATCCTAAATAAGATTCTAGCAAATTGAATACAACACTGCATTAAAAAGATTATACATCACGATCAGGTGGGGTTCATTCCACTCAATAAAATAAGTAGAGAAGGAAAATATCTTAACATAATAAAGTCCCTATATGACAAAACCTCAGATAATATCATAGTTAATGGTGAGAAACCGAAGCCTTTTGTTCTACATTCAAGAACAAGACAGGGTTGTCCCCTATCATCTCTGTTATTCAACATAGTATTGGAAGTCCTAGCCAGAGAAATCAGGCAAGAGAAGGAAATAAAAAGCATCCAAATTGGAAATGAAGAAGCTAAATTGTCACCTTTTGCAGATGACATGATGTTTTATGTAGAAAACCCTGAAGACTCCACCAAAAAGCTATTAGAAACAATAAAAAGACACAGTAAAGTTGTTGCTCCAAAATCAACATACAAAAATCCATTGCATTCCTATATACTAACAATGAAATCTCATGAAAAGAAATTAAACAAAAAACCAAAAACAATTCCTTGTGCAATTGCAACAACAACAACAAAAAAATAAAATACCTAGGAATAAACTTAACAAAGGATGTGAAAACTATATTGAAAATTACACTAAAAACTATAAGACATTTTTAATAAAGAAATTGAAGAAGACACACACACACAAAAATAGAAAGACATTCCGTGTTTATGGATTGGAAGAATCAACATAGTTAAAATGGCCCTCTTACCCAAACCGAAATACAGATTTAATGCAATCCCCATCAAAATCCCAATGGCATTTTTCAAAGAAATAGAACAAAAAAACATCAGATTTGTATGGAATCACAAAAGATCACAAGTAGCCAAAGCAATCCGAAGAAAAAAGAATGATGCTGGAGGTATCACATCCCTGACCTCAGTTTGTACTACAGAACAAGAATAATCAAACAGCATGGTATTGGCAGCAAAACAGACACACAAACCAATGGAATAGAATTGAAAACCCAGAAAAAAACCCACATAAATATGGATAGATAATTTTCGACCAATGAGCCAAAAAAATACAATGGAGAAAAGAAAGCCTCTTCAATACATGGTGCTGGGGAAATTGGAAAGCCATGTGTACAAGAATGAAAGTAGACTGCTATCCGTTACCATATAACAAAATTAACTCAGAGTGTGTCAAAGACCTAAACATAAGACCTGAAAAAATAAACTGCAGAGAAGAAAGCATAGGTACTAAATTTAGGGGCCTTGGGTCCAAAGAGGATTTTATGAATTTGACCTGAAAGGGAAGTAAAAGCTAAAATAAATAAATGGACTACATCAAAATAAAAGGCTTCTGCACAGCAAAAGAAATCATCAACAAAACAAAGCGGCAACCAACTGAATGGGAGAAGATATTTGCGAAAAAATCCCCTGATAAGGGCCTAATGTTCAAAATATATCAGGAAATCAATACAACTCAACAACAAAAAGACACAGTCCAATTAAAAAAAAAAAAAATGGACAGAGGACATGAACAGAAACTGCTCCCAAGAAGACATACAAATGGCCAATAGATATATGAAAAAATGCTCAGCTTCACTAGCTATTAGGGGAATGCAAATAAAAACTACAATGAGATAGCACCTCACACCCATTAGAAAGGCTATCATCAAAAAAACAAATAATAACAAGTGTTGGAAAGGCTATGGATAAAAAGGAACCCTCATAAACTGTTGGTGAGAATGCAGATTGGTGCAGTCACTATGGAAGGCAGTGTATAGCTTCCTCAAAAAAATTAGAGTAGAATTACCATATGACCCAACAATACCTCTCCTGGATATGTACCCAAAAAACCTGAAGACATTTGTTCATAAAGATATATGTACTCTAATATTCATTGCAGCTTTATTCACAGTGGTCAAGACAAGGAAACAACCAAAGTGTCCTTTGATAGATAATTGGATATAGAAGATGTGGTATATGCATACAATGGAATATTACCATGCTATAAGAAAAGATGAAATATTGCCATTTGTGACAACATGGATGGATCTTGAGATTATCATGCTAAGTGAAATAAATCAGACAGAAAAGTTGAGAACCATGACTTCACTCATAACTGAAAGCAATAAAGGAACAAGAGAAACAACTAAAGAAACAAAACTTCACAGAGACAGACAACAATTTAGTGGTTACCAGAAGATAAGGTGCGAGGGCGAATGGTAGATGAGGGTAAAGGGGATGAAATATACGGTAATGGAAGGAGAACTGACTCTGGGTGGTGAGCACATAATGTGATATACAGATGATGTATTATAGAATTGTATACTATTTTAATAATAAAAAAGAAGGTAGTTGAAGACTAAAAACAAACTAGTATAGAAGGCAGTTTGCAAATAATTGTGTGTGTGTGTGTGTGTGTGTGTGTGTGTGTGTGTAAGAGAAAGGGGGGAAGACAGAAAAAGAGAAAGATAATTAAAAAACATCTTCACATAGATTTCAGGTGTACAATTCTGTATTACATCATCTATAAATCCCGTTGTGTGTTCATCACCCAGAGTCAGTTCTCCTTCCATCACCATATATTCGATCCCCCTTACCCTCATCTCCCACCCCCCACCCCCCACCCCCCTTACCCTCTGGCAACCACCAAACCATTGTCTGTGTCTATGAGTTTCTGTTTCACAATTGTCACCTCAATAAATTAAAACAAAACAAAACAAAACCAAAAAAAAAACATCTTCACAAATGTATGTTTGGCATTTCCTATATTAAAATAAGTGAAAAAAAATTGTGGATATTTGTCACAAGGAATCTCTATGGTAAATCAATTCTATTTTAAAAGTTGCTTTTCTAAACTTTTCTTCTACATTACTTTACACATAAGGGTTTATGTCCTGCTTTGTAGCCAATTAGTGGGATTTTCCCCTTAAAAACAAACAAACAACAACAACAACAACAAAAACTTCTATATTTTTATACGGAACTAATCTTATATATGTTCCTACATATTCAGATAAATATTTTACTTCATTTCTGTTTTATTTGTAATACTATTGTATCAGTCATCTATTACTATTTGGCAAATTACCAAAACTTAGTGGCTTAAAACAACACAGTGCATTAGGTGGCAGCTTGCTAATTTAAAGACAGTAGAAGAGCAAGACTCTAGAGCAACCTACTAGAAAGACAATTTTAAATAATGTAATTATAGGGGTGGCATACCAACACCTTTGTCAATTCTATTGATTAGAAGGAAGTCAATTCTACCCACATTTAAGCAAAAGAGATTGCGCCAAAATGTGAACAGAGGATGGGTATATTATGGTAAGCACCTTAGGGTCGGTCTGTCTCCACAATGATTTGTACTCTTTTATGAAAGTTTTTCTTTTAATAATTGGGCCCAGACAATGTTATCTTCTAGTTTTACATTTCTAAAGCACATTTTTGTAGTTAGAACTTAAGGTTATTTCTGTTAAACATTAGAGTCCTGCTCCTTTAATCAACTTCATTTTATAACCCTTTAGATTCTGATCACATGTTTTCATTTGAAAAATGTAATTACAATCGTCCTTGAAAATTAATATCATATTCAATACTTTACAATAAGTCATTCTGGCTCAGTTTAAATCAGGAAAAATAAATAATCTAAAGCATTGTGTGTGTGTGTGTGTGTGTGAAGAGCTAAACTTAAGTCTTGGGGAAAAAAGTCCAATATAACTAACACTAAATTTTTAGTACTGAATTTTTCTTTTAATAAGTGTCTTGAATAATACCAAATATATAAATAGTAGTCTTGAATAGAACATGAATATTTTACCCTCAACAACACGTTTTTTTTTTCTTTCATTTAATCTTGTGTATGTTTATTGGTATAATATATGCATTGTGTATCTTGTTTTATGTATATTTTAAAACAATTCTTCTAGTTTAAAGAGTGAATCACAGCTTACAGATTTTATAAAGATTTTAATCATATATGTATGATTTGATTCTTAATTAAGAAAAATATTATATCTTTATAGCTTGGCTGATTTTTACTCATTATTAAACTTTGAAAGTCTATTATACAGACAATGTAAAGAAGTGTTTTACTGTGCATGCTCATAGTAATTAACAACACATTACATTTAATACGAGACATTTAGAGAGGGACATTTCCTGCTGCAAAGGGAACTATATCAAGAGTATTCAAAATATAAACTAAAAAGATCTTGGTGAAAATTAGAATTCTAAATGTTTCATTTTAAATTTAAATGTGCCTAATGAACAGTATTTGTTTCCCTTATTTTACTGATAAGGATGAAGAAGAGGTTAAAGTAAGGAGCATAGGGTAAAGAGTCAGAGGAGAGATAATTTTGTATCCAGCTTTATGATGAGGCTCTAAATGTTACTGTTGAGTCACCCTGATATAAGGCAGTCATGCAGTGGGGGCGCTATATTATACAGAACAGACACAGGTAGGGCCTCTGAAATGGTACCCTGAGGACCCTCCTTTGGGGACTTGGGGAAACACGGGGAATGTCTTGGCCTCTAGCCAGCTAAACTTTTGTCAACATATTATGGATGGCTGGGAGACTGAGTCTTCCATATCTTAAATTTAACAAAAGGATTTCAAGCAACCTTGAAGCACATCCAACAGGTACCTTGAAAGTAGAGACAGTACAATTTTCAAAGTTATATTATAAATACCTAACATAGTGCTGGCAATTCATAACTGTTCAATGTATGATTTCTGAATTGATTAATACTAATCTTCCCTCTTGTTTTCTAACATCTCAATATCTTCTCCAGGGATTAATAATGCAGCAGGTATGGGAGTGTTTTGAACTTCAAAAAAGTAATGCACTTCCTGTCCACATATCCCTGTGAGTAGAATATCAACATGAAAGTAGCTCAATGACAATTGTTTCTCCCATAAAAGGAAAATAATTGTTGGAATTGTGAAGTGGGCAATGAAGGAGTTATTACATACTTTGTTAATTAATCATCACAGATTACAATATCCTATAGGTTAAAAAATATCAATTAGTTACTACTGTACCCTTAATGTTAGTTTCTTTATTTCATGTGATAAAACAACCTTAGAAAATATGCTATATTTGGACTTGCCTTAGTAGTTGTATTTTGTATGATGTATTTAGTCTGTTTTTTCTAGAGAATTGATTTTAACCTCTCTTATATATAATTATGAATTGATCCATGTTGATGGAAATATAATTATTCATTGCTTAGGGAAACTTGGACTTGTACTATGTTGGGGTAATATGTTCTAATGCCCTTTTATAAGACTAATGGAATTAGAATAAAACATTTTAATGATTATATATATGAGAAGGGGATTTCTCTGGAGAGAGAGAGAGAGAGAGAGAGAGAGAGAGAGAGAGAGAGAGAGAGAGTTTCCAATAGTACAGATTAAACAGCATTTAAAAAATCAGCAACTGGGGAGTCACTTCTTAGAGATCTGTACGTGGATTTAACAAACTAACTCTCTTTTTTGGAAGAGTTCCCATGCCAAGCCAAGGAGTTTATCTAATTACTACAGGTATAACAGTTTGAACAGGATTTTTGTCTTTGATTCCTTCCACAAGCCAGTGGAAACAGAGTACAGATCAATCCTATAAATCCCATTCTACCACCTTATCTAAATTTGTATAAAATATAAAGTAAAATAAAATAAAATAAAATAAAATTCTGCAGAGCCTTGCCCTGCATTACTTTTAAGGGAGGAGGGTAGGGCAGTGAAATGGAATTGGAGCCAGTTATATCATGGCAGTATGCCAAAAATAAATATGTGCTTCTCTTCGTTTGCTTTTTTAAGTTCATCGATGTTCAAAATTTTAATTTAACTAACCTTATGCTTTGACTAGGCTAGGATTAAAATGAAGGTTGTGAGATATCACCTCACACCTGTTAGAATGGCTATTATCAACAAGAAAAGTAATAGCAAATTGAAGAGGTTGTGGAGAAAAAGGAACCTCATACACTGCTGGTGGGGTAAATTGGTAAAGCCACTATGGAAAACAGTATGGAGTTTCCCCAAATAATTAAGAATGTAATTCCAAAATGACCCAGCAATCCCTTTCCTGGGTATCTATCCAAAAAATACAAAAAAAAACCCATTTATCTGTAAGGCTATATGTGCCCCTATGTTCATTGCAGCATAATTCATGGTGGCCAAGACATGGAAATGACTGAAGTGTCATTTGACAGATGACTGGATAGAGAAGATGTGAGATTATATATATATATATATATATATATATATATATATATATATATATATATATATCACAATGGAATGTTACTCCGCCATAAGAAAAGATGAAATCCTGACATTTGTGACGACATGGATGGATCTTGAGAATATCATGCTTAGCAAAATAAGTCACACAGAAAAAGTCAAGAACCATATGATTTCACTGATACTGTGGGATATAAAACTGAAAGCAACAAATGAACAAGATGAACAAACAAGCAAAAACTCATAGACACAGACAACAGTTTAGTGGTTACTAGAGGATAAGCGGGGAGTGGTAGAGAGGGTAAAGGGGATCAAATATACGGTGATGGAAGGAGATTTGACTTTGGGTGGTGAATACTTGAATTATACACTTGAAACCTATATAATTTTATTAATCAATGTCACCCAATAAGTTTAATTGAAAATAAAATGAAGATTATGGGCTTTCAAGTCTCTTTAAATTAATAATTATCAAAATTGAAGCTGTTATATGTAATTACTATAGTTTTATGACTACTTTTTTCAATATTGGGATGAGGGAAACTCAGGTTCATGAGCATTTGATAACGCTTAGGCTCTATTTTTTTTCTTTTCAGAGATGTCTAAAATGATTCAGAAAATACATTTATTTCTCTACTTTTGAAGGCACTAACACATCAAATTTCATGAGTTCCCCTTATAAGTTATTTCAGAATTTTACCATTGACATGAAGAAAGTCATCTGTGCTGTCAATTTTTGTTTGTTTGTTTTTATTCGAGCGTATTTTATTTCTTTACTGGTCACATAAACAAATCAATACCCTCTACTAAACTATTAAATATAAATTAAGTCAAGCATGATTTTCTTTTCAAAATTAAATATATGTCCTTGCAAATATTTTTGGTTCATTGGACACACTGGCAACCAATAAATGGCATTGGAGATACAAATGGTTAAATTCTAAAATTGCCATTTCTTAACCGCAAAGTGACAATTCACTGGATCTCTCTGAGTTAAATGAAGTTTATTTAATATATATTTCTACTTTAGAGAGCTGCTATGATAATTCAATGAAATTGAATACTTACACCTACAGTCTGATATTTCACATGTTCAATATATTATGTCCATAGTATCACCTTAATCTAGCTTATCTAATAGGAAGCAGATTGTGATTTTTAATTTTTCCAACTCTAGATGCTTCCACCTCTTGGTCTACTGCATTTGTAGTATTATAATAGAATAAAAATATTAAAAACTGTAGTTAAAAATGGATTACTTGTTTGTATATTTCAGAGTGTTTATTTTTAAATAATCATAAAGAAGTGAGTAACCTTCTCATTGCTTTTATATAGTAGCTGACAACTAATTCATTGTCTCACTACATTTGAATCCCTTCATTTTCATTAGCTGTGGAACTTATTCTCTCAAATCCCATAATGACATCAATAGGGATAACTCAGGATATTTAAAGTCTAATCATTCATTCTACCTAAAATGATTTAGGAGACATATTATTGAAGATATACTGATTCTTCATATCTAAATGCAATAACATTATTTTATGTATTTATTTTAAGTTGTGTTTAGTTTGATTTAAATATTCTACTTACCAATGTTGACTCTCTGAATCAGTATTTTAAGCACACTTGACCCAATCCTGTGTGAATAATGTTTGCTAAGGGCCAAACAATGAATACTAGAAATGCAGTCGGCTAAGAGGTGGAATTATCTAGAGTCGGAGAAATTGAAAATCACAGCCTCCTTCCTATTAGATAATGTAATTATAGTGTCTCAAATGCAGAGACTTTCTATACTTATTCTGACATTTACCAAACTTTTTGTAAGAATAAGACCTTAAGAAATATGACTTTACATTTGCAGAAAATTACTTTACAAATAATGTGTGAGGGAGTATAGTAACTGGAAGAATCAGCTATGATGGCCACGAGTAGAGTTTCAAATAAATGACACTCGTTTCATGCTAAACTATCTTTATGCTTATTGTTATTTCTTTGTTTTAGGAGAAGTTTGGAAAATTCTGGACTTGAGAGGTTGAAGACACTCAATTATAATTAAATGAATGAACATATGAATTATTGAACCTAGATGAAATTCTTATAAGCATTACACTTACATACCTACAAGTTTTACTTTCTCAACTTCACTGTCCCCTCTACATTGGGATATATCAACTCACAGTTTTGTGGAAATTGAATGATACTACATGTGAAAAAGGACAATGTCATATATTCACTCATTAAACAAAAAATTATTAAGTAACTACTGCATGCAAATAACTGTTTTGTGTGCTTGGATATATTAGTGAAGAAAGTGAATTTATCTGTCTGACTTATTTCACTTAGCATTATACTCTCAAGATGGGGGGTGTGGGAGATGAG
Organism: Rhinolophus sinicus; assembly: GCF_036562045.2. NCBI lineage: Eukaryota > Metazoa > Chordata > Mammalia > Chiroptera > Rhinolophidae > Rhinolophus > Rhinolophus sinicus. The sequence goes on from NC_133753.1 coordinate 181,616,514, forward strand.
GGTAAGGGGGATCAAATATATGGTGATGGAAGGAGAACTGACTCTGGGTGGTGAACACACAATTGGTTTTATAGATGATGTAATACAGTATTGTACACCTGAAATCTATGTAATTTTACTAACAATTGTCACCCCAATAAATAAAAAAATTAAAAAAATGGAAAGTGAATTTATAATCATTTATAATGATAACAGTGACAATGATTATGGTTATTACTATAAAAATTGCTAACAATTTAATAAAGCTTAATAAGTACCAAATAATCTTATAAGTATTTTATATATAATTTAGTGCCTCCATAAAACCTGTAAGTTATTTTAATTTATCCCTAATCTATAAATTAAATATTGAAATATAGTGCTATTAAAAACTTGCCCACGCAACAAAGGAACAAGACAAACAAACAAGCAAACAAACAAACAAACAAAAACTCATAGACACAGACAATAGTTTAGTGGTTACCAGAAGGTAAGAGGGTAGAAGGGTGGTAGATGAGGGTAAATGGGATCAAATATATGGTGATGGAAGGAGAACTGACTCTGGGTGGTGAACACACAATGGGATTTATAGATGATGTAATACAGAATTGTACACCTGAAACCTATGTAACTTTATTAACCATTGTCATCCCGATAAACTTTAATTAAAAAAAGAAAGAAACTTGCTCAAGGTCATGGTGTAAGTAGATGGTAGAACTGAGATAAAAGTGTGGGAGTCTGGCTCCAGGACCTGTTTTTAACCATAACACCATGCTACCACCTAATTACACTAAGTAACTATTAGTTTATTCTCCCAATCTGTTATCTGAGGAACTTGGACACCAGACAAAATGCTATAATGAGCGAGATTACAATGCTTTACTTTTAACCAGGTATAGGATAGAAAAGTTTAGACATAAAGTAAGATTTATTTTCAGCATGAATTTAAACATTTTAGGGCTAATAAAGATAGAATGCATTTGATCCAAGGGATTTGAAGAATGTAAAATTGTTCAGCCACAGGGATCCTTACATATTTAGTCAAAAACCCTTAATCTGTAGAAGAGAAGAATGACCATTCTAGAACCTAATTAACAATCATGGCGATATCTAGGGTTTGTCACCAGATTCCTGGTGACAAATTATGGGTCCATGCTTTTACACACTATTCTGCCTCTTTCGTGATTTTTATTCAACTGCAATTTATAAATGAATAGTTTATTTAAATTAATGAACACACACACACACACACACACACACACACACACACACACACACATAAAGGATATTTATTATGACTTATGTAATAATGCGAATCCCAAGTTTTTAGTCCACAAGTAAATAATCCAAGCTTTTGCCTTTGATGTTAACTTAATATTGTCCTTATTGGAAGTAATTCTCTAAATATTATTAGATTCCAACTGTGTGCAATGTTTATGATAAAAACTATTGGTAGAGTAGCAAATTGGAAATTAATCATTAAACTAACAACACCAGTATTTAGTTTGCTTTAAGCACACAACAAAAACGGAAATAAACCTAACAATGTCATTTTAACAGCATAATTCTTCTGAAAGAATTACATGTCCCTTCAAGCCTGTGGTACTAGATTTTTCTGTACTTAAAGATTTACTTATTATATGAAAATCTATAATCTGGTTTATAATATATATATTGATTACCAATAGTACACAAAAATACTATGCTGTTCATCTAAACATATACTTGTTGACACTTACTCAATTAAAAACTGATACAAAATGAATTCCTTTTCAAGAAAAATTTAAATGGTAATGCTAGATGGAAAAATATACATTTTTATTGCTAATCATGTGTACATTTTCCCTCAGCATAAGGGTTCTATTTTAATACATTATGCTAAAGAAAAATGAGCAAAACATGTTTCTTTTCAAGATAATTTATAATGTCAAGTCATGCATGAGAGTAATGAGATTAATAATAGAAAGTATAGATGTATTCATTCTCTAGATGATAAATCATGACAAGCCATTAGAGTCCTTTAATTCGGATGCAGTAAAACCATGTGATGGCTGAGAGAATGGATGATACTATACAGTTCATGTCTACTTGATGAGTTAAAATTAAGTCAGCGTTGTTAGTAGTGTTCTAAAATTGTTTTACATTAATAGAAGTCTGCCAACTTTGAATGGAGTGTAAATCATATCAGAATTAAGTACTCCCTCTGAGGAGTGTAATACTGCACATAAAGAGGATATTCTAAGATGAACTAGTCACTATTACAATTTATGGCTTACACTGATTGAGCACGTAATGAAATGAAACACATCACTAGCCTCAACAATTAAGTTAAAATATAGTAATAAACATAAAGAACACAAACTTTATTTCCAATCAAGCAGTCTACAACCGTTTGTTTGTATGCTTATTATTCCTGGGTAAGCTATTATCTTTTTTTTTTTTTTTTTTTTAACTTTTGTTTGTTTGTTTGTTTGTTTGATATTGGGGAATATTAGGTAACACTGTGTTTTTCCAGGGCCCATCAGCTCCAAGTTGTTGTCCTTCAATCTAGTTGTGGAGGGCGCAGCTCAGCTCCAAGTCCAGTGCTGTTTTCAATCTTTAGTTGCAGGAGGCGCAGCCCACCATCCCATGTGGGAATCGAACCTGCAACCTTGCTGTTAAGAGCTTGCACTCTAACCAACTGAGCTGTTTGGCCATTCCTAAGCTATTATCTTCATTATTTTTACAATTATAGCTTTAAAATTATATAAATGCCTGGTTCACAATTCAGAAATTACAAAGGGATTTCTCTTGTTTGCCTCTTTCTCAAATTATTTTGGTTCCAGACCAGTGATTCTCATGGACGGCAGCACATTAGTATTATTTAGGGGCCTTTTACAGTTCGTATAACCAAGGCCTCAACACTCCAGTTTCACTCAGGTAGCAATACCGTTTAAAATTCCCCTGGTGACTCCCATATGCAACTATGGTGGCAGGTCACTCCTCTAGCCCTGTAGTGTCATCCCATTCACTAAGAACCCAATCATTCTTAATCAAGATCAAACATTTATTAAATACTCATTGTTTTCTAAGCAGTGACTACTGACATACAGACATGAACACTTCACCTGAACCTCTTTTCCACATATCACAAAACAAAAGCTGCAGGTTGCTGGAGACTTTAACAATAGAGATAGAAAGTTGCTCTTTTTCTTTTTCTGCTTGAGCCAGACAATCTGGGCATATTTTCTTTTCTTTTCATTGCAAGTTACACAATGTTAGGAGAAAACTCAATTCAATCCTACTGTGAGTCCTTATTTCTAAATATTGCTCTATTTTGGTGGCCACCGAGATGCCTATCTGGCCTTTATTAGGTAAGCAATTTGAATCCCCAAAAGAGTAAGCTCCAGCAGAGCAGAATCTCTGTCTGATTTGCCAACTGTGATAGTCACAGTTCTTAGAACAGTACCTGCACACATCGTGCTATGATGAATAACACAGAAACCTCGCAAAAGCTTAAACAGCAGCTTAATAGTATGACAGATTAATAGTACTTCATCCCAGGATTTGTAGAAGAGTATTATAGCCTTGCTTATTGTCACAATACTGAGAACAATTCAAAATGCCTCATATTCCTTGTTTTGGATTTACATGCAATCCCCTTCTGCAATTATACTCTTACAGGTATGTTGTCTTCCAGAAAATATGAGAAAACACTCCCCAATTAATTTTATGAAGCAAATATTACTCTGATATCAAAACCAAGCAAAGAACAAAAACTGCATTTCAATATCTGTCATAAATATACATGCAAAATCCTTATCAAAATGTTAGTAAATATAATTCATCAATGTATTAAAATAATTCTATACCACGGCCCAGTGGAATTTATCTCAGAGATGCAATATCAGTTCACATTTGAAATCAATCAGCTTAACCCAGCATATTAATAGACTAAAAAAGAAAAACACATGATCATGTTAATCAAAGAAGAAAAGTATTTCACAAAATTCAACAACCATTAATGATAAAATCTCTCAGAATGTATCAGGAAACTTATTTAATATGACAAAAAAAATTCTATAAAATATATGCAACTAAATCATTATTAATGGTAAAAGACTGACTGTTTTCCCTCTGAAATTGGAAGTAAGGCAAAAATGTGCACTCTCAGTGCTCTCATTCTACATAATGCTGCAAAGTCTAGCCAGTTCAATAAAGACATAAGAGGTAATAAAAGGAATATAGATCAGAAGGGAAGAAATATAAGTGCTCCTATTTTCAAATGACATTGTCTATGTAGAAAATTCCAATTAATCTAAAAAGAATAATAAAAATCTTCTCAAACTAATGAGTTAATGAGTACAGTTACAAGATAAACAAAAATCAATTGTATTTCTATCTACTACACATAGAAATTGCAGATATAATACCATTTGAAATGGCTCAAAAGTGAAAGGTTTAAGTTTAAATTTAATTAAACATAGAGAGGACTTGCATGCTGAAAACCAGAAAATACTGATGAAAGAAAGCAAAGGTCTAAAAAAATGGAGGGACATACCATACTCATGGATAGCATGAGTTAATATACTAATGATACCAATGGACCCGAATTGATAGATCTATAGGTTTAACCCAGTTCCTTTCAAAATCCCAGCAAACTTTTTGTAGATATAAACAAGAGTATTTTAAAATGTATATATCAAAGGAACTATAATAGCTAAAATAATTTTGAAAAAGAATAAAGTAGAAGGAGTCAGGCTACCTAATATCATGAGTTATTATGTAGCTACATTAATCAAGACAGTGTATAAGTAAAAAGTCAGACATATAGATCACTGGAACAGATTAGAGAAATCAGAAACAGATGCACACAAATTACGCCCAGTTGAATTATTTTATTTTTTCAATTAGAGTTTACATATAATACTATATTAGTTTCAGGTGCGCAATATAGTGATTGTCAGACATCTATACACCTTACAAATTGATCAGTCCAATAAGTTTAGTATCCATATGACACAGTACATAGTTATTACAATATTATTGACTATATTCCTTATGTGGTGTTTTATATCCCCATGACTATTTTTATATTAATAGTATGCCCCATTTAATTTTGACAAAGGTTTAAAAGGAACTCAATGTAGGAAGGACAGCCTTCAGAAATGGTTCAAGAATAATTGAATATTCACACATGGAAAAAAATTTGACCTAATCTTACATCTTAAGAAAAAAAAAAATAAAATGGATCAAGATTTAAAGGTAAATTAATAAAAAAAAGTAAATTTAGAGAGAAAGTGCATAGTAAAAATAGGAGAAAGTCTTTGAGATTTCGGGCTAGGCAAAGTGTTTTGAGCTATGACACATAAAAGCAAAAATTGATAAAAGGACTTCCTCAAAATTAAAAAGCAAGAAAACAAAACCTTTTGCTCTGTGAAACACCCTGTTAAGATGATGAACAGGCATGCTACAGAATGGAAGAAAATATGTGCTGACCATGTTTTGACAAAGAACTAGCATCTAGAGATTATGGAAAGAAAAACAAACAAACAAAGAAAAAAAAACCTCTCACTATAGGAATAAAAATTAAAAAATAATCAATTATAAATGGGCAAATTATATGAAGAGACATTTCACTTAGCAAGATATATGAATGATAAATATGCACATGAAAGTTGTTCAATATCATGATCTACTAGGGGAATACAAAAAAAAAACAAGACACACACACAAAAAAACAAAACAACAACGAAAATATCCCAGAGATATCTTTATACACCTCTTCAAATGGCTAAAATAAATCGATAGATAAATAAATAAATAAATAAATAAATAAATAAATAATAAATAAGGAAATAAATAAATAGTAACAACTCCAAATGCTAATAAGGATATGGGAGTCATTGGATAACTCCTGTACTGCTGCTGGGAATGTAAAATGGTACAGCCAATAATGAAAAGTTTGGTAAAGTTTTTAAAAAGCTAAACCTTCAATTATCATATGGCCAAGTGATTGCACTCCCTGGTACTTATCATAAAAAAATAAAAACTATATCACAGGAAAACCTTTATACAAATGTTTACCGCAGCTGTATTCATAATAGCACAATACTGGAAACAACACAAAAGCCTTTTAATAGGTGAATTTTTAAATAAGCCATAGTACATCCATATCATTGAATAGTACTCAGAAATAAAAAAGGAACCACTGATGATACATGCAACAACCTGGATGAATCTCCAGATAATTATGCTAAATGAAAAAAGCTGTTTTCAAAAGGTTACATATGGTATGATTTCTTTCATATAACATTCAAAGAACGACAAAATTGTAGAAATGAGAACAGATTAGTGATTGCCAGAAAACAAGAGGGCATTGAGAGTGGGATAGAATGTGTGTGGGGACGGGTGAGAGGTATAAAAGTGCAGCATGAGTAATCCTTGTGGTGATGGAAATGTTCTATGTATTTACTTATCAGTGTCAAAATCTTGGTTGTGATGGTGTACTGTAGTTTGCCAGAAGTTACCTTGGGAAAAAGTGGGTAAAAGATACAGGAGATTTCTTTGTATTATTTCTTAACACTATATGAATTTCCATAATTATTTTAAAATTAAAAACAAAAAGGAAATGGAAAAAAGTATAAACTGATTTTTTTCTGATCAGCTGTGAATAATATGCATCAGCTCTTTGTGACTAATATTTCATAAACATTAATGTTGGGATATTGCAATTTTGTTTCTGAAGAAAATATAATTTTGCTTCAAACAATTTCAGAATTATTATGTTTTCAAGCCATGTGTTGTCATGTACTGTCATGCATAGCCAATGCAAAATTATGAAACAGAGGTGCTTTATTCCTAAAATGTTCCACTCATTAAGATGATTTCAAGCTTATATGCTATTTATGATTTTATAATTAATGAGTTTTTGGAAAATCTTTGTGTCACATTTTAGAATGTAAATTTTTAATTATAAAAATGTAATTTATGAAATTCTTTAATAATCAAAACAGACAATTCACCTGTGCCTGTGCTTCAAAGTGCAGACTTAGAAGACTACATTATATAAACTATAATTTTTATATTTAAGAAAAAAATTAATTCCACATACTTCATTACTAAAATTGATGAGTATATGACATTTGTTATATATTTAATGATAACAGTGATATTTAAGTTACCTGCTTCACCACATGATATATTAACCTCAATAATCTGTCCAGATGATATATAAGATTAATCTATTTCCAATAACATAGAAAAATGTTACGTATGTTTTTTCTTATCTATTGTTTTTTAATTTTCAATACCTCTCCCAATAAGATTGATAACAGAAAATACTATCCCTGTACTAGTAGCCATTGTGAAGTTTTTTCATCATTTATATTATTTGATCTTTATCTCAAGCACTGCTGGAGTTCATTTCTTCCAGGTTTTACATAGCTACTTTTCATCACTGAATATTCAAAGTCGTTGAAATAACAATATCAGGCCTGGGATAAGGCTGCAGGATGGACAGACTCTTATGTACGGAGTTAAAGTTAGTATAGGGATGAGGTTCATTAGGGATAAATAAATATATAAATATATATATATATATACACACACATATATATATAATGTTATATATTATATATAATTATATATATATATAAAACATATAATTTTATATATAAAATTATACATATATTAGCAATTTTAAAAAAATGTTTTATAATTTTATATATAAAATTATATATATATATACTAGCAATTTTAAAAATGTTTTACTAGATCTCTGCAAAATTTTCACCTTGTCAATATCGAAGGTAAAATGTTTAGGTTGAAATTTACCTTTCCTCCATTGTGCCAGCTTAACCATTTCTGGGAACTAATTAATCATTGTATTTATTTATTTATTTAGTATTTGATAATTTCACAGGGGAAAACAATGGTAACTCTTGGATTATCCAGTAACAATTATTTTATTTTTAAATATGTAGGTAATTTTTATTTACATTATATGCCATATTTTAAGATGTTTGTTTGTTTGAACTGTATCTGGTTAAGGATATGAAAGTTAAAATATTTAACTGCTCAACTTTTGATTTTTAAATAAATTTTTGTTATGTTTATGTTAGTTGTATTGTTTTGCTTTTCTTAAAAAGATGGATATGTAATCATTTATCAATATATATTTTTTTAACTCTTCACGGAAACCCTTAATGCCAGAAAGTTAGGAAATTTTATTAGCACATTATTGGAACTAAAATTGGAATTTAGATATATTCATACAATGTGGCAGAAACATTTTAATCATAAATTGCCTCTCAGGCCTTTATTCGTAATTATATGCTTTGAATTTCCAAATTTGTGTATTTTGCTTTCCCTGTATGTAGCCTTTATAAAGTAATAAAGTAGAATTTAAGGATGGCTTCTTAAAATCAAGAACACTGCTCAGTAAAGAAAAAAACACTGGATGACAAAAATTATACATTTATTTGACCCAAAATGAAATGCATAACAGGATTTCATAACTCTATAAAAGTTCAAATAGTTGAAGACCTACTTAATATATTCACTTTACTATTTCCTACAGTAAATATTATATTATGGCAGAAAAAACAATAGTGTATCATGATGGAAAATGGATTATGTTCAATAATGTTCAGTGATAACACAAAATTGTAATACAATTTATCTAATATAGCACAGTAAAAAATGTTAGCATTCATAGAACAAGCTATCATTTCATAATAATTCCACTTAAATGCAACCTGTAATTTTTCCAACATGCTGTATATATCAAACACTTATTGCAAACAAAAATTCATAGTTGAATGTGTTCTTATGTGTACATAAACTACAACTTTTCTGTAGATTGGATTTCAAAATCTATTAATTAATTTGTTGATTATAACTTGAAACAGTTTCCCTGAGGATAAAAATAAAATAAAAGAGTTTACTGAAAGTGTTTAAGTGTTTGCTCGTGTACAAAGGAAGAGTTTAGACTCTCTCATTAGAAATAGCTTTGTTGGAAAATTTTCTAAATAATATTTAATATTGCAATCATGATATCTTTATGGCAAGAATGTCCTCCTAGTCACTTATCTCTTGTTTAACATTACATCTGTAATTTGAAAATCACTCTCCTACAATTACTACAAGCCATTGTATATATGTTATAGTAACTCTAGTAACTACCATTTTGTTGGGTGATTTCAAAATAAGTTTTGTTGCACAATATTTATTATTCCTTGTCATATACCTGGAAAGACATTTTACACATTTATACTTTAAAATGTATTTATTTTGAATATGAATATGTAAAATATGTGCAAAAAACTAACTTATATATGTAAATTACCTGCAAAATATTAGATACTAATATTAGATACTACCTGTGAAAATATGTAAATTAGCTACAAAAGCATTATCTAAGTTTTAATACAAACATATAAATATATTGTTCCTTCTTTGATGAGTAGAATTTCTTGGTCATTACTGCATAGTATTTAATCTCTCTTAATATCTTCATTCACACTTACATGAATATTTATATAGAAATCTGCAATCAAGGTGCAAAATAATATCTATTCATCTGACAAAAGGTAATTTTGAGAAATAATGATTTCTCAAATAATTGAAAAATAATTTAAACGTCTTAAAAGTTCATCTCTTCTGCAACAAAAATGCACTGAAACGTTGCAATCTTAATAGTTGTGTTAGGAATACAGCTGTTGATAAGCATTATGAGTTACCCTGCCGAGTAAAGATAAGAAATGAATAGGTCAGCAATCTAAATAAATGGGGAGAGTTTTGCTGTGGCAGAATGGACTAATATGAACCAATGGACACAATTAACATCTTAAATAGATTATAGGGTAAACTTAAAATAGAATGGAATTCATCCTTCTTGCATGTGATCCCCTTTAGGATGAATTAGCTTTCATCCCTCTCATTGGAAGCAGGTATAAATATTATCACTCCTTTTTTCTCTCTGTTCTCATTACATACTGTCCCTTTCCACTAATCTAGCATCCAATGCTAGTATGCACTTTCTAAATGCACTACAAAGTCTGTATAGTTGCTAATAATCTAGAGAAATAAATGTACTTCCGTTCAGATATCATTTAACATTTGTTCAAGCATAGACAATATATGACCCATGAGACTGTAATCTTGCTCACCACCTGCTTTTCCTTTTAATGGTATAAGAGATAATCACAGACCAAGCTGTCTAAAGAAATATCTCCAAATTCTTGGATAACAAGCCATTTTCACATATGTTTTAAATATGAATAGATTAATATAAATTCTTAGTAAATTATCTTGATCATTCATTAATTAATTCATTTAGCAAACATTTGGTAAATACGACTGTATCTATAACACTCATCTAGGTTCTAGTTGTGTAAAGATAAATGATAAATTGTCATCTGAATGCCAATTTTTGTTTTAAAATTCTTAAATTATTTTAAATGTTATATTTTCATGATGTTTTAAATTAATATAATTTTAGATATGAAATAGTTTGCTCACATTTTCATTCACATATACATCCAGAAATGCCTAGAAAACCTATTTGCTAGGAACTCCAGTAAATATTAGTAATATAGAAGTGAATTAAAAACAAACAAAAAACAGGATACAGTATGGGAAGAGATATATGATGAACAATTAAAAATTCAGAAATAATATATATAAGGAAGCTATGAATTCCTTTGAGAAAAATAATCCAGGTTAATGAAAATAGGATGTGTTGAGAAATTTGTTTATGTTCATTCATTTTGTCATTCATTCATCACATATTTATTAAGCAATTAACATACATAAATAACTATATGAAGTACTGATATATTATAATAAAGAAAACAGCTGAAGTTCAATGCTTACACAAAGTTTACAATCCAATAAGGGGGTTAAATAAATAAAGAAATAGCATGTTGTAGTGACAGGTGCAAAAAAAAACAACACACAATACGAAACAAAGATAAGAAAAAGGAATTATTTTGGAGAGGTGCAGGTGAGCAGGGTGGCCATGAGGGTCTCGTGAAAATAACTTGAGTAAAGATTTGAATGATTGTGAGAACCTGCCATGAAGATAACTTTGAGAAGAGAATTTTAGCCAGTGTGATGCAAATGCAAAACCGAGTGAGGTGGATGGAGAACCGATACCCTTAAAGTCTGAAGACAAACAAGATGTTCAGCCTAGCCAGTGTGAAGCTCTACAGAAGTAAGAGAAGAGTTTAGAGAGGTAAATGAATATATATAAATGATATTAATTTCCTAAAGCTTCTATAACAAATTAGCACAAATTTAGGGGGCTGAAACAAGGCAAATTTATTCTCTTATAGTTTTGGGGGTCAGAAGTCTAAAATTAAGGCATTGCCTAGATTAATTCCTTCTAGAAGCTTCTGGGGAGAATCTGTTTCCTTACGTTTTCAAATTCTTAGAGCCTGCTTGTTTGGCCCATAACCCCTTCCTTACATCACTTTAACCTTTTGTTTCACACCAATCTCTTGTTTCCACTATGTTATCTCCTTCTGTCTGGATTGATCCGACTCCTGTGCCCCTTTTATAAGGAGACTTATGATTGCATTAAGCCCACCAGAAAATCCAGGATAATCTCCCCATCTCAAAATTTTTAGCTTGATTACATCTACAAAGTACCTTTCATCATGTAAGACAATATTCAATTTCTGGGGATTAGAACATGGACATTTTTTGAAGCTGTGTAACTATGTTTTATTCAGCTTATCGCATATCGCATAGTGCCTTATAGATCACAATATATGAATTATTGTCTTTTACTTACAGTGCTATTTATATATAGGGAACAAGGAGTACCACATTTGTAATGTATCATGAGGGACATAAGTAATTAAGCCAGGTAGATATGTGGAGGAAAAGAGTTCCAGGCAGTGGAAACATCACACAAAAAAACAAACAAACAAAAAAAAACACCTGACATGTGAGCAGTGTTCCAGGACGAGGAGTAGCAAGGAGGAGAGTGTGGCTGGAGTACAGGGAACTAGATGGAGAATCTTACAAGTTGAAATTATAGAGTTAGAGGCAGGAGGAATCTGGGTAGAAGGCCTTGCAGGTAATTTTAAGGGCTCTGGATTTCACTCTCAATGAGAAAGAAAGCCATTTGCAGACTTAACTGGAAGTAGATAAAACAAAAAAACTCAGAATATAAATCTTAAAAATATATAAATGGTATTCCAAACCAGAAATTAATGAGGTCTTCAAAGGAATGAATACACTTAGAGAGAAGGGAAGTGCTTTAGTCTGAGCAAGAGAACAGCCAAAATGTAAAGTTCAAGGAAATAAGAGCCAACCAAAGAGACAAGGAAGAACAGCCAGTGAAGCAGAGAAAAACTAGAACAGAGAGGAATTTGGAAGCCAAATGAAGACAGGTGTTAAAGAAAGTGGAAGTGGGCAATTGTGTTTCAATTGTTGCTAATAGTTTTACAAAAAATAACTGGGAACAATTTCTATCAAGATTAATTCTGGAAACTGCCACATGGGAGAGAAGCTTCAAGAACATCAACATGTATGTGCCTCCCTTACCTCTAGACAAACCCTGCTTTTCCCAAGCAAAAAAGTAATTGGTGAAGTTCCCAACACTGACTTAGCAGTGTAATAATACAAATTTCCTGTTTTCCACCAACTTCATCATCCTGACTTTCTCTTCTATCAAATTTATCCAGTTCTCTCTTGATACTCAGTAAGCCCAGGGAGACCTGGGAAATACCACATAAGGATGCAGGTAGAGGGAGGAAGAAAACTTGCAGCAAAGAAATCACCAGTGAGAAGAGATGCTTGTAACAGCTGGGAAGAAGATGAATTGTTTTCCTAGCTTCAAGAACAGAAACACCTCTGGGCTCCACAATTTCTCATCACACCTGATATGGGAACAAAGACTCTATAAATACATTCATATGTATAATTTATATTAACATATCTGTGTCCACATTTTGTATAAAGCCAGTTATATTTTATTTCATAGAAAACAGCTCTTCATTTGGATAACATAAAATTCAATCTCCATAAAAAATTCTCTAAGAAATAAGAGCCTCATAAAATCTAGTGGTCCAAACCTGGTGCTTATATGGCCTCTGAAGGAAAATTGGCACTGCTCTATTTTGTCATGTTGCAGTCTTTAGATGTACACATATTTGTAAGCTCACTCACTAACAGTCTAACTCTAAAATAATATACTCCATGTGAACTATTTGCTATATCTGAACTAAGTAAAACTATTATATTATATAAGACCCAGTCTTATATTACAGTAAAATAATACAGCAAAATATTATTTTACTATATTATAGTAATATAAGACCGGGTCTTATATTAAATTTTGCTCCAAAAGACACATTACAGCTGATTGTCTGGCTAGGTCTTATTTTCCGGGAAACACGGTACATATCTTCAACTAATGATGCACACAATATGATGGTTCTTGTTCAAGAGTAAATTGAAATAACGTTAAAATGAAAAAAGATATATTTTAACTTGTAATATTCAAACATCAGGAATACTGCCCTTTGTCTAAGACAGTAGTAAATAATTATTACTACTATTTTTTTGACAGGTAAATAAGATGGTCTATTATTCAAACAGATGCTAGATTTAATCAGTTATCAATCTTTGGCTGACAATATTGCAAACTTTTTTTAAAAAACAGAAAACTAGAAACAGTTTTTTTTGTTGTTGTTTGTGTTTTTTTTTGTGTGTGTTTTTTTTAATTCTTAAAGTGCATATTCTTTTAATTCAGGAATTTAAAATGATGAGTCCCTCTTTAGAGAATCCAATGAACAAGGTAGATGCTCTCCAAGATTAATGGCATATTCACACAGAATTTTTTGAGCAGTATTAACATTCTCCTGAAATTCAACACAAGAGCCCCTCCACAAGTTTTATCCATTCATAGGCTCAAGCTAAAACCGCCTGACTCAATTTTACTTGCTTCATATTTTTAATGTAGATTCTTTTTTAGAGAAAAATTTAGATGTTTCTCTGATTCAATTAAAATAGCTTGCCTGCAGCATACCTTCTCTTTATTCCTGTGAAGTGAAGAATATTTCAGGATATGAAAAACACTGAAAACCTTGTTTTGTTTATTGTTACTCATCTTATCTTCTTAGGATTAGTTTTATAAATCAATATATCAGCACCAGAATATGTATCTACATTTATTGTATATTAATACAGTGAACAAATATATGCTGTTTAAATGCTGATAACATATATCTCAATGTATCTGCCTAATTTAAAATATTAGGATATTACAGTATGTTAAAAAGAGTTAATGCATTAACGTAAAGCAAAACTAAGAGTAAATACTGATTTTTCTTAATTATTAAATAGTTTATTGAATAGCTTTGAGGAAATGTGAGATCCAACAAAAGTGTTTATGAAATAAAATATAATGGAAATTCATTTTCACTAAAGTTTGATCTGATGGGTATATATTTTGCAATGTAAGAGTTTGCAACATCCTTAAAAAAACAAAGACAATGAATTGGTCATATATTTCTTTCATTGAGAATTTTGAAGAAAAAAACAAGTATATATAGAAAAAGGAAGTATCAATGCACACATGCACACACACACACACACACACACATATATCTTTAAAAGCAAGGGGACTCAGCCAAAACTTAATTTTTCATAACATTAAAAATGTTATATGTATATGTATATATGTGTATATATATATCCACATATGTTAATATACGTACATATATATAAACATACATTAATATACACACACATATATATATACACATACGTATATATACATATACATACACACAAAATGTGCCAAAAATATGAATATCTATCTATCTATCTATCAATCTATCTATATATCTATATATAGATATAGATACACATTTTAAGAAATCAAAAAATTGTATTAAAATTGTAATACTCAATATATACTGATAACAAAAGCTGAATACAAGTCATGTATACACATTTTTTGGCACCCCTGGTATTTATAAATATATATACATATATATGCAACCTTTGGCTGATAATATTTGAAACTTTTTTAATAGACCAAAGAAAACTTATATATATATATATATATATATACACACACACACACATATATATATACATACACATATACATACACATATACATATGTATGTATACATATGTGTATATATATATATATAAAATGATATATTTGTTTATACTCAGATTTCTATGAATATTCGTCAACTTCATAGATAAGATTTTTGTGTAGAAGATGAATCATGACATTAATAAAAATTACAGGATGAACCCCTTCATGCAGCTGATTTTTTATTATTTCACAAGGATAAATTTTTGTCATTTGAAATTCATCAGCAGCATTTTCCTGAAGATAACATCTATAGTGTGGTGAAACGCTGAATGTATTTAGTATGAACTAATAATAAAATCATTTAATGATGAAATGCATGCCACAAAACAGCATAGCCATGCTTATTTTAAATTAAACATAGTCATCTAGAGTCACTAAAGGTGCTTAGTTTTTGATATGAAAATCATAATTAAATTTAAACATTCTTATTTACTCCAATGTATCAAATATAGAGATAACAACATGATTCAAAGAAAACTTAAACATTTGTATGGTCAAATAAAAAGCCAAGAAAAAGAGGTATGAGAATATGAAAAAGAATAAGATAAGGAAATTTTTTCTATACGATAGAAAGAATTATGATGAAACTGTGGTATGATGCTGGGAAAACAGTAGATAAAGAAACAAAGGGAATAGAGAAAGTCATTTTAACCTTAAATTTTCTATTTATTAGAGAAGCATTACAAACCCAAGGGGAAATTCATTCAATAAATGTTATTAGATAATTAGCTCTCCATAGGGAAAATAATAAATTTTGTCCAATCATAGCACGTGAAACAAAATTCTCAGTTTGATTAATGACATAAATGTTTAAACACTAGTTTTCAAATGGTATATATAAAATAGGTTACTAGCTTTATGATGTTGAGTAGAATAGAAATTGTTTTAAAAAAGACAAAAGCACAAGACTTAAAATGAAGATTAAGGTATTTAGTAATATCTTAATTTTTTTTTCTTGAATGACACAGATAAAATAAGTACATTAAAATATAAGCCATAAATTGAGGGAAGACATTTCAAATACATAATTAACCAAGAATTATTACCCAAAATATATACTGAATTTCTGCAAAGCAATAGAATTTAAAAAACTCAGTTAAAAACATAGAGAAGATATAATAAAATACAGAAGTAAAGAATTCCAAATTCTCAATAAGTATGTGAAAAGACATTGAATCTTATGTATAATCTGGGCAATACATAATGACAAAAACAAACAGAAAAATGAAATATAATTTCACTCAGCTTAGATTGATAAATATTAAAATGACTGACAATTGCAAGAATTTCATTGATGTATAACCAAGGTAACATTTATAACTAGCAAAATATAAATATTACAGTCATTAGCCACTGTGAAGACAAAATTAATAAAGATGAATATATATATATATATATATATATATATATATATATATATATATATATATATATTCATCAACTTACAATGAGTTATGTCCTGATAAACTCATTGTAAATTGAAAATATTGTAAGCATGTCCTCTTTGGAGAAATGCTTTCACCCCAATAAATTTTAATAAGAAATAATATTGTAAGTCACAGTGCATTTAATAGGGGTGGCCAATTATCTCAGTTGGTAAGAGCATGGTGCTAATAACATCAAGGTTGCCAGTTCCATCTCCACATGGACCACTGTGAGTTGTGCCCTCCTTAAATTTTTTTAAAGTAATAAATAAGAACTAAAAAAAATGTATTTAATACACCTAACCTACCAATAGCATCGTCTACTTGAATGTGCTCAGAACACATACATCAGCCTATAGTTGGGAAAAATCAGGTAACATAATGAACACAATGTAGAATACCATTTTTTACCCTAGAGATGACATTGCTAATTGGGAGCTGGGACTCACTGACACAGAGAGTATCATGCCACATATTGCTAGCCTAGGAAAAGATCAAAATTCAAAATTAGAAGTACAGTTTCGACTGAACGTGTATTCCTGTTGCACCATTGTGAAGTTGATAAATCCTAATCAAATCACCATAAGTCAGGGACTGTCTGTGTGTATGCACATATAGATAGATACACATATGTGTATCCATCTATCTATATCTATCTATCTATCTATCTATCTATCTATCTATCTATCTATCTATCATCTATCTATCCTTTAACTCAGAAATTCTATTCCTGATCTCTCACACACACACACACACACACACATACAAACATAATTCCAAAGAATAGGGAAAAGTAGAGATTCTAACCAACTCATGTTCTTCTTATAACTTTGACACTAAAACATAAGGAGCATAGTATAAGAAAAAAGAAACATTTATACAATGAGTGCTTTATGAAGAACATGGAAACACCTTTATTTTAGCAAAACAAATTAGCAAAGTATAAAACAAGAAATATACAATGGCTATGTGGGTAACTCCAAGAATATAAGGATGTATTTAAAAAACATTGCAAAAAATTATTAATGCAATTCACCACATAAACAGAATAAATTGAAAAACACACTTTTCACTAGATATTAAGATAAAGAGCACAGAAAATTTGCTGGATATAAAATCAACATAAAAATTTCACATTCATATACAATGAAACATTTTTTAAATTAACTTAAAAGGATAACATTTTATAGCAGCATCCACATTAGGAAGTACGTATGAATAAATAAAAAACAAGTAAACAGGATCTCTATGATGCAAAAAGGCCTCCTAAACAAATAATTATATCCACTAATTCCTTAGCTGGGAATACTTAATGTTGGAAACATGTGAATTCTTTGCCAACTGAACTATATATCCAATAAAATTCAAATCAAAATTGAAACATGCTTTTAATGGGCGGGGCATAAGGTGTTTTAAAATTTTGTATGAATATGCAAAGACCCAGGATACACGTATCCCTTTGTATAAGTACAAAGTGAGAAAATTTGACCTACCCAATATAAAGTCTTACTTTAAAACTGTACTAATTAAGAGGATATGTTTTTGGCATTCTAATAGATACATAAAGACCTCAGAAGCACATACACAAATATATGAAAACTTTGATATGTTACACAGATGGTATAGCAGATTGGAGAAAAAAAAATGGGTGATTTTTAAAGAAACTATTGTTTAGAACATTTTTAGACTTATTAAAATATTCTCGATAGGCAACTTCCCTTATAAACCCACAACCACTTTCCTCTATTAATATTTTACGTTAGAGAGGTATATTTGTTGAATAAATAAATCAATATTTATACATTATTATTACCTAGCATCTATATTTTATTTAGATTTCCATAGTTTTTATGTAATGCTTTTTCTGTTCTACTAGGATCTTCTCCTCCCAACCCCCACCCCAAGACATCACATGACGTTTAGTTATTATGCCTCCTTATGCTTCTCCTGGCTTTGTGAGATGCTCACACTTTCCTTGTTTTGATGACTTCGACAGTTTTGGAAAGTAATGATCATGTAATTTGTAGAAAGTCCCTCAAATTAGATGCATTTGTTATTTTTCTCATGGTTAGATTTTTCTCATGGTTATTGGTTTTTAGGAAGGTCACAGAGGTAAAGGGAATTTTTATCACAACGTATCAAGGGTGCATGCTATCAATCTGACACCACTGTTGATGTAAATCTCTTGACTTTAATCACCTGGATGAGGTAGGATGTGTCAGGTTTCTCCACTTTACAAACAATATTTTCCCTTTTCCACACTGTACTCTTTGGGAAAAACTTATTATGGACAGCTGACCCTTAAGGGGTGCTGAGTTAAGCTCCACTTCTTTGGGAATGGGCTATCTGGATAAATTATTTGGAATCCTTCTTCACATGATGGTTATATATTTTTTCAATCATTTGTTTACATCAGTATGGACGAATAAAAAATTATTTTATGCTTTGGGTTAAATCCAAAAATACTCTACGTGTTTTGTTGCTCAAACTATTCCAGCCTTTAGTCACAGGGAACTCTATCGTTGGTTCCTATATCTCTTTGGCGTACTTCATCATTGTTTGTTTGTTTGTTTTTATTTCTTTTTTTAAGCCTTCCTCTCTGACACTAATAGTTATTTAAGGATCATCTTTTATATTTCCTGCCCCATTCATAGCATTAGCCATTTCTCCAAAGAGCCCTTGATCCTTTGGTTTGTGTTTTTCAGAATGGTCTGTCAACATTTCTTGTAAAGTTCAAAATAGTTGAAAAAGCTCAAAGATTTCTTAATATCGGAACAGTTAAATATATTGTGAGTATTCATACAATGGGAAAATACACGATAATAATTATAAATAATCTGTAGTCTAAGCATCGATATGGATGAATCTCACAAAAGATGTTAAGCTTACCTTTCAATTTATAGTAGAAAGGAAATAGTGTGATTCCATTTATAATAAGTACACACATTCCATTGTAAGTGATCATTCTGTTATATTTCTACTGCTATTGTAACAGATTACAACAATCTTTGTTTCTTAATACAAATTTATTATTTTACAATTCTAGGGGTCGAAAGTTCTAAATAGTTCTCAGTGGGCTAAAATATAAATGTTAGCAGGACTGTATTCCTTCTGAAGGCACTAGAAGAGAATCTCTTTGACAGTTCCTTCTTCATAGGGTCACCCACATTCCTTTGCTCCCCATCCTCCATCCTACTGCCAGCTTCTTATGCTGCCCTCTCTTTAAATCTCTCTCTTCTGCCTTTGTTTTCTATTTTTGCAGACTTTGTATTTGCAAGGGGCCCATCTTGATAATCCAGCATAAATTCTCAATTGTAACATTAGTTGATTAGCAATCAGAATTCCATCTGCAACCTTGCTTCCCATTTGTAGTATAATGTAACATGTTCACAGACTCCAGGGATTAGGGCATGGTCATCTTTGGGGCCCATTATTCCACCCATTACAATTATCACTCAAAAATTCACTACATCTTTTGAATGCATGTATCACCAATAAAACAATGAAGAAAAAGTAGTGCAACAATTCTCACTAAAGTTAGGAGAGCGATTACTTCTAAGGACGAGGGAAGGAGATGTAAACAGAGTGGGGCAAAATGGCACAAGCCTCTCATTCTGGCAATGACTGATTTCTTAAACAGAAGTTACCAGTGGATCTATATTGTCATTACTCTTTATCCTGCATCAATGGGTGCACTGTTGAGGTACAATACACTCTACAATTTAACATTACCTGGATTTTTCCTTTTATAATTGTAAAGGTCATTAAATATTTTTCAAAACCTATTTAAGATGACTCCAAAATGAGAAAGCATCTGCACACACAGAAAATAAGTTATATATTACTTATGTACACGAAGGTATACATAGAGTTCAATTAAAGCGCAAAATTAAATGACAAAAAAATAATAAAACAACTTTGCTGCAAAAGTATTGGATTAATTCCACTTTTCACGTCTATTTCAATGTACACTATCCTTTGACCTGCTCTGTGTCACAGGAATGTGGCCTGTGTTAAATTAACTCCTTTGCAATCAAGCTTCAGGTAAAGTTTAGTAAATGGAAGACACTGACAGGAGATTGGGAATTCAATAGAGAGGGGATAAAGTATTTATACTATTTTACTTATTCAATATTTTTAAAATGAAGTATACAGTTATGTCATTTTGTTATATATAAAAAGCTCAACGAAAAGTCTCATTAAACACAAAAAAAATCATTTTTCTTATTGCTGCCACTACCCTTCTCTCCTTTTTCTCTTTCTCCTCCTTCTCCTTCTCCTCCCCCCGCCTCCTCCTCCTTCTTCCCATCATCTTTTTCTCCTTCTTCTGTAGTGTGCTTCCTTCTTTTCCTAGTGTTCTTATCCCAGTCTTTCAGGGGGATTTGATTTTCTTCCTGGTCTTCCTTTGAGTCAAGAGATAAAAGACCAGAGGACAACACCATTTGACAAAATCTTACCACCACTTATACAAAATGGGAAGAAGTGCTTCCTAGAGCCACTGTATCTACACATTTTGTTTGCATTGTTACCTCCTTTGCATCCTTACATTTAGCAATGTCAAACAAAGACAACAATGTAACGTATAAAAAGAAATAACAGAAAAAAACAACCATAGCTTGAAATTGAAGAGTTAATGGTTTCATTTTTTCATTCTGATAGGAGTGAAGAAATTTACTACTAGCATGCAAAATTTCAAGTATAATGCTATGAAAATGTATAGGAAGAAAGGAATCCAAATAATTTGATTGTCATAGAGCATCACATATGATCTTGAATCTGAATTAAACTATTGACTTTTTTCCTTTTTCCCCTGATTATTAAAAAATATTACTTTTCATCCTCATCATCTGTCAGAAGAGAAAAAGAGAGTAGGAGAAGCTAAGTTTAGAGACTCCATTCAGTTATTAGATTGACAAAAAATATTTTGACTTTCTCACATAAGTATATTACAGAAATCTAGACAAAGATTTCTAAATAAGCGAGTATATGTGTGTGTGTGTGTGTGTGTGTGTGTGTGTGTGAGAGAGAGAGATAATGATTATTATTGTAGTATTTCCATGAAAGACTGTATAAATGGGATGCTTTATAGTATAAAGATAAAGCATACTGTCACTGAGGTCAAACTGCCTGAATTTAAAGCCCGATTATCTAAATTAGAGACCATGTGATTCTTTCTAAGTAACTTAAGCTTTGTAGTCTTATGAAAGTCGTCCATAAATTTGGGACAATAATACGGACTTAAAATATTTTTGTAAATTTTAAATAATGCACATGGACAATCCATTAAAATGTGAATCAGTCATACTTTCAAATTATTATTTCATGGCAAAAATAATAATTGACAAAATCTTAACATATGTAATGTGTACCTATAGTTATATATCTTACTACTAAAAATGTGTATTTGTATTGTAGTTGCTCATTTGTTCCGTAGCTTTTCTAAAAATAACTGAAGATTGATAGTGACAAAAGACATAAGAAATAAAACATTACTATTAAAATCAAGATTAAGTATTTAGTTCTATAGTGTTACTGCAGATACTGCTCAAGTTATTTAAAGGATTGAAGACCATGGATTGTTAATGGTCATGATCACATGATCACAATCACAGAAAACAACCAGAATTTAATTGTGAAATAGAGTTAGAAGGTTTCTCCTGATTTTAATATACTTTCTTTTGATTCTACCATATAGCGATCGTTGTGCGTCTTTTATATTTGAATTGATATGGCCAGTAGGTATTTGGATAAATGGAACAGTATTTTAAGAGAGAGGTAGACTAGATACTTTTTTCATGTTCTGCCCTTAACTCTTCAATCTTTCCTTTCTATAATCTTCCTGTGGAAAACCTCACTGATTGCTGTCATTTAAACTTTTCCAGTGATGAGTATGTCTCAGTTCTGCATCTGGCACTCTGACTAATTGGATTCTGCACTTTCAACGGTTGCCAGTTATTTCTACATGTGAAATCCTTCCATGCAAAACATTATCTGGAAAAGGAGAACTAAAGAATAGACATATATTATGGATAGTTTATAGAAAGAAAAATAACTGGATTATTCAGAATATATGTGATATATTTTAAACTACTAATGTAGTAACTAGAAAAACAGAGGTTAAAACAGATCACTGGAATCCAAATCCATTGTCTTTCTGTATGGCACTCTTATATGAAAATCTAATACATAACAATGTTACAATAATTCATTTCTCTATTGCTCTACTTATACCATCCAGCATAATCTGTGGTCTGCCCTGAGTTAATTTATTTAATTTGCTTTATCCACACTGAATACACAGAAAAGACCCCTTTACTACGTTATCTGAATGAACTGCTCCACATCATGCTTTGATGATAGCATTATTGCTTTGTGTCTCTTCAGGGTATTGCAGATTCAGAAATATAAAGCTCATTAACATGAAACAGCTCCCAGAGGGGATATGTTATGTGAATTCCAATGTTTACAAACATTCATAGACCTATTCATCTAAAGGTTATTTTTAGTTGACAGTAAGTCAGTGTGATTTGCATTGAAATACACTATTTATCTTTAGTACCATGTGGTTATGTGTGTGTGTGTGTGTGTGTGTGTGTGTGTGTGTATACAGATAGAGAGATTGACATAATTATGCAATAACATTTTCACTTAAAACAAAAACTACCAACAAGTTTAAATAAAGATGATTTGGACATTTGTGTTGAAGACATTGAAAACGTATGGGATGTGTTTGATTTTCAATAGTGGTACATAGCTCAGATTTCTTCAAACTTCCCTTTATAGTTATTATTTTGAATTCTGATAAAGACTTAAAATAATCCCAACATAATCATTTTAATTCTGAATGGTAATATTTAATATATCCAATTGTAATAAATGTGTATCAGTTATAATATAGGAAGAAAGGTCAGGATTTTGTATCAATGTATTCATTAGTCAATTTATTAAAAATATATGAATATATATAATGTGATATGGTGTCACTAATTTATTTAATTATTTAACACATATTTAATAAGATCCTAAAATATGTCAGGCTCTTTACAGTTGATGCAGATGTGAAGGAAAGAAATGTCTATTTTTATAATTTACATTAAAAGAAGGCAGACAAAATAAAAACTAAGTCAAAAATTAGAAAGCAGATAGGAAGGGTTTCAAAAAGACCACAAGCGCACAGGTACTGTAACAAATAAGGGTGTAAGTTCCTATCTCAATAACTTCCCTGCATACCAAAAACAAAAGCACTGCATATACAAAATACCGTTCATCATAATGGAGAGAAATATAACATAAGAAAAGAAAACTCTGGACTGCTGATATTGGCTGGCTGAGGCTGATAGCCCTTACACAATTGTGATCTAGCGTATGTGAACATGCTTAGGAAAATCAGGAAGGAGCATGTGGTATGCTTTATACATAGACAATAGAAAGTATATCGGAATCAACTTGACTTAATGCAGAAAATTAAAATGTTCTTACAAGATTTTCCAATGAAAATGACTAATCCTCCCAAAGGACTGTCTGTATAAATGTAATCATATTTACACTAAACTATTAGTTGATTTTCTACATGTGAAATACTTTCGTTGACCATTAGTATTTGGTCATATATCCATAAAATTACTAACCAAATTCAATCTTATTCCAAAGTCTGTGGTCTGGAGAGTTATATGGACTTAGGCTGATCTATCAGACAACTTGTTAATTGAGCTATGTGCCCTAGGGCATTTGACTAACTTCTCTGGTCAAATCTCTTACATGAGGACAAAGATATTGCCTGTTATACTAATGAAGGAAAGTAAATAAGATCACATATAAAATACTTAGTCTAGCGTCTGATACTCAAACTGTGCTTTCTGAATGTTGATATTTCCTTTCTCCTTCATGTGCTCTGTGCCTGAGAGATCTATTTGACCACCAAATTTGTGTTTCCTCCTCACAGAGTTGTCACTTGGAAGTATCTGACCAACCAGCAACTATATTCTCCAGAAGCATCTGAAACTAGGTAAGGCCATGTTAGTAGTTCTTGTAAATGAAATATAAATACAATGATATGTCTCATCAGGACAAGGATATTAAAAAAGAAAAAAAAATCAGTGTTCTGGACTTTCAGATTCAGCCCAACACGTGAAGAGATTGGAAGTCACCACTTCTATTTTAAAAGAAGCAAACAACAACAGAAGAAATTGAACAATTTGAAAAGCTATTACTTTTTTTTGGACCCATGAGAAAATTGAGGTTATAGGGCAGATAGCCACCCTGAAATATGGAGAGAGGGATGAATAGAGCGAATCATGGAAAAATATGTTTACCTGAAACAGAAGCTTCTGGAATCATAACTGTGAGTTACGCTGAAATGATAATGCTGTGAAATTGTTAGGGCTGAATATAGACTAAAATGAACATGAGAACCTCCTTAGGGCCATAGTTTGTGGGTGAGGGTGGAGGCATCTTTATGGGTTTTATCACCAGTTACCCCACTAGGTTCTCACTTGGCAATCAAGAAAGATTTGTGGCTCTAGCATGTAGAGGGCAAGAAGAACTATTATGACACATTTTCAGACAGTTCTACGTAACAAAATCCTATGGTCCATGGGAAAAGACTTTCTAGAGTCTTGTTCCTCCTAAGGGGTGGGATGTGCACCAAACTCCTATGCTCTATAGCTTTCAGTCTCATATCTGGTGAAAACCATTATACCACGCTAAACTTACCAAAAGAAGGCTTGAAACTCTGTATCAATTTCAGAAAATCAGATAAGATGACAGTATCTTAATGGAAACATATCATTTAAAGTTGTGTGAGGTTGTTAAAACGTGATATACTGGTTTTATTATTACCACTATTGCAAAGTCACAAATCTTATTAGTCAAAATTAGGTGGTATCTACTTCATACAATGACAAGTTCAGTGGTAGGCCATCCAGGACTAATATACTATCAGGCTCCATGCTCATGTCATCTTCCCACCCCAGCAACTTATTCACATGGGTCTTTGTCATCAGCATGCTTTTCTATTCTCTGGACACAAGATTCTTGTTGCAGCTCCAGGCATAGCATCTACTTGGAAGCAGTGGGCAAAAGGATGAAGGAAGGCAAGCTCAAGAAACAGAAACAGACTACTGGTCCTAGATTTAGTAAACAGAGGAAAGCCTGATGTTAGATTAAGTTGAAGATATAGTCAGAAGCAAAATTAAGACTTGTCTTGTAGTTTGAAGTGGATATAATGAGAGGTAGGATTTATTCTTAATACAATGTGAAGCCATCTTGTGGTTTTAAAATGGGGAGTGACTTTACCTCACATATATAAAAAATATCACTCTGACTTCCTATGTAGGCAATACATTGATAGCATTAAATCAAGACAAGAAAGATCCAACTACATGATATTAGAAATGACTAATGTCTGTTCCTTTGACTAAGGTAGCAGTGATGGAGAAAGACAGATAGAATGACTTGGGTACATTGTGGATGAAGACTTTTTAGGATGTATTGAGGATTGGATGTAGGCTGTGAGGAATGGGGAAGAACAGAATGACTCCTAATTTTTGGTATGAACAGGCTGGGTAATTAATTGAGGAGGTTGAGGGGAGGGGCATGTTTTGAGGAAATGATTATCCAAATTTCCTTTGCACGTTAAAATAAAAATGGTTTTCTACTTCTGAGTAGTTGTATATAGTCATAAATTAGAGATTTGTTTGGAACTTGGTAGTGATTTAGAATGGAGATGTAAGTTTTGGAAATTCTCACCTTATACATGGTCTTCAAAATTTTGAGAATATATGCTGCTGGGAGGGTGGAGGTAGATATAGAAAAGGACCTGGTATCAAACTCTGAGAGATTTCATTGTCCAGAATACACATAAAGAAAGATAAAGCTCATAACAGCAGACTGACAAGGTATAGCCATTGATCTGCAGGAAAACCAGGAAGTGTACAGAGCATCTGTAAAGCAAATGATACATGAAGCAATGAACAAAGAGCCTAAGGAGATGCAGATTTGGTACTGTATTTTGGAATTGGAACCTGGAAGAGTTCGGTCAAACTTTACAAGAGCAGTATGTTTGTCCCCCAAATTTACACAGTCACCACCTCTTCCAGGATAAGACATTTAGTGCTGATCAGTCACGATCACAATGGGCAACAAATGGCCCACTTAAACTAGGATAAGGTGAAGTGGGTTCATTTATTTATAAAGGGACTATGTGCAAATACGTAAGTGGGACTTAGGAAAACCATAGCAGATGATGTGTGAAACTTGGCTAAGAGCAGAACTGTTTCTATTTCTAGGCCAAGGTGACAGAAACAGATTGCCAGAAGCAAAGGAGGAAGAGCCACGGAAAAGTTCTGATCCAGTAAATGACTGCTAGATGAGCTAGGTACAGAAACTGTAGCCTAGGTACAGAAATTGAGAGTAAACATTTGCAAATTTCAATAGCAAGTCGGTAGAATAATTATATGTTTTTTGTAGCTAGTAAAAAAATAATGTGTGTTTTTTTATTATATTTTTAAAAGAGCAGTCTTTTTGGAACGGTGGTGATAAAAGTCATTTTTGAAAGGGACATATAATAAACAGGATATAAAAATGTAGAAAGGCCCAAAGTTAACAGATCTTTGTAGAAGTTTTACTGAAAAGGCACAACAAAATAATAGAGTAATAAGAGAGGCCAATGGTATCCAGAGAGTAACAATTCTGTTGTTTTGGTGATGGTTATTGTTACTGCTATTATCATCACTGTTTTTTGTTGTTGTCTTGCTGCTGTTGTTGTTTTAATATAGAAGGGCTGGGGAAGATTTTTGTAATACTGAGTTGTTCCGATAGCAATGAAGAGACTGATAATGAATAAGACAGGAAGTATAACATATGAGGTCAATTGAGTCACAGATTCTATGTAAAGGGGCAAAGATCAAAAAAGTCATGTAGAAAATAAACACATTAAGCTAAGATTAAACAATGGGTGGAGTAAGAATTGTAAACTAGTGAAAAGAAAAGAAATATTAACGTCCTTGGAGTAAACACTAATTGATGATTTTAATAATAACAGAACACAGAGTGTTACTATGAGGCATGAAAAAATGCAGGTTGTGGGAAGAGATGGGGCACAATTTCATCTGCTTTGTTAAAATTCTTGACTTTCTCCTGGAGGGCAACAATTTTATATTCATCTCTTACATTCCACCACATCTTGCAACCACAGACACTGATTGCTTTTGTTCTGCATTATATTTCCAAATTATGTGGGCAGGGGAATAGTGGCCATGAAAAAGGTAGAAGGAGCAGTCACAGAGTACCGACATACAGGAGTTATGGGGAGAAGAGCAAAAACAAAACAAAACAAAATGAAAAACTATGTAGAAGTCCCTTAAATTATCAACAGTGACAAACATTTCCTAAATCAAGTAAGATGAAAACTAAGTATGCCAATCAATCTTAGTAGTTAGGAAATGACTAGTGGCCAGCGTCACTTTAGTGGTAACTAGATTCAAGTGGGTTGAGGCGTGTGTTTGGAATAAAGATGGGAGACAAAGATTACAACCATGCTTTAGTGGAATTAAACAGCTTAGTCACTAAAACAGAGATACATGTTCAAGGGAGATTTCCTCATTTAAAGATGAAAAAATATAGCATGTTTTTATGCTATAAGTAAACACCCCTTAGAACAGTTAAAATATAAAAGACAAGGAATAACTATGGGCCGAACCTGTAATAAAGACAGGGTATAACTGGAAGGAAGGACGCGTTGGCATGCATACAAAATAGTGTGTGGTTGTTGTTACAGAAATCTGAGGCATTCTAGCTGTAGAAACAAAGTTCATTTAATGAGAAAGTTAAAATGGTTCTCTGATGGGACCCTTCAGTATGCAACTGGGAATTGTCCTTTTGTGTGAAAGCCAAGTTTCAGTGATCCAAGGCAAGAGTTAAAAGCATTTTGCTATTAGCATTCCAAAAAATCCCTCCACTGATAATAAGAGTTGAGCAGTGGCAGAGTAGTGTCAAATATTCCAAAAGACTTCTAAAGAAGATTTTTGGGCAGGGAGAAAAATAGACATCTACAATAAGACATATCTTTAGTCTCTTATCTAACCCTCCTATTTTATAAATTCATAAAAGTCTCATAGAACACAAAGAAAGTGTAGCCACTTCCCAGAAAATGTCACCGGGAGGCACACATCTTTGATAGGCCATCTTTAATTGCCTGTGAGTTCCTCCAGGCTGATAGCAATACATCAGAGAACTTTTGGGTAAGTACAGCAGTGCCAATTCCCTTTGGCTCTAAAGAGTTTATTGAAATGGATGATTTAAATCACTTTTCAGCTAAAAGCATTCATGATTCTCGTAGATTATTTTTTGTACTATGGTCCTCGTATACTCTACAAGTCTATATTCACTACTCAATTGTATGCTCCCTAAAGGCAAGGAGTAGGTGCTATTCATTTTTTCCCTCTGTCTAGAAGTATTCTCTATTTCCTTGTACAAATTACATGTTCAAAGCCTAAAAACATAGACATTCTAGTAAAAAAAAAAAAATTGCTCGATAAAGACACAGAAATGTATTTTCATAAGGAGAAAGCACTCAAATGATATCAAATAGGCATTATTTCTGCTTGAGGACTGAAAAGACAAACTTCCACTGAAGTGTGAGGTTTAATGTGTGGCCTCCGGTAGACCTAGCACTTTCAGAAATAACTGAGATGAATCCAGGATAGACAGCTTAAACTGGCCCTGAAGGATTTTATAAACGTTCTTTCTTTACATTAAAGTAGTTTTCAGCCAACAATCTTATATTGCATGTACTTTATAGAATTTTTATATATTTCAATATTCCTTTATTTGTCGTACAAACACCTATCATCTGAAACGAAGAATAAAATAGCTGAAACATATTCCTCATGAGGGATCAATGATCCCTGCCTGTAGAGGTACTATAACAAATCAACAAAATTAACTCTGTTAAATGCTTTGTATAGATTTCGGTACAAGACAAGCATGTAATGTATATTACCCTTTGTATTAATTTGTTAGGGCTACCATGACACAATACCACAGTCCGGGGTTTAACACCAGAAATTAATTTTCTCACAATTCTGAAAGTGAGAAGTTCAAGACCTAGTTGTGGACAGTTTCCTTTCTCCTGAGGCCTCTCTCCTCGCCTTGATGTCTGCCTTCTCTGTCTGGTATCACATGGACTTTTCTCTGTGTACATCTCTAGTGTCTCCCCCTCTTTTGATAAAGAGACGGATCATGTTGGATTAGGGTTTCACCCTAAAGGCCTCCATTTAATTTAATTATCTCTTTGAAAGCCCTATCTCTAAATAGTCACATAGATTAAGGCCCACTCATATAACTTAATTTAACCATAATCACTTCCTTAAAAGGCTTGTCTTTAAACATATTCTGAGGAACTGGGTGTTGGGAATTCTACATACAAATTTCAAGAGATTCACAATTCAGAAGATCGCAACTTGTGATGTTATTATTATTATTATTATTATTCAAATAGCTTGGTAAAATTACTATTCATGCGTTATAAACAGCAGTGTTCAAAGAGTTTCGTTAAATTGCAAGTGGTTTGTTTTCTTTATAGATTCTTGTGTAAGAAACCACCTCAACACATAGTGACTTAAAATATTTTTTTTTTCTTTATAATTTTGTAGGTCATAAACGTGGGAAGAGTTTGGCTCAGCAGGCTGACATTGAGTCAGATAGCGTGGCCTGGTCTGGAGAGGTAATTTCTGGAGCAGTTGTATACTCATAAGTAAACAAAATAAATAAAGGTTTATAGTTTGGAAATTAAGTGAAACTATTTCTGTTTGCAGATTACATTATTTTGTATACAGAAAATCCTAAGAAATTCACACACACACACACACACACACACACACACACAGAGGCACACACATATATACACACATAGTTAAGGAAAATATGAACACTCACTATTATGTTATTGTTTTGAAAGAATTGCTTATATGTTTTAAAAGGGAACACCAAATTATCTTGCATATATATTCTGAAATATTTAGAAGAAATTTGATATCTAGAAATAACTTCAAAATAATCTCGTATTGAAAGGGAGGGGAATTATAAGTGATTGGAGATCGGGTGTGAATAGAGGAAGTTTAACAATGAATTGGTAACTCTTTGGTACAAGAAGCTTCATTATACCATTTTTCTACTTTGTTACATATCTAAAATTTCCCTAATAAAAAGTTTAAAAAGAAATAAAACATGGGAAATTCCCACCATACTACTTGGACTGTGATACCCATTTCATAAACTGTACATTCAAATGCTCATTTGCATCAGCTTTAGCTATCATTTTTTTTATTGTTTAACATCTAATTATGAACAAGAACATTAAAAATTTAATACAATACACATTTTTACTTGGACTATGTAATTAAGTTAACAGAACTTTTTCTATTATATGTGAAAGACTTCCATATTTTTATTAGATATCCACTTTTCCCAAAAGCAATTTTGGTACCGATTACCTCATTTCTATTAAATCAGATGTCACTATGACAAACCAAAATGACATGACAATGCTGAAGCATAGAATGCATAATAAAAAAGAGAAGGCCTCACCACAGAAAAGCAATTTCAATCAATTAAAAAAATTCAGATGAAAAATAGGATCTTGTCTACATGATGTCAAAACAAACAATCCAGACAATTATTCAGTTGTTTTCCTTTTTAAGACACCAAACTCATACGTACCGTAAGATAGGCAGTTTTTTTTTTTCATTTCTGATGTCCCGTCATTATATTGGCACATCACTTAAGAAAAATATTCATAAATGTAGTCCATGGCTAAGGACCAACTATCAACAACCTAATATGATACTTAAGTATCTGTATGTGTGCATTACTTTTAGAAATGTAATTCAAAAATTTTGCGAGATGTATATGAAACCAATGTTACATACACACACACACACACACACACATATGTATGTATCTGTTAAGAATCAAATTGGTTATCTTAAAATAGACTTTTCAACAACACTAGCTATCTCTTTAAGTTGTGAGAGTATGGATAATGGAAATAAGTGCCTTAACTGAAAAAAAAAGTTCTTTCCATAGCTAAATTTAAATGAAAAGAATATATGCTTATATAAGAGAATGGAAAGACAAGCCACAGACTGGGAGGAAATCTTTGCAAAACACATATCTGATATCCAAAGCATACAAAGACTTCTTAAAATCCAACATTAAGAAAGCAAACAACCAAATATTTTTTAAAAAATAGACAAAAGATCTGAAAAGACATCTCACCAGATAAGATATATAGAAGACAAATAAGCATTGGAAAAGAACTTCAACACCCTATATTGTTAGGGAACTGCAAATTAAAACAAGACACTAACACATTACTATTAGGGTAACTAAAATTCAAAATACCAATAACACCAAATGTGTTGAGCTTGTGGAACAATGGGAACTCTCTAGTTCATTGCTGGTGGGAACGCAAAATAGTACAGCCACTTGAAGATTGTTTGGTGGTTCCTTAAAAAGCTAAACCTAGTGTTACCATATGATCTAACAATTGTATTTTTTGATATTTACCCAAATTAGCATCTTTACCATAATTGCCAATATTTGGAAGCAACCAAGTTTCATCTCAATAAGTGAATGTAGGAATGAACTGCGCTGTAGTCATATAATGGAATATTATTCAGAGAGAAAAAGAAATAAGGTATCAAGACAGAAAACAACAAGAAGGAACCTTAAGTGCATATTTTAAGTGAAATTAATCAGTTTTAAAAGGCTACACACTGTATGATTACAATTATATGACATTCTAAAAAAGGCAAAACTATGAAGACAGTAAAGAGATCAGGGTTTGCAGAAGCTGGGTGGGGCAGGGACGATACCCTGGAACACAGGAGCTGTTTAAGGTAGTGAAACAATTCTGTATAATATCATAATGGTGTATACATGTCATTATTCATCAAAACTCATAGACTGTACAACACAATCAGTAAATACTAATGTCAGTTGTGGACTTAATAATATATCAATGTTTGCTCACCTATTGTAACAAATGTATCACCCTAATGCAATATATTAATATATTAATAATGGGGAAACTGTATGGTAAGTGGGGGCCTGAGGGAGTAGGTGGGAACTTTCCATACTTTCCACTCATTTTTTGCTTGTGAACCTAAAACTGCTCTAAAAAATAAAATATTACAATAATAATAATAATAAGAGAAAAGTACTGAGGAATATTTATTAACCCAAATGTGTGGGGGAACAATGATGGGAGGTACTAACTTATCTGGTAACTTGTGTTTGTATCACAAGACAATATAAAGCCACACAATCCTAGTATTGTGTTGCAAATTATCTTTTTAACAGATATCCCTAGATTTTAACTTATTTAAAATGGAGGTGTTATTATTTATACCAAATGGGACATAAAGTACTGAAAATGTTGAAAAATAATATTGAAAAATACTTAAAATAACTAATACTTGTAATTGACTTACTGTTAATATATTAACAGAGGTATTTTGAAGGTGAACAAAATTTAGAAAGTAAAGTATTGTCCGAAATTGTTTTAGGAGACAAAGGCCTTACTTTAATTTCTTTCCATGAATAACATCAATCAAAATGTGGCATAGAGAGAAAATTTTGTTATATCAAAGTTGTTTATGAAATCAAAAAGAACACTATGTTTCAATATGTTTGTACTGTTATTGAATCCTCAAATGTTTTTTTCATATGACTATCATTAATGATGGCCTTCAATCTAGCTTTATCATTGTTGAATAATAATTTAGATTTGCATTATATAAAATATGTTGTCAATTAAGTCAAGTACAGAAATTCAAAGACTATCTTGAGCTGCAGATATTAGAAAATTATAGGTGACATCTCCTATGAAATTTTAAAGAAAACTTCCCCTGAATAGTAGCTGAGAAAAAAATGACTATATGTAAAATTTATTTCCTGCAAAAGAAAAAAACAAACAAAACTATGTAAATATAAGAAACTTTTCCAAATTTTCAATTATTATATTAACATTTTTATAAATATTTTAGTCTCTAAAAAAATTGTACGTTGGTTGTTTAGCTCTATAAAGCCAATCCTCAACTTTAATTACTATCTAGCCTGTGACTTCCTGTTACTTTTTGTGGAGTTTCTGAGCATTTTATAGATTGTCAGTTTTTGCAGTACAAGAATAATAAAAGTTAAAACAGAGTAATCAGTATTACTATTTGTCAGTAAAGTTTGATGCAAATATAATATATATAAGGTAGTAACACAAATACAAATATATTATGTACTTGAAGGTAGTGAGAGATGAGCAACACCAAAGTCATTCCACAAAGACCATAGTACTGAATTCATTCCATAAAATAAGGAAATCTCATCCCTGTCCCACAGCATAGGAAACAAGAGGAGAACAGTAGCTGGGATCAAGCTGGCAAATATCCCTACTCATTTTTTCTTTGTTTTTTACAGATTAAGTATGTCCCCCTTTACAAACTAGTCACAAAATTATAGCAAGTAAATCATTTTGGACATTGAAGCTCTGACTTGAAACTCTAAGAGCATTTTGCCATATAGAGTAAGGTGACTTGTTTAAAACATTGCTTAATACAAGCTCACAAATATTTAGTATGTATTCTAAAAGTTCAATAGTTTAAGCTCTTACACTGATGTCTATTATTCATTTCGATAGATCACTATGTCTGATCTGAAATAAGGGTTCAACTTTGTTCTCTGGCATATCGACATCCAGTTTTTTCAGCACCATTTGTTGAAGACAGCTCTTTCCACACTTGAATTCTTGGCACTCTTGTTGAACATCAACAAGATGCGAGTGTTAATTTTTATACTCTTATTATTACTGTTTCATTGATATATATCCATTATCCTCATGCCAGTACAATACTCTCTTCATTACTGATCTTTGTATTGTTTTGGAATTATAAAGCGTATGTTCTCTGACGCTTTTTTTTCAAGAGTGTTTTAGCTCTTTTGTGTCCCTTGTATTTCCATATGAATTTTAAGACCATCTTGTAAATTCCTACAAAGGAGTCAACTGGGATTTGATAGGGATAATAGATAAATTTGGAGAGCATTGCCATCTTAACAATATGAAGTCTTTCTATCCATGAAGATAAAATATTTAGCTGGGTCTTTAATTTCCTTCAACAATTTTGTTAAATTTATTTCTAAGTATGTTATTCTTTTTGATGTTATTTACATAGCACCTTCTTCAGATTCTGAAAATTAGTAAACAGAAAGCTCATTTAAAATGGAGTCAGAGGTTGGAAGAGAGCCTCACCCATGTGTCACAACGCACACACTGACCCCAGTAGGAAGAGGTTACCTTGTATCTTCAACAGGAAGTGATGCTACTTTACTATCTCAGGAAGAAGAAAAGATTCCTCCTTGCCCAGTAACAGTTCAGCCAATGGGAAACTGCCATAACTCAGCCAAAGAAAAGTCACTCTACTTTGAAATTTCAGTTTCCTTCAAGGCACTCTTTGTGTACAGCGGCCTTTCCCAAGTTTATATAAGAGTGCCCCTCTCCTTTGTTTCTCTGGACATGCATGTGGTTTGTCATTACACTGTATGTACTGAATTGCATTACTTTGTGGTTCCCTAATAAACGCATTTTGCCTGAGAAATATCTGGCTGGCTGTTTATGGTCAACAGGATTGTTCATAACTAATATATAGAGATGCAATTTATTCAAGCACAATAATATTATGCAAACCTGCTGAACTCATTTAATACCTTCCAGTGTTTTCTGTGTATATATGTGTGCATGTGTGTGTGCGTGTGTGTGTGTGTTGTGTGAATTCCTTAGGATTTTCTATATACAAGATGATGTCATCTGCAAATAGAAATAGTTTCACTTCTTCATTTCCAAACTACAAACCTTTATTTGCTTATTTTTTCTTGACTAATTGTCCTGGCTAGAACCTGAGGTGAAGTATTGGATAGAGATGGTAAGAGTGGATGCCCTGATTCTAAGGGGAACTCATCCAGTCATTCCCCATTACGTGTGATGTTAGCTGTGGAATTTTACTAGATGGTCTTCATTAGGTTGACAAAGTTATTTTTTTCTTCATAGTTTGTTAAGTGCTTTTTATCATACTAGAATATTGAATTTTGCCAAATGCTTTTACTTTATCTATTGAGATAACCATGTAATTTTTTTATTATATTAATATCGCATATTTATTGATTGATTTTCCTATATTAAAGTGCTTGAATTCCTGGGATAATTCTTACATGGCTGGCTATAGTGTTTAATTTTTTATATATGTTGTTTCTGATTTGCTGGAATTTAAGAATATTTCTGCTTATAGTTGTAAGTTATATTGGTCTGTAGTTTTGTTGTAATGTCTTTATCTTGTTTTAATAGGAGAGTAATAATGGCATCATAGAATGATTTTGGAAGTATTCCCTTCTCTTCTAATCTTGAAGAAATTTTGAAGGGTTGTGCTAATTTGTCCTTAAACATTTGATACAATTCACCAGTGAAGTCATCCATACCTAGATTTTTTTCTTTATGGGATGTTCTTAAATTACTAATTAATAGTTTTCCTAGTTATAGGTCTGTTGAGATACTCTATTTCTTTTGGATCAGTTTTGATAGTTAGTGTCTTTTTAGGAATTTGCCCATTTCACATAGAGTACTAATTTGCTTGCATACAATTTTCAGAGTATTTTCCTTATATTCTTTTTTATTTCTCTAAGGTAAATATTGATATCACCTCTTTCATTCTTGATTGAAGTAATTTGATGCCATATTATTTTTCGTTACTACTAATTTTTTTCACTACCATGGGTTTTCAAAAGATTATTTCTTAAAATGGAGATATAATTGATGACATTCAAATACCTAATACCGTTTTGCTTTGATACTGATCATTATGAATGAAAACACCCACAACAGCGGGCAGTAGTTTAGAGGCCCTCTGCTATGCCAGATGTTAATTTCCTGGTTTTGAATCACGGAGAGGTCCTGGAATACTCAGAAGAGGTTGGGAAGCAATTCACATACTTGTGGCAGAGATTACTGCCCAGCCGACACTAAAGTATTAATATTTCAATAACTGGTACTGCTGTACTTGTATTTACATGCTGCACAGCAGTCTTATTTATACGTTTCAAGACTGCTTCTCGATTTAACCTTCTTTTTGGTGTGAATTCTAGAATTACATAATGGTAGCACTTGTACAATTCTATGACTATATTAAAAAAAAGAAAAAAAACACTGAATTGTTTATTTTAAAATGGAGAATTTTATGATATGGAAATTATATTTCAATAAAGCTATTGTAAAATACATTAAAACAACAATAACATCAATGCAGTTTGCATGAGATTTAAATTGAGAAAACTAATTTATAAACTGTATGAACCTAGATCAGTTAAGTTTGAATGGTCAACTATAATTATTAGGTTTATAATTATATTGACTGTTTTCTAGAGGAGACAAAGTTAAGATCAATAAAAAAAATGTTTTATTGTCTTCAAACTCTGCAAATTTTTAGTATACGACTATCCCTTTAAAATGTATATTATGCATTTGGTTTGACTTCTTAAAAACTGTAGAAGTCTTGACAGTAAATTATGTTTAAGAAGCTCTAAGGTGTCTTCCAAAACTGTGAATGATTTACTTGTAAAAGAATGACATTTAACTATGTAGCTTTCAAGGGTCCCCAGTGTAAAATAAAACATGATGTTCTTTGTTGATCTTACTTGGTACTCCTGTGGAGATTAGTGAAAAATTATTATCTTTCTTGACTTAAAGAGCTATTTCTTATGTTAATGGTAAAGTGAAAGTAACATACTTCACATGAGTTAAAAAATGTTAACCTTTTTTTTACCCTCAAGGAATTATAGTCAGTCATAAACTCAGTAAAAAGGATGAGATCATTACACTTAGGTTGGGATCGTATCAAGATGAAAGAAGACATGAAAACTTGCATATATCAAGATTTTTTGAAACCATAACATTAAATTAGTCACTTTTTAAAAGTATATAACAAGTAAATTTAAACTAATCAAGTAAAATACATAAAAGCTAAATAATTTCCGATAATTGTCCTTGTGAGTAGAAATAGAAATGATAAAAAAACATTTTAGATTATAATAACATTATATTTAAAGGTATATATATATATAAACACATACACGCAAACAGACACACTTGGATTTTAATTAAATAACATAAAATTATAAATTATTAGGGAATATTTAAATTTTAAACTGGAAATAATTTTGGTCTATATAGAATCTAAGTTAACTTTAATATATCAAATGATATGTTAATATCATGAGTTAATAATTTTCTACTCTTTTATTATTAATGAGAAATAAAGGAATTATCTTAATGATGTTTCCTTTTTTGCTGTGTATCTTAACATATAATTCAGTAGAGTCACTATCATTATTATCATCATCATTATTGTTAGTGTTTATTAATCTCTAAATGCCAGGTTCAATTATACATGATTTGTTACAGTATCGTCTGATATAAACCATACCATGATTTTATGAAACAGAAGGTGCTTTGCCCTAATTTAGAGAAGGGAAGAAACAATATACAGAAAATTACTTTATTTAATTCCAACATATTATATATTGGAGTTAGAATTCAGGATTCAAATACATGTAATCTTATCTGGTAAATTCTCTCTTCACCATTTAACTTCCTTTAAAGCAAATTTACTTCTTATTTAAAAATCCCATAGGCCTTAAAAGAAAATTAGAAATTCTGGAATTTAATCCCAGCTCTCAGTTTCTGTAGCTTTATGTCGTGAGACAATCAGCTCATCATCTACAAATGTATGTACAATACTATTGTCCGTCAATTTCTTTCAGTTCATAAATTATGACTATCTCTTTTCTCCTACAAAAACATTCCCAATACATTGTCTCCTACAATTCAACTGACTTGTCACATTACATAGTATATCAGCTTCTATAGTACCATAGACAACACTAAGTCTGAGGCAAAATTAACAAAGGCTATTTCTTCATAAACTTGGGGCAAGAGAACCTATCTACATCATTCTCATTCCAGCAGAGTTCAAAGATGTTAGAAAGGCGAGTCAATGTCACAGAGTAAGAAGAGGAAATACTGAGACAATCTCTGATTGGCGAGCTTTCCAGTAGTGTTTGGAAGTGGGGGATGCTTTCTAACTGGACCTCAGATACATTCGGCAATACTTGGTTCGCTGTAAGAAGACAAGTTTGTTGTCATTTCAAAAGAGGAAGTGTTAGGGCCAGAGTGTTTTCTATCACTGATCATATTTTAGAATAAGTGGGGATGAATAGTGCTTTTTTTGGGGGGGAGGGGTCAAACTGTGGTAAAGGTCTTTAATTAAGGGGAAGGAGGCTGACATGATAGGCAGTTTCTCAATAGAAAGATTTTGACTGTAAATTTATAAAATCAGAATCATGAATAAGGCAATTATTTTAGTGCCATACATTTAAAGTGAAAACAAAAATTAAATTAGCAGACAAGTTTTAAAATAAAAAAACAAAAAACAAACAAACAAAAAACAAGCTAAACTAAACTAAATTCCTGAATTCCTAGAACCTGGGATGAATTATGTTATGGAAAAAAGCTGTATATTTTTACTCCCTAGCCACATACATGTAAACAAACCTATATTTCCCTACAAAAAAATCCTTAGTTATGTTTTTGTATTTTTCTTATGTTACTTCCACTAAGAAATTTTGGCATGAATTGGTGAGCTATTTCTTTACTAATTAATTTGATTTATTTTTCCTTGTTTTAACAGTTGCTAAACATTATTCAGATTTTGTCTCTGATCTCCATAAATAATAAGTGAATTCACTGTATAAAATACTTTTGATATATTTTTTAATATTAAAACAAAAATTAAAGCTATTTCTTGCTGGTATTTTCTTTGTTTTAGAAGTGTTCTATCATAACATAATATCAGTGTATGTGCTTGCTATGTGCAAGAGCACATAGACCTACAGCTAAGCCCATGAAAAAAACATCTCACGTGACAGCACGAACACACACCAGTATAAGTTCAATTTCCTTCCACTTGACTTTCATCAGGTTTTTCATCTAATTTCCTGTCACATCATCTATAGAAATTAAAAGATTGTTCATGAATAGATATTTCAGAAAATAGAAAATATTTGCTCTCATTGGTAGTCCTATAAAAGCCAACAAAACAATTTGTAAATGTAAGTCTTTGACAAATACAGTTTTTCCTGGTTTTAAGCAATGTTTTCTATTTTAAGTGTTGTTGTGAAGATTTATGTTGCTTCATTTAACTTATGTGTGTGCAATGTCCACCTTCAAACAATACATTCAAAAGATGGTTGTTTGATTAAATCCTAGACTTTTTGAAGAAGCAGTTGCCTATAGGAATGAAATCCTAACACATGAATCCAGGATGCCCCATAGCTATGTTAGAATTTTACTATATCACAGTAATAAATGAATGAAAGGGAAGTGGTCATTTGTCATAATTAAACTTGTTTTCCACTTTGCAATATTATAGGTGATTATAGATGTGATTTTTGAAGATAAATTATTAGTGCATTTTACTCACATATCTTGTCAGGGGTATGGTCAAAATTACAACAAAAACTGTTAAACTTGATTATTTAACCCAAATATATTTGCTGACTTAAAATATATATTCTATCATTGTGTCCAGTTTTGGTATAATGTTCTAACATTGGAAATATTAATAAAATTATAAACATATTAGTCAAATAATATTTCCAAGATTATATATATATATATATAAGATATATAGAATATATATCTATATCTATCTATCTATCTATATATATATATATTCCAAAAATATAGTATTGGGAAATGCTTTTAAACTATTCTGATTATTGTAAGTTCATATAATTAGAATATTTAAATATTCTAATTATATAATTTATTTAAAGACTACTGAAGAGTTGAAGTGTATAGGCTATTGCATGGATTTCACCATAATTTATCTACGCACTATTTTAAGGCTATGAGACATACAATTATTGTATTTTTTGAAGTCCATTAAATTAATATGCATATTTCTATCTTAACTTCACATGCAAATTTGGTAAATTAATAGCTTATCACAAAGAATAATATTCATAGTTGCATAATGAGTATTATATTACACATTTTAGGTAAAGGAAATATTTTGCATTGCAGTATGATATTTTAAGGTAAAAAATGAACATAAAAAAATAAATAGAAATTACTGACTGGACCAGAAATTTTAGGTGAGATTGAGAGGTGCTATAGAGCAGCAAATTAGAACTTTTTGTTTGTTTATTTGTTTGTTTTTCCAGCATAGTGTATTGAGTAGGCAGTTATTGAAACTAAATTATAATGATTAAGATTTATATAACATCAAATCTTTTAAATAAGAAGTCTCAGGGTGGCTGGATGGCTCAGTTGGTTAGAGCGTGAGCTTTGAACAACAGGGTTGCTGGCTCGATTTCCACATGGGACAGTGAGCTGTGCCCTCCACAACTACATTGAAGGCAATGAGCTGCTGCTAAGCTATTGGAGGGGCAGCTGGACTGCTCAATTGGTTAGAGCATGAGCTCTTAACAACAAGGTTGCCGGTTCAATTCCCGCATGGTGGGCTACATCACATTCAACTAAAGATTGAAAATGGCAACTGGACTTGGAGCTGAGCTGCACCTTCCACAACTAGATTGAAGGACAATGACTTGGAGCTGATGGGTCCTGAAGAAACATACTGTCCCCCAATATTCCCCAATAAAAAAAAAAATAAATGAAAAATTTAAAAAAAGAAGTCTCTGACTTACCCATATTAAAAGAAGAAAAACAATGCATGGAGGAAGTAAGTAACTTGACAAAGGTCATGTGTTTAGTTAAAATTTAGATTTTGACATGCTTAATTTGCCTGCATTACTATTCTGTGTTTGTGGAATACATTCTAGGTACTTGGGCTATATATCCTTGTTTAGAGATTCATAAGACACATGTATAGACCTACGACTGTGATGTACTGAGGTTAAGAAATTGTTTATATCAGCAATACCCAAACATATTTCAATATGGAATACTATTTTCATGGAACATGAGAGAATAGTCCTGGGGAGAATGTATTAATAATTAATTTTAGTTGATTTGTACTTGTTTTATCGTACATAGAAATATATAAAATAAGTTTTCCTAGTACATGTAAAAGGCATAGGAATCTCAGTATTGAGATGATTGCACTCAAGAGACTAATATGATAGACAGATAAATAGATTAAGATAGATAGATAAAGGTAGATAGATGAGAGAGAGATTTGTAGTATAGAAAATCATGAATGAATATATGAAGTAGAATAGTATAGTGGTTAATATTACAAACAAGGTATATATATTTTGTTTGTGTTTTCGCTTATAAGCTAGCCGTATCTACCTATTTATTTATTCTCACCTTGCTTAACAGTAATCTCTTAATATTTGTTTCATAAAATCATTCACTCTATTTTTAATTTAAGATCCATACTCATATTTATTTATTCAGTAACTTCTTTGAGTTATCAGTATTTATATCTTCTCCTATCACACCACAAGTATTACAATATGTTCCCATGTCTTTTTGGTTTCCTCATTCACCCTCCATCAAGTTGCTATAAAATTTATTTTCTAGGTTTTGATGTGCATGCTTTTTCTTTTCATGTCTCAATTTGTGGCACCCATATTTGAAGGAAAATTTGAATATAAATAAACTCTGTGTGTCCAAGTTCAATTTCTTTCAAGAAACAATTTATTTTTCAATCTTTTTTCTTGCATCCATTGCTGTGGGAAATCTGATGTCTATTCGATTTATGTTCCTTAGTAGGTTATCTGCTCTTACTATCTGGAAGCATTTTCTCAATGTCTTAGTTACTAGTCTAAATGTCACTGTAATATGGAGGTATACTTATTCTATCTATCTTCCATGCTTGGCATTCCATAGACCTTTTAGTATGAAAAGGCCTTTTGTCTCTCTTTAAATTTTGGGATTTTACATTCATGTTTTCAGAGATTCTCTGAACTTCATTTATATGTTCCTCTCTTACTGAGAAACATATGATTCAAATATTAGCATTTCAACTTCTAACTTTCATGTCATTCAGGTTTCATTTTGTACTTTCTCTTTTTTCTCACCTCTTACCTATCGGGGAAATACTTCAATTTGATGTTCTAACTTACTAATACATTTTTAAAATGAATCCAGCCAGCTATTTGTCCCTTTTACTGTACTATGTATTCAATTAGTTATAGTTTTTATGTGCAGTATTTCCATTGTGTTCTTTTTAGGAATCTTTTTCTTCTTCTATTGCTAGTAATTTCCTATCTCTCTTCCAATAGTTTTGATCCAGTTCTAAATGTGGTTCAGTTTGCCTTTTCAAATTATCCTTGTACTCCTCAGGATCCTAATTATTCCGGTTAATTTAAGGACCTCTAAGGTTACTAATTATTCTATCTATTATTACATGTCCAGTCACAATCTGTGTGCACTAAAGTGACTTTATCTTAAAAAACATATGTAGCTTTGAAAACTTATAGAATGGTTACCCAATCATCTGGGAAAACTCTTAAGAATCAATTTCAATTCTAGATCAGTTTTGTACGCTGATGAATTCATCTCTTTAGTGATATAAATGTGTACTGAAGACAGTTTCTCTTTATTATAATATATTTGCAATACACTTCATTCTTTATAACTCTCACTTTGGTAACTTAAGATGATATTATACGGTATATAACTATATAAAATATTGTTTTATTTTGGGACTTTAAAACCACTGCTATGGAAAATCCAAAGTAATATTAAATTATGTTTATGGAAATTGTAAAACCCTGTTCATGAACACGGTTAAGTGCGTCAGAAAAATAGAAGCTTATGTCTCCTTACTGTATAGCACACACACAACAGAATTATCTTAAAAATTGCTTAACTAAGTAAACATATAAGTAAAATAATTTCTAGCATTGATAATTTGTTACATTTTGACTGGATGGATGGCCAAATTATAGTAGCACAAAATGACCCTAGCAACCTGTTAAAGATGTAGAGACAAAGTACTGCAGGCCTCATATCTTATTTGTTAGAAATTATTTTCTGCCCTTTTATGGTTCTGAATTCTTAGCCTCACACTCTCTGGGTTTTCTTTGAGAGCTAATTAACGGAATTCCAGTTGTTAGGCTTGAGAATGCTGCTAAGGCAAAAGAAAAATCAGAAATATTAAAAGGAAAGAGTGTTTCCTTCTCCTTTTTGGATGTGGAAATGCAGACACTCGTCTGCACAATAGAGCTATTTTAGATAGTTATGAATTGGGAATATTAACAAAAGTGTCAATGTTACTCATCTTTTTCAATGTGAAGACTTCTATGATAGGTATAATCCTACTCGACTTAATGTTTAACAAACACGTATTTTAAAGCAAATGTTCCACAGAGATTGTTATTATGTTCTCCAAAACATAACCCTTAATCTCTAAATGTCTGCTCTTCTATTTGGTTCTCTTATTTAACTAACAGTTGCCATGTTAATAATAATATATATAATTTTTTTTTAATGTTTTTTCATGAAAATTTAAATACTTGTAAATCCCTTTGTAAAGCCAGAAAAGAAACTTTGGATTTACCAATTTCTCCATGCATAAACTATGTCTTTGACTTTAACAGATTTCTTATTAAAACAAAGAACTTAAAGAATCTTTCATATTTAAATGAACAAAAGAAGCACTCTATATAAGTGGTGGTCCCCAAAATTGGACAAAATCAATATGCTG
The DNA here is from genome assembly GCF_036562045.2 of Rhinolophus sinicus. Taxonomy (NCBI): domain Eukaryota; kingdom Metazoa; phylum Chordata; class Mammalia; order Chiroptera; family Rhinolophidae; genus Rhinolophus; species Rhinolophus sinicus. Next base: position 181,660,805 of record NC_133753.1, read on the forward strand.
TGCATTAGTTGTTGCCTATCTGGCATCCACAAATGTCTCTCTCTTTCCAACAGTATTTAGATTTCCTATGAGACATCCTTGTAACCATGATAGCCAAAATATACACTCTATTAAGGATGAACCGTGACTACTTAGTCAAGCCCACTTTATCTCCAAGCATGCAGTTCAGTTTCTGACGCAAATAAATAATTTACTAAATATCAATTGAAAGGATGAATTGTGAAATGAATAAATGATGACTACATTGAGAATTTGGAATTTCAAGTGGCATTCCATACTGTGTTGCATATATGGAAAACACAAAACTATTTAAAATATATGGTTGGATTATGCTACTTATCAAGATTATATTGGCACCTTAGATTTGAAACTAAAAAGTTAAGAAAAATATTTTAGAGACCCTTAATTTCCAAATTAAAACAGCTTTGAAACTTTGGTGTATATAAATGAAACACTTCCATTTCTCTTTTAAAAAACAGCAACTTTTAAATAGTATAAAAGACTGAGGCAATAGAAACAAGAAGTTTCATTAAAATGGAAATTAAAATTAAAATGAGTAAGTTAAATTGTAAAAGCTAAAATGATTTTTCAAATATATTGCTGTAACACGTATTTAGTAAAAATTAAATAAAAATTTGAAAAACAGTATAAACAATAGTATTATAGTATAAACAAAAAATAGTATAAACAAAAGTCTTACAAAGTCAGAGTAAGAAAAAATATAATTCACTGCTTATAAAAATTATTGGACGTAGCTAAAATAATTGAAGTACACAAGCCATGAGATAGTTTTAGAAATTGTTTAAAAATTCTTTACTTTCAGCTCTTAGTACATACCAAATGTGGGGTACTTATTTATTAAGTGAGTAAATAATTCCTACAGAATTTAAATATTTATTATTTGTAAATGGGGTGTCCAGAGAGCTTTCACTGAAAACTCAAACTTCTTGATTTTTCAGGACAAATGCATACAATTCACACAATCCAGAATCAATTTTTTTCAAAATCTAATTCAACTCAAAAGTGAGTCACACATATGAAAAAGGCACCTGCAAAATGGAGAACAGCTTGCTTTCATTACTTTAATCTATTTTGTGTTAGGCAAGTATGCCCAGTCTGGTCAGTACTACTTCTATTTGTCCCTCAGGCATGCATTTCTTCTAATCCTTTACAAATGTCTGGCGGTTTCTAGAGGAAAATAATCCTATTAGATTGAATAGCATTTAATTAGAAGATGTTTCAAGCTTTGTAGTTATTCTCCCATGTATGTGTATTAAAGGTAGATACCAACATACAGTAGAGAATATGTGTCAATGAAGGAAGGGGGTACAGATATTGATAAACAAGGAAATTAACTTTTTTTTTTTTTTGTAGATCTGCATTCTAAATTTAACTGCCAAAAATGGCAAAGCATTGCCTATGTAGAAGAGCTGAGTTCTAAAATGGAACAATCTCTGCTACAGTGGTATAGCCAGTGCTACCATGAACCAATTATGTAGGTTTTTGTGCTGGTGACTACAAATAGGACCAACCTATTGTCAGGGAATCCTAAGAGGTCAGTGACCAGCTTAAGTCTAAATGAGCCACTGAATTTCAAGTATTAGAAAGTAAAACACCAGGAAAATCTCCTGATCCAGCTTGAATGTTACAACTCACTCATTGAATTTAGAAGACCATGTAAGAAGGAAAGGCAACACATTTAAGTAATTAGGTTACTAAATGTCTTATATGAACTTTTTTTTTATTTTTATTTTTTTTTTAATATAGAGCTCTACATCACACCGGAGCTGATGGAAATTGAAGAGCATAATTACTAAACTCCAAGGAAATGGAGTTTAGTGTTTCACAAGTATACTAAAATTCAGAGAAAGGCAATAGATCAAAAGTAGGAGATACATACAAATCAAATTAGAACATCTATAAGTGTGAGTGAGGAAGTTAAAAGTCAGGATATTTAACCTCCATAAAACTAGAGCGAGGCAAACAGAGGGTTGAATAATCAGACAAAAAGCTTAGTGCAGGGCTTCTCAAGCTTGGCACTTTTAACGTTTTTGGTCAGATAATTCTGTGTGGTGACAGATTGTCCTGTGAAATCAATAATATCTCCAGACATTGCCAAATGATCTGTGGGTCTCAAAGTTGCCCCTTGTTGAGAACCAATGACTTAAATATATTGGATAGTAGATTAAAAAATGCATCCTTCTATCTCAGACACAGAGGTTCCCCCTGGAGGAGTGATGGACCCCAATCCCATACCAGGCTCCCCAGCCTGGAGTACTGCTGCTGGGAAGAGGAGACCCCACAACATTTGGTTATAAAAAAACAGTGGAGATTCTGATCATTCTGGTGGGACAGAAGGCTGCAGGGAAACCCAGACATCCTCTTAAAAGGCCTGTGTACAGACTCATGCACTCACAGGCTCTGGTAGAGGGCCAGTGATTCAGGGGGCATCAGAGACAAACAGGAATACACTAAGTTGTATGGATTTAGGGCAAGGATTGGAGGGACAGTTGTCCTTTTCCCAGCGTGGGATTTTCTACCCATGCAGCTGATAGGAAGGAACCATTTTTCCTGTGTTGAGCCCTTCTCCCAATTCCATAATCAAATATGAATCTGAATTGTTCTGGTGAGCTGTGTTCACTCCATCATGGTGACTTACTGAGATCCCGCCAACCCAACTCCTTGGAGGTTGGCTTCAGACCACAGCAGAGCACCATCCAATTAGCCCCACAAGCAGCACACCAAAAGAGTGGTCTGAACAGTCACCAGAGCCTGCTGGGGCAAATCCTGCTCAGTAGGGTAAGCCCCCAGAGGAGTGGTCCATAAGATGTAAACATAGTCAAACCCTACACCCAGGCAACCTGAGGGTTAATACCACTGACATGCCAATAGCAATCAAGGCTAAAAAATAAAGAGGACACACATAACTCACACAAGGGACACTCCTGGAGAACCCAGTACAGATGACCAGGATGATTGTGCCACCGGTCCCCACAGAGCACCTACTACATAAGGACACTCAGCAAGATAGGGAGATTTAGCAGATTTACCCAACACATAGAAATAAACACAAAGAGGCAGCCAAAATGAGGAAACAAAGAAATATACCTTAAATCTAAGAATAGAATAAAAATCCATAAAAATATGTAAACAAAATGGACACAAGCAACCTACTGGATACAGAGTTCAAAACAATTGTCATAATGATGCTCTAGGAACTTAGTGAAAACTTCAACAAAGAGAGAACAAGCATAAAAAGTGACTTAGAAAGCATAAAAAAGAATGAGTCAGAAGTGAAGAATACAATAACTGAAATGAAGAATGCACTAGAAGGAATCACCAGCAGACTAGATGAAGCAGAGGATCAAATCAGCAATTTGGAAGACAAGGTAGCAGAAGCCACCCAATTGGAACAGCAAAAAGAAAGAAAAAGAAACAACAACAACGAATTAAAAAAAATGAAGATAGTTTAAGAGACCTCAGAGACAACATCAAGTGTACCAACATTCACATCGTAACAGTACCAGAAGGAGAAAAGAGTGAGCAAAAAATGCAAAGCCTATTTAAAGAAATAATGACTGAAAAGTTTCCTAACCTGGTAAAGGAAATAGACGTATAATCCAGGAAGTGCAGAGTCCCAAATGAGATGAACCCAAACAGGTCCACACCAAAACACATTATAATTAAAATGGCAAAGGTTAAAGACAAAGAGATAATCCTAAAAGCAACAAGAGAAAGGCAGCTAGTTACTTACGAGAGAGCTCTCATAAAATTGTCAGCTGATTTCTCAACAGAAACTGTGGAGCAGAAGGGATTGGCACGGAATATTCAAAGTGATGAAAAACAGGGACCTGCAACTAACAGTGCTCTACACAGCAAGGCTATCATTTAAAATGGAAGGACAAAGAGCTTCCTAGACAAGAAAAACCTAAAGGAGTTCATCACCATCAAACCAGTATCACAAGGCATGTTAGAGGCTCTTCTTCATAACAACAACAATAATAATAATAATAATAATAATAATAATAATGCAATAACTACATATCTATCATCAATTAACTTTCAAAGTAAATGGATTAAATGCTCCAATCAAAAGCATAGGGTGACTGAATGGATAAGAAAATGAAACCCATACATATCATGCCCATAAAAGACTCACTTCAGACTGGAAGACACACAGAGACTGAAAGATAAAGGGATGGAAAAAGGTTTACAATAGCCAAGGTGTGGAAGCAGCTTGGAAAACTGCCAATGGATGAATGGATAAAGAGGTGGTACATATATACAATGGACTATTTATTGTTTGTCCATGGAAGGGAATATGTTCTTGCCACCATCAGAGGCAGGGATGGACCTGAAGGTTATTGTGCTTGAGTGGAGTATGTTGGACAGAGTAAGACATGTGCAATGTGATTTCACTTATATGTGGACTCTAAAGAACAAAATAAACAAACAAAATGAAAGAAAACTCTTAGATATTCATAGAACATTTTGATGGTTTCCAGATGGGAGGGGATTTGAGGGGTGGGTGAAAAAAGGGGAAGGGATTAAGAAGTACAAATTGGTTATTACCCAGTAGTCATGAGGATATGGGGTATAGCACAGGGAATATAGTCAATAACATTGTAATATCTATGTATGGTATCAGATGGGTACAAGTTTTATTGGGGTGATAGATGGGAGAGGCATTGGGTAACAGGGTGAAAGAAGTAAAGGGATTATGGAGTTCAAATTGATAGTTACAAATAATCATGGGGATGTAAAGCAAAGCATAGGGAATATAGGCAGTGATATGGTAACAACTATGTATAGTGCCAGGTAGGTACTAGACTAGTAAGGGATATCATTTCTTAAAATGTACAAATGTGTAACCACATGCTGTACACCTGAAATTACTATAAAATAATATTGAATGTCAACTGTAATTGAAATCTTTAAAAAAAGGCGGAGGGGGAAGTGAAGGTCCAAATTTCCAGTTATAAAACAAGTAGATCATGGTGATGTAATGTACAGCATAATACTCAATATACTCAATAATATTATGATAGCATGATATGGTGTCAGATGGTTGCTGGACTCAACATGGTGATCATTTCTTTAGGTATATAAATGTTGAATAACTATGGTGTATATCTGAAACTGATATAATATATATTATGTATATTTTTAATAAAAATATTTGAAAAATATGTTCTTAGTTTTAACATTGATATATAAAGAAGGGAAGGGATTTGAAGATTGAAGTTATTAACCTTTTCCTTAAGCATGTTTTGCAAATGAATGATTAATAAACAAGAAAAAAACAACACATTCCTCTTTTATGCATACTAGTCCAGAATTAACCAAAGTCAATCTGAGCAATGGATAGAGAACTCTAGTGATACTTAATATTTCCCTTAACAACTAATAAGTGTACATAATAATTATAAAACAATGCTTATTGTTAGGCTTCTTATTAGCTATATTTTATTTTAACCTCACAAGTTATGACATAAATATGATTTTTCGCCCATATTTTACACAAGAGACTAATGAGTTTGATAGTAAATAATTTCCCAAAGTCATATAGGTAGTAAAGATTATCATTAAGATCTTTCTTAATTCAAAATCTATGACTAAGGATTATATTATGTACTTTAAGTTTCTTATATCTTTCCTACTTGGATAGGAGCTGTGTTTGAACACCCTAGATCCAAGAGGTAAGAGTTGGCATTAGCTGCTATAAAGTGTTATAAAAGAGTATTGTTGTTAGGACTCACAGGAAGAATAATGACTCTTCCCCTGAAGAATTAGTTTGTTTTTCACTCTATAAATTCTATTCATCACCTACATTAGTAATATAGGAAACTCAGAGACAAAATTGGAAAAAAAAATGTTTAGGTCATTATTTGTGTTGGCTTCATAACTCTGGCTCCATCATGCTGACTTACCCATATTTTCTATTTGTCTTTATTGCTATAGTTTTATTATATTGTTTATACCATTTATAATTGTTTTTGTAAGCAAACTCAAGCCACTTTTGGAATCTGCTCAAAGGAAATGGGTTAATTTGTAAGTAACTAAGAAGTTCAACAGCATGAATTGTGGTGTCACACAAACCATGTAAAAATCCAAAATCAATAACAATTTAAATTGTTTTTTTAATTTCTGTTTAAATACATTGAATAGTTCCCTCATTTCCTATATAAATACAGCCTCCTCTATGTTATGGGGTGGGTTTAATCTTATACCTTATTTAATACACAGGGCTTAGTTTCAGCCACACAAATCTTCAAAATTAAATAAATCACCTCCATCAATATTATAGCTATCAGAATAAAATAAAAAATTAGGTGCTAATATACAGATTAAATAAAATATCTATGCTGAAGCCATTTGTTTTTCTGTTGATGGGGATTGTGCTTTATATATACGATAGCGATGACAAAAGCTTTAAAAAAAACAAACAACAATAAAACAGACAAACAAAACTTTGCTTGATTTCTTTTCTTTTTCCCTAAGTCTTTTCTTTTTCCCTAAGTGAAACGGTTATCATTCTGACTCATGCTTTTAGGTTGACTCCATATGATGACTAATTTATTCACTCAAATAACTGGCCAACTCAATACACAATAACCAGCTGTTCACTTGACAGAAATAGTGCCTGCAAGAAAAAAAAAAAAAAAAGTACTTCTGAAAAGTTCTCTAGTCTCAAGTAACTAATCAGTTTACCCCTTCAGTAAATAAGTTAACAAACTTTTTCTGATCATCTGAAATATGGGGGGGAACTGACCTGGGGAGAGTAGGTTCTTAATATTTATTGCAAAAATAAAAAGAAACCATTTGGTTGTTGAACTAGGCAAATCATTTTGAGATGTGTACTTTTCTCAAGAAGTTTATGATAATTAAAAATTACTATAATCACTATAAGATAACCACATGACTGGGGCCTAAAAGGTGTGCCTAGTAAGTGCTACAAACAATGAGTGTTCTTGGAGCTTGGCTCTACAGGCTTGCTAGTTAAAACACTTCTGAGGAGGTGAGGTTTACTTAGATTTTGAAAACTGGATGCATACATAACCTGAGAGAACGTATAATGTGTGTTTTAAAAACAGAGCTAGATAGAGGCCAGGGGGTAGGAAATAAAAATAAAAAACAAACAAAAACAAAAAAAAACCCAAAAAAACAAAACAAAAAAGAAATAAAACAGGAAAAAGTGAAGGACAAATATTCTAGGAAAGTGAATGGAAAAAGCATAAAAACGTAATCTGCTGGCAACTTATCAGATGAATAAGAGTGTGTATTTTGAAATTGGGGGGGGCAAGTTCAGAGGCAAGAAGAACAGTATAAGATCCATTGCAATTATCCAAACATGAAGTAACAAGAGGCTGAACTAACCAAATGGAAGTAGGATAGAAATGACAGATGTATGCGATGTTGCACATGATGAATCAACTCTCCTCTTTTCAATTTCCAAAATAGCCTGGATAGTTAAATATGCTGATAGCACAAATTTATGGGAGTGGTAAACACAAAGCAACATAAATGAGAATTTGAAAGGGACTGGAATGTTTTGATAAACAAGCTAGTTGGCAAGCACATCTAAATGACAGCTCCTGTGAAGAAAAATGTTCAATAATAATTAAGCACCATCAAGAATTAATGTTTTGATTCATACAGGAACAGCACTTGTCTTATAGGCAAGGGAACCCACAGTTACATTTATCATACACACAAAATAATATTTATCACACTTTAAGAGTCATAAAATATTTTCACATTCATTAATTGATTTCATATTAAAGGAAGACACATCTTCTATTGTGATTTACATATTATAAGTGCAGAGACTGTCATTCATTTTGTGCCACCTTTTTGTATGGAAGTACATTTGAGGCTGTGTGGAGTTTGTATTGTTAGGCAGAGACACATTTGCATTTATATGCTTAAGGTGTATCAGTTCTGGTACTGGAAAGTAAAGAAAAAAAAAGTCATTGAAAGGAGTTTAAAATCTGAAATGTGGGCAATATCCAAAGACTAATAAAGGCAGAGACCTTCTGTCTCAGAGGCACAAGGAGGAGGAAGTTGCATGAACCCTGCAGGAACTGTGTCCTTTGATAGAGAAATACAACTAACCTATGGAAACCTGGAAGGGAAGCGGCTAAGAAATATACATTCCACTCTTATCCATATCTCATACTCTGAACTGTTTTTGTTGCTGCCTGTCAATGGCCAATCAGAAACCAGCATCTTAAAAAAAAAAAAAAAAGAAGAAGAAGAAGAAGAAGAAGCCAGAGTCAAGGAAACTATTGACACAGTATGTATGAGATCAGGCAATTAAGTTGAGGTCAGGCAATTAAGTTGAGGTCAGGCAATTAAGTTCGCGAACTCATCCTAGAAAACATTCTACATACCTCACTGGTGAATATCACTACAGGTCACCTTTGAAGTACTCCCCATGGGAAGCTATGCACCAATGTCAGCACCTAGTCTACGCTTCAAAGCAATTTTGGAACTTTTTCTGGAAGGGCCATCAGAGCTGCCGTCGTATTACCCTTGATGTCCTGAATGTCATCAAAATGTCTCCCCTTCAACATTTCCTTTATCTTCTGGTCAAGAAGGAAGTCATCAGGGACTAGATCAGGTGAGGAGGAAGAGTGTTCCAATACAGTTATTTGTTTACTGGCTAAAAACTCCCTCCCAGACAGTGCCGTGTGAGCTGGTGCGTTGTCGTGATGCAAAAGCCATGAATTGTTGGAGAAAAGTTCAGGTCGTCTAAGATTTTCATGAAGCCTTTTCAGCACTTCCAAATAGTAAACTTGTTTAACTATTTGTCCAATTGGTACAGATTCATCATGAATAATCCCTCTGATATCAAAAAAAGGTTAGCAATGTCATTGCAACAAGTTCACAAACTTAGTTGTTAGATCGGTATGCATAAGTCACACAAGGCAAGAGAAGGGTAGAGCCATATGGCAAGTGGCTCTGAAAAGCAAAAAGAAAATATCCAGCAAAGAGTTTGTGGTGTGACTTTCAGACAAGAAATCACTGGAATAATTCATACAAGACTACAAGCATATGCATCTTCCTCACACATAATTTCACTTTAAGCAAATGGGCAAAGAAGATTTCCCGCTGAAGATTGTTCTGATGTATATCATGTTTGTCAAGTGAAAATATCCTGGCTTAACTTCATTTGACCAGGAAGGTTACTTCTACATAGGGCTGGGCATGAGTGACACTTGTGAAGTGACTACATGCTCAACATGTACCAAACAAATCTGTAAAAAAAAAAAAAAAAAAAAAATCTAAAACAAACAAAAAATAAAAATTAAAAAGAAACATTAAAAACAAATTACATATCCAAACAGAATGCAGTTTCCTCAAATTCTGGATTGAAACTGAATAAAAGTGTGCAATGTTCCTGTCTCCAAGAGGCTTCTCCTCCTCCTCCTCCTCCTCCTCCCCTCCTCCTCCTCCTCCTCCTCCTCCTCCTCCTCCTCCTCCTCCTCCTCCTCCTCCTCCTCCTCCTCCTCCTCCTCCTCCTCCTCCTCCTCCTCCTCCCTCCTCCTCTTCCTCCTCCTCCTCCTCCTCCTCCTCCTCCTCTTCCTCCTCTTCCTCCTCCTCCCCTGCCCCTTCTTCTTCTTCTTCTTCTTCTTCTTCCTCTTCCTCTTCCTCTTCCTCTTCCTCTTCCTCTTCTTCTTCTTCTTCTTCTTCTTCTTCTTCTTCTTCATATAGTTTTCTACAATATGGGATGCCACTTCAATTTCCCTTATGTATGTACAGCAGAGTCCAATTTCCAGAAAATATTTAGATATAATTCATTCTTTCACTATTTATGAAGTTAATGAAAGCACTGAACCGCAATAAGGTAGTTAAATGCATCACTTAGTTCTATAGTTATTTAATAAATAAACAGCTAAAATTGAATATTCAAAATGTCAAGATGACGATAAAATTCTCCAGTGATTCTTAAACATGGTTGCAGATACTATCAGCCCTCACTAAAACATTCGGTTTGCTTCTCCTTTGCTACCTACCACATTGAATTCAGATTTATCTTGTGGTTGGTTTTGGTCATTTTATCGTGAGGATAGTGATGCGTGTCTCTTCTATCAGGCTTCAGTTATCCAAGTTATTTCCCTCATTACATGAACACTGAGGTCCAGCACTAAGAATGGTGCATCTGCCTTGGTACCTGTTTAATTACAACGAGCACAGCCTGCTCTGCTGACCAGCGTTGGACATGTAGAAAGAGTGAGGATGAACTTTTGTTGTTTTAGGACCCTGAGGTTGAGAGATTGTTTTGTACCACAGGTAATATCCCAATTGTCTTAATCAAATTGGGCTGCTATAACAGAATGCTATAAAATGGGTAGCTTATACACGACAGAAACTTATGTCTCACCGTTCTGGAGGATGTAAGTCTGAGATCAGGGTACCACCATCAGTTCTGGAGAGAGTCCTCTTCCAGGTTGTAAACGATCAACTTCTCAAATGCTCATATGGTGAGAAAAGAGTTAGTTAGCTCTTTGACTTTTCTTATGGAGCACTAATCTCATTCATAAGGGCTCCATCCTGATGACCTAATTATATCCCAAAACCCTACCACCAAATATTATGACATTGGAATTTGGTTTTCAACGTTAGAATTTTAGGGAGACACAAACTTTCACTCCATAATACAATATTCCCTGATACATTCTCTCAATCAGGAGAAGAGTGTCATTCTTAATATTGCTTATCAGGCACTTCATGATCTACCCACTTCCTACTTTTTGTAAGCTGTCAAAGAACACAACTTTTTAGGTATACAGAACTACTTTCAGTCTATGGATCATGTCATGCTTATGTCTCTAAGCAGGTTTACATTCATGCATGATCCTTCTACTGAAATGCATTTCTTATAATTCCTTGCCTCAAAGATGCTTAGTAGTCCCACCTGATCACCTTATCCAAAAACAGGGCTGTTCTAGACCAAGTCTGTATCAGCCCAGGAGAGCCACATATTAAATTCTCAGCAACTTTTCAATCCAGTTTTTAAAAAGCTTAAGAATTAAATTATATAATTTATAATTAAGTTAATTACATTAAAACAAAATGCACACTCAAAACTCATCACTCCCTCTTTATTTGTCTCATTTTACTATTTTCTATGTTTGTGAGGGTATTTATGTCTATTGGATACGTATGTTGACAATACTCTGATACGTTGTGCTACTACTGTGCCCTCTTCGCAATTCTGATTTCAATGATATCAGCTCGGTAGTTTGAAATCAGTCATGGTAGGAATATTTCCACCACAGAAATTAAACAAACAGTATAAAAATAGGGCTGGATTTATTCTTTCATGTATTGTCTAGGATTAAGAAAGTATTGGAGAAAAATGTTAATAAAGGAGATGAAATTTAAAAATGTATCATGTCTGTAGTCATTATATTACAAGTACACACAGAAATGTTGAGGAAATAGTCTTCCAGTTTACAAGACCACTATCGAATTTAGCAAAGAAGTTCCTCACATCCTTGATGCACAAGCACAGTTCTGACATGCACTTTAATTGTTTCACTTTTATCTTACTCATTAACATAAGCAAAAGTACAAACAATATTCATAACAGATCTACTCCTTGAGCACACCACTGTACAAAGTTGCCTCATTCAGGAAGTGTATTTTTTTTTTTTTAATAATCTTCTTTCAGGAAGTTCTTAATGATAAGCCAGTAGTTGTAATTTGAATGTTTGTGTCTCCCTAAAATTCATATGTTGAAGTCCTAACCCCCAAAATGACTATATTTGGAGTTAGGATTTGTGCAGAGATGATATAAGTTAAATGAGATCATAAGGGTGAGGCCCTAATATAACAGGACTAGAGCCCTTATAAGAAAAGGAAGAGGCACCAGAGCACTCTCTCTCCACCATGTGAAGACACAGTGAAAAAGTGTCCATCTATAAACTAGGAAGAAGAGTCTCTCCAGGAACCTAATTGGCTGCCACCTTGATCTTGGATTTAGCCGAGTCTAGAGCTGTAGCAAATAAATGTCTATTGTTTAAGCCATCAGTCAATGATATGTTGTTATGGCAGCCTGAGCAAACTGAGACACCAACCCAATCTTAGTAACAGTCTCCCTAACTGCTCTCATGGCTCCCTTAGCATATTACTGTAAAAACAAAACAAAACAAAAAACCCTGATAATACTCTGGTTTAATGCTTCTATTAGCCACAGCCAGCACAAGTAGTTGTTGATTATATACTGTGTAGAAAGTGCTTGCTAAATGCTGGGTAAGCAGCTTTGAACAAGTCAGAAAGCTCTTATTGAGATTATCCTCCTTATGGAGATTATACTCTAGTGTAGGGAGACAAATAAGGCTGATCAATACAAATAAGACAACTTATGGGAGTGAAAAGGAAAAAAAAGTAAAACTAGGCAATGTTAAAGAAAGTGATTGTGAAGAGAAGGAATTCTGTATGTCAGGTGGTGATGACTTGCTCTTTGAAATGAACACCCAGGTTTGCTCTCCAGATTCCCAACTTTCTGCTTTCAGGAATGAAGTATTCTTTCCCCTAGCTGTTGGGAGTGGTAGGGACTGCATTTTCACAGCTGAGTCTCCCTGAAAACATTGACCTTAACTGAAGTGAGTTGACCCTGTAAAGGAAAACTCCCTTCCTTATAGTCTGCACAAATCCAATGACAGGACATTAAGTGGTTAAAAGGATCTGGCCGTCTTGTCTTAATTCTGCATGGTTATCCCAGCTTCAGAGCTCCCTGAGAGACTGGCTGAGCCTTTGTGTCTGTATGACTGCATCAGCAACTGACTTTTTCCTCTGTCCAATCTTGCTTTTTTAACTCTCCACAGCTATTAATCTTGAACACACTTACCACTAATATTCCTGCATGCAAATATCTCTGTCTCAGAGTCTTTTTCATGCATAATTCAACTAGCAATAGTTGGAAGCAGAAGTGGTCCAAATAAGCAGATGCTAAAACGGGATTTTGGTCTGGATGACGCACTGACCAGTTGGCCAAGAGGTTCCCTTCACTGGTGGTAAGTGAGCCATGTATGGCCTTGGCATGGGGCAGTGTTACAAATATGTGATTGTTAAGACTTCTGTTGGTGGTACAATAGTGGAAGAAAATGCACTAGCTTGTGAAAAGTAGCAGGTATCTTGAAATACAGAGAAAATTGTAATCATAAAGACAATAGAATTGGATGGCTGCTGTTGGGGACAATTGATGCAGTGGAAAAAAAGATAAAAAAGGTAATCAAATGCTGAGTGTGAATATCAGAGGCAGTTCTGGCAGCATATATGTAGACTCTTGCGAAGTCAGAGTCCAGAAAAAGCTGAGCATCAGGCCCAGGGCTTAGCTATACCATTAGAAAACTCCTGGGAAGGCTGGATTTTCTCTCTGGCTATACATGCTACAAAAAGGTCTAGGCAATAATTGGGAAGGAATGGAGGATTGAGATATCAGATGAAGACTTATATTCGAAACAGTCCAAATCATGAATTTAAAAGATAGAAGCCCCTTCTGAGCCTGAAGAAGTGGTCCAAACTTATCAGCTAAATGACAGAAGACAGAGTTTAACTTATATGACTATAGTGCCTTATAAAATAAGGCAAGTCCTCCCCCAATACCCCTCCTGACCAAAACTAGGATAAAAGAACAACATAATTTTGTTTGGGAGGTACTGTATATGCTAAGAGAAAAAAGGCATTAACTCCCAAAATAGGAGCCGATAATAAATCAACATGCATCATCAGAGAGTGAGAGAATATGGTTGGTATTAGATTTTGAGCGGGTTAGGTCAAGGGACAACAAAACAAAGATGGATACGAAAAAATTATTATTATAGGCACACTCTCCCAGGATATAGTAGTTAATACTTTGGCTGGTACTCTCAGAGACAGTGCTAACTCATTACTAAGGTTGGTCTCAGAAATTTGGAGAAAGCAAGCGAAGTAAGAATTCCAGTACTGCTATGGCAGATGGTATGAATACAATTTAAAATACTTGGAGATGTTGTTAAGGGTTACAAGCTTGCAACTAGAAGATAAATAAGTTCTAGAGATCCAATGCATAGCATAGGGATTACAGTCAACAATACTGTATTATATACTTCAAAATTTGCTAAGACACTGTATCTTAAGTGTTCTCACCATAAAAAAAGAAATAACTATGATAGAGGTTATTATGCTACATTGATAATCATACCACAATATATAAGTGTACCACATCAACATGTTGTACACCTTAAACTTACACAATGTTATGTATAAATTATATCTAAATAAATAAAATATCTGGAGAAAGTGAGCATGCTAAAGTGATATACTGTGCAAAGGTAATACATCTAGAAGGAATATTCTTCATGGACTAGTCACAGAAGACATGCCATTTACGAAAGTAACCAGAAATGTATTAGTTAGTGAAGCAAGAGTATTACTGAGAAGCACTGAGGTTTCTGTCTTCTATAGACTATGAGTGAGAATAGAAACTGCTGATACTCAACTGTGTTCTGTGGTAGCAGTGAGAATGATGGAATCCTGGTATTTTGGAGGCCAGATGACAGCATTAACCATAGGGAAAAAAGTGAGCACAATTATCAAACTGAAAAAGGGAGGATGGGGGTGGGGGAGGAGACTCATAGATAACTATGGAGATAGTTAACAGAATTCAGTGTCCATAGGGGAAAAATGATTTTCCCAGTCAAAGAAACTTAAAACAACAACAATGACGACAACAACAAAACTGCTCAATCTACTTAAAAATATACAATTATGGAAAAATCAGGCAGCTGAGAATAGTCACTCTAATTAAAAGCCACGTTCCTTTGCCCAGTTCTTTAATCATATTGTGGACTCAGAACCCATTAACTGAAAAGATGCCAGGTCCCCCAGAGAAGAACACTGCAACACTATGCCAAGGGTACATGATAATGATTATTTTAGTTCTTCCTGAAAAAACACACATAGTTATTTATTCATATAACCAGCACTGGCGAAAAGGCAATGCCCAAAACTTTTGAGAATATTTCAATTCTCAAAGGGTCCAGTTGACATTGATTACCAGTGATCCTCCTGTTAGATTGTAGCTAATGGGAGTCCAAGAAATTAATAGCGTGTTGGCACAGGATGGTCTCACAGTGGGTACACTGGACCCAAGAACATGGTTATCTCAATTTTCCGCACATGTATAATTTGAATGACATCAGTGGTAGTTGGAAGAAAGCCCATGTTGGTTCTTTGGCTAATAGAGTAAGGTCAATAGTGGTGAAGAAGGGCATTAGAAGCATCAAATAAGTATTGCTATAGTATCATAGGACAGAGAGAACTGTTAGAATCGGGGATGTTCTTAGAGACATAAATGACACAGATGATATTGCCCACTAAATCCTCCTTTTAATTTGCCAGTATGGCACTTACGAAACACATCCTGTAGAATAAAAGCAGATAAGTACAAACCCATTAAATCACATATCAATTACTGCTGCTTTTCAATGTAGTATATTTGCTAAAGTAGATAGATACTATTTAAGATACATGGTAGATGAACATTGATCTGGGAAGTGTAATTTTTTTCCATCCTTATGAGAAAACCAGGGCTTAAAAGGCTACATTCATGTAGAATAGATAATAGCATGAATTTATGGAATAGCCCAAGGGACGTTAAATCTCATGCCAGCAGTCATAAAATAGTCCAAAGAGATCTGAATCAACTGTCCATGACATAGACTATCACACCATTCCACTATATTGTTGAGATCATGTTAATAAGATAAAACAAGAAAGTGGCAAGTCTGTTCGTACAGAAGTTGTAAAATAAAATTTCCCAGGTTTCAGAAGCCATAGAGCATCCTTGGACTTCCTTTCAAATAAAGAACACATAATTGAACCCATTTTCATCTGCTATAAAGAAGAAAGCAGTGCTTTAGTAGAAAAATCAATATTTTCTTAATGTTTAAGAGTGAATCTTTTTGTATTTTGAGGACAATGAATTGTAAAATACAATAGTGGGACTTAGAGATGAATTACTACAGAATTGCATTTTAGAAGTATTGGGGAGATTTCTTAGGATAATGACAATTGAAATGTAGAAAATTAAAAAACGTGTGATAGGTTTTAGGGGCTTAACTGAAAGATCTTCTATTATATTTTATGTAAGATATCAGATAAATAACAGATCGAGGATGCTATATAAATTCTTAAATTTGTTTATTCTATTGATTGAGGCGACACCTAATAAAATACAGAAGGCTATTGGAGAAATATTTGCAGCATGTGTAATTTCATTTGCTTAAGAAACATTTAAAGGAAATAATATGGAGGAATTAAATATCTGAATCTGAACCGGGATAAGCAATATACCGTGTGGAATTCTAAGCACATATTCAGGAGTCTAAAAGAGCTCATTTTAGTTTGAGAAAGAAGAGAGATCAATAATGACTCTTCAGTTATTGCAACAGAGTTTGGTAACAGGAATAGAATAATAAAGGATGCTAAAAAAGGACAACGATTAAGTAAGTGTTGTAGATTATGAAATCCAAGAAAGACATACTGGGGGATGCCAAAAAAATGTATACACATGACTTGTATTCACCTTTTGTTATTGGTACATATTGAGTATTACAATTTTAATACAGTTTTTTTTTTCCTTTCTTAAAATGTGCATGTATTTTTGTCACCCTCTATATATCTAAAGAAAACTACAGTCAGTGATAACTACATTCAGCATAGTTGACCAACAGAATAAAACTAAACAAAAACCTGATCATTAGACTTGACATGGGGAATGTCATTTTCATGTTCAGTGGAATGGTGGGGGGGGGGGAGTCAGATTAGAGACATTTAGAAAACAGTCACTGAGTGAAGCCGAGGTGGAGAAAGTGATGTCTATTCTTTGGAGGCAGTTTGCTATAACAGGGGTAGAATAATGATAGGGAAGCTATTGATATGGGAGATGATGTAAATATCAGAAAAGCTCTCGATTTTGTTTGTTTGCAAACTTGGAAAACAAGGACATGTTTATATACGATTCGAAATATTTCAGTGAAAAAATGTAAAAAATAAAAAAGAACGCAAGTAAGGATCATGTTCATTTACAAGCTAAATGGGATGGGATCTAGAGAAGAAGAATAGCAAAATTAAACTGTCGTAATATTAACAGGAAACATATCAACTATAAGTCAAATTCTGTCCTTCTAGCTGTACTTTCTATAAGACATCATGAATCATTTCACCATGATATTTTGTATATATAGCTCAGTTTTATTATTCTCTGTCTTAAAACCCACACTGAAGGAATTTAAACTTGCGGTCTTTATTTTATTTTCATAGATTGTATTTGTTTATATTTCCCTAAACAACAATAGCATCCAGCTATATACTACATCAATTCAACTCACATCCACCAATGGAGCTATATTATTTTTTTATCCTCAAAAATGTATAAGGTCTTTTTTCCCTGTCATTTTTCTCTCTATTTGTGGTAGTGTTTTATTGCTTCCAATTGTTCCAGCAGATATTTGAATATTTATTCTGCTTCTTTGTGCCACATTCTATTTCACAGTACCTCTCCTTTCCCATACATAATAGACTCGCTAGAGAAGACTGTCCCATACAAGTGATTTGTAATGAGCCAGGCCTTCACATTCACGCACTATTTTCTAGAACCTCACCGTGAGAAGACTTTCACTTGCCATTCAATTTTCTGCAAGACATATTGATGTCAAGGAATAATGTTTTCTAAGGAGTTAGACTGTCAAGAATTGTGGGCCTTTCAATCTTAAGAATGGATAGACAGCAATTTGACTATGTGGCTTAGTCTAAAATCTAATCTTAAAGATTTATACTACAACTATAATACAATATATGAAGACTCTGGATTTTTTTGTGCTCTTATAGCAAGGTAACTGCACTAGCTCTCAGACAGGGTAAAATCTCCAAAAAGATAATTGACTTCATCTCCGTGCACAGTGAAAATGCCCTCTTCCACTCAGCACATTTCTAGTTATTACTAAGTAAATGAATAAAAAGCTAAATTTCAAAGAAATAAAAGAACCCACAATGCTTCTTTGCTAACAAGTGTTTTATAGAAATAAAAGGTTTTAAATAGTACACACTTTTATTAAATTTTCTGCCTTTTATTACTATTCAAAAACTTTTACTGAAATATTTTTGTATCACTTAAATAATTTGATAATGTTGTTGAACATGATAAATTAGTGGACCTCTCATATATTTGGAATTAAAACAGAATATATGTGGGTTAAAGAAAGCATTATTTGGAGCCTTTCAAATTTCATGGTACATTCGTAGTTGTCAAAAAGAAATATTAACATTAACTTCAAAGTGAAATTTTAAAATTTCAAAAAGACCTGTAATTCTAAAGATGTTGGAGGTTGTAATGCTACTTAGGAGTTTGTTACATTTTTCTGACAAAATTATACCAACTATTGCAAATATCATCTAAAATCAAAGTAAGATAAATTAATTTTATTCTAGAAGATCTAAAATACTCTTCAGCTTAAGTAGAGATATTTTAATGGACTGACATTAAAACTTGCCATCAAAGACCTGAGTTTTGTACTTACAGGAAATGTTTTGGATCACTGAAATGGCATTAGTTTAACACATAAAAAGACATTTACTGCGTAATACATTGTGAATGTGTAAAGTCAGATCACATTTCAGATGTTCACTGGCTCTTTAGTTCCCTGGTTTTAGACCTCAACCCCTCCCCCACTTTGTGGCAAACCTTATTTATCTCTAGTTAAAAATCTCAATGAATGTGGGAATTCCTTGACTGCAGTAACATTCTGTTCACTACCCTGAACTAAGAAAATCTGAAGTATTGACAAAACTTAATGATTATGAGTTTTTGACAGGCACTGCATTCAACTTCAATTCCAGAGAACAAAAAATGATCCCTGTTATAATATTACATTATAAGCAAGCACAGGAGCAAATAACAGTATAAATATTTGAAAGTGAACATGTACATATTTCCAAGTTTGACTGCTATTGGGGTGTGTCTGTGTGTCCTGAGTTTCTGCCTTGCAGACATGAGGAACACCGGCTTACCTGCTATCTATGTATAAAAAGTAAAATGTGTTTAGAGATCATTTTGAAAACAGTTCTCATATAATCTTTGTAGGAGCTTTATTACAACACAAGGGTAAAAAATCATTAGCTGGCCTGAGAATACCAACCCTGGAAGTTTTTAAAGGTGATGTTTCCTGGGATGGAATCACAGCTGAATGTATCAGTCAGTATAACGTATGATAGAAAAAGAAATATTGAATATCCTCATATCTCGGTATATTAAATAATGATAGGTTTATTTCCTCTTTCCTCACTAAAATATTTAAAATGTATTAGTCCTTATAATTATATGTTACTTTAAAAAAGCTTTTTTCTTAAATTGTTAGGCTTGGTAGGTTTGATTTAAATTTAATAATTTACTGATCACTGTGTCTGAGGTTGCATAACTATAAGAATAAAGATGTTTCTACCATTCTCTCCTGAAACTTCCAATAAAGCAGAATTTCAATTGGTATGAGAGGAGAATAAAACAAATCATATAATACTAAATTATGTGGAAAAATTCTTTGCTTGGTTAAAATAAGAAGGAACTGGGTCTTTTTAATGCTTCATACTTTAGCAAAATATAATATTCTGGCCCATATGTATGTACCAAACTATATTTGCAGTCCGGTTTTCTTTTAAAATTGATACATACTCCAATTTAATATTACTGAAATGTTCGAGAGTAATCCCATAAATCAAATTGTTTTTTAAATAATTCATGAATTTAACTAACATTTATTACTATATCCCAGTATGAAATTATCTTTGAATTCGAAAAATTTTAATTTAGTGTGAAAACCTTCCTCATTTACATTCATAATTTTTCTCTCTCTCTCTCTTCTTCCTCTCTTCCTTTATCCCTCTTTCCCTCTCTTCCTCCCTCCCTCTTTCTCTCTTTCCTATTTTCCCTCTTTCTCTTTCTTTCTATATATTGAAAGTGCTATTTTAGATTCTCTGGCAGCAAAGAGGAATGGCAACCAAGACAAAAATGCATGGGATATGAAGAGAAAATATTGACATTTAGATAAATCCTAAACAATATTTTGTATTAGTAGCATTAACTAGATAGAATGTGACTAAGACATGGCCATGTGAAAATATATAGAAGTGAGGGAACAAGGCAAAATCAAATAATTTAATGAGTTAGCACTGACAGAGTACAGTTTGCATTTGGAGAAATGCCATGAGAGAAGGTCATAGATAAAATAATCATACAGATCATTACAAATCCTGGGTGCCATTATGAGAAATTTTGCTTTTAATATAGAAGAGAACATGGGAAAACCAAAGGATTGTAAGAAGGAAAATGGCAGGATCTTACTTGATTTTGAAAAAATCTTCTCTGGCTCTATTGTTTAGTACATTGCAAGGTAAAGTGAAAAAGTCCCTATAAATTGTTATAAAAATAGAAATAGGTTTTGGTGACTAAAATAATACAGTGTAACAGTAATAATTTAGGTAAAAACGTAAAAAAATAATTTAATAGCATTAGATACACACATATATGCATACATGTTATACCTATTATAACCATACTTCTTTTATAGGTAAATAAAATCATATACCCTCTAATGAGTAAATACTTTCAATTTTTAATTTTCAAATTTAATTTTTAAATTTAAATTTAACAAGAATGTGTTGTCTCCATTATCTTAGCTTAAGATAGCATGTATGGAGTTCCTAAACCTATTTGTCCAATATAGAGTTTTACGCTAAGCAATGATTTTCCAATGATTTTCACCCACATTTCTCACAAGTATTTCAAATATAATTTTGTTCCACACAAGATTCTCCTTCATGACACCCACAGAAATGGTCTATTTACAATTATTCCTTATATTGCTTATTACTGTCCTTCTAGTTTATAAGCACAAACTTTTACAATCCTCAAATTTCCCCCTCTACTTCATTTGCTGTTGGTTCAATCAAGAAATCCTACTGAATATATATGCTTCATAGCTTTTAACTCTACTTCTTTTGTTTATACACCCAGATGAATTAGGACAGATTTATATTGGTAATTTATTATTGTCCACATTGTCCATAATTACTGATGAAATGTAGCTAGTCTTTGTATTTTCAGTCCTACCACTTCTTCACTCCATCTTCCATTTCACTGCCAGTTCATTATCCAAAATGCAGACCATTATATCTCTCTCCTACTGACATCCTTTCGGTCCCTCCCTATTGCCCTTAGCAATAGATTTCTAGAATATCCACTAAAGCCTATTATTATCTTGAGCGCTCTTAACTCTTTAGCTTTATATTGTTACTCCTAGCCTCACCCATACCTGTGGTTCTGCAATACTGAGCTAATTGCACTTTCCCTAACTTGGTAATCTTTTTTTGGCTTCATTCCTTAGTTTATCTTCTTCCCTTGACCAAAATCTCCCTTTACTTCCTTTTTATTCCATCCAGCTAAAAGACACTTATCTTCTAAGACTAAATTATAAATACATTCCCCTCCCACAATACTTGACAAATTACTTCAGGTTAAGTTTATTATCTTAACTTAGAATTGGTCCAATAGAATTGTAGAGCTATAGGTAGAGCTGTTCAATATTATATGAAACAAATCCAATGCAATTTTAAGTACCCTTAGGTGATTTTTTTCTTATCATTTATTAATATTTTTAAAACTTCTATCACTTAACCCCTTAGAAGTCTACTCTGAATCAATTACAAGAGCACAAATATCACCCTTTAAAGTCCTTTCAAAATAGCTCTTTTAAAATTCATCAGATAAGCATAAGGCCGTCCTTATGCCTGTCCACATCCCTGTTTTTAAGTGTTCTAACGTCTTTAGAAAGTGTTTCCTAAAAAAGAGAGCTGAGATAATGTTTAATAAGAAAAGCAAGAAAATACAAGTTTATGAAAGATGGAAACTGCCTGCAGTTAGATAATAACCACTTTACTCTTTGCAGTCTACTGGGCACACACACAAACTCTAATTTATATTGTAATTGGAAAATTTATTCTTTTTCCTAGAAGAAATGCATTCTTTGTTGGGCTTATTGCCACCAATCACAGATTTATCTACATAAAATATCTTTATGTCTACCCCTTGCGCCCCTTGAAAAGACCTGGACTGTATATGAAGTTTTATATCTGCAGGACATTAGTGAACTTTTGCCCTTCAAATGTGAGCATTAAATGGTGAAGCATATCATAAAATGAGACATGATAAGTGAAACTCTTTTATCTTAGATATCATGCCATGCCTGCCAGAATTTTACGTTAAAAAAATTTGGAGGTGAGAACATTTTATTGCATTTATTTTTATGTAAGAAACCACTAAGGTTAAAATAATTCCAGTGGCTCTAATATCAGCAATAAAAAAAGGAAGACCTTTAAATTACACTTAGAACTAAAAAATGTGCCTAACCTTATTCTCACCTGCATTATATGTAGGAAATCATACTAAATTCGGATCACAGTTTAAATAGAATTTTAGCCTGTAACCAAATAACTATTTTTCTTAATTGAGATATAATTGACATATAACATAGTGTGCGTTTAGGTGTATTATGTGTAGATTTGATATATTTGTATATTACAATATGATTGCCATTTTAGTGTTAGCTAACACTTCTATCATGTCACATAACTATCACTACTTCTTTTTGATGGTGAGAACAATTAAAATCCAGTCTCTTGGCAACTGTGAAGTTTATAATCCAGTATTGTTGCCTATAATCAATATGCTGTTCATTAGATCTCCAAATGTATTTATGCACAGTTGCAAAATTGCACCCTTAAATAACATAGTCCCAGTTCCCCCAAACCCTAGGCCCTGGTGACCAACATTCTACTATGTTTCTATGAGTTCAGTTTTTTGTTTGTTTGTTTGTTTGTCTGTTTTAGATTCCATATAATTAATCTCAGAATTCTTGAAATGAAAAGTTAACATGCTTTTTTTTTTTCTCCCCAGAGGGCATGAACTTATAGGAGCTTTACCATATAATTTCAGTAGTAAGATTAGTTTAATTTTAGTTATGTGTTATACTAGCAAACTGCAACACTGGTAGTCTGAGACCCCTTCAACAAGTTGTTCACATTGACTTACATTTCAATCTTCAGAGGTCATAGTAGTGTTTTATGGATTTCCTATGTGGAATCACACTGAGCCTATCAGAGCAAATATGGAATTTATTATGGTATAGCTATGGTCAGTAAATAAATCTAGACTATTGCTCTAATAGATTCTGAAGGACCAACTATTTTGGGCAGTGTCTTCCTGTCTTATATGTTTCCTGATTGATAAAATGTGAATTTCTGATTAATTTACAGTCAGCGTACATAAAACATTCTTGTCTAACCCTCAAGCAGCATCTGAAGAGATCTAAAATAGGTTAGGCATACATGACCTGAGTGGATTTGATCTTTTTAGACTATCCAAATGTTAAAATGAGTTAGTGCATCATATGAGATAGGATATTTATTTATTTATTTATTTATTTATGTGCACATTAACTCTACGTGGTTTTTTTTGTTTGTTTGTTTTTTTGTTTTGTTTTTTTTGGCAGTAGTGTACTAGAGCACATTGATTCATGTCATTTTGGCAGCAATACTGAAGTTCATATCAAGTTTATTGCTCACTACAAATGCTTTTATACAGGGGATTAACTAAATGAAGATTATTAACATTTGGAGATCTGCATCTTCAGATAACTTTGGTAATTAATTTTAGATTTGTATACTGACTTTTACAAAAATAAAAATGGCTGAAATGAAAATCTCAGGAATGAGAGCTAATCTTTCATAGTGCCACAGAAAATTCAATGAAACAAAAATATTAAACATCAGAAATGGCCATGTATTATCTTAACATTAATAAATAAATGTTTTACTATTTGATATTTTGGAAACCTGTGTTTTCCATTCTATATTACAGTCAATAAGAAAGTTTTTGTCAGGCTGATTATACATAATTATTTCATCAGAAATATACTGTCTACTCTCCAGTACCCATCAGGCAGAATATTTTTTCTTTTTTATGAAAATAAATTATTGGGTCTAAATTATACGAACACCCAATATTAAGTGTGTGATCAATAGTTGTTGTACTGTTTTAATTAAAATCTTCCTAATGGATAAAGAGTTGGAAATGACATATATAAAGCAATATATGAAAAATACCAAATAAAAAAAATATACAGTTATATACAGCAGGAGATATAAGATTTAATATATCATTGCAGGATCTTGTCTCTTCAGAAAAACCTCCATACTCTCATTGCTTTTAGTAGATGAATTTGAGTATTTGAACAATCTTTTATGGTATAACTTGACCTCTGTGCTGTACATGAGCTTAAACTCAATTCTTTAGACTAAATGCATTGTGGTCATTACTTATTACAAAAAAATGGGGTAAATATGCCTATGAAAAACATCTTTGAATTAAGCATTTTAGCCTAGTCATTAACACACTGACCATGTAGAATTTCAACTAGGGTTCAAGTTTGCTTCCTTACTCACAATGTATGTGATGTTAGCAAATTACTTAACCATCCTATGCCTCAGTTTCTTCATACATAATATTATACCAAACAGATTTGTATGCAGATTAAGTGATTTATTACTTCCAAAATTTTGTGAACAGTTTGTAAATCTCAATAGGTGCACAGATGTCATTGTTTCCATTCTTTGCATTGAAAGTAATTTGGTCTAGTGTCAAATATTTAGATCACGGGTTCTTGAGGTCTATGCAATCTGTGTTTGGAATTCTGGGGTACTGTGAATTTTGGCTTGCAAAAAAAAAGTCTGAAATCACAGATATTTTTAGTTGACATTATACTCTTGCATGTATCTAGAAATACCACAGTAGTTAGTTTGATCAGGAAAATACCAGTAATTGCCATTTTGCTTTCTATAGATTCCAGTGCAATAAAACTAGCCATTTATTGAGCTACTACTATGAGTCTAGCAGTCATTTGGCCACAAAACACTCTGATTCTGACTTCTCCATTGCTGATTTAGACAAAGTTGCTTTGCAGCATTGCCCACTGACAATTATTTGTCCTTCAGTACGCAGAAGGAAGTCAGTCAACACCCAGCCTAGAGTTTAATGTTAAGCAATTATAGTCTACACTTATCTATCTTAATACATAAAATGGAACTTGCCTCAATTTAAATTGTTTTTCTTTTTATTTATTTTACTAGAGAATCATATATATGACTATATCACCATTTGTAAAACACATTAATAACTGTGTCAATATATTTGCAATTTTTGTTTCCTTATGTGTAGTCTTTTATTTTTTTCTCTAGTTGCTTTCAAGATTTTCCTTTATATTTTGCATTTCAGTTATTTGATTTTATAAATACAGGTGTGGTTTTGTAGAACCTTAGCCTATTTAAAATTTTATTGATCTTGAGTCAATTAAGACTACTTTCAAATTATAATATAAACACCTCTGGTGCTTTGTAAGTGGTCAGCATCACTTCCCACACCTGTATGAAATGTGTAAAATAGAAAAGTATACTATTAGTCTATTGTGGAAACATACTAAAATAATAAATTCAATGTAGTGTGACACTGACATTTATATTAGTATTATAGATAATTTTTATAACGGTGGGTAATTTTTTCCTCCATTATCAGTAATACAGTTGTATTTCATGTGTTTAACTCTCTAAGTCAATTTGAAATTCAGGTTAGTTACAACTTTCACTGATTATAAATGCTATTTTGGTTTGGCATTTTTCATTCTTTCAAATTAAAGCAAAGGAAACTTAAAATCAAAGTATTTGATGTGTTGAAATTACTCTAAAGTGTGCATAGTGATTAAAATCACTGAAAGGCTTTACATTTTATGGGTACTCTACTGTGGGAGCACTTCAATAATTTTAAATTACTCTTCACTATACAAAGCAATTTAAATTTATTGGAAAGGAAATCTGGAAGAGTTCAAATTCTGGGCAATGCTATGCATACTGCTTGAAAATTACTAAGAGCACTTTAGTGTTTTTTATAAGCATTTCATTTAAAGGTAATCTGAGATGTGGCATGGAACGATATAGAAAGATTTGGACGTGCTAGAGTCATTTCAAATTCAGTTCTAATTTTGGAAAACTTAAGTTCTTTGATAAATGACTTGATATTGTTTAACTCTTCAAATGTTCAAACCATAAATTTAGAATATGAACATATTTTTGAAATATTTTCTTGAAGTATTATTTTCCAGAACTTTTTCAAATTTTTTCAGGAAAATCCATGGAGTTCCCCTGATAATAATTTGCAATATTATGATAAAAGGCCAAGTGAAGTTCAGAGGAATTCTGATTCTATTAAACTGTACCACCAAATGATTTTATAGTAGCTAATATTTATTATATCATTATGTGTTACTACAAAAAGTACATTATTATGCAAATATACTAATATTAATCCAATGTGCATTCATTATCCATAAACACATTATTTCACTAAATAATAATTTGGATCTAAAAATTAAAAACAATAACTATTATTTTGCAAGTGTGACTGTCTCTTAGGTTAAGAATTCGTAGAATTAACTATGAACCAAATTTTCAGAACGAGATTTTCAGAATGATGATGTTTAAAACATTGACATTAGAGGCATGTTCTCTCATGCTTTAACATGTTAGTAGGTAGTAATTTTTCTTCCCAACATAACTTCATGTTGACATACAAAGCAGCATGATGCATAACAGCAATAACTAATGCATGGTTTTGTCTATAGATAATAAGTTTCATTAAAAATGGAGCGATTTTTGCAAAATACCATCCTGAACCTTAAAGAATAAGGAATTTCCTTGTTTCACCTTAGTGAAGAAGTAGGCCCTTAAGCATTTCG
Source organism: Rhinolophus sinicus (assembly GCF_036562045.2). Taxonomy (NCBI): domain Eukaryota; kingdom Metazoa; phylum Chordata; class Mammalia; order Chiroptera; family Rhinolophidae; genus Rhinolophus; species Rhinolophus sinicus. The sequence continues at coordinate 181,687,693 of NC_133753.1, forward strand.
TCAGCATTTCAGGAGTGATGAATAAGCTGGCTTGAAGTACTCCATGCATGCATTTTAATGATTAGAAGGAACTATAATTCTCCCTAGCATACCTAAAGTTCCATAGGAATCTAACTCTTGAAACTGAACCTGCATTACCTGGTAGGCATCTTTATAAATGAATCTAGAAATGCTGTTCACAGTATTTGCCTCCAGTGACATTCATCCTAATTGAATTGTAAATGAAGCAGTCAGAGTGTAAACCAACCGAAAGCTTTCTTCACTAGTGAAAGGCAAGGAAAAGCCTTAAATATATCCCCTTTCAATGCTAGTAACTCTGAAATGACATTGAAGATTGTCCATTCAGGGCTTCTCTTTTTATGCATGAGCTTCGTTTTAAATTGCCGATATCTTCAAACATTCACTTCTGTACCCTTGAAACATAAGTAACTTAAGAATCAAATTCACATACATCTTAAATGAAAACACCAATAATGGGATGTATTTACAAACTAACATCCAGTAGTTTACTAAAACACAGTAAGTAACTGCAAGTTAAGTACCTTGACTAAATTTGAAACATACAAGTACCTCTTAAGGTGTCTGGAGACATCAACATTGTTCATCAGAAATCAATATCAAGTTAATTTAACTTGATATTGATTTCTGATGAACAATTTTATTTCCTTAAAAATAAAAAAAACATGGAATTGTATTCTTTATGCTTCATGCCTGTGACTATTATATTTTTTCTGTTAAAATCATGATAATAAACAAAGTAAAAGTGTAGCTAAATAAAAACTTCTACAACAATAGTATTTGATTTTCCTAGAGTTAAGCTGGACAGAGATGGTGAAATTATAGTCAACAGAGTATAACAACAATTAGTAATTTAAAAATGAAAACTCTTTAAAATCTAAAAATATACATATTTCAGTGACAGTGACTGCTAATCCACAGCAAAATTTGTTCCCCTTCTCTTGAACACAGGGTCCATTTAGATTCCCCAGCCCTCTTACTGGTAGGTAGAACAATGTCAATGGATGTTAGCCAAAGAAAGGTGAGCTGAATGAATACATGATCACTAAATATCACCCACATATCCATTGTCGTTCATGTGGGAGGCCAAGTGGTGATGATGGTGACAATACAGTAAGCAGCATGGACCCCTGTTGCTACCATGTGTAAAAGAACTGCGTGACCTTCATTGGAATATAACATAAGCAAGAAATAAACTTTTATTGGGTTATGACACTTATATGAGAATGCACTGGTATAACAGTTAACATAGCCTGACTATTAAACTATTTGTATAATAAATACTAGATATTTTAAAACAACTTATGTAGCTGTTATTATTTTTCTGTACTTATAATTGATGGCCCGTCCCAAAACATTAATATGAGTTCATCACTCTAAGCAAAATAGAATGTATCAACATATAAAATTGAATTCATAAATGTATTAGTTAACTTAACAAATATTTATTAAACAATTACTATAATAGGTACTATTCAAAAATACTAAAGATTTAGCATGAAAAACTAAAAATTTCTGTCACCCTGGACATTACATGTTAGTTGGAGAAATACTGTTTCAGTTGAATATGGAGATTCACAAATGAATTTGGGAGTCATAAATATTAGACAATATTTTCTGGCTTGGAAACAAATATAGATTTATAAACAATGCGTTTAGTTATCTATTTCAAAATATATAAGCAATATGACAAGTTTTCTAAGTTGGAGAATTTCAGCATTTTATTTGACAAAATATAAACTACGGAAGTCTTCTTTCTCATTATTTTCAGTATGAGAAGATATTAAAAAACACTGTGGTTATAACACTCATATTTTTGATACCACCATAATCAAGGTCTCAACTCAAATATATCTTTTCTCTGATTTGTTTTCTCTGATTTCTTTGAGAAAATTTCAGTGGAATTAAAAAAAAAATGAGGCTGAGATTCTAATCAAAGAGTATAACACAAAAGCAAGAATCATTTGCAATTTTAGAGTTGCATTTCCATTTCTTAATAGCTAGAACTACTGGGTATTCTGATAGAGGACTACTTATTAGGTAAATTTCCCCAAATATTTAGCTTCTATATTCATGGGTTTCTCTAAATTATATATATATATATATATATATATATATATATATATATATATATATATATATATATAATTAAAAAAATATATTGCAAAGAAACAGAATAAGAGAATCATGACTTAATGACACACGATTCAGTACTCAACATGCAGTCTTTGTGAAGTAGTTTTTAGTTTCCCTTGTCATTGAAGACTTTCTCATTGGATGATTGACCAGTGTACGCTTTGCTTAGAGACACAAAGTGACATTAAAAGCAAGTCTCCGTTTTTCCACCAAATTAAATCAAGTATAAAAATGAAATGGAGAACAAAAAAAATGTAATTAGAACTTAGAGAATTAACTATGGAGAGAGGGAGAGAGAGAGAGAGAGAGAGAGAGAGAGAGAGAGAGAGAGAGAGAGAGAGAGAGAGAGAGAGAGAGAGAGAGCCAACATGAAGACAAAACTTCTTTCAAGAAGATGCTTGCTGTACAGGTGTAAGAAGTTTGGCTACTTGACATGCCTTCTTGGGACAGATCTTGATCAATGAAAGAACAAAGCAGCAGTAACAATGGTCCTGATTTTGAGTGGCCCTCAGACAATGACTGTAAAAGTCATTTATTCAGGGGCCTTGAGATTCCCAATGTAGGACTTTGCTCCAGAATTTTCACTGGTGCTGGCAGAGTCCGTCAAGTGTGCACTGTGGTCTGAGGTCTCCCTGTATTGTTGGGTCCTGCCTATTCCATTCATAGTGTTATTCCCTATTACACCATTCGTGCTGCTAACTCTCTCTCAGCATTTACTTTCTGGGGGTAGGGAAGGGAGAACACCTTTTGAATTAAGATGAAAGAAAATAACAACAAAAATGTATTTTACGATTTCATTTCAGAGATGCGAGTTTAAACAGATTAGCTTTCCTTATTGTTATATTCTGACATCAACACGTAGGTTGATATCCTTGATTAGATATGCATTGCAGTTATGTTCGTATCAATTTCAATATTTCTAAATGGATAAAAACAACACTAAAATTCCTAATGCCTGATGAGTTCTGTTTTAGCTTATCATTCCTGGTGGTAAGATTTTATTCCTATGGCATTTGTTTTTAACATTATATGAATTGATACTTTAGAACTACAATTTATGTAAAATGGTATGCAAAAGTTAGGTTATTGCTATTCTAGATAGACTAAATATTCAGGAAAAGAGAAGATATGCACCCAAGTAAGACTAGAAATTTTTTATGTTATTTAAAATTAATATATATAGATATAAAATAAGTAATTCACAATCTATAATTTCACAATTTAAAAAAAAATCTGTCACAGAATACAAAATGTATCTTAATTTTGCCAAAGGCATAACTAATATTTATTAGCTAGTGTCTGTTTTTCAGAGGCACAGAAAAAAGGACAAACTAATATCCAACGAACACCAGAGAAAATGAGTCTCGGAACTAGTTTAAAAACAGGGTATATACATACAATGTGATATATAGATGATGTATTATAGGATTGTACACCTGAAACCTATGTAACTTTACTAAGAATTGTCACCACAATAAACTTTAATTAAGAAAAAAAAATAAGAAAACAAAACAAACAAAACAGTATAATAAATCCCAGAGTAGAATGCCATTGTCAGTTGCCCAATGCTTCTCATGCCACTGATCAATATCAAGATGATATTGATAACATCTAGGTTTCATCACACTTCTCTAACTAGCAGTCCGAACAACATTTATCACATCAGCTATGAGCTGTGTAAAGAAGGTGGGGACATCAAAGAGGGATTTTTTGGTAGTTGTGTTGCAAATAGCATCATATTATATCACCGGCACTGCATGTTCTTTCACTATACTACTGTAAAAAAGCCAAGAAATAGACTCAAGGAATTAGTATTGATTCTTGGATACAAGTATCACGTTGTTGTCATGACAATGAACCCCCACTACAACTGTATTCTCATTACGAATGAATGATACAGCAAAGCTCCTCACATAGCACCAAAGGCACAGCAGCTCACTCTGCTTACATGCAAAGACGTAAGAGAAGGATGCAGTCAATAAAAGCTTTATATTTTGTCTGTATGCCAATTGCAAACTGGATATGGATTAGAAAATTGGCCAAAGTGTTTGTTAGACCATATGACCTGTGCTCAAATTGTCAGATTGCTACATTTACCTTAGGCCATCTGCATTGAATTTTGTGCTGCTCTTTTAGTTTGTTTGTTTGTCTCTCACTCAGAAATCAAATAGATTATCCTAAGAGGTTGTTCAATACCATGTGAGCTCATTTGGGTAAAACAATGTGATTCTACTATAGGAATAATAATACATTGAATACGTTTCAACAGAAAATAGACTCTCACACCAAAATACTGTAAACAAGATTATTCACATTTATCCCATTTGTACATACAAATAAATATAAAAAAGTACAACTGTTCTCAGTGATTTTTAAGTTTCATAAGCTTTCTCATACAGGTGTGTCCACATGCTTTCAAATATGTACAGGCTATTTGCAGATGCAAAATTAAGATCGTAAATGAATGCAAATACCGTGTTTCTATTTTTAATGAGATATACTCTGACTTATCTAATAAAACAAGAATGAAAGTCAAAGGAGCTTATTTTTCAAAATTACTTATATTTTCAAAGCCTGAATTTAGAGATTTACTTGTCCAATATCTCTGATTACTAACTTCTAAAAATTCCATCTCTGACCAGGAAAACATGTTAGAGGTCTCCCTTAATACAAGTTGATTTTTGGGTGAAGTGAATATGATGTCATTTAGCTTGTCAATAAAAGTAATAAACGCTTTGTCAGAAAATAACTGTGCTGAAAATTGTGAGTGGCACTGCTGTTATTGAAAATAAAATAATGTGAAATCTGATTTCACTTGTGTGTCAACTGTGTTTCTATATTTACCCAACAATATATTTTTTCTAAGCCAATTTAAAGTACTTTGGAGTTCATTATATTGGAACCTCCTTATTTTTCACACTTCTAGTATCACCCAAAAAACAACAACAAATAATTCACTTGGAAGTTGGAGTGTGCATTTTAAAGTGGTAGTTGAGAATAGGAAATAGGATAAGTATTTAGTTTGCTTAATGGTAAGTATCCAAATATCATGTTATTTGAATTATTGTATGATAGTGTTTAAATTATGTAACAGAATTAAATAAATATTTAATGAGATAGATTTTTTAAAATTCTGTTTCTCACTTTAGCTTAAGCCTAAATACCTATCTGTTATATGCTTTTTAAGAATCTCTAATGGTGGATTCAGCATGAATAATTTTCCTTCATGAAAGTTTCACTTAGCTTAAAAGATGTTTCCATCTCATCCTAATTTTCCTCTGTCTCCTTAAAGGAAATATAATAATTATATTATTATATATGGTTTAAAACTAATTAAATATTTTGTACTTCTGTACACAATTTTATTTTTCTCTTTTAATATTCTCAATTCATGTTGCCAAAAGTGAAAGCAGGAAAGCAAGAGAGAGAGAGAGAAATCAAAATTCCCGTATATTTAAGCCCTACATATTATCAAAGTCTTTTTAGATGCATAAAGAAATTTGATTTTTACAGACATGAACTGATGAAGAATCTTTAAATGGGATGAAAAATGGAAATTAGTACATTTGCTACATGACATTTTAGATCAAATATTTCCCCTGTGGGGGCAGGGGGAAGATAGAGTTCATTATTTCCTCAAGACAGTTTTAAAAATGATTTACCTGACAAATTTATATGTTGAAATATTTATTTCATTAGAGGGAAGAGATTATTTGATCACGGACATCCTGATGCCTCCATTGAAGTAAGCATGAAATAAGCATTTATTTCTTTGAACTCAAAAAGTGAACCGTCTATGAACTAAGTCAATTCTTCTTAGAAGATTTCTATAAATTATTTCTAATTGTGTGTATCTATTGAATTGTAAAGCAATAATTCAGGGAAGGGAATAGTATTAAAAAGTCTTACTATATACAATGTAAACGTTTAAAAAATTCATGGTATACCATGATAAAATACACTTTTAATGAAAAATTACTTCCTCCTATCAGCCTTTTAATTATAAAATAATTCCAGTAAACTAAAGAATTTCAACTCTGCTTACTTATTCAGGACACACATTTCCCCCACAGCCCTGTGGCCTCACGGATCTTACTTGAGTAACTTGAATATGGTAACTTTTTCTATTTTCAATTTACTTGCTTTATGTTATCACCCCCTGGAGAATGTAAGCTTCAAAGGGTAGACACGAGATGTGCTTTATTCATCATTTTATTACTATCACCTTGGTAGTTGCCTGGGGTACAGTTGGTAGTCAATCATGTTACATTTTATAAAATGAATGAATGAATGAGTATATAGACTAGACTTTCATAGTCTTTATGACTGGCTAAGACATTTATCAAGACTGCTCAGCAAAATTGAAATTAAAGGGTCCAGAAATTAAGATTTGGAAAGGAAGAGAACTTTATTTGGTTTTGTAATAAAGGTGTTTTCCTTAATTTAGTATTACCAAGAGATCTATGCATTAGGAATTATGAACCACTTTCTTAGTCAGTTTATAAGCAGTTGCTCTTGTTTCCCTGTCTGTTACTGTAATACTTGCCTCTATCAGGTGAAAACCTGACGGGCATGAGGTCTGAGTGTTATTTACTCCAATGCCTCTCTGACCAATCCTCAACCCTTATCATGAACTCTAAGGATCTGATGCCAATGGAAGGAGTTTCCCAAAATAGGTTTTAAATATTGCAAAACTTATCCTGTGACTAAGCATTATTTTAAAACTCAGGTCCTATGCTTGGGCAAAAAGTGGATTGCTTCTCTTTCTGATATTTAGACATGACCAGTGCTGAAAGATTTCACTTGAGCATTGGTGAAGAAATACCATTATCCCTCCAGAAGATGAAATGGTCTTTGGAAACTACCACTGATCCAGAAAAGCCTCAACTGAGTGTTTTATGTCCTCTTCTATAATTAATATAAATTATTACCATTCTTTCTTGTAAAATAATACAACTGGTACATGTTAGTAAATCAGTGATATCTCAGGCCTCAAAATATATTATGCAGAAAAATGGGCCTGAGGGTCCTCTGCTGGAAAAATATAACCAAATCCCAAAGATCTAATGTCAGGCAAAAGTGCAAGGTAAAATTAAAGTATTTGCAATTTTCTCACATGGAATAAACTGGAATACTGTGCTGATTAAACCCAACAGAATTCATGTATAACACAGTCATGAAGAAGAAAAAAAAAATCTAGTGTTGAAAAGCTGTTCATTTACTCATTCATTTAATTCACAGAGGTTTTATAGGGTGCCTGTTATATACATACCAGGTACACTTCACAGCACAGAGAAAGAATATCGAACAAGATACATACATTTTTACCTCTCTTCAGACTTATAATCAAGATGAAGAGACAATGACTAGAGAAAACAAAATACAAGGATTTTCATGCAGGAATTAGTGCTATTTTGGAACTAAAATCATAGGATACGGAAAGTGCATGGTCAGAGCGGACTTCTTTCAGGTGGTGATATTTATCATAGACCCATGTAACAAGAAAGAGTAATCTATGAAAATATGCAGGAGAGGAACATTCCAAATGAGGTTACAGCTGGTGCAAAAACCCGACAGTAGGAATTAGTTTGTCATTTCCTGGAAGAGAAAGGAGTTAGTGTGCTAGATTACACTACTGGAAGAGAAGAGGAGTAGAAGGTAAGTCTGGAAAAATATTCAGGGAGCAAGGGACTCTTCATGTGGGAGAAGCACGTCTGATAAAAATAATACAATTAAAACAAAACAAACAAATGAAAAAACACTTGAATGAACTTAACTGCTCAATCTTGCCTAAAGTGAAAAACGATTAAATCTTCATTTCTCATTTCAAGAAATGCAAGCCTTTCAGTACCAGTTTGAGAAGCAAGAGGGGGAAAAATTATTAGAGCCAATTCTCCTTATTCTGCCAATTCTGTCTACTCAGAGGCAAGTGATTGGGGACCAAGACAATGATGAAACAGAGAATCAGTCTGAGGTCAAACACCTGATATATTCGGAGGTTTTCTCTGTTGGAGGAATTACAAGCTGGTAGGATTTCTGACATCCTTAGGGAATATCTTACCTCATAGTTTGAGGGAAAAGTGGGAAGAATGGGATTCAATACTCTTGTGTTTTGTTTGCCCAGTAACTAGGTACACAATAAAAAGGTACGTGTTTTAAGAGTTTTAATTCAGAATTGTTTGACTTTAATAGACTGCAAGATGTGTTAAACTTTCCCGCTGTAATTCACTTATGAAGGAAACCAGAATATGTCACTCCAAAATTTGCCTCTTTGGCATAGAACTTATTTTGAGTTCAAGTCAATTAAACAGCAGTAAATTCAGAAAAAAGTACCTCCTTTTCTGCTTAAAGACAGGAGATAAAGTCTCCTTTTACCACAAACTCTCACCAGCCCAGAGAAACAGAGGCATCTGCAAACAAACCTTGCTGAACTAACCCTTATCTTCCTAGTTCACCATTTATTACTCCTAGCCCAAACATCTTTGTCTTGTCAATTCTTCACAAATTAATTGTTCCTTTGTCTAAAAGGCATAAAAAGCTGCAATTTCTGGTCACTTCTTTCTCTTGAAAGTGTTCCCATGTATGTGTAAAAATTTAATAATGTGTCTATACTTTTCTCCTGTTAATCGATCTGTCGGCTTAATTTTCAGACCCAGTGAGGGACTAACAGGGTCAAGAAAAACATTTTCCTCCTCTACAGTTACTAGATCTTTTTACTGAATTCTGTGGAGAACTTGATTGAGTCCTTTTTCAATCTCATGAAAGGCAGTCCATGAAAACACCAAAGTCAAATTGAACACCAATGGTGAAGACACATCTCCTTCATAACTCCTACATTAGTTCCTGAATAATAAGAGATAAGGGGCAATTTTGTGTGTGTGTGTGTGTGTATGTGTGTCTAGATCTATTTCAGAATTCAGTAAAATGTTCTATATTTCCATTACTCTTTACTGAAATTCATTGAAAACTGTACAGCAATGTACATTAAAATGTTGTTTATAGCCAGATTGGCTAAGAAGCAAGAATCACTATTTACTTTTTGTATAAAACTGAAACTTCAGTTTTTACCTAATGGCAGGGACAGGGTAGATTAGATGAGTTTATATGTCTAAAATATTTGGGCTATTTTCTATTACATAAAAGATGCTAAAATATCAGCTTTGAAAACGACATCAAGATAAAAAAAAACAAAAAACACACACAAAAAAAAAAACACCACCAAGTGAGTTTTCAGAACACCATGTGGAAAGTTCAAAGTATAATTCCAATGCTCTCAATCCACAAGGAGATGAATGAATCAAAGCTATAGAGATTGAAGAAAGGTCTTATATGAAAGATATCCTTGCTGAATCACTGTGCCATGATTCCCAATTTATACTGGAAAAGGAAGTGATCACCTCTAATAAAGCACAATTCTCCTTTCATATTTAATGTGTGGGGCTTCAAAGACCACTAGAAAGATTTGTCTGTATCCTTCCTAAAATTTGGGACATATGTATCCCCCTTGATTTGGGGAGAACACACTTTGGAGTGGTATTTGATGCACAGCTAACATCCAATCAAGAGACAATCTGAAATTGTCTATGAGAGCAGAATATAAGGAACCATGTACATCCATGAGAGCTGGTTAAGAAGTCTATGTAATACCTTTATGTTTTGAGATAGTGTAGGGCTTACAGAGGAAGGGTAGCAAAACAAACCAAAACATGTGAGGACAAGGAGAATCTTTATCTGTCTCTCATGACTACTTTCTATGGTATGAGTGACTTACGTGAGACACTGGAGGCCTTCCCTACAGACTGCAAATGTGCCTGGCCGAGGATAAAGCTGTTGAAAATGACATCTATTGGGTGATAAGAGAGTTGCAATTTGAGCTGCAGGCCCAAGTCAAATAGGTGAGCTTCTATTTAGAGCAAGGTTAACATATGTAAGCTGCAACAATGTCTGGTCTTACTCCAAATTTCACAGCATATAATGGATGCCATTTCACCTCTGCCATACAAATGTCAAGAAAGTTTCTCTTGCAGTCAAGCCCAACCCAAACCACACATGGAAGAGAAATTTAGAAAATGTAATTTCAGGTTAGTTATGTTGACAAAGTACGAAGACATCATAGGGTTGCACCAGAGAATAACTCAATTCCCTTTTTTTATGGTTGGTTAGAGCATAAGTATCTTGGGGTATTATCACCTTTCTCAATTTTTTTGGTTACTAAATTTTTTCTGTTGAGAAGAGAAATTCAGAGCTAGAAGGAAACCTACCACACTCCATTCACTAAAAGCAGATGACTCCATTTGAGACATATCTTATTTGAGAAATCGTGGGAGTCATTTTTAAATGCAAACGGATGTTGTAATTTTGAGATTGGACACATACAATTACAAAATTGATGCTGTGCGTTTGAACTTCAATGTGACAATTATTATGAACACATTATTATTACCTGAGAGTAATGAAAAACTCACAGGAATGTCCCAATTTTTCATTAAGCTGCAGGGAAGTTATTCTCTCCTGAAATTTTTTTAGAGTCAGTGTAAAGACAAAACTAAGTTTCTCCCTGATTACATTTCATAATCATGCACATTTAATACAAACATTGTATGCTGTATAAAAACTGAGCAATGTTAACATTGAGCATGTTCTAATCTCATCATTAGTTACCTAACCATATTTATATTATCAATAAACATTCTGGACTTCTAAAGAATTTTAGCATGAATATTCAAAATTCAGGACAAAGTCCCTTACTGCCCTTATTTTACCCATTGCTATAGTGTCTTCTTCACTTCTGAGCACACTGGACAGGTTTGTAGAAGGGCTTTCAAAATCTATTCATTATCTGTTGCTGGCAGGAAAGCTTTTAAAAATCCCACCTTCCATTTTGAACCTCCTTAGCTGAGGTTATTACTGAATGCTTACAATATTTAGCAGAGGAAAGAATTAAACATTTTAAGGAGTGGGATAAATTAGTCGGTACTTCTAAACAGAAAGGAGATTATATTAATGAAGATGAGATTGAATCATTCAGTGTTTCCTTTTAACACAAGCATTTATTCAATGTTGGTTTTAATATCCACTGTGAGGCGGAGAAATTATGTTGGGTCTCAGTGAAAAAGTAGAGATAACTGCAACTATTCTGACACCTAAACATTATGACAAAATAGGACATGCTTTTCTAATACCTAGTTTATCAAGAATGTCTGGGTTAATTGAAGTACTAATAAAATATACAAAGCTTTATACCATTTAAAACATCGACATGATTTATTTAGTAAATTGTAAAACATTTCTCCAATAAAGTCCAGAGGTTAGAACTGTTATTTGGGCAATGAAACTGATTCTGGAATAAAATTATTTACTAATTGAACCTGGAGAATCACATTGTGGAAGTTCAAATACTTATTAGGAGATGTATTTTCCCCAAATTCACATAGCAAGTTCAAATGTCTTGATTTTTTAATCCCCAAACATCTTTTTTCACTGAGACCAAACGTAGTCTCGCCTCCTCACAGTGGATATTAAAACCTACATTGAATAAATACTCATATTAAAAGAAAATACTGAATAATGCAATCTCATCTTCATTAATATGATCTATTTATAACTGTATAGAAGTACTGATATATCCCACTCCTTGAAATATTCAGTTGTTTACTCTGCTAAATATTGTAACCATTCTTTTATTGCATAATCCATCTATAACATAAAGGTTTGGATTGTCAAATAGAACTCAATGTGATAACAGATTTTATCCGATACCAAATTCCAATGTTGATTAAGGAAAACAAAAGATTTCTTGAAAGCTCTATAAGCAAATACCATGTGAAGAAGAATTTTTTTTTGTTTTGTTTTTTGAGAAATTTAATCCCATCAGAGAAAAGTCCATAAAATGCTTTCCTTCTACAGTGGGATGCATTTGGTTTTGGCAAGTTTGTTTTCATCAAAATATGGGGGAACATTTGGGTGCCTTTTCAGTTTTGAAGCAGCTCTGCTTTACAACATATTTGGTAAGAATTGTATGACTAGCCCCCACTCTCTGGCCAGCTATGTCCCCTATAATTCCAATTCAACATATGTTTACATAGGCAATCTTGATAGATTTTGTATCTTTTTAAAAACTCTTTAAAGACAAGAGTTTTCAACTTTTTAATAACATAAGTAGGTTTACCAGGAGTCTTACTTATTAGCATGTTTTCAAGGATATTTGATTAAGATCTTTCTTTTCCCAAGGCATTCCATAGTGCAAATTTTTGTCCATGTCTTTGCTTAAATTAACATTCGATTATCTCTTGCAAATATTCTACATAAATATTAGGCATATTTAGACAAAGTTCTTCCACTATAGGCCTTATTTATTTGTTTTCTGTTGGTTAGTTTTATTGTGTTAAGATATACACAAGATAAAATTTATCATTTCAATCATTTTTATGTGTACAGTTCACTGGCATTAAGCATATTCACATTGTTGTGCAGCCAGTACCACCATCCATCACGAGAATTCTTTTCATCTTAAAAAGCTGAAATTCTGCATGCACTAAACAATAACTCCTAATTGTATCTTCCTACACCCACCCAGCAGCCTCTGGCAACCACCATTCTGCTTTCTGTTTCCATGAGTTTGTCTGTTCTAGGTACCTCAAATAAGTAGAATCATATTTACCTTTTGTGTCTAGCTTATTTCACTTAGCATACTGTCCTCAAGTTTCATCCATCTTGTAGCACATGTCAGAATTTCATTCCGTTTTAAGACTGAATAATATTCACTGTATGTATATACTACATTTTATTATTTATTTGTATGTCTATGGAAGCTTGGGTTGTTTCCATCTTTTGACTACTTCGATGATCCTGCTATGAACTCGGGTATACACATATCTGTTTGAGTCCCTGCTATCAATGCTTTTGAGCATCTACCCTGAAATAGAATGGTAGATCATATAGTAATTTTACATTAAACTTTTTTAAAGAACTATCACACTATTTTCCACAGTGTCTGCACCAGTTTGCATCCCCACCAGCAATGCACAAGGCTCCAATTTCTCTACATTGCTGCCAACATTTGTTAGTTTTTTTGTTTTTGTTTTCATTTGTTTGTTTGTTTTTGATAACTACCATCCTAATCGGTATGAAGTGGTGTCTAGATGTGCTTTTGATTTTTAATTTCCTAATGATTAGCGATGTGAAGTTTCTTTTCATGTGCTCATTGCCCATTCATATATCTTTGGAGAAATGTCTAGTCAAGTACTTTACCCATTTTTAATCGGGTTGTTCATTTTTTTAATGTTGAGTAGTAGGAGTTCTTTACATATTCTGATATTAAGCCCTCATCAGATGTAAGATTTGTAAATATTTTCTCCAATGTGTTGCCTTTTTATTTGATGAACAAAAGTTTTTGTGTTGTTTTTTTTTTATAATTTTGATAAACTGCAATTTATTGTTCCTTTGGTTACCTGTGCTTTTGATGTCACATACAAGAAATCATTGCCAAATTCAATGTCATGAAGCTTTTAGACAACATTTTGAATAAATTAAGAAGTAACATATTCAACTGTTTTTCAACATTATTGCATTTACATAAGCTATTGATTTTTTTAGATAAAAATTGTTAATATGAGCAAATGTTAATATTGACTCATACATCCTGGTAATGATTCATATGGAGACTTTGCACTGTAATACCACCAGGACAGGCAATATGAATAGTGATGCGCTCTCATTAGATTGCTTTAGAAGGTGTTATGTGGTCATATAAGAATGTATTCCTCATTACCTTCAGCAAGCCCACATCTACTTACCATAGTTCTAAGTGATCTGCTAAATTCACATATGCTTTTTTTTTTTTTTTTTTATGTCCTTGAACGGGAATTAACTTAAATAAAAGGTAATTATACAAACCTAATTTGAGTGACATTCTACATAATACCTGACCGTTACTCCTCAAACCTGTCAAGGTCATAAAAAACAAGTCTGAGAACCAGTCGTACACCAGATTAGACTAAGGAGACATAACAATGAAATATAATATAGTATTCTGGATGGCATCCAGTTACAGAAAAAGGTCATTTGTGGAGAAAATTCCTGTAATGTACCAAAGTTGGTTTCTTTGTTGTGTGATATGATAATGCTAGACATTAACAACAGAAGAAAATCAGTAAAGGGTATATGAGAGTCCTCTATATTATCTTTGCAACTTTTCTTTAAATCTATATCTATACTAAAATTAAAAAATTAAACAAAATCTGTACATATACACTTGCATATATATATATATTATCATAAAAAATAAAATCTTTTCAACTATAATTATTATTATTTTTGACAGAGGTTTCTTCACCATTGGGCTTAAAAATATCAATCCATATAACTAGTTACCTCAATTGATTAGCTTTGTATAGAGTCCATAAATGGTTTATCTTATAGAACATATAAGCAATATTGATTAAATCTAGACATTCTCTACTATTAAAAAGTTATATTGAAGGAGAAAAATTTAGACAGAAAATTAGCTTGAACTTTTTTTGTTGTTATATTAGGTATAAAAATTACTGGGGATCCGCAATATGAGGTAAATTTTTGTGGCTTCTATGGCTGAATGCTTGCTTGCTGAAGCAGATCAAAGGCAATATATTCTGAGAAGTCTTTTAAGCACAGGAAGGATTAACTCCCTTACAGGCACATACATCTGTTAAACAACTCAACTGTCACAGAATGATATCAGTTTGACCTTTACTGACCAGTTCTATAATTCACTCAAGGATTTTTAACTTCAAGTAATAATTCAGTATAGGTACATTGGGCCCAAAGGCTATCATTTTCTAAATTAAATAATGATTGTAAACTCTCTCTCTCTTTCTCTCTCCATATATGTATACATACATATATATATATATATATATATATATACATACATACATACATACATATATATATATATATGTATGTATATATATATATATATATATATATATATATATGAGGCTGTATACCAAACAGAGAAATAAGAATATCTAGAACCCTAAATTAAAAAATAGATGTGGTTATTGCTGAAAGTCCAGAGTTCAGTGGGGGAATACTAGTCAGGAAGGAATGACTGAATGACATACAATTTTTCCCCACTTTTATGTATACTTAGTATGCTGTTGGTCTACATCAGATCAACAGAGAAATACTATACAGGCGGACTGAACCGTACATGTGCCAATTGCTTCCAAATATCCTATTTTTCTGAAAGAAAAACATAGCATTTGATGTAATGTTATTAGCAATGAACCTAACCACTGCATATTTCATAAGAATTTTGTCAAACATAATCTTAGTTTTATCTATCCCTGTATCATTTATAATATTTGTATTTTTTCAGTATCTGTATTTATCCAACAGTTATTACAATTGTGTAACTAAGTAGGTTTGCTTTTGTTGTTGTGCTTCAGCAAAATCCCATAAAGTTAACTTTCAACCCATTCAATAATCATACCTTATGCATTTTAATTTTATTCCCATCTCTACTTTATATCTCAACTTTTCCTTTTCAACTTATTTCCTCTCAGTTTTAATTTTTGTTTTCTTTTGTGTTTATTTTCCTGCTTAGAAATAACCATAGGCTCAGTCTGAATATTTTTTTAAGAGTCATGCAGGTTTCTAATTAAGCTTAAACAATGGAAACTCTAGAGATCTGACACTTCAACCCTGCTTGTGAAAGCAAGTTTTTCCACATAGTGTTTACAAGACTTGTGTTATCAAAATAAATCACGAAACCTGTAGAAATTGATGAAATGTTTATGAAAATAGAATTATTGTATATATATATATATATATATATATACAGTCATACAAGACTATCAATACTGTTCTTTTTAATTAGCATGGTTTAACCTTTGAATAGATATTACAATTTTAGGCTTTCTAAGCAGGGGAATCTAATAAATTTTAACACTGACCCTTAAATCAGAGGTACATTTTTGGAAAATAGGGATGAAAATAAAAAGAATAATAGAAAAATATCTCCTTTCATAAACTTTCGTGCTATTTTTAACATGAAGTTGGCTAGCTAGCCTTAGAGTTAGAAGTCTTCTTAGAGATAGAAACCATCGCTCTGATAGAATTGAGCTTTTAATAAGCCAATCAAAAATGGCTGGCCTTACAGTTTAATTATCCCGTTTTTATTTGTTTTAGTGTGTGTGTGTGTGTGTGTTGTGTTGTGTTGTAAGTGTTTATTCTGAGGTTGCTATTAAAGAGTGTGGCTGGACATTTTCAAATATCCCTACGATGATCTAAAACTCTGATTGCAAAGGTAGATACCACTTTCGTCAAAGATTTCTATGTGCTAAAGCACTACTTCTTGATGTCAGAAAGAGGGATTAATTTTAGATTGATCATTTCTATTGTTAGGTCTTGTGCAGAGATGGGGGAAATTCTCAGATATTCATCTTGTTAATCCTCTGACTTTTTATCTTTAAGAGGTCTTTGTTACTTATGTTGATCCTACAAATCCTTCTATGACATATTCATTCAACATGAATTCACTCTCCTAACTTCGGACACTGCAGGGATTTAAAAAGACATTCTCGATACTTCATTAAAACTGCCTGCTATGTACTCACATGTCTGACATATTCATAATGTCAAATAATAAAAGAACATCAATGTTAGCCATAAATACTACATATTTCAGGGAATGTCTAGAGAGTCTGGAGAGGTGATTTTTTTTTTTTTTTTTTTTTTTTTTTTGTAGATCACTTTGTTGGTGACTCCTGTCAAATAACTTATAATTCATTCTAGATAAAAGAGATGATATGAAAGAAATATATTTTACTGTAATTCAGAAATCATAACTAATATAGACCAGATTGGTTAAAAAGTGTTCACGGATGAAAGTGTTCAGTCTAGTTCTAGTAAGATAGCCTATGTATATTTGAGGGAGGGTAGGGAAGGAAACTAATTTCTATCAGGAGGGAAAGAGTTTTTAAAACTGTGGACTCTATAGAAGATACTAAGTAAACTACCTGATTAGGATAGAAGGTACCAGGTAGGGTAGCTAACTAACCATAAACCTTTGTGCAAATAGACATTCCATGAAAAGTTCACAAAGCTCATTATCTAGATTCTGACCCCAGGCTCCTCTAAACCTTTCAGAATATATGTCAACATAAAAGGAGCATGCATATTAACTTCACTTAGATTCATTTAGGCCAGTTGACACAGAGAAAGAATAACATTACACATTCTTTCCTGAGAAGCAAAGTATTTAACTACTATCCATGGTATACTCAATGTTAAATATCAGGCTTGAAGAGAATACAAATACACAACAATTTGATTGGAGAGGTATTCAATTTCTTTTGGTGATTTAATTTGGTTTTATTTTACTTGCCTATTTTCTTTCTTCTGCAGAAAACTTACAGAAATGGGTCATAACGGTGTTGAAAATAATTCAGAGTGATTTTCAAAATGAAACTTGGATGTTATCTCTCCTAAGATTCCCTTATTTATTTATTTATTTATTCCCTTTCCATCACCATATGTTTGATCCCCTTCTTCTTCTCTACTAATAGTCATCTGAGTATGAGTTTCTTCAGACTGCTATTTTATCTGCCCCCAATCATTTTTTGTTATCTGTATTTCTAGATTCTAGATTCCTCTTAGTAAACCCTGTGAGACATAACCTGCCAGCACTCAGTACTTCTTTAATCTTGCAGTATTAATATAAAAATATTTTGATCTCCCATTTGGACTTTAGCCTCAACTCTGGAAAAACAGAAAATATACCATTCAGTAGCTTATAATAATAAAAAATATGGAAGATGAAATATAGAAATTTAAATTTAACAAATAGTTTTAGTCATTTTTCCTGAAACGTTGTCGTAGTTGTGAAAATCACTTGGGAAATTCTCTGAAATAATACCATACAACAAGGAAAATTGTTCTATTGATATACAATTTCTAAATTTAAAAATAATGGCTTGTACTTTTCTCTCATGGCACTTAAATAATTAATATTAGATAATGATTTGCGTGTTTGCGTTAGGATATGTCTCATCTAATGAACTATGAGATTAGATAATAAGTATGATTTGTTCAATGCCCTATCTTAAAAACAAATATAAAGCTTCACCTTAGGCATAATAAATACCTGTTGAATTCAAGAATGAATGCGTGAATTAATGACCTGCTATCACATAACTTAAAGTCTGGGGCAGAAAGTAGATGAATGACCAGGCAAGCAACAATTTTGTGTTAAAAATCTACAGACTTAGAAAGTAGAGGATTCTATGGGAGTCTAAGGGAGTGATAATTAATGCACACTAACAGATTAAAGAATAGTATTGTTAGTAATACAGATAAAATAAGAGTATGTTTGTGAAGATAGGTGTTTGCCAGGTCAGAAGAGCTCTCTTCGAAAGCCTTTAAGTGAACTCATTTAAAACATTTTCTAGGAACTGACCATAAACAAGGAGAGTCCAAAAAGGAAGTTAACAAATAAACAGGATATAGGATATCCTTAATAGTGTGGCTTTAAGGTTTTGATGGAGTCTTCTCTCCACCAGCTCAAGGAATGTACGTTGATGGTGCTTAGGATTGATGAGAAGATTACAGGAAATCCAGAGGAACACAATTTCATGTTAAAAATGGGGTGTTGGGTATATCTGAGCAGTGAATTAAGGTAAGAAATGACAATGATCATTCCATATATATCTGAAAACATTTAATGGCCAAAAATTAATTTTTCAGATAATGATGTGTAGGTAAGAGGTCCATATTTATATGGTAGTGAGTTGAGAATAAGTAAATGGGAAGTAAGTGAAGACAGTCGCCCTACAGGCATTTTTAAAAAATGTTTTTGTGAGATGAAGAGGAGAAAATAGGCAGTGGATGGAGACAAACATGGGATCAAAGTAGAGCTTTTTTTTTTTTTTTTTTCCATCAGTTGGTTTTACAAAAGAGAGTTGAATTGTGCATGTTTAAAATATTTGAAGGAGTCCTAAGAGATGGCAGAGGCTGAACCTAAAACAAAGAAAGAGAAAGATCATCAGAGGAGAAGCTCTTCATACAGGCAAATTGAAACATGATCCACTTAATGGTTACTTGGATTAGACTGAGAAGAGACACCTATCTTATCTTGAAAATAGTATGTACTAGTGAAAAGGACCTGAACGTGGATAGGTAAGCTGGTAAGTAGGTAAGTTGGTAGTAACTTTATGTGTATACATGTGTGTCACTTTTATATAACTACCATTTTGGTTTTGAGATAGAATGGAGAGCCAGCTGCTGAAAGGGAAACATGGGGTAGGGGAGGCTTAGGGTGAAAGAAAAAGATTTGCAATAACTGCTGTGGAGAATGGGATAGATAAGTAAACGGACGTTGGTAAGGGTTGCATATCAGGAATTTATAATGGAACCGATTTTCATGGTTGGATGATTTCCTCTGAGAACTCTTTGCAGCTTGGACATACTCATAAGCAAGGGAAAAGTGTGATTTATTCATTGGAATTTTTCCAGAAAGGTGAAAAGTAAAAATGGTGGTGCAAGTTGGTTTTAAGAAAGGAAGTGGCTGAAATTCAGTTAGGAAATATGTCCATAGAATGAAACAGAACTGTCAATGGAAATTAGACTGGTAAAGGGTCGATTTCCAGAAAATTATAAATTGATGAAGTGGGCCAAATGAGAGAGGGCTGAATGGGTATGAGATTTTTGTGAAAGAGTGTAGTCCAAAAAGTGTCTCTGAGGATAAGTGCTTTGAGTCATCTCAAATGTCAAAAGGAATGGGGTTAAATGTCAGTGAAACAGCACTGATTAATGTGTTAGATGCATTAGCCATGTATCTGCTAAAGAGACCAAAGTTTGAGACAGGGACTAAGACAGTGTAGTGTGTGATCTTATAAAATTGCAGATGTTTTAAAAAAGAGCAGTGGGATTTGGGCTAATGTTGGGGAAGGATAACCCACTATGAGAGTGAGAATTGGAAAGAGATGCTTGACCAGGGAAAATTTTGGTTGGGTCAGTGAACAAGCAGTACAGGGTCTGAGGCTTGGTACTGAGTTTATATTGTTTCATTAAGTGTGTTAGTCATAGAGAAGCTCTGATAGAGGTGGTCTCACATTTCTGGGTTTTAAAGTCTGGTTAGTACTCGAAAAGAGAACATAGATTTTGACTCTGGACTTTATGGCTCTAGTCTCAAGCAGAGACAATGACAGATAACCAATGCTTTGTTTTCCATCTGTTCAGACGATACTGGGCAAAATATTTTAAAAGCATAATGCCTTTAAAAATCAAAGTTCTCTTACCATCAGTTTACATTCTGGGCCAACTCTTTCAAATACATATATATACATATATATATATATATATATATATATATATATATACACACACACACACACACACACACACACACACATATATATGTGTATATATACAAACACATATATACATATATACACACACACATATATACATGTATATATATGTATATATGTGTATATATATATATATGTATATATATATATATATATATATATATGTATATATATATATGCTATAAAGCAAAACAACAAATGATGGTGTATTCAATAAGAGTAGGTGATTAAACATTTACCTTGGGCAGAAATACTAAAGACAAAAGTGCTGAATATATTAGATGTGCCAGTCTTTCCTATACAGTTATTATTGAATATAGAAGATGAAACAGACACTATCCTTGCTTTCATGGATTACACAACTCAGTTTGGACTGACAATACATAATAAAATGAAGAGTATGCTTTTCTTTCTGGTAAATACTGCATAAACACATACAGTTTCTATGTATATTTCAAGCTTTAATATAGAGACAGCACAGTATAATGGTTAAAATTTAGACTCATGGTACTGGATAATCAGCCAAGTAGCTCTGGGACCTTGGGCAGGTTACTTACGTGCTTACATTAAAAAAGGGATATATATTCCATGCCTTGAAGAATTATTCTAAAGATTGTAAAATAATGGGTCTATTAGGTTGGTGCAAAAGTAATTGTGGTTTTTGAAATTATTTTTAAACTTTTAAACCACAATTACTTTTGCACCATCCTGATAAAACTTTGATTTTAGTGTCTTCGAATTAATAGGCATTAAATAAACAACAGTCCACATTAATTGCAATTAAAGACTGCTATGAATTTTAATTTTTAAATAAATAGATGCCATCATATCAGCACATATATTAATTGATAATAGTAGTGAAATAATGTAAAATATTTTCTTATTTTTTTTTATTTCAGAATTTATCTAAACACCATGTCTCTCCTTTCCCTACACAAATTTTATATATAATCATCATTTAGTAAACTATGTCTTCATTCTTTGATTATAAGTCTAATATTAAATAATTATTGACTGAATCACACTGCTTGATGTAAACCAAAAATTCACATAAATTCATAAATTTTATTCATATAAAATCACCTTTGCAAATCTAAAGATAATATATATACCTTTTAATGTCAAGGTTAATGATATGTGTTGGTTTAAATGGTCATTAATTATTATTTGTGTCTGTAAGATCCAACTGTCAAGGAGGTGAATTACTTTTACCTACGTGGAGACACGCCTTACACATATATAGCCTATAACCGCATAAAATTGAAGTGTCCATTCAAAACATTTCACATATCTAGAATAGTGAGGGAAAGAAAGTCCAATGGCAATAGTCATAAACATACTTAGCTTATAAGTTGAGAATGGTCAAATTCACAGATTTTGAAAACTTTTATATTAGCTTCAAATATGCTTTTCAAAATTATTAAAATATACCAAGAACAATCCTAATTATGGCTTGAAGATTTATCTTTATACCTTGTATAATGATTTCAAACAATGCGGAATGTGTTTTCTAAAAAAAAAATATTTTATTTAAATCTATAATATTGAATACATCATTGTGAAAGGAATGTATTTTTAGAAAGGAAATAGCTGATTTACTCAACACACCAATGCCACCCAAAATATTATCCTCTTGTAAAGTAGAACTATACAGTATATTAGACTCTATAATCTGATGAAGAACTGTCCAAAATAATGTTCATATTTTTATGCATAATTAATTTTTGCATAGTTAACCTTTTTCTGTATTTCACAGTGAAGAATAGGAAAGAAGTATTCGAAATAAAGATAATGGTGTTGATCTCATTGAAGAGTTTAGTATCTCACAGACTGAACTAAAATAGCAGAATTCAAAGCAAATGTAATATTAAGAAGAGATTGTTTCATGTATTCTTTCTCTATTAGGCATAAACACAATTTAGAGTTCTGTCTTAGTTGTTGATGCCTAAAGAAATATGCCCACAAGGTAGCACAACAATCAATCAAAGTTTCTACTGCCCTTGGAAAGATAATGAACCAACTATGAATATTTAAGAGACAGAGTCATTATATACATCCTTAATTTGTGTTATTTTAAAATCTGAACAAATTTCTGTTCATGCTTAGAGAGAAAATGTAAAATATGAATGTAATTAAAATATAACAATCGAGATTCTAGCATACGAGTATCTTTGCTTCAGATTTTTTTTTACTAATCAACTGCTAAACAGGTGAAAACTGTGACAATGGAGAAAAATTTGTACTTAAGAAGACATATGTTGATGTCACAATTTAAACAAAAATGGGTTTTAATTTCCAAAAGGTTTTGAATCACCTTCACAGTCCATCTAGTTTCTCGTTTGATAACTTTATTCTTAAATTTGGTTAATATTTTTTCTTCCAAAAATGGTATATTGCTTATCTCCAACCCTTTAAAATAATGTGAGACAGCTTATTTCCTTATTCATTTTGTGGAAACTGCTTCATTTTCCTAATGCATTGCTTTGCTCACCTGAACACAATAAATTAATATTGAAGTGAAAAATTGTCTCCATTACCTTCAGCTATTGAATTATAGGAGAACTATGAAATTATAATTATGAAAACATGGTGAAATAAGAAAAAAACCTATTGATTTGGATTAAAATGCATAGTTAAAAACAGCATGTATAAATATTTTATTGTATTATTCTCTACTGTGTAGCGTTTGACTCTTTCATAAATAACAGTAAATTTTGGTTAAATTGGAAGTATACAACTTTTTGATATATTTAAACATCTGAAATTATCTGTAGAAATGCATGTTTCTCTTAAAAAGGAATAAGGCATGACAGCTAGGTCAAAATACCAGTGAAAATTGAATTTATTTATTAAAGGAAAAGGCCGTTATATTTAGGTTTAGATACTCTGCCCCTTGATTTCCATAGCTGTATTTTCCCATTCAGATATGCCTTTGTGGATGTTTCAGGGCAAGTTGGAAGGATAGGAGACAACTAAGGAAAACAAACAAAACAAACAAACAAACAAAACACACACACACAAAGAAACCTCACATGTATCTCATTTTCCTGCAGTTAAAATATTAAACTAATTTCTTTCATTTTCATTTTAATTCAAATTATAACATGACATACTTTGAATTCCCCATCAAGACTCATGTAACGCACTGCAGTTTGATTCATGGATACCACAGACAATGATAAGGTCTTCCTGTATCCACAGAGAAAAGGCCTGCACTTAAATCTTCTCCATCAATCCATTCAGCATAAGTATGTGGATTAACATGGAGATTAAAACATGCAGCTTGTATTAAGGATCTTGGCCTTGTTGACCAAGTGGCAAACCTAGAACATGGTGTATAGTACTTAACAGGTAAATCCTCTACTTCGACGTCCAGGCAGCTCCAAACTTTTGAGCTGAGTACTTTGAGAATGTTATTTATCTGTAAAAGGGATGTAATTTTACTTGAACTTTCCTCAAAGAGGTGATATAAGGATGAAACAATTTATATATGATTTAGAACAGATATGGCATATAAGAAGCAGTCACCCTAATAAACTTGAATTTAAAAAAGTAAAAAAGAAGCAGTCACTAACAGTGAGTGATTATTATTTTCTTAATTAGCTTGTTTGATGTAGAAAGTAAAGTACCGCTGTCAGGCCTCAATGTAAATCAGATTACACATATCTTCAAAACTACCATTTTTTAGTTGCCTGTATCTGTATTCACAGGAGGCTGAAGTGAACTCATCAGGTGGATTAAATGAAAACACCAATAGAATCATTCATTCAGAAAAAAAAAAAAAATTGTTGAGATTTACTTGGTGTTTCAAAGTCATAAAATTTCCTTCCTTTTCTTCTAATTTTTGAAAGCTATATAGACTCTGGAAAGATATCATAGATATTTTAAAATTTCAAATAGGTAAAAAATACAAATAATGTATAAGTTAATAGCACAAACAGATAAAAAATCAATTTTAAAATATAACTTTCTATATCATTATAATACAGAATATTTCCTAAATGTCTAAGATTTAGAGACAAAAGATGAAAGATAAAAGGATAACTTTTTAACATTCTTGTCTAAAATACATGTCTGTGTGTGTGAATTTGACACATTTTACCAACATTTTGTCCAATGAAATCAAAATAATTCCGTTAGAATGCTCATTCTGTTTTCAAAAGAGAATCCCCGAAAGCACATTAACCTAAAACTAATTCTCCCTACACAATGTCAGCTTTCATTGGCCCTATGTCCTCTCCCTCAATAACATTTTCAATTTTTCCTTTGCAAAATGTTCCACCCTATTTCTTTTCAAATACATATAGGTATATTGTTTAAAATATCAAAGTGTGTGTGTATGTGTGCATACGCAAATATATATCTATATATATTTACCCGACACTGTTAACCTTCAGTTACCATCTTACTTATTTCTCGTTATTCAAAATCAAATTCCTGAGAATGTGTGATCTATAATTACTGCCTCCATTTCTTACAGAGCCCATTAGTTTAACACCAGGAATCTATGATCCCTAATCAGCAACTTTTTCAAATCCAAGAATATTTTTTATATCTTTCCTTTTACAATTGCAACATAGCACTTGACTCAATTATTTAGAATTCAGTATTTAACAGGTTGACTTTGGCACACAACAACCTTCAACTTACTCTCTATGTGACATTAGGAATGCTATACAACATCTATGAAACACAGGTTCCTCATCAAAAAAAAATATATGCATACCACATACAGCAGTTTTTAAGAAATAATGCGATTTTTCCTGTTCCTTGAAAATAGCAAATGCTTAATAAATTGAAGCCATTATCATTATTGTGGTTATTGTTAAATTTATTATTGACCAAATCATTCACCTTCGAAACTTCTCCTTTGGCTTTTTTAATGCTGCTTATTTTTTTTACTCAAATCTTCTTTTAAATTGTAATTTTCTCAGAACAACTTTTATGCCTATTACACTATATCTATACTAGATATTTTCCTGTGACCTTTCCAGGTTCACTCTTGACTCTTCTCAAAGCAGCTCTGTGGCCTAGAGCTCTGACTTTAATTGGCAGCCTCAACAGTCTGCCTGACACTGTGGTTATTAATTGGGTTTTGTTAGGCGGGGGTACTTATTCTTTTGGACCCCTTCCTGTCAGATCAGTACATGTTCACTATGCCCCTATACCAAAGCTGACAGCTTGAAGGGCAGCCCTATTCTAAAGCAACTTCTTTCTCTTCAGGTCTACAACAGTAGTGTCCCCTGCTATTGCTAGCCCTGAGGACTATAGTATTACCTGCAGTATTCAAAGCTCTCGCCACACATTTGAAAAAGCTCCTTGCTGAAGCAATTCTCATTACCCATTTGCATGTGCTAATGTTGCCAACAAGAACTCTGACTCATAGTACCAGAGAAGCATAGAAACATAGACTTCCATAGGTTGTGTTGGTTCAATCACTGGATGGAGAGTGTCATTTATAATCTGCTAGTTGGCTAATTTCATGCCTAGACTCATGGTTGCCTGCAGTAAAGGAGGTTGAATGCTGGAACTACTTTGCCTTTTCGTAGAGAAAGATACCATGCTTAGATAGAGGAAAAGGTTGAAATGGAACTATAAAGTTGTTCCTACTTAACTACCTCCTAACATAACCTCCAAAGAGGCTGGTGGTTATACTTTTTACCCACGTGTTAGAGAATCCACTGGAGAGATGGACACAAGTTTTACTGGAATGATCCTCTTTAGGTAGAGATGAAGGGGTATGAAGCAACATCAGGTGGCTTTCTTAAGTTTAATGAAAATACTGGAATTGGAGCAGAAGCCAGGTTTTATGCTTATCCAGCCAAAAAAGTGAACTTAATTATCATAGTAAGCGACAGAACCAAAGTAGTCCTTATACGGTTTCGACCAACAGGGATCCGAATATGGCTGTTTGATCATGGAGTCCGTATGGACAAAGTGGATGGGCAGCCTGTTAAGCTCCTACCTAATAAGTAAACATAATCAGAACATTTCTAAAGCTAGAGACAGGTAGACATTGAACAGGATATCATGCATGGGATGTAAACTGACTTATCCAGTCATAAAACCGGGTACGTACAATAGTTTTACATTACAAAATAGAACTGGCAAATATTAAAACAGCCTTGACGATGATTAACTGCATGAGCATGGGCTCAGGCCTGGTGTGATGTGCTAGCAATATTCAACAGCCAGCTATCACACTGGAGGTGACAGAAGCCCTGATTAGTAGATTTTCTATTTTCCATAGTATAATACTCCCATCTCGACCAATATTTACTGATAGGAAAAGAGTATATAATTGGCTCATGGGAGCCTGTGCAAGACAGCTCCAGCACACCACACAGTATCAGACTCATATGATGCAGGCTGAACTGGCCCCTTGGTAGCTGCCCATTACCAGTTAGCAGAGAACCGGCTTACAGATTGATGAAGTGTTCAACAACCAAGTAGCTCAGGGGTAAGTAAACTATGGCCTGTGGGATAAATCTGCCATACCATCTGTTTGGGAAAATTAAATTTTATTGTAACACAGCCATATTTGTTCATTTATGCATTCTAGATCGCTGCTTTTGTGCTTAAAACCACATGGATGAGTAGTTGGAAAAGAGACCATGTACACAGCAAAGCCTAAAATATTGACTATCTGGCCCTTTACAGAAAAGATCTGCTAATCCCCAAAGTAAGTTAGAAAAAAAACAAAATTGTTTTGAAGTGTTGTAGAAGGCATCCACCCAGTTTTACCTTGCCACCTCAGTCTTGATCAAAGGGTCAATGGAAAACTTTGCTACAAATGTAGAAATGGAGCTATGCCTGGGTTGACCAAGATCCTGCTGAGTGTCCAATTTCCGAAAACATTGGCCAACACTTTGCCCCTCATATGGCACCATTCCTAGAGGGCAACACATGGGTTATGTCAGATGCTTTGAATCATGGGCAGAGCAGCTATTTGTCAAAAAAAAAAAAAAAAGAGAAAAGAGAAGAGAAGAGAAGAGAAGACAAGAGAAGAGAAGACAAGAGAAGAGACGAAACGAGAGAAGAAAAGAAGATAAAAGAAAAGGGGCGGTGAGGTGGTTAAGGCAATTGAAGCACTGTGCTCTTAATTCTGAAAGCCACAAGTTTGATTTCCTCATGGGCCAGTGAGTTGTTCTATCTACAAATAAGATTGTGAACAACAGGTCTCCCTGGAGCTGGGCTGCTGGGAGCAGCCGGAGGTTGGTGTGAGCTGCTGTGTGCTGCCATGGGCTGCTGTGTGCTGACATGTGCTACCGTGAGTGGTCGGCAGCCGATGAGAGCTGCCATAATCTGCTGTGAGAGGTAGACCAACAATTGGTGACCAACTGACTGGGGAAGGGGATGGGGGAAAAACATTACTTTGGAAACAGATTTGACTCACTTGCCTTCATTTTCTGCCATCATCATAATTTTTGGAATTATAGAGTACCAACCAAAAGTTTACTTTAATGGAGAAACTAGGAGGGAAATGAACTCAACGTTAAGAGCTTAATTTTTTTAAATTATTTATTTTTTTTAGTTACAGTTGACATCCAACATTATTTTATATTAGATTCTGGTGTACAGCATAATGGTTAGACATTTATATAATTTATGCAGTGATCCCCCTGATTAGTCTAGTACCCACTGGGCACTATATATAGTTGTTGCAATATTACTGACTATATTTTCTATGATATTCTTTACATTCCCGTGACTATTTTGTAACTACCAATTTGTATTTCTTAATCCCGTCACCTTTCAACCAAGTTCCCCTAACCTCCATTTTCTCTGGTAACCATCTGTTTGTTCTCTGTTTCTAGGAGTCTGTTTCTGTTTTGTTTGTTTGTTTATTCTGTTCTTTAGATTCCACATATAGATGAGATCATATGATATCCGCTTGCTCTGCCCGACTTATTTCTCTTAGCATAATACCCTCTAGGTCCATCCATATTGTCGCAAGAATTTAGTTTTTCTAGTGTTCTATTACCACAAAGTAGCTGGCTTAGCAGAAGAACAAAGTTCTACTGAAATATCTATTATAGTTTCAGTTGAAAGACACCTGGGAGCTTTAAATGTATGCCTCAAACCAAAGGCTGATATATGTTGTCATATCCCCACTATCAGAATCTACAGTTGTAAAATATGTTGTGAATCTGAGAGTGACCCTCTTATGACTCCAAATAATCAAGTAAATAAATGTTTGCTTCCAGTCCCCACAATCTGGTTCAGTTTGTGTGAAGCTCTTAGTTACAAGGGAGGAATACATCCATTGGCCCATACATATTGTTTTGGTTTTCTGCTACATTGGATGTTAAGACTATTTTCCAGCCTCAAACAACATACAGAGAGTTGGTTACCAAAGTGATGGCTGCTGATTTATAAGGAGAACTTTTATTGCTCTTATATAAGAGTAAGGAAGACCACGTCTGAAAACCAGATTATTCAGTGAGACACCTCTTAGGAATCAGTAGTCTAACAGTCCTGGTTAATGTGCATCTATCCAACAAACACAGGACACTAGGGTTTCAGATCTCACAGAAATAAAGGATTAAGTTACCCTTTCAAGTATTCAATTCTGCTAAGGTGCTCACAGAAGGTAAGAAAAAACGGAAAACAAGGAAATTATTATCATCTTAGGCTTTGCATCCAGATACAGAAACAGAGACTAAAATAGCTCTGTTTAATTTTATTTAACAATTTCCTTTTCCTCCTTTGTCTCCAATGGCTAATGTGAAAGTCACTGGTGATTAACATTTTAAGCTTGAAGAAGGAGTATCATTGAATTGATATTACCATGCAACATTATAATAGTTGATATGATTCTCTACATGTTCTATGATGGAGAGACTAGTGTTTTACCTGAACACAGCATAACTGTGAATAAGATTCCCCTATCCCAGATTATTTCCATTTGAATATTCACAATGCTGCTCCATTTTTTTTTTTCTCCAACCTACTCAGTATTCAGTAAAGCTAGCTTTTATGGACTTTTCAATTAGCTCCCTTGTCCTATAGCTTCCAGGTGAATTTGCCCAGTAGAATTATTGGCAGGATATCAGGAAGTTGGGGAAGAATAAGATTGGATAACCATTCCTACAACCCTCTGTGTGCCAGATTCATATGCACTGGAAAGCCCGGTTTTATATTACTAGATTCTTATAGTCTTTCTCTTCACTGAATAAAGCTGTTAACAAGACTGTGTGTCGGCTACTTTCTCAGTTCTCTTTAGTTATTATCTTTGTCAATTCTCTTTAGTATCAAACAGCTAGGAAAATCTTTAAAAAAAAAAAAAAAATATATATATATATATATATATATATATATATATTCTATAATACAAAGTATATTTTAACATACATTGTACAGCTATACTCTGTTTCAGATGCTAAGACAATCCTTATGGTGGCTGCCATTAAATTAACTTTCATAGTTCCTGCCATCATTGCTCTGACCAGCTAATGTATAAGATAGAAGTTAAACAAGTCATTAGCATGCTGTGTGAGGAGTTGATTATATAAAGTAACAACAGTTATGAGGTAATTGCAATGGCCTCAGCAAGAAGGGGCATATACATAATGCTACAATAAACATAGGGGTGCATATTTCTTTTTGAGTTATATTATTTTGGATTTCTTTGGATGAAGACTCAGAGCTGGTCAGCAGCTAGGAGAGGTGTTGGGGGGCTTGGTGAAAATGATGAAGGGATTGAGAAGTACAAATTGGACTATTACAAAACAGTCATGGGGATGTAAAGTACAACATAGGGAATATAGTCAATAATATTGTAATAACTATATAGGGTCCCAGGTGGTACTAGAGTTATCGGGGTGATCACTTTGTAAGGTATATAATTGTCTAACCACTATGCTGTACACCTGAAACTGATATAAAATGATATTGAATGTCAAGTGTCATTAAAAACTTAAAAAAAAAAAAAGATGTGTGAAAAAACAAGCACACTTGTTACTATTGGTATTGCTTTATAATGTCCTGGCAAGTGGAATAAAATAAAAGGTGTATAAATATTAAAAATGAGACAGTCATTATTTTCAGGTGATATGTTTGGCTACTTATAATATCCAGGAAATTCAACTAAGAAAATATTAAAATTAAATTCAGTAAGGAAGTCAGTTACTCTCTGAATAACTTTCCTTTTTTCGAAAACAAAGAGGTATTAGTTAGAATATATTACTCACCATAGCAAAGAAAAATGTAATACAGAGGAAAGGGAGCTCTGCACTGGTGAGGTGGACTGTTTAAGGCTGCAAGTAGCTATGGCCTGCACACCCTGGTTTTGCTTAAGAATAGCAGGAGTGAGGGTCTTGTATATTTTAAATGGAGACAATGGTAAATATGTGAGACTCAACTGCATTAAGTGAAGAAAAATACAATAATCTTTGATTAGAATATTTCTAGTATATATGATTGATTCTCAAATGATTTTAAAAATGCATAGTTGTCCCTCGGTACCTGCAGGGAATTGATTCCAGGAACTCTCACAGATACCAAAATCCACAGATACTCAAGTCCCTTAGTTGGTCCTCCCATCTGAGGGTTCCACACTATGGATTTCTTTTCTTTTCTTTTCTTTTCTTTTCTTTTCTTTTCTTTTCTTTTCTTTTCTTTTCTTTTCTTTTCTTTTCTTTTCTTATAGTTTATTGGGGTGAAAATGGTTAGTAAAGTTACATAGGTTTCAAGTACACAATTCTGTATTACATCATCTATATATCACATTATGTGTTTGCCGCCCAGAGTCAGTTCTCCTTTCATTACCATATATTTGATCCCATTTACCCTTATTTACCACCCTTTTGTCCCCCTTATCCTCTGGGAAGAATATTATGAAGGGCTATATGTCACTAAATTCAATACCCTAGAAGAAATGGACAAGTTCTTAGAAACATATAGCCTTCCTAGGCTGAATCACAAAGAACTAGAAAATTTAAAAAGACTGATCAGCAGTAAAAAAAAAAAAAAAAAAAAAAAAAAAAAAAAAAAAAAAAATGAATCAGTCATCTGAAAGCTTCCCAAAAGCAAAAGTTCAGAACCAGATGACTTCACTAGTGAATTCTACCAAACATTCGAAGAGGCTCTAATACCTGTTCTACTCAACTCTTCCAAAAAATTGAAGAAGAGATAATACTCCTTAACTCATTTAATAAGGCCAACATTACCCTGATACTAAAACCTGGTAAAGATAACACACAAAAAATAAAATGACAGACCAATATCTCTGATGAATATAGATGCAAAAATCTTAAATACAACTCTAATAAATAGACTACAACAATGCATTAAAAAGATTATACTTCACAACCAAGTGGGGTTCATCCCAGGGGCACTAGGATGATTCAATGTGATACACCACATGAAAAAAAAAAAAGACAAAAATCATATGATTATATCAATAAATGCTGAAAAACCATTTGACAAGAACCAAACACCCATTTATGAATAAAACACTTAAGAAAATGGGTATAGAAGGAAAATACCTTAACATAATAAACGCTACATATGAGAAACCCTCAGCTAATATCATAATTAACAGTGAAAAACCAAAGCCCTTTGCTCCACATTCAGGAACAGGACAGGGCTGTCCCCTACCACTTCTGTGCTTTTTAACAAAGTATTGGAAGTCTTAGCCAAAGCAATCAGGAAGATAAATAAATAAAAGGCATCTGAATTGGGAATGAAGAAGTTGAATTGTCACTTTTTGCAGATGACATGATACTATATATGTAGAAAACCCTAAAGATTCCATCCACCAAAAAGCAATTAGAAACAATAAATGAATATAGTACAGTTGCCGGCTACAAAATCAATGTACAAAAACCCACTGCATTCCTATATACTAACAATGAAATCTCAGAAAAAGAAATAAAAATGAACAAATGAACAAAAAACAATTGCTTTACAATTGCTACAAAAATAATAAAATACCCAGGAATAAACTCAAGCAAGGATGTGAGAGACCTGTATACTGAAAACTATAAGATATTTTTAAAAGAAATTGAAGAAGACACAAAGAAATGGAAAAACATTCTATGTTCAAGGATTGGAAGAATCAACATAGTTAAAATGGTCATATTACCCAAACCAATATACAGATTTAATGCAATCCCCATCAAAATCCCAATGACATTTTTTAAAGAAATAGAACAAAAAATCATCAAATTTGTATGGAACCACAAAAGACCCCGAATAGCCACACTATGGATATTGATACGAGGTTGTCTGACTCCACAGATACAGAACCCACAGATATGGAGGGGCTGCTGTAATCATACTCAGGTTAAATTTTTAATAAAATCTCTCACCTAGATCAATCGTTTTTCAGAGTATGTGGGCTTTGGATTTATATCAATTTAGGTTAAAATAACAATTGAGATATTTGCCCTTGGGCATTTGACTAAATTCTTTGATCCAATCTCCTGCATGGTTGGTCTAATGCTCTCTTGTAGTAATTAAGCAGTGTAAATAAAATCCCATACATGCAATACCGAGTATAATGTTTGGAACTCAAAAACTGTTTTCTAAAAGTTGATTTTGCCTTTTTCTTCATAGGCTTCATGGATTACAGACCTAACTGTCCACCAAAACCTGTGCTCCTCACAGAACTGTCAGTAGGATGTAGTTGCTCAGCCAGGCACCTTATTCCCCAGACCCTTTGAAGCTAGCTGAACCCATGTTAATATTTCTTGTCACTGGTGTATAGACATAAGTGATATGCCTTTTCTGGAAAGAATGCTAAGAATGCTAAAAATCAGTATGAGGGACTTCCTGTTTTAGCTATGGCATGTCAAGAACTTGGAAGTTGTCACTCCTGTATTTACACCAATCAAAAAGATGAACAAACTGAAACTAATTACTTTTCTTGGATCTGTCAGAGAATTGAGGTTACAGCACAGCTCATGACTCCCAAAATCTGGGAAGACAGGTAAATTCAGATAATCACAGCCAGAATACACTTGCTAAGAGCAGAAGTTGTTGTAGCCACAAACTATCATGAACAGTTTCACAGTAACTTTGATTAATTGCTAGTGGTGGAGTGCCGACTCTCATGAAAGTCAGAAACTCTAGGGCCCCAGATTTATAGATCTCCATACATCTATGGGTTTACCTCCAGGAATCCCAATAAGTCCTCAACGAATCCCCAAGAAAAACCCTTACATTTCTGGGAGGGTGATGGGAAAAATAACTGTTTTGAAATTGCCCAGAACATTTTCCATAAAAAAGGCCTACTCAGCAAGAAAAATTACTTTACCAGAGCCTAATCTGAGCTTATGAAAGAGAAGTTATCCAACTCCACTCCCTCTACCTTTTTGTCAAACCTAAGATACGGAGAAACACTGTAAGACACTTTTGAAGGTCATAGCACCTGTACAATGGCCCACTAAAATACTGCTATTTAATCATAAGATTACAGAATGCTTCTAGTCCTCACCCCTTACTACCAAATTGACAGGGTGCCAGGTGAATAATGGTCATTGAAGCTGAAAGTGTCAAAAATCCCTGGCTCTATTTAAGGAGGAGTTCTTAGGGGAGCCCGAGACCACAAGGGAGACAAACACATAATGTTAGAGGCGTTTTGAGGCCTCACCTACAGCTAAAACAAACATTAAACCCAAATTTACTCCTAGCCAGATTAATTTATCGGATAGGAAATTTAAGATAACCATGATTAATATGTTAAGGACTCTAACAGAGAAAAGTAAGTATTTAACGTGTAAGACCATGTATAATGTAAGTGCTGTTACAAGATTGAAAAAAAGCTACAGACTGGAAGAAAAATCTTTGCAAAATACATGTAACAAAGGATTTGTATCCAAAACTAATAAGGAACTTTTAAAACTCAACGAAACAAATAAAACCCTTAAAGATCTGCAGAAAACAAAAGATCTAAAGATATTTCGACCAAAGAAGAGATACAGATGGCAAACAAGCATACAAGAAGAAGCACAATATTTTTCATTAGGGAAATGCAAATTAAAACAACAGTGGGATACTACCACATACCTAAAAAAATGGCTGAAATTTAAAAACTGACAGTACCAATATATAGAACAATAGTTAACTATCAATTCTTGTATCTGCGCGTCTGCGTGCGTGCATGCGCGCACACACGCACACACAGTATCTAGTTTTACCATATGATCCATCAGCCAGACTCCTTGGAATTTATCCAACTGATTTTACAACTATGTCCACACAAAAATCTGCATGTGAATATTTTATAGCAGTTAACTCATAATTGCCAAAAACTAGAAGCAATCAAGATGTCCTTCAATAGATGAATGGATAAACAAAATATGGTACATCCTTGCAATTGACTATTTTTCAGTGATGAAAATAATTGATTTATGAAGTCACAGAAAGATTTGAATAAACCTCAAATGTACATTGTTAGATGAAAGAAGCTAGTCTGGACAGGCTTCATACTGTGTTGTTCCAGTTATATGACTCCTGAAAAAGGCAAAACTATATAGTTAGTAAAAAGATCAGTGGCTGTCAAGGTTTGGGGGAAGAGAAGACGAGGCTGACTATGTGAAGCAGCGGGGTGTGTTATGGTTGTGAAACTATTCTGTGTCATAATATAATTGCGTATAAATTACACTACATGTTTGTCACCCCTAGAACCTTACAGCACAAAGGGTAAACCTTACTGCATGCAAATTAAATGAAATTCATGTACAGATTTGGATGATCTCAGAAAAGAAATTGGACTCTGACTCTATATTTTAAAAATATAAAGCAATCACCTGAATAATGGAGAGGAGGAAGGAAGATGATGAGCAGCTGACCCAAGAAACTATAGAAAACAATGGATTCTGTAAGACTAACATCAAAATCATACTAAATAAGCACTATATTTTTTTTGTTAAAGCTACTTCTCATGAGGGTACAGGTCAACAGGTCTGGAATTGCTATATATGGGTCTGAAATTGAAGAGTTTAATAAACAGATGGGAGATTCCTCACTGCTCGCATGGAAGTTCACAGGTAAGCAAGAAGAGAGGCTTGAAAGATCCATATGGCAATGGAATAGAATTGAGACGTCAGTATGAACTCATGTTTAGATCAATTAGACACAAATATAGAAATAGTTTTATGCAATAAAAATTGGGTTTTATTTGTTGTAGCAGCCAGAATCATCTATGAGATACAGTCTTATTATGACATTCCCTTGAATACGTTTGGCTTCCTATAAGTGTGGTTTTAGAGTGCAAATACTAAAAGATAAGAAGATATCCAATAACTGGGTAAATATACCTGGATACTAAAGATAAAAAATGCAAACTTGGGACTTGTTTGATCTTTCAAAAAACAACTGAACCAGTTTTATAAATTGGACACTCTTTTTTGCTTGTTGGAGATACAGTGACGTGCAAAAGAAAGTCTACACTCTGACCACTAATATAGCAATGTAATCTCTGGAAAGAAGAATGTGGAAGGGGAGGGGGAGTAAAAAAGGAAAAGGAAGAAAGAAATGGTGATGTAAGAAAGGAGAACAAGGGCCTTGGAGGAATCATACCACAGGTAATGGTTGAGAAGGAGAAAGGATAAAAATAAAATCTAAAGTTATTTTTTCATGTCATTTCTTCCACAAATTTGCTTCGTCTATTGAATGCAAAAGCAATGATGTGCTGAAGTGGAAGAGCTTCTAAACAATATCAAGGAATATTTAATAGTTATTTCCTTAGGATTTTTAGCACACGCAGGCATACCTAATATGTCCAGGAAGGAAGATAACTGTTAAATGGTAGTGTATGAGGTAAAAAGGGGAAAAAAAATCCTCTTTAATTTGCGTATGTGGGTCTCCCATAGCATAAGTTTTTAAGTGTCTGTATTACAATAGTCAAGTAGTGAAATGCCTACTATAAGGAAGCCTACTATATATGAAATGCCTACAATATATGAAGTATTTTTCAAATCATTTTAAATAATCACATTTGAGGGAAAGAAAATACAAGTGATTTTTACTCAGTTTTTTTTTTTCTGCTGCTAATCGGAAATAATAGTTTCCTCTAATTAGAGCTATATGTCATATTGGGTGGACATGTAAAAAAAATTGCCAGTAATATTTAACTAACTGGCAAAAGTTAGTTTCTTTAAGGAAATGACTTACTAACTTCTTTAGAAAATCAGATTGTGACCAAACAATAAACTGAAAATTAAGTCAAATAGTAGCAAATATTAAGTGTATGAGGAAAACTTTGACATATGATAGAATGATGAATCGATACATAGAAAATGAACTTTAATCTCCTCTCTGCATGAACTTTTGTTTTTTATGACATGTTTCCCTACGTAGGAAAGGTTGTTATGTTTATAAAGATAATTTTTTATACATTATTTTATTTAACCTATGAGTTACCTTAAAAACAGGAACCCTTAAATTAAATTTAACTATTCATGGAATTGTTAAATGAAACATTAAAATACCACTTAATTTGCATTTCTTAGGTACTTGTTCTGAGAAGGAGAAAGTAACTGAGTGATCTTTTTTTTTTTTTTTCCTTAATTGCTTTTATGAGCCCTAATACAGACTGTATCTTAATAAGTTTGGGTCAATTTTCAAGAAAAAGAGAAGAATGACTTTACACAATCAAGAAAATGAATAATTTTAAAAATTTATAAGCTAAAATATGACAGTAATTTTCTCAAGCAGTCAGGCACATTGCCCTTTTATATTACTGGGCCCAATGAATTATGAATGTTGGCTGAATAAAAAGCCTGAGGGTGACAACAGAGCCACGTTTTGTCATTTGCACTTAACAGAATGTCTACTGCCCTAGCTGCGTTTCCAAATTTTACCGTTTTCACTTGCTGCTAAGGGTACATGAGGAGAACTTGGGGGGTGGGGAACATGAAATACTAATTGCTAACCATGATAATGAGTCTAGCATGTAGACACATTCGTCTTTGAACTATGCGAGCAGCCAAGCTCAGCAAACTCCCACTGTCCTAACCTACTTGAACATATAAAAGCAAAAACTCAAAATGAAAAGGCAGTTTCAAGTGTATGCATCTCAGCTGCAGGAATTACGAGTGGGGAGAACAGGTGTTCTAAGAGATTCTACACTGCTTCCGTTGCTAAGGAGACCACTTTTCATCCATTCAGAAAGCCTGGTAACCTGGACTTTTGATGCCGAATTGGTATCAACAAAGGCTGGCACTGACATAAACATGCATATACAAACAAAAAGGACATGAGTAGCTTTAAAAATAACTCAACGATAAGAGATAGCTGGTACAATAGTTGTCTGTTAAACAAGAATGTTTGCATAATTACTAATGAATTTGAGGGAGATTAATCTGAGCACATAATTCCAAAGTTAAAGTATACAAACAGAAAAAGTTAATTTATATCCATGATCTCAGTGGAAACAGTGTTAATGCAGCTAATGACATGTTTTAGTAATTACATAATAAAGCTCAACTTATATTTTAATGTGATGTTAATCATACAAAATAGAAAAGAGTGAGTACTAGATAAATTTACTAGTCATTAATATATACTAATTATTTCCCGGGCAGGTTGTGTGTGAATGATGCACTATAACTTATTATAAGGGGCACAATGTGATTAATATTATGTATTCCCCACCATCATATTTTAGGCAATAACTCGTTTATAAAAGTATCACAGTTATCTTTATTGAACCGTTGAACTATATCTTGAATGATGTATTAGGTTGGTGCAAAAGTAATTGTGGTTTGAAAGGTTAAAAACAATTGCAAAAAGCGCAAATACTCTTGCACCAACCTAATAGTATTGTTTGTCTTTACAGAATCATGGAATATAAAATATGTATCTTTGAGAAATGAGAAAAAAAAGAGGTAAAAAGAAAATACGAAAGAAAAATATCTTTTCCTTTCCAGGTTTGATTAGTACAAGACTAGAAATATTCAATTTACATTGAATATATAAGATCTTTTCATCTTTGATATTATAGAAAATAATTAAAATTATGACAACTAATGTTTAGTAGAAGTATTTTTCAGTTAGACTGCTTTTATGATTATTCTTTAAAAGTTTCAAAGTTATGAAAAGTAGCATTATAAATTTACTTGTAAAACATCAAGGAATACTATCAAAATTTAACATTTGGAGTCTAACTGCAAAGTATGATTATGTTAAATTATGCAATCTTTTTTAAAATATTAAATTAACAACTAAATTTTGCCCATTCCATTATGTAAAAATAAAAATAAAAAAACAAAACTGGAGGGACACTACATTTTTTACTTTGTGCCATTTTCATCATAAAGCCATTTGTTTTAGAAACAGTCATATAATTTTGGCAAGGTTTGACAGAACTGGCACATCTGCAGATAATGGTACAATTTGATATTTATAAAGTATCAAGTTTTCTATAAATATATATTCCTAGTTTCCATGGAAATTGACTAATCACTAGAGCTGATTTTTATTTATCTTTACTGCAACCAAGTAATGTTATTTATAGACTGTCTTTAAAAATCTGTAATAATTAACACTTTGATTAACAATTTATAAAATTAATAGCCCCTCGACTGTTTATAAAGTCAACACATATATTTCTAAATATACCTGCAAAAAATAATCCCACATTTTATTTAAATGTTCAAGTAGAAATTACTTCAACTCTAGTGTGTGTGTGTGTTTTTTTAAATTTTCCTTTGTTTAATTTTGGTTTACAAGTTAGTAAAATGAAAATATTAATGTAAACTGCTTCACAAGGTTGTTGTAAAAATCAGATGACTTATGAAATCTACAATATTTAGAAATGTGCCTTTTATGGGTTCAAGTGCCACATAATAGTTTTTAACAGAATGTAAGTTCTGCAAAGGAAGACATTTCTGAAAGTACTTAGCATATAGTGGACACTTGAGGAAAATGTGTTAATTGACTAAATTAGGAGTTTATCAATTGCTTCCCTTCCTATTGAATTTTAAAACAATGAATGCGAAAGAGAAACACCACATTTTGTACTAAGTCTTCAAACTGGTAAAGGTGCAACACTGCATTTGCACAAAGACATTCCAAGGTGTGTGTATGCATGGATAGCCATAGAGAAGGATTTTTCAAGTAGCCAACTACTATAAATAATCCACATTAAAAAAAAAAAAAAAAAAAAAAGTCCACCTAAGGTAAATTTTGGCATTTTTCCATTTTCATTTTACACAAAGAAGGTGTTCATTTCCCCTATTCTAATTAGTATGATAACCTTCCTCCTTTGTTTAAAAACACTCTTTGAGTTATAAAAAATACTCACGTTTTATTGCTCAAAATGTTCCAACTTTGGTCATTAGGAAATTCTTCAGTTTGGCGCCTGGGTTCTTCCTTTCTTTTTTAAAAAATTCAAATTGAATGGAGTGACAATGATCAACAAAACTACATAGGTTTCAGTGTGAAATTCTATAATCATTTATAAATCGCATTATGTGTTCACTACCCAGAGTTAGTTCGCCTTCTATTCCCTCTTCTCCTTCTTGTACTTTTCTTCTCTTTCCCCCTCTTACTCCCCTCCTTCTCCCCTGATCCTCTTCCTCCTCCGCTCTTCTTTCACTTTCTAATTATTTTTTTTTTTACTTTCTGGAACCAGGAGATGTTCCACACAACTTGTTTTATATTAGCCCTAGCCCTAGAATCAACTGCTTCTACAAGGAGCCCTGGTTCCTTTTACTGGATACTGGTGCTCCAAAACCATTACAAAATATTAACATTAGATGAAGCCAGTTAAGCAATATGAGTGAATTATTTGTACTGTTTTGCAATTTTTTAAGCCTAAGATTATTTTAAAATAAGACAGTTTAAAAATATCAATGTTAACTCTGAAGAACAATTACCCAAAACTTAGACATAAAGAAAGAAGATGACTGGATGAATCTGCAAAATCATACCAGGCCACAGACACTGACAAGGATATTGCTCGCTCCCTGGGAAACTATATCTTTGAATTTATTATTTGCTATTAAATAGTACTTCACACACTGTGAAATCACTTATTAATTTGACAATTATCTAACAGAAAATACATCCTGAAATGTTAGAGTTTATTACAAGAAATGCATTGACAAGCTTTCTATTAGCAAATTCATTTCAGCATTCCTTTGAGTGACAATAAAAGCCCATGCCTCAACTTCTCCTTTAGACCAGTGTCACTGCCATTTAATCATAAGATTACAGAATGCTTCTAGTCCCCCACCCCTTACTATCAAATTGACAGGGTGTCAGGTGAATAATTCTCTACTCTCATGCTGATTCTCTAATAAAGGAGTCCATTAATTTTTGCCATGTACTCATTCTACTATTGTTTTTATATTATTTATTTTTTATAAGACTCATGGTTTAACTTTTCCAAAATGAGATCTTCATAACTCTTCCATTAGTCAAGACATTATAAATCCATGAAAAGTTTTACCTCTTCCTTTTTCTACATATTTTGAATAAGAATGAAACTATCACCAAAAATGCAGTATTTCTACCTTTACAGATATATTTCAAATTCAGATATATTCAGAGAGGGACAATAGGGATGCTGAAATTTTAAAATTTATTTACTTGCACTTTTCATTCCCCAACTATTGTGAAAGATGCAATGCTCCTGATGAAGAGGTCTTTCTGAGCCAATAATAGTATGTACAAGGAATATTGAAGAAAATCTGATTTTATGTCATAAAGACCCAGTGTCATATCTATTGTAGACATAGATTTCAAATCACAGGGCTGCCATGGAGACAAATATTAATGCATTTATATTCATTGAAACTTTATAAATACTTGCCCCCAAATTTCCTTTCCTGAGAAACTATTAAAACTGTCAAGAGGGCAAGTAATCTCCCTTAGTGTAGAATGTCCAATAAAATTAATTACTTTTGTCTGCTACACTGTATTTTTTGGTGTAGTTTTGGAGTCAGTATATGACATTCCCTGGAGGTGATATTCAAATCCAGTCAAGACCTCCTTACTCCCATCATTTCAAAAATATTTTTCAAATGAGTCCTTCTGTCAGATAGTGAAACTGTTACTCAAAAGTAAACTGTAATTTCAGTATTCAGGAATGATCACTGAAATATATACATACATGTTGTGTTACTATATATATATATACACACACACACATATATGACATATATGTATACACACACACACATATATATATGACATATATGTATGTCATCCAACTACAACGTATATTATTTATATATTTCTCCAAAATCAACCCTTAGGTACAAGAATAGGTAAACTTCCATAATTATTTATTTTTTTCATGTTATTTGAATGGGAGATATATAGTGGCAAACAAATGTATACACATATTAAGACAGGAAAAAATTGTTAAAATTGTAATACTCAATATATACCAATGACAAAAGATGAATACAAGTCACATTTGACTTCTGCAATTACAAGAGGCACTCAAAGTGGTTACCATCAGAATCCAGACACTTCTGATTACGGCAAACTACTGCTTGAGCAACGCTGACCAAAGTGTCCACTTGTATACTTTTTTTGGCCTATATATATATCCATACACACACATATATATACATATATATTAAATACAGATAATATTATATATATATATATATATATATATAAAATCTGTGTTTGTGTGTGTGTGTGTATGTATGTATAGATACATACACATACACATTTACATTTTATAAAATAATACCAGGGGTGCCAAAAATATATATATATACAAGTGGACACTTTGGTCAACCTTGCTCAAGCAGTGATTCGCTGCAATCAGAAGTATCTGGACGCTGATAGTAACCACTTTGAGCACCTCTTGTAATTGCAGAAGTCAATCATGCTTGGCATTCTTTTGTTATTGGTATATATTGAATATTGCAAATTTAAAACACATTTCCTTACTTAAAATGTGAATACATTTGTTTGACACCCTCTGTATAGTTTGGCTATCTCTCTAAGTCAGTACATATACAGATACCAAAATGTTTGAGAGTCAAAAATAGTATTCAGTATTCTGTTATTAACATATTTTATTAATGTAACTAATCCTTCTTCGGGTAGGCATTGGTGTTTATATTCTTTTTTTCTAACTGTTGAAAAGTGCATTCTATTTAAAGATATCTATAAGAAGGTGTATTAAAATTTTATATCAGTTTAATTATTTCCATTTTTACATGAATTTAGGGGGGTCAAATATATGGTGAGGGAAGGAGAACCGACTCTAGGTGGTGAACACACAATGGGATTTATAGATGATGTAATACAGAATTGTACACCTGAAATCTATGTAATTTTACTAACAATTGTCACCCCAATAAATTAAAAAAAAAGAAGTCTATATATTTTTAAAATTACCCTATTACTTCATTTTATTTAAATTTAGATTAATTATGTAGTGTTGTGCATGTGTATGTGTAGTTTATTATATATTTTAAAAATCACAACTATTAACATCACTGCTTTGGATTCTATCTAACATAATTATAAATATATATATATATATATATGACTGTGAGAGATATATTTTGCTCATTTCAGTTCTTTCTCTTTTGTCAGTCTTATAGGAACTCCTTATGGAAATACAGACAATATTAGATTCCAATCCACTAATTTATTCAATTCTAAAAAAGAGGAAAATCTGTTTGATTCTCTCTGTTATAAGTACATTAGAGTATTTTTTTTTTATTGCTAGCTGAAATCAAACTAAGGAAAATTCACAGTAATATGGATTTTGTTGACCTCAAAGGAAATCCTCTTATATAGGATTAGGTTTTCTTAAAAGCAAATGAAAGTATAATATGTTGAAGAAGTAATTTTATTTGAGGAGGAAAAGTTAGTCACCAAAGTATTTATGTCATGAAAATGTGATAACATAATGACAGATTGATGTGAAAAAGAGGTTTAGGCATACACAGAAAGTATCTTCAACCATATGTTTGTGTAATGAAGCCAGAAAATAATTTCAAATTGTTTTCAGCTATAAGGAAGGTATTATACTTAAAATAAGTATTCCTTATTTCAGTTCAACTTATTTCAACAAATTATTTCACATATTACTACTTATCAAATACAATGACAGTTACTTGGTGTATAAAAAAGTATCTATTTAAGATGCTAAAATCAGTAAGAAAATACAATTATATGAGAAAATTATGAGATAATTGTAATACTGTTGTATACGTTTTAAGTGAAGGAAATAGAGTAGCTAAAGGAAAGGTAATTCGTCCAATTTGATGCATCATTTTAATAGCTATTAACAACATAGGAAGACGTTTTTAAATGCTGTATGTTTAAATGAACTACCTATATTTTTTTTCTTGTTTAATTCTCCATGTGAATCCTCAGGTGAATCAATCACTATTACCATAATTATTGCTATTTTGTTATATCCTTACTTTGTAATGAGGACTATAAAGATTAGAAAGGTTTGGTGTCTTTTCCATGGTTCCACAGCATTTGAATGGTGGAGCATTGGATTATAAACCATGGCCATGTAACACAGTTTATAGAGATAACACATAATCCAAATCTGAAGTATGAATTACAATTACTTAATTGTGGGAAGTAGTGGAGTTGTTGCTCTTGTTGATTGTATTGATGGTGATGCTGCTGCTGAGGCTGATTGTGTGTGTGGGGGGGGGGCATGTAGTAAAACTAGCACGTAAATAGATTTAAATGAAAAGTTATCTCATGAAATGTGTAAAACTACAAATTATTGCAGCATGTGCAGGAAACTATACAAATTTTTTATTTGAACATGAAAGTACTCTAAGAAGATCCTGTTAAGACCTTGGGTAGTTATACAGTAAACAAGGTAGGCAATCATGTGGTAATCAGATCAGAGAAGGTTCCTATATAAATTCTAAGATGCTTGGAATTTTCCTGAAGAACATAGGAAATGACTGAAGTACTTGAAGAAAGGTAGTGGATCAGTCATAATTGTATTATTTATAGCTCATTCTGATCACCATATGATCACCAGATACTTTATTAAATTTACTGAAATATAATTTACACACATTAAAATACACCTGAATTGTATGCTTAACATAATAACTTCTTCATGTAAATGTTCCCTTATGTCCCTTTGCAATCAAACTTACACATCTTTAGCCCCAGATACTTAATGATTTATAGTAGCCCAAAATTAGAAGCAACTGAACTATCCATTGACAGGAGATTCAATAAAGAGATTGTGCTCTATCTATGCAATGGAAAAATTTTAAGCAACACAAAGGAATCAATCACAATACAAACAGCAACATAGAAGAACGTTAAGAACATCATGTTGCATGAAAGGAGCCAGGAGGAAGAAAGCATGTTTGCATAAAATTCCCAAAAACAAAAGTAATTATAAAAAAATAGATCTGCAAGCATGCAAGACAACTTAAGTTAAGCAGATTGTTTAGATGGCTTGTCTTAAAAATGGAGATAGTGTCTTGATAAGTAGATGTGGATATTAAATTTC
Source organism: Rhinolophus sinicus (assembly GCF_036562045.2). Lineage (NCBI taxonomy): Eukaryota > Metazoa > Chordata > Mammalia > Chiroptera > Rhinolophidae > Rhinolophus > Rhinolophus sinicus. Next base: position 181,732,630 of record NC_133753.1, read on the forward strand.
CTGGACTTAGAATTTCCTGTACGTAGATATTATAAATGGAACTAAAACAACAAGAACAACAACAACAAAACACATTGTTTTGGAAATCAAGATACTTAAAGATGGTATTTTACTTTTGGCTTTACCAAAAGAACCAAAGCTGTAAACTCTAGGAAGTTACTGTATCATACTGAGATTCAAAATCCTATAACCAATGTTTGACATAACTTTTCTCATTGAATTTTAGTAAGTATGAAATGGCATAATATTTATTAAAGCGCTTAATAGAATACCTGGCTCATAGTAAACTAATTTCAAGTGAGAAACAGGTAGATATTATTTCAGTACTATTATCTTATGAAAAACTTTTTTTTTTTTTCTTACCTTTTCAAGGACTGAAGAGACATCCACTCAGTGTTTATGAACCTTGAGAAATGGTGACCCTTCTGCTCCTCTTCTCATCCTGCACGGGTGCTGAGATGGTGACACGGACAGAGGGCTGGTCACTCGTGCCTCTGCCTGGAGGACACGATCAGATATGGGGGCAGGTTGGCAGGCAGCTTGTGGCCCGCCAGCTCGACTTTGATAAAGTGATTGCCCAGGAAATTCCTCCTCATTGAGCAGTCTTTCCTGGTCCATATCGCCCAGCTTCCAGACTTCCCCAGCACCATATTGGGCGATTTGGACGACACCACCTCCTCTGTGCTGGCACTCACGATCTTGTGGTTGACAGGTGACAGCAGGTAAAAGAGCTCGTTGCAGGTGGGCTTGCGATTGCCCGCCACCTACTTGACGTCACCAGCGCCTGTGCCAGCCCCTCGCCGTAGTGGCGCCCAAAGAGCCTGTTCATGGTGTCGCCGAAGGCACCACCCTTCACAGCCTGGGAGCACAACAGAGACTCCTCCTGGAGCAACATCACCATCAGCTGTGTGATGTCGTTGGCCAGCACATCGAGCTTGCGTTTCAAAGCCGGGAACTTGCTAAAATCCTGAGTCTGCAGGAGTTCCCACATGTTGCCGAGGCTTAGGAAGTCATAGGGAGGAATCTGATGCTCCCACTCCATCTTCTGGTAAGTCTCTCCCAGGTTATTCACCATCTTCTGGCTCTCTTTACCAAAGAGACTGACATCTGTTTCTTGAAGGAGCTGATGATTGTAGACGAAGACCTTGGAGAGCCATGCCCACTTGATTAGGTCGTTGAGCTTCCTGAGAACAGCATCTGTGGGCAGAGATTGGATGTCTTTGCAAAGGTTTTTCCGCTTGCTGTCCTAGAGAGCTTGTGGTTTTCACAGATGAGAAGAGGGTGGGGCCAGAGGAGCCGATGGATAGCAAAGAGCAGAATTATGTAGGTGACACACTCGGTGAACCTGTGCAAACTCCAGGACCTCTGCGAAGTCGTAAGCTCTGCTGATGCACTTTCTCTCCAGAGAGGGCACTGGGAGTGTGGATGATGCCTATGCTGTCCGAGACTGGGTTGGGCAGCTGGGCACACATGCACTTGTTCAGGAATCTGTTTCCAAAGGTGTTGAGCTTCTGAATGGGCACCGCGGGTCCACGACCGGCTCAAGCTAGCGGCAGGACACCACTGCGTGGTGAGGCTGCGTGTAATGGCGACCAGGAAGTCAGTGGGGTACTCAGCCGCTCCGCATCCCTGGGAAGTTCTGCTCAACCAGGTGCGGAATGAAGGTGGTCTCAGCCTCTGGTACTGGCCCACGAGGCGCAGCATGGGCTTAAGGTCCAAGACAGTGTCCTCCAGCACCGTGAGTGGAATTCGTGGAAGCGGTAGTGCTCCTCCAGGGATAGCAACTTCTGAACTTACAGCTGCAGGAGCCTCCCAGCTACCATCTGAAACAGCTGCAGCTCCTTCTTGCAGCGGATATCGGTGCTGACCCAGCTGAACATAATGCCAGAGAGGGCGGGCTGCTGAGGGGCAGACCCGCAGCTGAGAGTGGGAATAAGGCTGTGGAAGCCCAAGGGCATCTGCTGGCAGTCTGGCCTTAGGGCAGGGGCGGGGGAGCGGTCTACACTGTGCAAGCACATCTCATGGCCAAAGAGGTGCCCTCGGTGGAGCCGGCAATTTGCTAGTACAATACTGGTGAGTTTTTTTGTTTGTTTGTTTGTTTTTTTATAGGGGAGTAGGATTTTCCCTAAAAGAACAAAGTAAACGCGTCTGCGTGATCTTGGAACATCTACCATTTTGTTGACTATTGTATGTTGCCAGGGGGAGGTGTCTCTGTTTTCACTAACTTAGAGAGACGGTAGGAATCAGGTGTTTCTATTGAGAAGATCATTAAAAAAACAAAACAAACAAACAAACAAACAACAAAAAAACCCACAACAACAACAAAAGAAACTGCACTAAAATAAAAATTTAGAGTTACTAAAGACGAAGGGAAAACATTATGACTAAATTTTCAGAGACTCAGTTTATGGAGATGTTATTTAAAATATAAAAACCTAACTAAGGGGGAATACCCGTAAGAGCTACTGGGGGTGGGGGGGGTACCCTTAAGGCCTAGTTAGGAACTAGGTAAAGAAGAAACATCTGTGAATTACAAGATAATTCATAATGTATTGCATTTGTTTCTTAATTTATCATACTTGACCCTTTAATGTTTGATAGGCAAGGTTTGGTTATTTACTGTTTCAAAGTAAACAATAAATTCATTTTAAAAAAGGAACTTGTGATAATGTATTGCCCAGACTCAGACCAAAAAGTGCCTTTATTGCTTTCATCAGTCAGTCTATCTGTGTTGGGACACATACGAGAACTTCAAAATACTCAAGTTTAGTTAAATATCAACAATGAACAATTTCATAGCACAGGATGACATAGTTTGATTGTTCTCTTATATTTCCAGCTAAATTACTTTGTTCTGAAAGAAACTTATAAAGTAAAATCAACTACTTGTAAATCTTGTTCTCATTTATGATTTTCGTTTGTTTTCCTATCATTGAATACAGTAAAGCTACGAAATCATGTGTTTAATTTTAATATGTGTTAAAGTTTTATAGCACACAATGCAAGTCTTCTTATGTATTTTTATATTTCCCAGAAATGACTCAGTGATTTTATTTTTAATGTACATATCAATATCTAATGAACATTCAGGGAACCATTAAGAGAAAAAGTATTTCCCACTACCCCTGATATTTTTTTACCAAAAAAAAAATACATTATACAATGAAAAACTGACAAACCAATGGAACTTTGATACAAAATTGAAATGCGCAACACACTGTCAATTAACATGAAAAATAATCAACGTGAATGCCACTATATGACTATTTGAATTGATCCTAATTGTAAATAAAACTTTTGTTTTAAAAGTCTAGGAATGACATCTATGCTCTGTAAAAAGTGAACATATTGTATTTTAATTCTTTGTTTTTTATTGGGCAATATTGGGGGACAGTGTGTTTTCCAGGACCTATCAGCTCCAAGTCAAGTAGTTGTTTTCAATCTAGTTGTGGAGGGCACTGCTCACTGCCCATGTGAGAATCGAACCGGTGATCTTGGTGTTATGAGCACAGTGCTCTAACCACTGCGCCAACCGGCTACCTCATAAAAGTGAATATATTTTAGATCAACGTTCAGAACATGAAGAATTGTCTTACATCAGTCTTATGCTACAGAACTTTCTTTGAGGATAGAAATGTTCTCTAATTCTAGATTGTCTGACAGTCAGTAGTTACAGATGACTATTAAACACTTGACATGTAATAAACATGACTAAGGAATTGGCTTTTTAATTTGATTAAAGTTCAAATTTAAATATAGTTATATTTAACTAGTTATATAGTTATATTTAAATAGTGGCTACTGTATTGGACAGAACAGTCTTAAACTGATAATGAGAGTTATTTTCACATTGGATGATTATCCGCACAGCAGGGATTAGTAATGGTAATGACGGCCAGAGGAATAGGATTTTTCATTTGACACAAGATCAATAATTTGTTTCTTTTCTGAACTTAAGCACCCAAGAGAAAGTTGGCACATATTTTACAAAGATTTCCCACAAGTCTCTTTGAGCATAAAACGTTTATGATATAAGAATATTTTTCTTTCAGAGAATGGTATTAAGAATTAAAATCAAATATATGGTGATGGAAGGAGAACTGACTCTGGGTGGTGAACACACAATGGGATTTATAGATGATGTAATACAGAATTGTACACCTGAAATCTATGCAATTTTACTAACAATTGTCACCCCAATAAATTTAAAAAATAAATTAAAAAAAAAAGAATTAAAATCACTCGAATTAACAAAGCCTAGTAATCTTAACTAAGAACTGAACTCCAAACCTCCTATCTGTTCTACTTGTCTTGAAATTGTTCCTAGATACTGTTCCTCAGGAATTTAAGTGTAGAAACCAATAAGTAAGATTTTGTGTTTGATTCAGGGAACTCCTGTAAGTCGGTACAGGATAAAATGATTTGAACATTTAGGCAAATGGCTCCCTTAAAAGGAAACATTTTGCTCCCCAGCGCTAGCAGTTTATCAGACACATTTACTTACTAAGACCATTTCCTGTCTGTGCCTACAATACTAAACTTTTATTTCCAAAATATTTCCAGTGCCAATCAACTTCTCACGTTGAAGACTTGCTTTAAACCTGTTGGACTCAGACCCTAAATAAAATCCTATAAATATTTTGCCCTGACATCCTCCTTCTGAGATTCACTGAGATTCTATAAAGGCAGTGTTCTCCATACTTGCATTGGTCTAAACATTAGTTTGCTTGATTAATAAGCTTTCTGGCAATTGTTTGGCAAGTCAACATTGCAGAGAAATATTGATAGAAATTCCTAGTTAATAACAATTAAAATTTACACTTTTTTCTTTCTGGAAAGAAATGAAAAGAAGTTGGTAAAGGCCCAAAGTTAGCCCCTTTTTGTTTAACCCTCTTTCTCACAAAAATGAGAATATTAATAATGCCAATAGCACACGGTTGTTATAAGGTTTAAATTAATTGATTCAAAAGATTAACTTAATTTCCTGACATATAAGTCCTCAAGAGACTGATCATTTTAAATATTTATGCCAAGAAAGAAATATCTCTTAGCATTTTAATATTTCCTCAATAGAGTGAAAACTATCATTTAATGTACAGATAAAGCAGAGTTTATACATTTATATTTATATAATATGCAATATAATAATTATGTTAGTATAGCATAAAGTCAAAGTTAAATAGAGCCTTTTAACCTAGGAAAGTTTTCTATTCCTAAGAAAGGTTCTATTTAACTTTGAGTTTCAGCTGTGTGCTCCAGTCCAGATAACCACAAAACTGTATATTTGTGATTTTGGACAGTGGCCCAGCTCATAGTAATGCCCCCCAGGAAATTCATGGGAGGAAAGGTGGTTGAAATAATGCTGGATTGTATATGGCACTCCAATGCCGTAATGGCTACACTCTTTTCTTTTCAGTAAAATTATTACATGCACCAGCGATTATGGTACTCTTCTATCAGAGAAATTCATCACTGCACAATACCACATTCAGCTTCACATGGAGTTTATTATTGATATGTTGAAAAGAAATGGGGAAAATTGTGGAATGACTACGCTAAAGGCTGAAACTTATTATCTAGACTGGCAAATGAGAATACATTTCAATTAACATTTGCCAATTATGGAAAATCCAAATTCAACTTAATTGACACCTATATCAAATCCTTTAGGCCTATAAATTAGCTCCCTGGGACACATAATTCCAGGAAAGTTTAACAGAGACATCTATAATTGATGTGTTAGCAGTCTCTCATTATGCCAAGGAGTGCTTTTAGGTGTCACTGGGCTATTTCAGCACTAGTGGAGATGAACAAATTACTGTACTGCAGATCCTATAAAGTTTCACAAAACAGTCTATTTTAAGTTTTTATATACTTTGAGAAGATCTGGGAAGAATGTATGAGATTAAAGAGTTATACAGATAACGGTAACAGATTTTATAAGCAAAAAAAAAGTAAAACTATCGCTTATTCAACTATTTTTGTCTATCAGTGCAAGCTCTTTATCACCATAGAAACTCGTAATAGCTTTATGAAATGATTTTATGCTCAGTGATTGCCCACATAATAACAGGTGTTAACAGCAGTGTCTAACTCTACTTGATATTGTTAGTGCAATAAAATATTTCATTTTCAGGAATATGTAGACACTAGTTTGGATGTAAACATAGAAGAACATAATCAAAATTAAATGTAAGCTACTATGGGAAGATAAGTGAACCCCCAAATAAATAAAAGTTATGTATTTATTCTTGCTCTTACACCAATTAACATATGTAAACATTATTATTGTGTTACTGGACTATATTGGTCATTTTCTCTAAATAATAAGTCCTAAATAGCTAATATGAACATGATAACAACATATGTCCACCAGTTTACTCAGAGAGATGATTGTATAAAGACATTGCTTTCATTAATTGATTTATGAAATGGACAGTATTTTTCACAGATGAAAGAAATGTTAAAAATAATTTGATTTATTATATTTCCAGAAAACAACAATTACAAAAAATATTGACAATGAAGAAAAAGCAATAGCATGCCAAAATAATATTGTTATGAAAGTTAAAATAGATGAACCATAATCAGTGAAGTGTCTCAAATCCCTAAATAGAGTGTCCTCTATCCCCACAGTTATTCCACGAAATACTGTAACTGTTGTCAAATTTTGATATTTATTCACACATTTATTTTCTTTTTGAATGTTTTTATATTACTCTCAAGGACTAATGCTGGAAATTATGCCTTATCTACTTGCTGATCTTATTAGCATGACACAGCTGTTGGTCGGCCCTGCAAATACTCCACCATCCCTTCAGCTTCCCCTTCAGGGATTTTCCTTCGGCTTCCCTGACTCATGATCTAGGGACATGTGCTCAGCTCTGTGATGAACAGTCCCAGCTTATATCAGACACATAAAATCAAGGCAACAAGAACTGACATCAGTGGCAGCTGGTCCCTCTGGGTTTCAGCTCATGTTTGTGAGTTCCAATTCTTGCTCTTATTTGCCATGGCCAGGGCTAGGATGAGTCAAATGCGGCATACAGGGCACATAATTTAAGGAGGCATTCACCATCAGGGTCATGCAAGTGCAGGTGTAATATCTCTTTCCAAAGATGCCTCTAATAAAATAATCAAATGAAGTGGCATGTAACATTGTGACAGTAAGCTAGGTGAAATAATGGATCAAGATATAATACAATATTATCTAATTATTCTAGATTTGAAATATTGAGAATGCCATCAACACTGTTATTTATTTTTAAGTTCAACATATTAATGATAGTAAGTAATTAATGGCACATACTCAATAAAGAAATCAAACTCAATTGATTTCTTTCTTTCTTTCTTTTTTTAAGTGAAGTCATATCCATGAAAACCTCGATCTGTTCACAGGAAAATATTGCACTTTATCAATAGTATTTTATTTATTTATTTATTTATTTATGCAAATTAGATTTTATTTGACACTATTGTCAAAAGCCACCAACAAAAAGCAATCCAACTGTGAGAAACCACAATTTTACTTTAACCCTCAGACCCTGCAAGAGCCTAAATCCACATCACTTTGCTACTGGACATGTAACAGGAATATTACAAGAGCTGTATAGAAAACAATATGCTCCTATTTATTTAATTCTTACAACAATGAGTCTTGGTCCTAATTTTGCTTCAGAATTTGAAAAATACTGGGCAAGTTTGGCTATAGACTTAGATGAGTTAAGACTCCTTTTGGTGGGCTGACTACCCAATATTTCCTGTACAACAGTGGAATTCTTAGCCCTTTGGAACCTCAAGTTTGGGCTTGGCTTGAGGTTAAGGAGATGGGCAAATCCACATTTAGTTGAGCAATTCAGACTTCTCTATTATTTAAAGAAACAGCCAGTCTTAAGAACATTTGATTTAGCAGTTTTATGTACAAAGAAAATATCTCTTTCTCTCTCCTTCTGACTTTCCCTCACCCCAAATGGCCAATAAGCACATGAAATGATGCTCAACTGTACTAATCATTAGGGAAATGCAAATTAAAACCACAGTAAGAGACCACCTCACACCATGAGGACGGCCACTATCAAGGGAACAGAGAATAAAACATTGGTGAGCATGCTCACATCACAGATTTTTAAAAGCACAGTTCTGGCATACATGTATACAAGTTAGTTGTTTTGCTTTATCTTACTCATTACCACAAACAAAAGTATGAGCCAACATTCATAGCAGAACTACACCCAGGCAGCCAGTTGTTAAATATTTACCAACACAGGACTACCTAAAAGTTACCTCATTTAGGATGTTTTCTCTATAACCTTCTTTCAGGAAGTTTTTGTTTGTTTGTTTGTTTGTTTGTTTTTATGACAATCCAATTATTTTGTACTAAATTTTGTATCCCTTCAAAAATTAATATGTTGAAGCCCAATGCCTGGACCGTATTTGAAAATAGGGCCTGTGATGAAGTGATGAAAGTTAAATGAAGTGAAAGGTAAGAAGAAGAGATAACAGAGCTCTCTCTTTACCATGTGAGGGCAGTCAGGATGCAGCCCTCTGAGTGCCAGGAAGAGGACCCTCTCTATGAAAAGAGCCACCCAGTACCTTGATCTTGGGCTTCCCATTCTCCAGAACTGTGAGGAATGGTGTCTATTATTTGAATTATCTGGTCTATGGTATTTTGTTATAGCAGACTGAGCAGACTACCACAGAACCCTCACCTCCCTTTCCTTAGACACTTACTTTAGAGAATGAGTATTTGCGAATTATTTCCCAACTCCTTTAAACTGCGTATCACTCTCCTTAAAAGTGACTTGCCAGTTTTAAGACCCAGGGAATGTCTTTTTTCAAGTATCTGGGAAACATTTCTTTAGAATCTGAACTTCTAAGCAGCTGGCTCCCTATCTCCCAGTCTCCTTCGGAGGGGAGGAACTTCTGTGTGCGACTTGTTCCAGTTGTAAAACAAATTCCGGTCGTGAAAACATGAGAAAGTTTACTTTTCTGTTAGGTAAAACCAATTACCCAATACAGGTAGTCTACAATTACCCCCACCCTAGCTCTTAAAATTCTCAGGTCTTTTGTTTCAGTGTAGTTGAGTTTAATCCCACTCCCTATTGCAATGGTCTTGAATAAAGTTAAGGGCCAGTTATAGGTTTCACTGGGAAAACTCCCAAGGTTGTGAATCAACAAGTAGCTAAAAGTGTTTTTCAAGTAATTTCTGAAATCTCTAATTATTTTCTGACTTCACTGTTTATAAGACCCAATTTAGGTTAAATCAATTTTGAAGATAATATTTGTGAAATCTCTTTGAAAATGTTTTGTCCTATCACCAGAGCTATTTAAAATCCATTCTCAAACAGGAGATATCCATGTAAATTTTCATCCTTCCTGATATACTTTTCCACCTAATCATTCTCTCTATCCAAGTTTTGTCTGTTAAACTAGTATCCAAGTGGTCTATTCACTTTTATAAAGTCAGAAGTCTAGGATTACAAGCTCCCCCCAAAATTTCAGAATTCCTTTGATTTTCTTTTTCTCTTTATTCTTACTAGTTTGGAAATTTTTTGACAATATACTTCAAACCTTCACATGGCAATGTGTTAAAGTCAACATACCATGAGTTATTGACATAAAGAAGTACGCTAGGAAATGTAAGGGCATTATGATTTTGAATCAGAATTCAATCTCAGACATAGGAGGGTCCTTGGAGATGGCAGGTGCTAAGACTATGGCTGTCTGAAATTTTTTGTTTCTTTGTTTTCATGTTTGATTAGTCTGCATCAGAAATAAATATAATTTAGGAAAGTGATTTGGTAGTCCAAATTAGGTTTTGATTTTTCTACAACCAATCAAAAAGGTTTGACTGTTAAATATTAGATATATTGTTGCCCTTTTGCTCTAAAACATCTATTAGATAATCTAAGTCATATCAAAAGTTCTTCAAAATGGCCTTCACAGTGCTAAGCTGTCATTGGTAAAAGTATGCAATTTCAAAAGATAGAAATGCTATTTAGTATTATCATGAGAGCACATGTAAGAAGCATTAGTTTATCTGGGTGGGGGTGAGTCCTGAGACCTGCGAGAGCAAAGACAGTTAGAAAAACTAAGTTACTTTTACATCTTGGGTGTCTATATCCTGACCAAACGCCAGCTGTCACTGTCAGTAAGCCTTCCTTGCTGCACTTCGTAGTAGATGGAATAATCAAATCAATTTTCAGGGAAACAAAGAGAAGAAAGAAAAGAGTCCATATAAAGTCTTGACCCAAGGCAAATTTGTCCACAACATACTAGTATCTTGAAACATTCTACTTATTGATCTTTGGGTTAGTTTACATTGTTAAGTTTGTTGAGCATATTATCCTGCCACTTACCACTTCCTCTTTTTAACAACATAAATTTCACAAATATAAAAGGGAAACAATAATAAAAAATAAAGATATAGGTCATATTTTACTAAGGGTCACATAGCACAATCTGATCAGATTCCTAAACCACATACTTAATCTTAGGAATAAAAATAAACCATGACACCACGTTTAAGAAAAATATTTGAACTTACATTCAACAAAATACATCACTATTAAAAGCTAGATGGTCTCTAATAGCTGGAGGATAAAGGGTCTCACATGTGAGCTCTATTAATGAGTCGACCAACAGAGGACAACCGAGGACACACTTCTGTTGCCACCAAAAGCAAGCTTATTAGTGTGATGTGGCAAGAGAGAATTCAACACAAATGATCATCACAAATAACTCCTTTTTCTTTTGACTCTCTGGGGAAATGTTTCTTGTGGTTTTATGTCAGCCAGTTATTGTGCCTTATAAATTAACATTTTTGAGGAGGCCTGTCAATGGCTGTAGATTTGTTATGCACAGATATCCTAGAAAAAAAGGAAATGTAAGAAAAAATCAGGGGTTATAATTTTACAACGTTTAAAGGTTAACAAATTTAATGATAACTTGGTTACATTTGCTTTTCAATGATAATCTTTCACCCACCCGTGGGTTATTGAATTTCTGGCTATGTTTTAAAGGAATAACACATATCTCTGAACCATGTTTGCCTAAAGCTTGGTATCGAGCTGAAGTGTGAGAATCTTTAGCTTATCTTTTAACTCATGGGAGAGTTGAAAAAGCTCTAAAAATTCTCCATTACTCTGGGAGCAATATTTTTGTTACTGGGTGATAAAAATAAATCTATAGACATAAAAGGAAGTTGGATTCACATCTAATCTTCAGATATTTGGGTAGCCACATATCATGACTAGTGTAACATCTGTGTGTAACCAATGGGAATAATGTGTAGATTAGGAATTTTTCTCATCTCATTTTGTAAACCTCGTTTACTGATTCTTTCAGCAGGGACAGGACAAATCTTATTCACTACAATGTGATTTTCTGTCTTTCATAAATTATAAATGTGATATATTATCAATGCATCTTTAGTTCAAGCAACATAGATTCCCAGCACTGCCTTATATGATATTTTTACTGAATTATTATCCAACTAGCCATAAAGTTAAAAAAAAAGTAAATAGTTAAATTATGAAAAAATTCACATCAGAATCTTATTTATACATTAATTTTCAGATAGTCATAAAATTACCGAAAAGAAAATTAAGAAGAATGTGAAAAATGTCTCTGGAAATGGATTTGTTTTGATATGTCATCTAAATATATTGAAATTATTTCTTGTAACTTCAAAGCATTTGATATTACTAAAGGAAGATGATAGTTTCTAAAGTAACGTCTGCATTGACTGATTATGTCATTTAAGAGACTTAAATATGTTGGAAATCTTCAGAGAGAAAATTCTTGGAGGCAGTGTTTAAATGTTCTGAAATTTAACTAATTAATTAGTTAATTAATTATTTTTTCATTTTAGAAGCTGAGCACAATCATCATATTAATCATTACATATAGAGAGTTTTCTTGTAGGAATGTACCATTTTATTATCCTTCCGATGGTGCTTTTATACTTGATAATCTTAGCAAGTTTGGCATATTTATTATTTTTAATTTAAAATACTTTGATATTTGGCCTCCTTTTATCTGCCCTTTCTATGTTTCCAAGTTAATTCTATAGTAGTAAATGACTAAGGTTTTGTTTTGTTGCTGTTGTCGTAAGAGTGGGAGTGATGCTCTTGCATGATTTTTACATCTTACATGGAATCCAAAAGGAACACACACAGCTCTGTAGCCATATTTTGGAGATTTTCAGTATACTGCTTTGCTTCAAAAAGTTCAATTCTGCTCCCCTTCTTCTGGTTTAGATGAATGTTATAAATCTCCGTCCAACACAAACCTCTCATTTGAGTTGATTTTTTCCCTCTAAACTCCTTATAAGACCAATAACGTGTTTCCCTGAAAATAAGACCTAGCCGGACCATCAGCTCTAATGCATCTTTTGGAGCAAAAATTAATTTAAGACCCAGTATTATATTATATTATATTATATTATATTATATTATATTATATTATATTATATTATACCCAATCTTATAGTAAAACAGGACTGGGTCTTATAAAATAAGACTGGGTAACAACAATGCTATTGAGGGTAATGGGTTTAGCGATAGATACATTTGGAATGAGCCCACATGAGAATGAGTTCCGAATCTTAGTGAAGATTCTGGTAACATAGAAGGAATACAAATGCTGCATTCAAGAGAAAGAAGGAGCTTAATTTAATGATTTGTGTACTTCTGAAATATTTAAGAAGTATACAATAAGAAAACACACAACATGTTTTTTCTTTGCATGATTAGAAAGAGTGTGAAAGTCTTATGAATAGCAAGTTATACACATGTGAGAATAAGTTTTGAAAAGAGAACAATTAATACACATTATTTGAGCTTATTCTTGTGTGTATGCACTGAGCAATTGTCTTTCAGATGCATTATTTTATTTAATCTTCACAACTGACCTTTAAGATGTATATTGTTTTGATCACAATTTTGCAAATGAGAAAACTCAGTTTTAACAAAATTAAGTAGCATGGATACTCTATGGCAGAGCAGAGAATATACTATTATACATGACTTCTAAACCTTGATGTTATTGCTATTATAGGGCCAAATAATTTTTGTGGAAAGTTATACTGTACATTTTAGGACCCCTGGCCTCTACTCATTAGATGTTACAGCAACTACATATCCAGCTCAGTTATGAAAACAAGTGTCTCCAGATGTTGCCAAAAGTCCTCCCGGAGAGGGGAGATTTGCTCCATTTTGAGAACTATTGATCTAATCTCCCTTATTTCAAACTTTATGTTAATTAACCATTATTATATATTGCCTCCTGGAAATCAGTGTGTATCACTGATTTTTACATTAATAGATTATGATTATTATAACAATTATACTTTAATTGCAAATTGGGAAAATGGTGTAAAATAGGTTATAAGTATTGTCAGAAATTTGGGAAAATAAGTGAAATTTTCTTGGTGTGATGGTAATTTTATCATCTTTAGCATATGCCTAATTAATGACAGTAAATAATTTCACCTAACCCATTTTGTTTCATTTTAGATTTTATTAGCACAATTAAGTTGCTCTTTAAAATCTCCAAACGTCCATCTGTCTGCAGTCTAGAGGCAGGCATATCTTTTTCAAGGTCATTTTATGAATTGATAGTTAAACTTCTAAATATAGGTCCTTCATGCTAAAGGTCTTTGCCATATCCAATTAAAGTAAAATAGTTACCTTTATATGGCCCACAAGATATGTGACTTACATTTATATTAACATTATGATTAAAATGATGTCTTCTGGTTTTCCTCAAAATAAAATGGTGGAGGGAAACATAATATCTGTTAAGATGCCAACAATAGTATTTGTATCTATATTTTTAATAAGATTCTATTCAGCACCCACTCTTGGTCTGAATCAGAGATCCATAAGTTCCAAAAGAGATCACATAGAAATTATTGAATTGGGAGAAAAAAAGTTAAACAAATACTAAAAATCAAATATGAGAGGAAATCATTGGCCTATTGATAATATGAAATTCCAAGTTGGTTTAACATTGAGAAATTAGAACACTTATATTGAATAATATTGAAGAAAATGCCAAATAGGCACAGGTTAAAGTAAAATTAATTGTTATGCCTGTGGAAGTCCAATTAATTGGGTAATCATGTCAGATTATAATGCAAGCATTAAAACCAAGCTACTAAGTAATACATTTATTACTGTTTGGCTATTAAGTAATAAAACAAAGATCTAGTTACTGGAGAATTAAAGAAATACAATGAACATATGGTGGGTCAAAACACAAAGAATACACTTTATTCTTTTGAAGTTTTGAAGTTGAACTGACTTTGGAGTCAGGTGTCTGTATATTCTAACTCAAGATCAATCTAAGTTAATAACTGGAGAAACTTTGGAGGGCTTTAAACTACTGTTTCTTCACAATAAATAGTGATGTCCATATCTATCTTGCAATATTTCTAAAAGAATTAAGAATTTATTGTCCTTACTTAAGGTCAGTATTGGCTTTAGGTTTGATGGGAGTGGAGGGTAGGGGAGAATAAGTATAATTGTAGTGATAATCAATGCTCAAGAAAAGGATACAAGTAATGTGTTTTCTCAAATACTTGTTGGGTATAGAACGGGTAAATATAAACTATTAAGTATATGTTGACAATACAATTTTTTATATTCCAAACTGGGAAATGTTTCTAACTCTTTCAAGAAAAAACAATTAAGTAAGTACAATGTAGAAAGAGTATTATAATCCACCATCAAAAAATATTAAATCATGTCCAGTCATAGTCAGCTATATCCCTACCCAATACCTCTTCTACACCCTCAAATGTAAATATAAATGTTAATGTAAAATAAATAGAAGTTAGAGGATCATTTTATTTTAAATATGTCTCTATCTATCTATCTATCTATCTATCTATCTATCTATCTATCATCTATTTATCTATCATCTATCACCTATCTATCATCTATCTGATAGTTACTTTGAAACCATAAAATTAGCCTCACTTCAATTATCACATTAAAATAATAAATGTACCTTCAATATTAGCAAATATGGAGTCATTGTTCAGATGACACATTATATTATAAATCTATTTTTAATTTCTTTTTCAAAACAACTAGAAGACAAATCTAAGTGGTATCTGTGCATATAATTGGATGATATGACTCTCAGGTCTGTCCTTTTGGACATTTTCTTTTTCTTTTCTTTTTAATTTGCATGTTATGAATTTCACAGATCTGATGTGTACATTTAATGAGTTTTTACAATATATTGATCTATATATGTTTATGTATCTATCCAGATGTATAACATTTTTTTTTATTTATAAAACTTTTTTCATGGTATATTAGATAGTTTTAAGTGTTTTGTTTGTTTTGTTTTAATTGAAATATAATTGACATATGACATTGTGTAAGTTTAAGGTGTGCAATGTGTTGATGAAATACATTTATATGTTGCAATGAGATTACCACTGGTAGCATTCGTTATGAACACTTCTTTATGCACATTTTAGGGCAATTTTCTTTCTTGAAGCAACCATAATCCACATTTCTGACTTCTCTAAGTATAAAATAGTTTCACAGACCGAATTCCTCTGTGTTTTTGCTTATTCCCCCCTCTACTTGCTCAAACCCAGTCAATCACTGACATTTTTATTATTCTCACAATTTTGTGCTTTCCAGAAAGTTACATAGTTGAAATCATACAGTATGTATTCTTTTCAGACTGCTTTTACTTACCACTATATACTCAAGATAGCTCCATGTCTTTTCATGGCTTGAGAGTTAATTATTTGTATTGCTGAATAATATTCCATTGTATGGCTATAGCACAGTACTTTGTTTATCCACTCATCGATTGGCTGCTTCCATTTTGGCCAATATGCATAAAACTGCTATCACTATTCATATGCAGATTTTTGTGTGAACATTAGTTTCTAAATCATTTGGATAGCACTGAGTAGTGTGATAGCTAGAACATATGGTAACACTATGTTTAGTTTTGTAACATCTATCAAACTGTTTTTGCAAAATGACTGCTCCATTCCCAGCAGCAATGAATGAGAGTTCCTGGGGTTCCATATTCTTGCCAGAATTGGATATTGTCAGTTTTTATTATTATTATTTTTTTTTTTTTAGTTTTAAAAGGTGTGTAATAGTACCTCATTGTTGTTTAATTTGTAACTTCTCTCAAGATTTCCCTTTGTCTTCTTTTTTCTGCAGTTTGAATACAATATGCCTAAGTATAGTGTTTGTTTGTTTGTTTGTTTTTGTTTTTGTTTATTCCTGTCTAGTGCATCTGTAGTTTGATATCTGATATTGATTTGGAGACATTCTCAGTCATTATTTCTTCAGAATTGCTTCTATTCCTCTTTCTCTTTCTTTTCCATCTAGTATACCTTCTATATGTACGTTTTATAGTCGTTCCACATTTCTTAAATATTCTGTTCAATAGTTTTCAGTCTCTCTTCTTGCTTTTCAGTTTCTATTGATTATCCGCAAGCTCAAAGATTCTTTCCTCAGGTGCATTCAGTCTACTAGTGAGTCCATCAAAGGTACTTTTCTTTTCTGTTTAGTGCTTTGATCTCTAGCATTTCTTTTTGAATCTTTCTTAGAATTTCTACCTCCCTGTTTAGATTTCCCATCTGTTCTTGAATGCTGTCTTTTTTTTTTTTTTTCCATTTGAGCCCTTAGCATAGTGAACATAGTTGTTTTAAATGCAGTCTGATAATTCCAACATGCTTGCTATACGAGTCTAGTTCAGATTCTTGCTTTGTCTCTTCAAACTATGTTTTTGCCTTTTAGTATACCTTGTAATGTTCTGTTGAAAGTTGTACATGATGTTCTAGATAAAAGGAACTCTAGTAATAAGTTTTTAGTGATGTGTTAGAAGCTGTAGGGGGCGGGGAAGCACTCTGTAGTCCTATGAGTAGGTCTTACTCTTTTTGTGAGCTGGTGTTTCTGGACTATGAACTTTGCAAGTGCCTCTCAGCCCCCCCTCCCTAATTCCCACTTTAGGTGGAACAGGAAGGCTAGAGGGCACTGGAGTTGGATATTTCCCTCCTCCTAGATTGGTTAGGCTCTGATAAAACCCCAATATAATTTGGTGAAATAGTTCCTCTGGTGGGTAGGCCTTGTTATGAAGAAAGAATGCTCTGGAATATTTTTAAATGGTTACTTTTCCTCTCCTGCAGGAAGCCAAAGGAGACTTGTCTCCAGTATCCACTCTGCACCTGGTAGAGCTCTGGGAGATAAAACTCACTAAATTGTGGTGGCTCCCCCATGAAGTTTGAAGTCCACAGACTTGGCCACACTGATCCTCCAGCAATTTCTCAATTACAGTTCAGATTTTTCTGCCCCTGTACTGGTTCCCACATAGATTTCTGCTTCTGAGTTTCTGCTCTGGTAAGTTGTGATTCTTTTTATCCACACTTCTCCCTCTCCAACTTTTGGGACAGCAGTTTGCCCAGTGACCTCACATCTCTAACAGATCTAAGAATTCACTTTTCAGTGTGTTCAGCTTTTTACTTTTTACTAAGATAGAGTGCCGACTTCCAAGATCCTTACAGGCAGGACTGGAAGCACCAGTTAACAGTTCCATAATGACATATGGTGTTAACATAATTTCATAAGCTTACTTGCCACCTATATATCTTCTTTGGTGAGCTGTTTATTCAGATATTGTCCCTATTTTATTAAGTGGATTGATTATTTTCTTATTGTTGAGTTTTAAGTGTTCTCTGTATAGTTGGATAAAGTGATTTTCAAAATTATTACAGTTGATCCTTGAACAACCTGGGTTTAAACTGCATGGGTCCACTTATACATGAATTGGAAAAACTGTGTATTTTATCTGGTTTTGGAAATCTGGGTATATAGAGGGCAGGCTTAACTTATTTGTGGATTGTCAAAGGTGTAATAGGTTGGCACCCTTAACGCCCTCATTGTTCAAAAATCAACTCTATTTTCCCTGAGAATTTTCAAAATGCTTACTTTCCATGCATAAACTATTGAGGAGTACGGGTTGGGGAGTGGAAAGTTTTGTTCAATCTTTGCAGGGAGATCCTGGGGACATTCCTTAAGGTAAAACTAGTACCTCTTTGAGGGCTGCCCTCACATTGAGCCCACAGAAATTTAATTCCTAATCTAGTCCATATTCTGCTACAGTAATTCTTCAGTGATGATTTGGAGTTCCTACTAATGCCTGGCTCCAATGGCTTATGCTCCTGGTAAAATATGAACTTTTGCATTTGCCTGTTTTCCCACTTTTTTGAGGGATAGTTTACCTTATGACCTCAATTCTCTGCTACATCTAAGATTTGCTGATTTTCAGTTTTTCAGATTTTTTTTCTCCATGTTATGACAGTAAAGGGATAAGTTCCAGGCTCTACATATTAGGGTGGAAACCACTGTCATGACACTTTTAATTATATTTAAAATGTAGTATATAACAATAGACAAGTAAAATGTTGTCCTTTCCTGGATTTCCTACTCTGTTGTGTTGGAATATACTTCTAAATATGTGACAATACCAAATTATTTAAATTATGGATGCATAATAGCACATTTAATGTCTTAGAGAATTAATCCCCACTCATTGTTCTTTGTTTGGCATGTTTGTTCTTCTAAATGAATTTTATAATTAATTTTAACAACACTGGAAAAAATGTGAAGTGATGGCACTTTATTAGAAATTGCATTAAATTTACAAATTAACTTATAAAAATGTAATATTTATCAGGTTAATCACTCCTATCCAAACACTGTATTTATTTTTCATACTTTTTCAGGCTACTTTTGCATGATTCTGAAGAATTTTAGAGATGTTAACATTTACTTTAATGATTTATATCTAAATTTACTCATAGTCATTTTTTTTAATTATTGTCATTTTTTATTGGAAATGTTGGTTCTCTCTACAATTTTATATTTTAATAGGCTATTTTTTGCATATATGTAAACTATCAGTTTCATTATGTACATTTCATTGTTCTTGCTTTAGTAAGTTTCCCTATTTTTCATGGTAGATTTTCATTGATTTATTTAGGCTACACATCATCTATAATATTTAGTCTTTTTCTTTCACATTCTCTAGTATATTATATGATTGTAATTGATTATATTGAAAGTTAATACAATTAAAACCCTTAGATATCTGGAGTAGTGGAAACTCTAGTCATGATTTTTCTTTTTAGACTCTCAATATGTTATTGAATTCTGTTTTCTATTTGTTATTTAGTATTTCTGAATTTATATTCATAAACATGCATGGTATATAACTTTCTTTCTTGGAACAGTTTTTTTACAATTTGCAGAAACAATTTTTTTAATTTGGAAGTTTCACTTATTTTTCTATACTTTAGACTAGATTAAATAACATTGAAATTAATGGCTTTTTAAAGGATTTTATTATTTTAGAGAGGAAATTTGGGCACAATTAATAATTTTGTCAATTCTGTAACAGTAACTAAGATAATATTATGAAATTAATAATATGAGAACAAAAAAACTCTATGATTCAACTTGTAATAATTAAACATATTTATAAACATTCTTGAATGTAATTTTCTTCAAAATGACCACTCCAGAAATATACAAGTGCTGTTTCATAATTGCTTGTTAAAATGTTATTTAAGTCATTTTGGAATTGCAGACAAACTATGTTTGCATGTTATATTAAAAATATGCTCATTTGTGCATATATATATATATTTTTTTTTTTATATACTTTTATGTTAACAGATTTCTCCGAGTTGGATATTTATAATTTATTCCATCATTTCATTCCTTCATTCATGGATGCATACATTAATTCTATACACTCTTCATTTGTACTCTGTTATGATCATGGATAAGCACAGTTTGGGTATTAGAATGAAAGTTTAAAAAAATTTTGCCCACTTTGGAGAAGTTAATAGTAGTATGACACAAATCCACAGGCAACTCTATAGCTCCAAAGTAGATAAAAAACATAATGATACTATATTTCAAGTATCATATATTGATGTAATGATCCTCAGAAATGTTAATAATTTAAACAACTTAGTCTTATGGGAGGTTCTGTTGACAACAAGTTCAAGACTTTGGGATATTATGATGCTATATCTTTTAGATTTTCAGCATGAAATTGAATATGTATGAAACTTTATCTTATTTTTAATAATGCATTGGAAGAATACTCTCAAAGCATTTAAATGTGATTGCAAACTCTGGTATAACATTGCATAATGATTAAAATCATGATTCTTAAATTCTGTTGGCTTGGGTTGTAATACAAGCTGTGTCAATCTTACTGTAAAAACTTTGGACAAAGTATTTAATCTCCCAAATCTTTGATTTCCAATAAAGAAAAAGGATCTTCTAGTAAAAACAAGCTTATAGAGATGGTTTGAGGATTAAAAATATCCCTGTCCCTTAGTAAGCACTCAAGTGTTTGCTGTATTTTTTATTAAATAAAAAAAGTAAATGACTGATAGAATTTAAGCTCCTTATTGTAAGACCTATCATAACCTTAGGATTTCCTTTCCTTCAAGTCACTCTACAAATTCAATTTATATTTACCAAACTGTCTGCAATAAATTTGGTTACCTTGGGTATCTTTCCAAGTTGAATCCCCTGGGATGGCCCATTTGAAACAATTTTCCTGTGAGGTAGATATTTCAGGAGATCCAGTACCACAGTCTTTGAAAGTGTACAGTCCAAGTTATATATCCTGAATTTTTGGTGAGTGTCTGGGGTGGATACAAGCCATGCTTTTTCCTTCCCTATCTTGACACTTAAGGTCCCTGAAGCAGGGATTCTCCACTGCCTGCCTCCTCACTCACTTCCACTAGGAGGCCTTTCATTCAGCCATCCACCAAGGGGGCTTATTCTCCAGTTGTACATCAGTATGAGGGATGGAGGAGAGAATAAGTGTTATTTGAATTTGTTATGTAGTTTTAAAAAAATAAAATAAAAACAGTTTTCATCCTTACGTAGGAAACAAGTTCTCCTATCCAGCTATATCAGAAATAAGATGGTTATTTTTATTCCCATTTGAAAAATATGTCTATTAAATGAAATTCTAATTAATTAGAATTCATTAGGGAGAAGTAATAATTAATTAGGTTCCCCTGGACCTCCTACAGTGTAAAAATTAATTAAATAACAAATTTAAAAAGTGCTTTTTCACATTTTCAAAGCAGTAGTACCACTTTGTAATTTTTTGATAAATTTCTTTCCATGTTGTTGCTTCTTTACCATTGTGCCAATGTTAGAACTGAATTCCTCAACACCTGATTTCTAGATGCCTCTGAATGTAATCATTACACACGTGGGGGCGGAGGGGGGTGGGGGAGGGAGAAAAGAAAACTTATCCCCTTTAATAGCCCCACCCTGTGCACAGTTCTGAGATTCATTTCCAAAGCCTTCAGCGAATGTCACAGGATTAAACATCGGTTGGCAAATTGGAGACCAACTTCATAAACCAAAGTCCTCCACAACGCATTCTTGAATTTACCTTTATATTTCCTTTACTCCCGGTTCCACTTCTGCTACGTACTACCGTTTTGGATATAAGCAACTACCTGCCAGCTTCTGATCCCGGAGAAGCAGTCATTGGCCAATGTAAGGTCTCACTTTACAAAAGCCCTTTTAATCCAAAAACACCATTTTTTTTTTTTCTCGGAAATACTGTGATCACTTCTATTTTATGATTGTTCCTTTTCAGTTGTTCTGGAGACTTCTTTCTTACCACCATTTTTTAGTGTGCTGACTCTTGATAAATTTTACTCATTATTACATAAGGCAACATCTGTTGAGACCCATGATTAACAACAAAGTGAGTATCTGGCGTGCTGTTGAATGGTGTTTCAATTTGAAACTGGGGTATAAATTAGTGTAAGCACTCACTTCTTATTCTCACTCTCTGGTAGTTCTTCTTTGTAATTGTGCTTTATTTAAATTAATCCTACTTTCTAGCCTTGTTGCATTTCACTGATATTCTGAACATTATGGTTCATGGGAAACTACAGTTTAGCCGATGGATTTAACTATCTCTTTGTTTGTTTCCTTATAATAGGCTTATCACTGCAAGATTTGTTCTTGGAAATTACACCCCCGCCCCCATATTCTATCATGTCTTTACTATCCCCCTTTCTGTTTTCACACCCAGCTCTTGTTTTCGCATCAGGAATTTCTCTGAGGTTGCTAAACGCAGATGTACTCACTTGGATCAAAGATTTATTGCAGGAAAAGGGTTAGCAAGGCACCACTGCCCTTCTTGCTAATTAGGATAGACCCAGGACTTCTGCTCTTTATGTGCTCAGAATGCTCGAAGTCCTTTGCATGCATTATCACATTGAATCCTTGCATCACCTAATATGAGCTCCATGTTGCAAATGAGAAAACTGAGACACAGGAAAGGTAAATAATGTGTCTCCATGTCACACAGCGAATGAAAGGTGGATCCTTCAATGAAACAATACAGCCTGAATTCTAAATTCAAAGACAGAGTCATTCCTGAGATCATGTTCATTACCTCTACAATACCTTTCTTCACTATCTCATTGGAAACATTTATTGAAATCTTATTGTATGTCAGGCACTTTTCATAACACATAAGGCAATTTGTAACAAAATGATGTATAACAAAATTTCTGATTCTCTTATGTACTGGGAAATACCTTAGGCACTGAGTAAGATGCACACTGAGAAAGGTGGGGTAAATGTCTCTACATTTATATTTACTTAAGAAACATGCAAATCTTTATTCAGTTCAATCCTTACCACTTCCACCATCCTCTCTAATCAATCTACATGCCTTCATTTTCACCTCTCTAATTCATTCTCCAGCCTGCATTCAGAGATCTTTATCAAGTGTAACACACACACACACACACACACACACACAATTGTTACTCCCCTGAAATTGAACAATACCTTCTCATTTACATTTCTCTTTAGAATAAAGTCAGATTTATTTTCTTAACAAGGCTCATTAGACATTTATTATAGATCCTTTCTCTCTCCTCAAAGTAATGTATCCACATTCTTACTCTCAGCCTCTAACTTTGATCACAGTGCATTTTTTCAAATTCTGTGTTTCATGCTCTGCCATATCCTGG